>NW_026694542.1:5775000-6375000 GCF_021218885.2 Marmota monax | reverse complement strand
TTACATAACTAGTGCTGTTTTTCTCAGGGTATCAACTCCAGAAGCAGGATGGCTATCTGTCCTTACTGGTGATGTTAATTTTAATGACCTGCTCTAGGTTTGGTCTGGTTTCAAGACTATTTAGCTTATTTAACAGAAAATAAGAGGAAAATGTTATCTATGGGGAAACACTTAAACATACAAATATTCTAATCATCAAAATATTACTTTGGATTTAACACCCAATGATCATTGTGCAAGTAGTCCTTAACTGTGATTATTTTCCACCCCCAGCATTTCATGTTCATCATTTGGCATCTTCTCTAAGGGACCTTATCACTTACTATTTACTATGGATATCAACTCAGAGATTACTACTTTCCAATGGCTTATTATTTATTATTGTTCTTAATTACTCAATGGTTCAAACTGTCACAGACTGGGTGAGTGGGAGCTCTTTCAAGATGAGGTTATTTAGACACATTTGGAGTAACTCCTTACTTCCCGGCATAACAAGGTATTTCAGACTTATCATAAACTCAACTCTCTCTGAGCTGGAATCAAATACTTCTCCAAACAGCCTTAGTTTCTTTTATTAGATTATTATTGTATTAGACATAAACATGTAGGTGTCCAATTTGTTCATTGCCATTGGGATTTCTCTGCTTCAGGGCCCTTTCAGTTGAGAGAATTAAGAATATGCACACACTTGTATGTGACAAATGCATGTACAAGTATTTTAGAATATTGGGAACTTCTACCTATAACCACAATTTCAATCTCCCCCACAGGTTTTTTCCTTTTTAAAACCTATTCACACTCCCTATTTGTCTCTTCTACAGTGAAAACTCTTGTTCCTCAACAAACTCAATGTACTCATTTGCTCAATCCTTTTATATACTTAAATAGCAAAAGAAGAACTATATTACATACAAAATTAAAAGTTCATAATTTCTTTGCAGCCCTTTCTCCCCAGATCAAGGGGCTGGGTGCCAACTTAAGAGTTATTTGAATTATTTCTCCTTCCATAGTGGTTATGTTAGTATTTTCTAATTGTTTGGCTTGCTTTTAGTTTTTAAACTCCTTCATTGAATTATATTTCATTTTCTACCTGGAAGATCAGTTTCCTTCTGTGTAATCAACTTTATTGCTTTCTGGTTTATGCTTTTTGTAGGTATACTCTTTCCAAAGGTAAATGGATACATACATGCTTTTTAATTTTCCTTTCTTACACGAAAGATCAAATACTATAATCTCCTCTTAGAATAAAAATAACTCCATTTCAGTGCAAAAGCATCTAGTTTTCAAGTTTTTGCAATTACAAATATGCTACAATAAAGTTATGCATATGTATTTTTATATTAGTGAAGTACTCCTCCAGGATTTATTCTCAGAAGTAGGATACATGTATGTGTGTATACCTATGTTAGACACTGACAAATTTCTCCAAAGAAAAGTTACTAGTTATACTTGCACCAGCAAATTGAGAGTGCTTGCTTCTCAAAACCTAATGGAAAATACTCTTTGTCTTTTAATATATGCCAAAACGACAGGTGAAAAATGGCACATTAATGCAGTTTTTTCTTTTTAAAATTCCTATTTGGAAATAACATCATGCTTTCAGAAACACTGAACCCTTGCACCCACAGACTCACCAGTTGTTAACGTTGGACCCAACTGGTTGGCTCTCTCTAGTTTTCTAAATCATTTAAACTCTATGCATTTCCTAGGATTAAAAACTTTCTCTCATAACTAACTATAGCACAGTTATCAGTTTGAGAAAATACAACATTAATTTGAATTAATGTTAAACATAATTCTCTAATTTACCATCCTTATTACAAACTGAATCCACAACATTATCTGCATTTCTTCCTTCCAGTCCAGGATCACATTGTATTTATCTTTTTAAATTGAAAGGTTAATTTTGAAGAATGCAGAGTTGCCCCCTTTTAATCTTGGGGGGTTCATCTGACCTTCCCTCACTAGATTCGTGTTATGTATTCCCACAATACTGCATAAACAATGTTGTATCCGTCTCAGGATGTTGAACTGAGGCATAAGATGCCCAAGGTCTCATGCAGTTTTTCCCACTGTATATTCACCTAATTTCTCCTTGCAGTTAATAAGCAGGCCTGGGTCATGATTAAAATATGCATATATTGCTTCTCATTAAAATCCCACTCCCACCCTTAATTTACTATGTAATGATAATCCTTGCCAAACCAAACTCTATCATGATGGCTGCTAAAATGACTTCCCAACTGCAGCGCTACACCAGTCAGTCATCAAGAAATCTTACTCTCACTTCATCTGCTTACCTATTAATTACCAGTATGAATTAATTCCTATTTTCCCCCAACAATTCATCATTGTCCTTATCTGGGGGCTCATATCATCCCAGGTTTGGCTGCTAGGATCTCCCCAAACTGGTTCTTTTTCACAAGCTCCTGACAATTTTTGAGTACTTCCTTTCTGGCACAAAAACATGTTTCACGCTCAATTTTCTTTTTACCTATGCTGTTCCAACCCTGAAATTCATTTTTCCAAGAAACTCTCGTTTTTAGTGGGGAGTTGATATTAAAGACCAACTCTTTAAACTCAGTGCTCAGTCTTGCATAGTTTGTCTTTTTTTGTATCTTCTTTTGCACACGTGGGATTTGTCTGTTCTGATCTTTTTGTGCTTTTTCCTTAAGGTTTTTAGTCATGATTTATTTCAGTTGTTTGTACTCAGAAATTCACTCTTCTCTGTATTTATGGCAAATTATGATTCTGCACATGAAGTTTTTTTGGCTAAAATTATTTTTTTTAATGTATTAAAATTTACCAGTATTTTTTTCTTTTTTGATGCTAAGAATCAAACGCAGGACCTATGCATTTGAAGCATGCACTCTACCATTGAGCTATATCCCTAGGGCAACCAGTATAGTCTTTCATTGCATCTTAATTATGAATCAATTAGAAAAGAATTTCTTAAATCATGATATAGAAAAATTTACCCACATTTCCTTCTGGCATTTATACAGTTTTATATTTAGATTCTGACCCATTTGGAGTTTATTCTTGTGTATGGTGTGAAAAATGGGCCTAATATCCACCCCCTCACCACCAAATAGCTAGGTAGTTGCTAAAATATCTTTTATTAGAATGTCCACCTTTACCTCTGGTTTGAAATACCACTTTAAGTATTAGGTATCCCTATGTAGTTTTGTCCACTTCTGGATCTTATACTATAGCCACATGTCAATTAATTTCAGGAACATGTTTCAAGAAATCTAACACTGAATGATTCTGCTGTTGGTTAAACATAAAATGCACTTACACAAACCCAGAAACTATGCCTACTACACATTAGGCTATATTATATAGCCTATGCTGTTAGAGTGCTCTGACAAATAATTATTTCCCCCAATCAGCCTAGTTTCCACAAGTTCTTCAGCTGTTTTCACATCAGCACTCACCATTCACTTTCACATAATGCAATGAACTAATGATTTCTGAATCATTTCAGCCACTCAAAGCTAGTAGTAAATTCAACACTGTGGTCAGGTCCAGCCTTTTCTTTCATCATCACCAACTTTTTGCCTTGGCCATGACCATCATGGTACTGAGAGGAATATGCTTCTGTGTTTGGTCTTCAATCCAGGTCATTAGAAGTACCTGCACATCAGACATAGACCCTTCTTGAATTGTAGTCTTATTGCCTTCAATGAAGCAGATCCTTCTTTGTTCTTGTTCTTCAAGCTCATGGCTATGGAGGAATGGGACATGCCTGACTGGCGAGCAATAACCATCACTGATTTTCCACCTTTGTAGTGCTTAATCACTTGTTTCATTTTCAAGTCAGTCCCTCCATGTGGCCTCACAGTGGCAATATGAGCAATGGATTTTGTATGCTTAGGGGCCACGATGAGCAAAACAACATGTGACTAAATCAAGTAGAAGAGAAAATGGCATGATGGAAAGATGCAGTGAACATGAGATTTATGAGGCTACTGTTGATATAACATGGAATACTGTTTAACAGCGAACTTAAAAAAATAACATGTACACTTTGAAATAATGATAAAAAGCATAGTAAACACATAAACCAGTCACAGGCATTTATTATTAAGCATTATGTAGTGTACATAACTGTGTGTGATATACTTTTAAAGCACTAGAATACAGTAGGTTTGTTTACACCAGCATCAACACAAACACGTAGTACATTGTGCTACCACATTATAGTGGCTACTATAATGTCATAAGCAACAGGAAAATTTCAGCACCGTTATAATCTTATGGTACCACTATTGTACATGTGGTTCCTTGTTGACTAAAAGATTAGGTGGTGCAGGGCTTTTTTGTTTGTCTAGTCACGTGCCATTTCCTAGCTTTTATAATTACAGGCTTTCCAGGATATTTTTATACCTGCTGGAGCTAGATCCACTTCAAAGAGCTCTTTTAATGTTTCCATATTCTTGCATGTTTCTTTTTCCAGATGAACTTCTTGTATTAACTAGTTCAACTCTATACCAAAAAATTTATATTGGGATTTAATCAAATTTATCAATTAACTTAGAAAGATGTGACAACTAGATGATATTGAGATGTCTTAAACAAGAACAATGGATGCTTTTCCCTTTGTTCAAATTTATCTTGTGTTTTCTTTTTGGTACTGGGGATTGAACCCAGGGTTGCTTAACCACTGAGCCAACAACCCCAGATCCCGCCTTTTTAAAATCTGAGATAGGGCCCATACTGAGTTGCTGAGGTTGGTCTGGAACTTGTGGTCCTCCTGTTTCAGCCTCTTCAGCTGCTAGGATTATAGGCGTGTGTCACCGTGCCTGGCTTAACTTGTCTTTTAGGAATGCTTTATAGTTTGGTTCACATAGTGTTTTATTTAAAAAAAAAAAAAATTTTTTTTTTTTAGTTGTAGATGGACATAATAACTTTATTTTTTATGTGGTGCTGAGGATCGAACTTAGTGCCTCACACATGCTAAACAAGTGCTCTACAACCCCAGACCCCAAGCTTCACATAGCTTTTAAAACAATTCTCGTTAAAGCACATCCTTAAGAATTTTAAGTATTTTGTTGTTCCTATTATAAGTGTGATTTTCTTTTTGTGGTACCACCTTTTCTATTTTCCTTCCTTTTTTGCAGTTTTGGGGATTGAACCCAGGGTCACTCTACCACTGAGCTAGTTTTTTGTCATTTTATTTTTTTGAGACAGGGTCTCACTATGTTGCCAAGGCTGGCCTCGAGCTTGAGATCCTCCGGCCTCAAATTACTGATTAGCTTGGATTATAGGTGTGCACCACCATGCCTGGTTGTTGTATTGTCTTAACTGGTTATTTCTGCACTACATGGACATTTATTATTTAAGATTCTCAAATTGTCTTGAGATAGTTTGGCCATTGATTTTCTATGGCTTTTCATAAAAACAATCATGTCACCAACAAAGAAACTTTATTTTTTCTTTTTCCAGTATTATGCCTGACTTGTTTTCTCCATCCTGCATGTATGGACTCAGAGTTCTAGTCTAAATAGTGTAGAAAAGAGTCACCCTTACTTTGTTACTGTGTTTCTTATTAAAATGCTGGCTTTAGGACTGAGGTGCTTATTTGTGAAAATAAAGTCATGTTAAATAAAGAAGTATTTATCCACTCCTGTTTTCTCAAAACTTTCGGTTAGGTGTTAAAATTTTGCCTCAGGCCTTTTCAAGATCTATAATCTTTCTGTTCAGAACTATTAATATAGTAAATTATGTAGGTTCCCAAACACTAAATTATCTTTGTATTTCTAGTATAAGCTTCACCAAGATGTTTTTACACAATTCATTAAGTCACAAGTTTTTAATTCTGTGAACATAACATTCACATATTATTTCAGTTACCCTTAGTGGTATATTTGTTGCTCAATTTAAGTTTTTAAAGGTGTTCCACATCTGGGACACAATGAGTTAATGTGGTGCGAGAGACTGCGTAATAGTTAGAATTTTACAGTGATATTCTTAACTATTATCTGTAGTTTTCATTTCTTTGCATTACCTCCATCAAAGGTTTAGAAATCAGTATTATTTCTAAAAATAATCACAATTTCCTCTTCGATTTTCTGTAGTCATGTAGCACTGGGAAGATGTGATGTCCCAGGCAGAATTCCCCTTGGTCTATCTATTGTTCTTTTTCTCATCTTAAATTAGTTAATGGTTTATCTGTCTTGCAAATTTTCCCCTAAAGGCCCAGAATTGATTCATTAATTGGATGTATAGTTTTTTTTTTTTGGTAAACTCATTAATTTCTTTTATTTGCAGATGGATACAATACCTTTGTTTATTCATTTATTTTTTATGTGGTGCTGAGGATTGAACCTAGTGCCTCACATGTGCTAGACAGGTACTCTATCACTGAGCTTTAACCCCAGCCCCTAACTCATTAATTTCTACTTTTCTTTTTTTTTTTTGTGTGTGTGTGTGTGTGTGTTTTCTTTTGGCTTTTTTTGGTTCTTTTTGCTTCTGAGACAAGCATATTCATTAATATAGGGCTATGAATTTTCTTCTCACTATACAATAAATATATTGTACAGTTTATGTTGCTTAGTATTTTAATCATTGTTTATAAGAAACTGCAGTTTGTTTGCATTTCTCTTTTACTTACCGGTTAAGTTTTTCAAAACTGAGGCATGCTGGGCATGGTGGCACAAGTCTATAATCCCAGCAGTTTGGGAGGCTAAGACAGGAGGATCGCAAGTTCAAAGTCAACACCAGCAAAAGTGAGGTGCTAAGCAACTCAATGAGGCCCTGTCTCTAAATAAAATACAAAATAGGGCTGGGGATGTGGCTCAGTGGTTGAGTGCCCCTGAGTTCAATCCCTGGTAACTTGGCCCCCCCCAAAAAACATGAGGCATATTTTTGAATGCATATCAAGATATAGCACTTCTCTGTCATTCTAGAAATCTCCCTCATGTACTTTTCCAGTTAATTCTCCTCCTCCTCCCAGAATTCTACCAGCTTCTATGAATATCTATAATAATTTATAAATTGGGCACAGTAAGATTAACAATAAGAGAATAATTGAAATATACTGTAATAGAAGTTATATGAATGGAATCTGACAAAATATCTACTTAGTCTATACTCACCTTTCTTGTAATGATATAAGGCCTATATGATGAGATGATCAATATGGCTTCAGGCTCCTACATAAGGTATTTTAACACAAGCCCTCTAATACCTTAATAGTCTGATAACTGAGATGGCTAGTAAATAATGGGTGGATAAAATTGTGGATAACTGGACAAAAGGATGATTCATGTTCCAGGCAGGATTGAGTGAGATGGCATCTGACAAGTATATTTTCTCAAACTTTAAATGTGAACATTGTATGCATGAGCTCACAAACTTCACAACAGATATTCTATGATGACTGGACTTAGAAGTGAGGGTGCTTTTTAAGCTCTCGCTGGCCTCTTCCTTATTCCACACCTGGATGAAAAGCACAGTTTGGCCAGTGATAAATCCAAATTTCTGTTTTGGGATCCAACTTCTGGTTTTATCATTATCATGACTTTGGATGCAACAATTACTTGGGTCTCAGTTTCTCTCTCTTCTAAATAAGGAAAATACCACTTACCACACAGGAAGATGTATGATAAAATAAAATAGTTCACATGGACACTTTCAGTTCTTCAGAAGAAAGTTATGAATCCTTAAGTATGAACCTGAAAAGCTAATTAAAAATAAGATGACCTTGTCAAAATTAAGTATGAAACACATGGTGGCCTAGAGGGTCTTTAAGATCATTATTATCAGGGCTAATGAAAAAAACCTAATAGTTCTCTTGGTGTTTTTTTTTTTGAAAGCTCTGGGTACCAAACCCAGTTTCTTGTGCAGGCTAGGCAAATGCTCTACCACCATGCAACATCCCTAGCATGATTATCTTTTAAAAATATATTTGAAGCTGGTTGCTCAAAAGCTATGTAATCACTGCTGGGCATGGTGGCGCATGTCTTTAACCCCAGCTACTCCGGCTTTTAATAGCAGGAGAAGCACAAGTTGAGGCCAGATTCAACTATTTTAGTGAGATACTATCTCAAAATAACAAGGACTGGGGAGGTAGTTCGGTGGTAGATAGCCCCTGGGTTCAATCTATCCCCAGTACTAAGATACGAAATCACTGAACATTAACCAATAGAACATTACTGAGTTACAGGGCTGGGGTTGTGGCTCAGCAGTAGAGCACTTGCCTCCCTGGGTTTGATCCTAAGCACCATATTAAAAAAAAAAAAAAAAAAAAATTGAATGAATAAAATAAAGATATTGTGCCCAACTACAACTAAAAAATTAAAAAAAAAAATTGAGTTACACACATATATGTAAAGTAAGGGGATATTTCTCTGGTATATAAAATAATCTATAACTAATCAATGAAAGTTTTGAAGCCTACAAGTAAATAAACAGATGATATCAGTCAATATTTATGGAGCTACACACATCGTTATGCTAAGCATCAGAAATCCAAAAAAAATTAAGACTCATTATGCCCACTTTACAACTAAGACTGCAAACTGTGGCTGCAATTGATTTAATAAATGAATGAGCTTTATATACAACCAGTTTTATAAGAATAGAGTATGAATTAGATAATCCAGTGAAAAGGGAGAAGAGGGGATTCTGGTTTATAGAAAACTTCAGAAGGGAAGCAAGGCTGATTCTCACCCCACATTTCAGATGAGGAATAGGAGGAAGCTCAAAGAGATTAGGAAACTTGTCTGAGATCACAGGTCAGAAGGTGGCAGAGCCAGAGCTAGAGCCCAGTTTGCTCTCTTTGTTCAGAGGTCACTTATATTATACTAAATGCTAGGTTATCAACACCACAGTAAGAACTAGAAGGGTGCTCAGAAATCTCTTATGCAGTGTTTCTTTAACTAATCTGATGAAAAACAAAACAAAAATAAAGCTCTCTAAAGCATACATTTAAAACAAATTCTCAGATGTTACTGCAGACCTTACTACTGTAGACCTTACTATATCCAGGGGAGGAGTATGTATTTTTAACAAAAGCCTCCAAGAGGAAGTCTAGCTATATTTGAAAAACACTGTTCTATACCTGCATGTTCAATTTGGCAGACATGTGGCTATTGAAATTGACTGATTAATACAATAAAAAATTGAGTTCTTTGGTTTACTAGCTACATTTTAAGTGCTCAATAGTCATATATGGACAGCAGAAATATAGGATGTTTCCACCACTGCACCAAGTTCTACTGGACAATGCTAACTGATTATACATCAACTTTTCAACTGGGATGAGAAAACTGAGACACAGGACCTTCAACTACTATCATGCAACTAGACAGTGGCAGAATCACAACTCTAACCTACTTTTCCAGGGCCCCCTCACTCCACCACTTCATCCTACCTCACATTTATAGAGTTTGTTCAAATGGAATTATTATTCATGCACCTTTTCTTTTTTTTTTAATAATTATTTTTTTAAGTTTTAGATGGACACAATATCTTTATTTTACATTTATGTGGTGCTGAAGATCGAACCCAGCGCCCCGTGCACGCCAGGCGAGTACTCCACTGCTGAGCCACAACCCCTTTAGGCACCTTTTCTTGACTGAAGCAAAGAAAAAAAATAAATTATAAGTTTATGGGAACTAAATCCTTAAAAAATGTTCATTAAAAAAAAAAAAGATCTTAACTGCATGGCACTACCCACCTGTAATCCCAGCAACTTGGGAGGCTGGGGCAGGAGGATTGCAAGTTCGAGATCAGCCTCTACAATTTAGTGAGGCCTTAAGCAACTTAGTGAGACCCTGTCTCAAAATAAAAAATACAAAGGGGTTGGGGGTGTAGATTAGTAGTTAAGCACCCCTGGGTTCAATCCAGTACCCTCCCCCAACCAAAGAACTAAAGTAACCTGTTATTTTCACATAAAATCAAAAGTTGGGGCTGGGGATGTGGCTCAAGCAGTAGCGCGCTTGCCTGGCATGTGTGAGGCGCTGGGTTCGATCCTCAGCACCACATAAAAATAAAATTTATTGTGTCCACCGAAAACTAAAAAAAAAAAAAAAAATTAAAAAACTCTCTCTTAAAAAAAAAAGTTGTCTGGGATAGTTAATATACTACTATTGTTGGAAGACACAGTTAAGCTTATTGTAAGTACTTAGGAACTTTTTTTCCCTATTCTGTTTTATCTCTCTTGGAATTGAAAATCTAAGACTAATGAGACATATTAACTGTCTTACTCTGAACTCTAAGTGTTAAAGGTTAAATCTTATCTAGTAAAGATTTTAAAAATGAAAAAGTGAGAAACAAGGAGACACCAAAGAATAGTGATTCTTTTAAGTTTAGAAGGTAGTCATTGAGATCACTGAGCATTTTTGGCTCTTAGTAGGTCGTTTAAGGTAGGTTTATTTATTTTTTGTGGTGCTAGGGATTGAACCCAGGGCCTTGTGCATGTGAGGCAAGCACTGAGCTATATCCCTAGCCCCATAGTTTAAGATTTATGAGGTTAATATGTCAATTTCACTCATGAACTATGATTTTACGTTTATTTGACCAATATTATATGCTTTAACATACTTTAAAATAAGTTATTTCATTTTAATTTCCAAAATTAATACTACAAGCAGCACCTGACTATCCAGAAAGGCTTCGATAATAATGTCAACATATAACTAGTCATAAAAAATACAGCAGTGAAACCAGTTGTTCCTGTCTAGTATGTTTAGAGGGCAAATGGTTCCAAAGTTAGTCAACTTATGTCATGACAGCTCACATTTAAAGTAAGCAGGAAAACAACTTGGAACTCCATATTGATTACAACTTTAAAGACACAATTATACTGCTCTATTAATATTTTCATGATCTAGTATTCAATTCCATGTTAAATTTTAGTGACCAGATTTTTAAAAAAATATTACATGTCCAAGTTCACAAAGTTAAAAATTGTATGGTTGAAAAACATGGCTTCACATATGAACAGAAACTTGCTCAAGACAGATTTTGCTATAATTTACAAGTTATTCACAAGCCTTGAGTATGGGTTCTATATAAATATAAAAGCTATTTGTTATTCAGAGGATGTGGTGCAAAAAAAATCTATTTTCTTTCTAAACAGTCTTTGGTATTGAGGTAAACAAAAACCAGCCTAAGCACACTAGAGCAAAGCAAGTCTCTAAGTCATAAGAGAGGAAAGAAAAAAATGTGCTCTAACATTCTAAACAGGGGCCTGGAAGTTTAGGATAAAAATTTATTGGCTGTCTTTGAGACCAGATGCATTACTTCTACATTATGTTTGGACTCCCACTTCACCATATTAGGAAGAAAAAAACACGTGCCCCAAGATTCTTTTGCCAAGAAAACTACTGGAGGCAACAGAGCTCACTAAATGAAGAACATTAAAAGACTGAGCAACAATATATATTTGAAACTGAACTACCGAGTGACAAATACTGGTGCTTTTTAATGTAGGGAGCATTAAAAATATTGCAAACTCCAAGCAAATATTAAAGTGCTGCATAAATTTCAAATCTCATAAAAGACAGAACTGTTAAAAAAAATGATGAAGAGTAGTTCTGATCAGTTCTCTACCAGGCTGAAGTTTCTAAGGGCTTTAGTATTTTCCCCAGGATGCAATTTTAGGCATCCTTAGGGAAAGTGAGGCAATAAGCAAATGTGTTTTGTGATAGAACTACAGAGATGATGAAATTTCTAACTTTAAAAAGTTGCACTAGTGAGAGAAAATGGCCATGAAATCCTGATTTCAATTCTCTAGTTTCCTGTCAGAAGAGTATCAACCATCTTAAGATACGTAAGTCAGTACACTTGAAATTGACCCAGCAAAGTTTTCAGCTGGCCTTCACTTTCTCAAATCCCCCCCTCACTCCACTTCCCTGCTGTTCTTTCCTGGCACACAAAATATAGGCCAATGAGCAGTGGGTGGGTGAGGAGGATGTGAGAGAAAATTTGAGAAGTAAAAAAAAGGAGCAACTTAACCAGGACATGAATGAGACTGAAGGGTCTAATAAGGGTAGGCAAAGGATGAGAATTACTTAAAAACGAAAGGGGCTTTCCTGGGCAGTAGTGAGCACTCAGTGTTTGTAGGGGTTTAGTAGAGGCCAAACTACCTACCACTTTTCAGAGGCTGCAGAGGGGACGGCTGCTTTGGGTGACCTCTAATGTCTCTTCCGACTCTGAAATGTTAGGATTTTTATTTCACAAAAGAGAACGCAGTAGTCTTAGAAGCCCAGCGATCTGGAACCCTTTTAAATAAGCGGCCTTGGTGGCGGCTTCCCAAACACCCCTCCCACCTCTCCTTCCCACACGTGCCCACCCCGCCCCCTTTCAATATTTCCACCTCCACGTGCAAAATACCTCGCGGCACCGGTCCCCAAACGGATAGGTACCTTTTTTTGCAAAGCACCAAAACTATATTTCCCCACACCCACCTCCCCCAAAAAGTGAGGTCTCCATTGCACTCTCCCACCCTGGACGCCTAAAAAAGTAAGTGTCGGATTCAGCCCTTCTCCCTAGTCAGAGTAGGGTGGGGGTGGGGGGCATAAAAAAAACTTTCTTCTCGATTTGTTTCCCCCAGAGTGTGGAGGAAAGAACCCGAACGAATCCGGGACTGAGGTGGTGGGGGAGGGGAACCCCTGAATCGTTTAACGGTCGGTAGGGGGAGGGGGCGTGGGATGAAGAAGCAGGCCTGGGAGCGGGGTCAGGGAGCTGCGGGGTTCCTGGGGTCGGGGAGCTGCAGGCGTTCCCCCCACCTGGTACACAAAGCAGCTGCCGCGCTCGGCTCTCACCAGATCCTTTGTGTTTTCCATCAGGGCCTCATGGGTAGGGGTTGTCCGTGCTCCCCGAGCCCGCGGCGCCCCCTCCCCGAGCTGGGGGCAGGCGCCTCTCCCCGGGACGGCGGCGACTAAAGGGAGCCCCCAGCTGGGCCCAGACTGGTGGCGGCTGCGGCAGCCCCCGGATTTCCCCCCTTTAACTCGGGTGGCCCCAGGATATCAACAACATTAGCATAGCCCTCCCTCCCCAGCGCGCCTGCGCCGTGACCCGCGCCCCGATTGGCCCACTTCCCTACATACCCTCCTCTCTCTCCTCCAGCGTGGGACCCTCTGCAGGCTCCGTACTCTAAGGACCGTACCAAAACGAAGGGAAGTAAAAGTAATTGGGGTTTGAGTGAAGTCCAGTGGTTAAAAGATCTGAAGGAAGAGTAGAAGTTTCATTCAGTCACCCCCGTTTGTACTCTGGCTGTCTTGTGCACCTTTCAATATGTTGCATTTGTTGTGTTAGAAAAAATTTCCACTCCAATCACGCCGCGTCCCCCTACACCCGGAAGATTGGCCCTCCCGGAGGAACTCCCACAAGGGGAGGGGCTGGCGAGGGGAGTGGGAGTGACGTAGTGGTATTGGTCACGTGGCCAGAGGCTGCGCAAGCTCCTTCCGGTCCCCCAGGAACTCCTCGGTGGCAGCCTGCGAGGCGACGGAGCGCGTGCGCAGAACAGCTCCATGTGAGCGGTTGCGTTTCTTCTCAAACCCAACAATGCCGCCCGAACGCAGGAGCCGGATGAGACCCGAACGGAGAGCCCGCGCGAGGCCGGACAGGAAGACCAAAATGAGGTCAGACCAGAAAGCCAGGGCAGGGACGGGCGGGCCACCCCAAAAGGCTGCCCCTTCATCTCGGCGGACACCGCCGGCCCAGCCGATCGCTGCAGCCGTTTCGATCACTGTCGCCGCGGCGGCGGAGGAGAGACGGCTCCGGCAGCAGAATCGCCTGACACTGGAGGAGGACAAACCGGCCGTAGAGCGGTGCCTGGAAGAGCTGGTTTTCGGTGATGTCGAGGACGACGAGGACGCGCTGCTGCGGCGGCTGCGGGGCCCGCGGGTGAGGGAGGCCCCGGCGCGGGCCGAGCGCGCTCAGGCGGGGAGCGCGGCGGGCGGCGAGGTTCTGAAGGCGGAGCCTGGGCGACCTGCGGCGGCGAGCGCTCAGGTGGGAGGGAGGGAGGGAGCCCTGAAGGCTGGCGCCGAGGGGCGCCGCTTTGCGTACCCGGCCTTCCCGCGCTGGACTGCAAGCTTGGGCGGGCACAGACCACGCCTTATTCTGCCCGGGAGGAGCCACTGCGCCTTGTATGCAGCAGGCGCTCTACACGTTTTTGTTTTGCTAACTGTAGTCGTGATCATTTGGGGCGGCTCAGCTCTGCTGTCTGTCTGGCTGGCGGTGGTGGTCTCATCACTTGCCCCGGTTCCTTGCCAGTGATTCAAGGAGTTCCAATTCCATAATGGAATCCGTTGGTGAGCACAAGCCTGGGAATAAGCGTTTTAACAGGCTTTCGGCGCGATCATGTCGCGCATCAACTTTTAAAAATGATCACGTATTCATTTAACAGATATTTGTAGGTCTTTGATACTCTTCCAGGTGATGGCAAACGCTCTGTGGTTGATTGTAATATTTGCATTCTACTTTTTTAAAAATTCTGTAGTCCAAGAGATTCCCAGGCATAGACAAAACTGGCAAAAATCCCTGCCCTCTTGGCGCTTGTGGCATAGAAGATAAGGAAGTGATAAGTAAAACTCAAGTATTTGGTGATAAGTGTTGAAGAGAAAAAAAAAAACTTCGAAAAGGAAAATGTATGAAGGACTGAACTTTTAGATAAGTGAGAAAGGATAAGGATTACTGTTGACTTAGCAAGTATTTACTGATTGCCACCTCCTTTGAGTGCTTAGGAGAGAAGTTGCTGCAGTCTAGAGAACTAGTCTTGGAAGTGTGCTAAATCTGGTGAAGGTTTTACATTCAGGAGAAACAGCCTACCAGAGGTGGGGTTTGTTGGGCTTTGAAGCATATTGAACTGTAGTAATGCAGGTAGAAGTCAATGGGATATTGCTGTCATGGGTTGAGGAAAGCTCAAACAATTTAAAGGGGATTTTTATGGTCTAGATTTAGATTTGATGGTTTGGTATAATGTTTTTTAAAGAGGTGGGATTAAGAATGGGTAAGAGGAAACAAGTAATGTGCCTAAGAATATGAGATAAGACTTAAATGATATTTATTATCTTCAACTCTAATCTGCCTTGGGACTTGTAATTTCTGTATTTTGGGCATTTCTCCTGCTCTTTTCTTCCTCTATTAACTTACCCTTTGTTCTTGCCTGCTATAGTCTTTTTCTTTTTCCGTCAGCATGTTCACTTGCTTTCCTTAACTGTTCCAGCTTGCTTTGCTTGTCTAGCTGGAGGTGTCATTCCCTGATCTTATTTTCTGCTTCTGCCCCCCTGCATTTGTTTTGGTAGCATTCTTTCCAATTGTTTAATCAGAGGGTCATAAAAACAAAGCATTCAAATCACTTAAGGCATGGGTGAGTGTGGGATGAGAAAAACCCAGTGCTTGAAGGTGTTTTGTCTTCTGTAGGTTCACTTGCATGAAGACTCTGATGACTCGGAAGTGGAGAATGAAGCAAAAGATTCTTTCCCCCCTCAGAAGCAGCCGGTGTGGGTAGATGAAGAAGATGATGAGGAGGAAATGTAAGCTGCCCAACTTTTTTTTCAGAATTCGTCTGTAAACTTCAAAAGTAATTCTGTAGGTTTTTAAAATCTTTCTCTTTAAAAATATATGAGTATGTGAAGATTTGATGAACATTTGGAAGAACCAGGTCCTTTTGAGAGAGAACTACGTGTTGGCATTCTCTTCTGTGTCTTTTGTGCAGTATAGATCAACTAAAAAAAACAGTATTTGGAGTTAGAGCTGAGCTTGCTTCCTTAATTGTCCAGTTCCAAATTGAACCATGGACAATTTTGGAACCTGCCTTTTTATTTTTAAGATGAACATAATTATAGTAAGTATTATCAGAGGCTGTTCTGATTAAATAGTGCCTGTAAAATTTTTAGTGCAGTGTCTGAAACCTAGTAAAGGATTAAAAGAAAGCTAGCCCACACAGTATGTACTTTTGTAGATGAAAATGTACTGTCTACTTACTTTGATAATTTATTTGTGCATAAAGTCATATTGGCAAATGTTTCTTCCCATTTTTAAAAAAAAATTATTTTTAAAATTTGTTCTAATTATACATGCCAGTAGAATGCATTTAGACACATTGTACAAAAATGGAGCACAACTTCTCCTTCCTCTGGCTGAATATGGTGCAGAGTTACACCAGTAATGTAATCATACATGTATATAGGGTAATGGTGTCCATCTCATTCCACTGTCCTTCCCATCCTGGTACCCCTCCACTTATTCCCCTCGGCATAATCCAAAGTCCTTCTACCCTCCCCCCAATATGGATCAGTATCCGCTTATCAGAGAAAATATTCAGCCTTTGGTTTTTTGGGGTTTGGCTTACTTCATTTAGCATGATATTCTCCAACTCCATCCACTTACCTGCAAAAGCCATAATTTCATTCATCTTTAAGGCTGAGTAATGTTCTTATTGTGTATACCACATTTTCTTTATCCATTTACCTGTTGAAGGGCATCTAGGTTGGTTCCATAGTTTAGCTATTGTGAATTGAGCTTCTACAAACATTGATGTGGCTGCATCACTGTAGTATGCTGATTTTAGTCCTTTGGGTATACACTGAGGAGTGGGATAACTGCGTCAAATGGTGGTTCCATTCTGAGTTTTCTGAGATATTTTCATACTGTTTTCCATAGTAATTGCACCAATTTGCAATCCCACCAGCAATGAATGAGTGTTTCTTTTTCCCTCCACATTCTTACCAACACTTATTGTTTGTATTCTTGATAATTGTCATTCTGACTAGAGGGAGATGAAATTTTAGAATAGTTTTGATTTGCATTTCTCTAATCGCTAGAGATGGTGAATATTTTTTCATGTTTGTAGATCAATTTTTTTTTCTTTTGTGAAGTGGCTGTTCAGTTCCTTAGCACATTTATTAGTTGGTTTATTTGGGGTTTTTTTGGTGATTATTTGGTGTTTTTTGAGAAATTAGTGCTTTGAGGTGTGTGTGGTAAAGATTTTCTCCCATTCTGTAGGCTCTCTCTTTAAATTATTGATTGTTTCCTTTGCTTTTTAGTTTGAGTCCACCCCTTTATTGATTCTTGATTTTACTTCTCGTGCTTTAGGAGTCTGGTTAAGGAAGTCAGTTCCTAGCCGACATGGTAGAGATTTGGTCCCACTTTTTCTTCTATAAAGCACAGGTTCTAGTGCCTAAGTCTTTGATCCACTTGGAGTTGATTTTTTTTGTGCAGGGTGAGAGATACAGATTTAAAAGAAAAAAATTATTTTTTAGTTGTAGTTGGACACAATTTATTTTTTTTAATTTCACTTATTTATTTTTATGTGGTGCTGAGGATTGAACCCCGGGTCTCACAGGTATGAGGTGAGCGCTGAGCCATAACCCCAGCCCAAGAGATAGATTTAATTTCATTTTGTTACATATGGATTTCTAGTTTTCCCAGCACCATCTGTTAAGTAGGCTTTCTCCAGTGTATGTTTTTTGGTACCTTGTTTAGTATGAGATAACCACATTTATGTGGGTTTGTCTCTGTGTCCTCTATTCTCTACGACGGCCTACTTGTGTATTTTGGTACCAATACCATGCTGTTTTTGTTACAGTTGCTCTATAGTATAGTTCAAGATCTGGTATTGTGATGTCTCCTGCTTCACTCTTCTTGCTAAGGATTGCTTTGGCTATTTTGGATCTCTTGTTTTTCCAAATGAATTTCGTGATTGCTTTTTCTAGTTCTATGAAGAATGCCATTCGAATTTTAATAGGAATTACATTAAATCTGTATAACAGATCTGGTAGAATGGCCATTTTGATAATATTAATTTTGCCTATCCAAGAGCATGGGAGATCTTTCCATCTTTTAAGGCGTTCCTCAATTTCCTTCTGTAGTTTTCATTGTAGAGGTATTTCAGTTCTTTTCTTAGGTTGGTTTCCAAGTATTTTATTTATTTATTTATTTTGAGACTATTATGAATGAAATTAGTTCTCCTAATTTCTCTTTCAGTTGATTCATCATTGATGTATAGAAATGCATTTGATTTATGGGTATTGATTTTATATCTAACTGCTACTTAGCTGAATTCATTTATTCTACAAGTTTTCTGGTGAAGATTTTTGGATTTTCTAAACATAGAATCATGTTGTTGGCAAATAGTGCTAGTTTGAGTCTTGCTTTCCTATTTGTATCCCTTTAATTTCTTTCGTCTGTCTAATTGCTCTGGCTAAAGTTTCAAGGACTATAATGAATAGAAGTGGTGAAAGAGGGCATCCCTGTCTTATTCTAGTTTTTAGGGGGAATGCTTTCAGTTTTTCTTCCCACTTATCACAAAGACCTTTCTCAACTTTTTAAAAATTATTTTTGTTCTTTTTTAGTTACTCATGACAGTAGAATGTATTTTGGCAAATTTTATAATGTTATACATAAGAGTAATTAGGATCCTATTAGGATCCTATTCTTGTGGTTGTACATGATGCAGAGTTACCCTGGTTGTGTATTCACATACAAGGCTAGGAAGGTTATGTCTGATTCATTCTACTGACTTTCCTATTCCCAACCTCTCTCCTTTTTCTTCCTTCCCCTTATCAACATTTTTTAAGTGGCTATGTTGTAGCCTGTTGTGTGAGCCAACTGTAATTTATGTACCTATTGTTGGATGGACAGATTTCCTTACTTTTCCCTTTAATAACAATGCTGAGATAAACATCTTTATAAATAAACTTTATGCGTTTTAAATTAATTTCTTAAGAAATATTCTTTGATGTTGAATTACTTGATCAAAGAGCACAGATATTTTTAAGACTTGATTAATACTGCCAAACTGCATACCAGTTTTCCTTTCCCTTGAAGTCCGTTTTGAAAAGCAGTGATTGTTTTTTGTTTCTTCCCAGCTTTTTCAGTGTGATATTTGTGGTGAGAATTTTTTTTTTTTTTTTAATATTTCAGTTCTAGGTGGACACAGTGTCTTTATTTTACATTTATGTGGTGCTGAGGATCGAACCCAGATCCTTATGCACGCTAGGCGAGCACTCTACCACTGAGCCACAATCCCAGCCCTGTAGTGTTTCTGTTATTAGCCACTGGCATTTCTTTTTTTTTTTTCCCCCATATTTTTTTTTAACTGGTGCATTATAGTGGCACAGGCATTTCCTGTAAGTATTTTGTATTATATGCATCTATTGGAGGTTGTTTTTTAATGATCTTAGTATGTCAAGTTTCTTAAATATTGAGAATTTCAAACTGTTATGTGTCTCATTTATTGTAGGCTTACCCTCAGCTTTCTGTGCACAGAAGTTTTAAATTTTTAGATAAGTGAGATTTGTGAAACTTTTCGTTCATTATTTTTTTTGTTAATATTTTTTAGTTGTAGTTGTACACAGCACCTTTTTAATTTTATTTATTTTATTTTTTTATGTGGTGCTGAGGATCGAACCCAGGGCTCGCACGTGCTAGGCAAGCGCTGTACTGCTGAGCCACAACCCCAGCCCTCATTCATTATTTTTATTGTTGCTTTTTTAAAAAATATTGTTTTAGTTGTAGGCGGACACAATACCTTTGTTTTATGTATTTACATGTAGTGCTGAGGATCAAATCCAATGCCTCATAGGTGCTAGGCAAGTGCTCTACCACTGAGCTAAAACTCCAGCCCCTTACTGTTTGTTTTAATAGTAAAATGTTCTTTATCAGAAAGATAGACGTTTGCCTATATTTTTCCTTGATGGCATTTTTTTTTTTTTTTTTTTTTTTTGTACTGGGAATTGAACCCAGGGGCACTCTACCACTGAGCTACATCCCCATAAATAAAATTTTGAGACAGGGTCTATAAGTTGCTGAGGTTGGTGTCAAGCTTGCTGTCTTCCTGCCTCAGCCTCTGGAATTGCTAGAGTTATAGGCATATGTTACCGTGTGCAGCTCCTTCATAGTATTTTAAGATTTGCTTTTTGTACACTTAACTCTTTGACTTACCTGGGATTTATTTTAGAGAATGGTATATGTATGTAGAGAAGACGTGAAGAGTTTTCTGAAATTCCAGCTCTCCATAGGGTAAGCTAGATGATTTAAAATATTGAAGACGTCAAAGGAGGAAGAATGGAGAAAAATATATGCGAGATGTTCTGCATCTTACAAATCCATCTTACAAATTCCATTTAGTGTTTTCTCAAAATGCTAAAGGCAGCACCAGTTTATAATGACTCTTAAAATTGTTTATAATATGTCATTCTGTGTTTTATAGGGTTGACATGGTGAACAATCGGTTTCGGAAAGATATGATGAAAAATGCAACTGAAAGTAAACTTTCAAAAGATAAACTTCAGAAGAGATTGAAAGAAGAGTAAGTATCCATTTTCATATGATTTATCAAGAAGTATGTAACCAGCATTTTATTTGGGGTTTGTTCCATCTTTGACTATAATAATTTCTTCGATAGTTACATTTCCATTATGAAACAGTAGGAGCATTGCTGTTGGAAGCAGTGATTACTTGTCAGTATTGGGGGATGGGAATGCAACAGATGCAAAGAAAATTTGAAAGAAAACTTGAAATGCTATCATCTAAACATAATCAATAATAATATTGTTAACTTGCTTGTTAATTTTTATATAATAAACCATCTCTTTGCGACAGTATTGTATTTAAACACCTGTTAACCTTGTACACTGATTTTTCAAACAAATTTGCCATATTTATATTATGTATTTGGTGTGTGTTTTCCCAGTCTATTTGAAAATAAGCTGCAGATAAGGCAGCACTTTGCCCCCAGTTTCCTCAGTGTGCATCACGTAAGTTTAAAGAGATTTTTCTTCATAGTCACGATATTATTGCTACACCTAAGGAAATTAATAGTTAATGGACAGCCAGTATTAATTTCTTCAGTTCTCATGAAGCTCATACATTATATTTTGACTTGACATCTCTTAAATCTCTCTTAACCTAAACCAGTACATTCCATCTTTTAGGTTTTTTTTTCCCCATGATACTGTTTTGTTTTTAACGTTGAGGCATGTTTTGTAGAATGTCTCATAGTCTTATTTTCTGACTTTTCATTGAGGGTGAAGTTCACATAAATGTAACTATTTTATTGTTTTAGTTTTAAGAAATGTAACCATTTTAAAGTGCACAATTTAGCGTCACTTAGTATATTCACAATATTGTACAATGATCTCTTCATTGTGGTGTCCAAATGTTTTTCTCATCCTATATCCATTAATCAGTTAACTTCCCATTTTCTCCTCCCCAGTCTGATTATTTTTTTCATTGTGGAGATCTTCCATTATCTGGGTTTCTGAAACATTTTTGCAGGAATCTTGTTAAGGTGATATGTACTATGATATTACTAATATTTCTATTATTTGCATCACCAATAATGCAAAGCATTATCACTGAGGGTTTTGTACCAATAGATAGCTTTGTTTTGAAAGTCTTAACCTCGTCTTTCCAATTAGCAAATAATATGTGAGGTTCTTGGGCATTGAATGAACCCAGAAACTCACCTAAGGGTTTAAAACATTGATAATTATTATTGCCTGAAGTAGTTATTACATTAAGGGTAGCAAAATGGTGTTTTTTTCTGTTTCTATCATTGAAATGCTCATACATAGATGATAACAGAAGCCTTTTGATCACATGGAGTTGGTTTTTATTAAGTTTGCTGAACAGGAGAAAGCACCATTTTGAGAGTCTCAGTGTCTGTGACGGAATTCCGGCAGGATGTTTATGGAATTTGGGCCTGAGGTTATCCATAGGGATAAATTTAGGGTAGAAGTTAATATAAAAATTATGGTCTTGAGTAGGGAATTGTTCAGAATTTTTAAGCCAGACAAGTTATTAGAAGTCTGCATATTGTTAACTGCTTGTGGTCTTATTTTGGAATGTATGGGTCTTTGTGAGTTGGTTTTGGACATTTTGAGCTCTGTTGTGTGTCTTGTTTTGTCCAGTTATCTGTTTGTAAGTATTAGTGTACTTAGTTTGCAAATTATGGTCTTTACTCTGTTTCTCATTCTACTTTAATGGTGGGCCTTCTTTTGATCTTTTGAAAAGAAGTCCCCTCTCCCCTCCCCTCTGGATTTCACTGATTTTCTTTTGGATTCATGGGATTTTATTTATTCGGTGTGTTATAATCAAATATTGTCATAGGTCTTTGCTCTAATTTTCCAGATCTGGCCTATGGAGGAGCCCTTCGTAGTTGGCTCTTGTGTTCATATTTCCTATCCTTTCTGGCTTCAAAGGTATTCTAGGTTTACTTTGTCCTTTTCCTGCCCTGAATCAGCCTGTTTTCCCAGGAACTTTGCTTCCTTTCAGTGGGAAATCATATCTAGAGTATAGTTAATGTTATGAGGATTTTATTGTTTCTAGGCTCTTTAAAAGTTGACTAGAGCTAGGATGTATACATTTTTTAAAATAATGATTTTGATACTTCCAACTCAAGCTTAACAAATTTAAAAAAATTAAAAAGCTTTACATTATTTTATGTTCTTAGAGGTTCTTTGCATTATCATCCCTTTTTTGGGAGGTGGCAGTTTGAAACAGATTTTTAAAATGAATATATTTAAGGGTTGAAAGAATGAGTAAAAGAAGTAAGAACAGAAATAGACCCACTCTTTCCCCTGAAGGCCTCCAAATGGCTGTTTCAGGTCTGACTGCCCCATTTCCCTACCCTTTGCACTGTAGACTGCTGGGGCCAGCTAATCTGGTCCTTTGCATTTGGCACTGTGTTGAATACTTCATGGGGCTCCACTCCTGGGGGCAGTAATTTCTGGCCTAGAGCTTCTTCAGGGCTAGCTATATCACAGTCTGGTGACCTCACACTTGGCACACTGCAGAATCTTTTTTTCACTTATTGCAGGGCTTCATGCATACTGTTTTTTTAAAGTAGGTTTATTGATACATAATCTGCAGTATAACATAGAATTTGTTAAGTATGTTCAGTCATTTAAGCACCATCACAGTTAAGGTAGGGAATCAATATGTATAACATAGCTGTCACACCCAGAGGTGTCAAATACTCCTTTGTAGTCAACCCTCTCTCCTCTACTTATAATGCTATTAGCTCCTGACAAACAGTGATCTGTTTTCTGACCTTATAGATTTGCCTTTTACAGAATGTCCTGTAAATGAGATGATACAGAATGTAGTCTTTTGAATCTGTTGAACTCATCTGGCAAATTGATTATTTCAGATATTGTTTTTTTTAGCTTTAGAGGATAGTTTCAGCTTGAAACCTTTCTATTTTACTTTATATGATAGTATATTGTAGTTCATACTTCCTTTAAATGCTTTGATATATTATTTATATTTTAAAATCTTTGAGTGCTATTCTTGAGTGCTAATCTGTCATGTCTGTTATTTCTATTTCTGTTGTCTGATTTTCTTCTGTTATAGTTCATGTTTTTATTTATTGAATGTGTAGCAAGTTGAATTCTGGGCTTTGTTATTTTTTGCTATTTGTCTTGGCAGGCATTTAATTGGCTTACAAATCACTTTGATTCTTTCAAGATTTGTTTTTAAGCAGGTCTAGGGGGAGGTGCTTACTCTTGGCTGGTTTAGTCCCTCTACTAAGGTATGGTCTTTCTGGGATATCTGCTGAATGCTGAGTGTTGAGTAAGGACTTTCCGTCTAGCTGGTTGCAACTTGAATGTCTGGCCTTTGGTTCTGTGTGACTTAGCCCCTTTGTACTTCTTTGCCTGACCTCATGAAGCTCATCTTATCAGTGTGGAGCTTAGTATTCGGAAGAGTTGTCATTGGACTTTTATGCAGATTTCCCAAGCTCTTTCTCTCGCTCTTTTCAGAGTAGCTTCTTTCAAGTCAGTCCTTTTTCTTGGTTCTGTGCCAGGGTCTTAAATGCCATCAAAGGCCAGACATGGTGGTGTATACCTATAATCCCAGTGGCTCTGGAGGCTGAGGCAGGAGGATCCTGAGTTCAAAGCCAGCCTCAGCAAAAGCGAGGTACTTAGCAACTCAGTGAGACCCTGTCTCTAAATAAAATACAAAACAGGGCTGGGGATTTGACTCACCCCACCTCCCCAAATTTAAATGCCATAAGGGGAAAATTCCTGGTATTGGTAGGGCTCACCTTGTTTATCTTCCTTCTTTCAAGAATCACAGTTCTGTGTTGCCTTTTCTGTATTTTCTGAAAATAGTTTTGCTTTTTTTTTTTTTTTTTTTATGGCTACTTGGCTTAGTTTGGGCTAGTTTGTTTTTCTGCATTAAAAAGTTGCAATGACTTTTTGTCCTCTTTCACTTACTAGTTGTTCAGAATACAGCCAGCATGCTTCTCTCTTTTTTTCAGTGTTCATCCTCATGCTTCTCTTAAAGCTTACTTTATAATAGAGGAAAATGCTCCCATTTTATTTTAATGATATGAGATGAAGTTTTTTATATTCTTACCAATGTGGTCATTTTTTTTCAGACTTGTTCAGTTACATACATTGGTATTATAGCTTCTTTAATTAGTCCTGACATCGAAGATGTTTTGAAATGAACAATAGTCATATGACTAGACATAAATTAACAACAAATAGGTATCTGGGTGTCCTGTATCTGCTAGTTGAGGTGGGGAGAGGTTCCTGCAAGTTTCAAAATAAGCAGTGTGAGAATGTTCCTTGTGAGTAAAGATAACTTCTGTTTTTGATGGTAGTAACTTCTGTGGAAGAAAGTCTGTATGTTCTCTCAGGGGTGCTCTAAACTAGTTTTTAAATGTATCAAGCTCTATGAATATACAGTGATTATCACAATATATATTTTTAAAAACTATTTAATTTTTTTAGTTTTTTTTTTTTTTTAGGTGGACATAATATCTGTGTTTTACATTTATGTGGTGCTGAGAATCGAACCCAGTGCCTCACGCATGCTAGGCGAGCGCACTACCACTTGAGCCACATCCCCAGCCCCACAATATTTTTTTTTAATATTTATTTTTTAGTTGTAGTTGGATACAATATGTTTAATTAATTAATTTATTTTTATGTGGTGCTGAGGATTGAACCCAGGGCCTTGCTCATGCTAGGTGAACGTTCTACTGCTGAGCCAACCCTAGCCCTCACAATATTTTTTTAAAAAGTATTTTTGCTTAGATTTCAGCATGCGATGGGAGGAGTACCTGCCTGGGCAGAGACTAATAAGCGGAAAACATCTTCAGATGGTGAGTGTTGATAGCTTTGTTAGTAAATAAGTCTCTTTGCCTATTCTGTTATATTTGAGCTTTCTTAGGTTCCTTAGAAACTAGTGTTTCAAGTAGAACTTTTTTGAAAAAAAAATATTTGGTTTTAAAGTCTACCATTTCTCTGAGGGAAGCCTTTTTTAATAGTGGAAGATTTAATACAAGTTGAGCATCCCTGACTCGAATTTGAATTGCTCCAAAATCTGAAACTTTTTGAGTACCAACATGATGCCACAAGTGAAAAACTCCACACCATGAAATTTATTCATGAACAAAATTATTTAAAAATATTATATAAAATTACCTTCAGGTTATGTGTATAAGGGGTATAAGAAGCATAAGTGAATTTCATGTTTAGACTTGGGTTCCATTCCCAAAATAGCTCATTATGCATATGCAAATATTCCAAAGTCTAATCCAAAACACTTCTGGTTCCAAGCACTTAAGATTAAAGGATATTCAAGATAGTATGTTCTGCACTGTAAGGAAAATAAAGGGTAGATGAATTTTGTTTCTTTCTCAATAGAGCTATGTTGCATTATGGCATAGGATTAAGGAAAAACAAGTAATATTCTTGTCTTTTATGAAGTACATGTCAGATCAAGCCCAGATGATTGATCATAAAAAATCTGGTTTCCACTCTAGTTTTTAAAGTTGGCTCATATCATTATTGTCTTCTGGTATTTAATGTCCTTTGAGTTTAGATATTATAAATACAGATGGCTTAGCCACAATTTGGTTTCTGTGTTTCAAGTTATAAATTTTAGACTTGTAATTAACCTTTGAAATCCTTGAGGAAGTCTAGAATATATATCCTCCCACATAGTATAGGAGTGCCTTCCTTAGCGTCCTTGTTACCTAACGAGTGCTGTTTGATTGTCACCACCTCTACCCACCTCTTCCCACCCCCATCAGCCCTTGCAGTCTTTAATTCAGGGAGTGAGTATTTTGTATAATTTTGTTGGAAAGTTCAGTCTGAGAGGAAAAATAACATTGTTTCTAATCAGATGCTCTTAGAAGTTGAAGGAAATATTAGTGATATAGTTTGATTTCATCCACTTCAAGAATCTTTTCTATGATATTATCCTCTGCTTAAATATATGAAATAATGTTGTACTTGTTACTAGACTGTTTTTCTTTTGGAACTGTTTATTTATTTATTTATTTATTTGTTTGTTTGTTTTGAGACTCATCTTCCAACAACTGTAGTCCTACCTTTTGAACATATATGGATTATATAAGCTCTCATAATTTTAATCTTATAAAGCTCTTTTATTTGAGAAATGTCTAAGTTTTTTTTTGTTTTGTTTTTAACATGTTAAACATCCCTTGTTCCTTTAGCCATTTTTATGACATGCTTGTAGACTCTAGGTCACTACTCTATCCTCCTGTATGAAATGTGTTTTTATTATGCATTTTAGAATGTTGCATTTATAAATCACCAACCTTTTAGATCTGTGTAATTATAGATATAAGGATGTGCTACCTGTTGAAACAGTAAATCATTCAGCTCCCAGCAGTTTAATCAAATAGAAGGTTTTTCCTGTGTTTTGGGTTTGTTTTTTTTTTTGCACATCAAATTGGGCTTGTGAGAAGGGACCCAAATTGAAGGGTCTGCTGTTTCTGGGTGGGTCTTCCTTTTGAAACTGTCCAAGGTGTTGATATAAGTTGACTCCCCAGAGGAGGTTTATTATTGGCTTTACCTGAAAGGTTTTATGATACTTTTGCCTACATTTTTTGTTTTGCTGTAACTATATCATGAGGTTACATTAACTTTGAGGGATGCCAGGAAGTTTTGTTTGGCTTTGTGCACAGGGGAAAAAGTAAATGGAAAGTCAGTAGTTGCCAGCCTGCTACCATCTGGGATATTCTAGCCTAAACCCACCTTCATTTTTACAGATGAGAGAGCTTCAAAGAGATAAGTGACTTGCCCACAGTATACTTATTAGCAGAATGGTGACAAGAATCCAGCTTCACAATTCTCTCCAATGTATTTTTAAATGCATAGTTGAGTTTTTTAAAAGAGAAGTCCTCCCCTTCAAATAGAACAACAAAAGTAACATCACACAGCTCCAAAATTTGTTAGTACTAAGGATTGTTTTGTTATTATCATTGTTTTAATTTTAAACCCTTCCCCTTCCCTCCAGTTGACAGTTTGCATGTTTGTTAAATGCTTTCTGTATTTTCTTTTTTTCCCCTATACTTTTATAGTATGGATTTTTTTTTGATCCATTTTCCAGATCACTTATTCTCTCTTCAACCAGTTTTGATACACTGTTAAAAACATCCATTCAGGGTTAAATTTTAATAACTTCATGTTTTAATTCTAGAATTTCCATTAGGGTCTTTTTATAAAAATTTTCTAATTGTTTGGTTCAATTCTGAATATTATTTTTCATTATTCTTATATACATATAAGAATATGTCAATTCACTATTCTTTGAAGTTTATGTCTGCCAACTTCATTGTCTAGACTACCTATGGGAATTGTCTGTTTTCCCTTTTCATTTGCAGTCAAGTTATCTTATTCATTTCTTTTTTTTTTTTTTTCTTTTTTTTGTACCGGGGATTGAACCTAGGGATATTTTACCACTCATCTACGTCCCCAGACCTTTTTATTTTTTGAGATAGCGTCTTGCTTAGTTGCTGGGAGTCTCTTCAAGTTAAAGAGAGGTCTAGCTGTAACTTGCAATCCTCCTGCCTTAGCCTTTGGAATTGTTGGGATTATAAGCATGTGCCATTGTGCCCAAGCAAGTTATTTCATCAGTATTGGTTTGGTTACATTTCATTGAGTGCTGGACCTTATATATAAAAATTCATGTGGATTAATTAGGTCTAGGATGATGGTTTCCATATTTGTTCCTGAATAGGTAATTGGGCAGGCCACATGAGCAGTCCCAGAGCATATAGTTTCATTGAGGAATTATGAAGATATAAAGCTGGATTTCAGTTCCTGGAAGATTTTCTTATTTTTCTTATTTCACTCTCAATTCCATGTGTATTCTTTTGGTGGCCCTAATCCAGATCCGCTTGAGAAACAAGAGGGCTTTCTAGTACTTTTGTATTTTTAGCTCCATAAGTGTTTAAAAAGTTTGCCCAGCTTCTTTCTGCTCCATGCTAGAATCATCAGTAATATCTAGGGGAAAAACAGCCCTGTTAGCTCTTTGAAGTTCTGATAGCGAGTTTGTGACATTGATCTTTTAGTAAAATGAAATTTTTTCTAGTTCTTTTTCATGTGTGTCATCTGGCTAGGTCTGCTGTCAACCTTATTGGTAATTTTTGCCATAATTACGAGTTGCTCTTTTTAAATTAAATGCTGGCTTTGTTTAAACTTATTTCACTTCATCTTTAGTTAAATCTCTGTATGTGTGTGTGTTAGTCTTTCATTCCAGTAAAGCTTTGATTTTAACTATATTGCATACTGTGTCATCTTTTCCCTTTTCTTTAAGATGTGTTTTGCTTTTGTCAATTGTGGCTTTTAAAAAGTGATCAAGATTGGGAGGCTGGAGAGAGTTGAAATTGGAAATATAGAAGTTTGGGGTAGGTGATGGGCCATCTTGTTGATTCTCAAGATCAACTTTGTGGGTTTGTTCAACTTAGATGAAAGTGAAGAGGATGAAGATGATTTGTTGCACAGGACTGGGAATTTCATATCCACATCAACTTCTCTTCCAAGAGGAATCTTGAAGGTGAGAGTCTATAAAGTTGGGACCTATCCAGTTATTTACCTCTGAAATTCAGTTTGCCTCCCAGTACAGATGTATGGATTCCTATTATATGTGGGATTAAGTGTACTTACTGTCCTAAGAGATGCTAAATTATGTCTCAAGTAGTTCTAGGAATCCTATTTGACTTTTCCTTTTGTATTTTATTTCCATTGGCAGCAGCTTCCATACTGCTGTCATCTTTCACCTGACCTACTGCAGTGTCTTTGTAGTTGACTGATCTTGCCCCTTCCACTTGACCTCTTTTTAAACCATTCTTCATGTAGTAGCCCGAGGGAGCTTTTAAAAATAAAATATCTGGTTATGTCACTTTTCATTGCTTTTGAAACCTTCTGAATTCCTATCGTAGCCTACGCTGCCCTTTGTGATCCGACTTCTGTTCACATCATCAGCTTCATCTTAGACGTCTTTTCCCTATTTCCCTACTTGTGCCATGCAGGCCTTTTCTGTTTCTTACATATGCTGAGTCTTTTCTTGCCTTTGAACCTTTGCTCTTGCTCTTTCTTTCTGTCCTTCAAGCACTGCTAGTGGCCTGCTCATTCTTAGTTTTCTTCTCAAATGTAACCTCAGAAATGACTATCTAAAGTGGCCTATACTATTTATTTTTTAACTCATCACTGTATCTAGCTGGTTCTTTGTGGTAACCAAGAACCTACCTAGAACAGTGGTTCAGTTAAATTTGTGTCAAATTAATAGACCTTCTTATGACATAAATATTTCCCTATAATATAGCATGTGTATTTAGATGGGGCAAGGGAATTATCATGGTAAATTACTAGGAGACAGAAAGATTCTGCTGCCTCCCACCTTATGAGGTCAGTTCATTCCGCTCCTCATAGGATACATTCAACTGCATTGAAAATGTAGTTCATATAAAAATTTAATTCGGTATTCACAAACAAAACAAATATACATATGCTACTTGCTTTAGTTTTTTTTTGTTGTTGTTTGTTCGTTTGGGGGTGGTGGGGGTAGGTACTGGAGATTGAACACAGGGATGCTCCACCACTGAACTATATCCCCAGCACTTTTTTATTTTCATTTTGAGAACACACGTGTTCTATTCCTGAGCTACATCTCCAACCATTTTTATTTTAATTTTTTATTTTGAGACAGGGTTTCACTAAGTTGCCCAGGCTGGCCTTCAATTGCAATGCACTCCTCCTCCCTGTACCTCCCAAGTTGCTGGGATTACAGGTGTGCACCACCATACCTGATTTGCATTGTTGTTTTTGTTTTGTTTTGTTTTGTTTTGGTGGTAGTACTGGGGATTGAACCCAGGGCCATGTGTATTCGAGGAAGCGCTCTACCAACTGAGGTATATCCCCAACCCAGCTTTGTTTTTAGTTGAATTTTTGATGCAGGGGAAAAAAACCTGTAAAGCCAGAAGCAGTAACTGAAAATAGTCCCAGTGATTCATGAGATTACCATCACTTTAAACTAGCAACCAGGTACCCTGGGAGGAGAACATAAAGCAGTCTGTGCCAACCATAGAGCTGTGGGGACAATTGCATGGTGCCTCTTACACTTGTGCTACCAGAGCAGTAGTTTTAAGTAAAATTTCTCCAGACGTGAAAATCTCCTAACTTAAATGAATGTATCTTGAATGATAGTATGCTAATGCTTTAAAGTTTAAATCTAGACATTTGGTGATTTAATCTCTTAATTTGAAAGATGGTGAAGTGACTTGCTAGTTGGTGCCAGAGCTGTGATCTTTTGGTTACCATTCTAGTTGTTCTGATTTATAAACTATTTTTGTGTTTTTCTCATGCTCTAAATAATATTAACTGATTTGGACTGATAAAATTCCAGCTTTATTTTTCTTTAGATAAAGAACTGCCAACCTGCTAATGCTGAACGGCCTACCACTGCTCGGATCTCATCAGTGCAGTTCCATCCTCACGCACAGGTTGTGATGGTCGCAGGGTTGGATAATGCCGTGTCTCTGTTTCAGGTATGCATTTTAGAATGAAGACTTGTCATGAAAAATGTTTACTACCAGCATATAGAGTCCATAGAAATAGCCAAAATAAATATTTTGTGCTTCCTTCTAGGTTGATGGCAAAACAAATCCTAAAATCCAGAGCATTTATTTGGACAAGTTTCCAATCTTTAAGGCTTGTTTTAGTGCTAATGGAGAAGAAGTTTTAGCCACAAGTATTCACAGCAAGGTTCTTTATGTCTATGATATGATAGCTGGAAAGTTAATTCCTGTGCATCAAGTGAGAGGTAAGATTGTTGTTGAACACGCTGCCTGCCATTCATTCCCTGCCCAAGCTGAGTTGATTTAATGGTATTCACAACTACTTTTTCATTTTTTTTTTCTTTAGTATTAGGAAAATGTCATTGTGCTAATATGTTTGAATTAAACAAGTTAACTAACTTAGTTACTAAGCACTTATGGAAAAATCTTAATTTGCAGATATGTTGTTGTACAGTTAGCAATTGAGGTAGCAGAAAGAGCTTGAAACAGGGAGCAAGAAGACCTGGAATCCACTTCCTTGGACACATTGTTTTTCTTCTCTGATAGGAAATTTTTATACCCTTTAATTCTGCTTATTATAAATTTTGATTAGCGGAATAAAGCACTATTTTGGAGGTAGATCAGTCTTCAGAAGTAACTACATAAAAATAAACATCAGGTGAAGATTTATCTAACTTCTACCTTATCCATTCTTTTCCTGTATTCTCCTACCTATATTGCCACAAAATATAGTGACACGTAATGATTCCTTTGGGAACCAAAACCATTGTAATGAGGTTGGCTGGGTTAGCATAATAAATCTTGGGATATAGCATTGGCATAGGCCATAGCTCACTGGCAGTCTCCCTGTTAAAAAGCATGTGTAGCTGTAAAAGGACAAAAGTAGCTTTCTTTAAGTGTTTTCCTACTAGTGGCTGAAAATGAATTACAGCCAACTTCAGAAACATTTATGATGTTTATTTTCACTGTTGCTACTCTCTCCTATTTTCTCACACCTTTAATGATCCTGTAGGTTCCTGGTTTACCTAACCGTGCCTTAAGCCAAAGTCAGTGAGCATGTGAATCACCTGGTAGTCCTGTTAAGTTGCAGCTGTGATTCTGTAGGTCTGAGGTGTGTCTGATTCTTCATTTCCAGTTGCTCTTTGGTGCTGCTGGTTCATGGACTGTACTTGGAAAAAATTTAAACCCACTCCTCATATTGAAATAGAAAATAATGTGCAGTAGTTATTAGTTTTACATATTACTTCACTAATCAAAGGAATGGATTTTGGACCATCCTTGTCTTGCATCCTCTAGCAGAGTACATTGAGGTTTAGCTAAGTGTTGGTTAGTAACCTTACTCTGGATCTGGTGGATATCTGAAGTGTATGAAGTCTGCTTTTTGGACTTGGCATTTGTCTTTTCTTCCTGATATTTTTCCTTTTTCTCTACCTTCAGTAAACATAGCTTGGTAATAATGATAGTAATGATAAATATATTTCTCTTTGTGGTGGTATATTATTGAGCACTGTTCTCAGCCTTTCATCATTATAAAATCATGCTTTTTTTTTTTTTTTTTTTTTTTGGTGGTGCCATGTCAAACCCACAGCCTCATGCATGCTAGGCAAGCGCTCTACCACTGCTCTAAATCACTAGCTGTATAAAACTGTGAGCTCAAGAAATTAATTAGACATTTATTGGGAAATTGCCAACTAATCAGGATATGAAAGCCTTCTTATATGTATGCAAACTCCTGGTTGTCATAAATAGTAGTTTGAAAAATGAAGAACATAGGATTGATGCAAATGGTACATTCCATTAACCTTGTTAGGGTTCATGACCTGTGGCTAGAAATGGCCTATAGTAAACTTAACCAGCATTTTCCTGTAGGGATACAGTGCTTCACTACATTTTTCTAAATCCTTTTTCTCAATTCAATATTTTAATGTAGCAACTTAAATTTTCTTTGACTGGGCAGTTGTTCCTGTTGTGCAAAGTCTAATATATACAAATGAGTATATAGAGAAAAGCCTCTTCTACTACTTCTCCCTTGGTATACCTTCCATTTCTTGGAGATAATTGGTTGTATTCTTTTTTTTTAATATTTTTTTACTTGTCAATGGGCCTTTATTTTATTTATTGATCCGTGGTGCTGAGAATCGAATCCAGGGCCTCACACATGCTAGGCAGGCACTTGGCCACTGAGCCCCAGCCCCAGCCCTGGTTGTATTTATTCTTTTTTTTTAATACCTTTATTTATTTATTTTTATGTGTTTCTGAGGATCCAACCCAAGGCCTCGCACATGCTACACATGCTAGGGGAGTGAGTGCTCTACCCATGAGCCACAATGTATTCTTTTCATTAGGCAGCTTTTTAGTGAGTAACTTGACTCTAAGCATTCTGATATAGTTACTGAATGTTTCAGGCATGGAAAAAGGGACATGTCCCTTTGTAAATGAATAAACTGACTCTGGATTATATACTTATCTCCTGTGACTTGGTTATATGAATCCCCATCTTGAGAAAGTAACCAGTTCTTGAATACACTGACACATTGATTTTGTTTTTGGACCCACAAAGTTAATGATTATACTCCTGTTCATCATAGAATGCCGTAGGTGGCAAGAAAATAGTTTATATATGTCTTTTGTCTGCCTCTGATGGCAGTGTACTCCCTTCTGGTGTTGAAGTTTGTGACAAAATAGGATTTTATCTGTTTAGTTAATTAAAGATATTGCTACTTTCATTTGGAAAGTTAGTTGATAGGTTTATTGTTTGTGGTCTCTTATATTTAATATTCTTTTTATCTTGGCCTGTATAATTATAATTTCTTTAAATTATTTATGCTTGTTCTGGCCTACAATTAAAATATTGAATGCTAAACAAGACAAAAAAGAAGTTTGCCCAGTACTTCGTAGTGTTCGTAGTGACCTTATTGGGTCCTTATTGGTGATCCATGAGGTTAGATTTATTTAGAATCTAAGCCTGGGGTTCACTTAATTTGCAAAACTTAGACATTTTAAAAGGAAAGAATTTGTTTGTCAGTAGGAGATATCTTTATTGAAAACCATATAAAAATCTCATTAAATCAATTTATCGTCCTTTTTTAGGTTTGAAAGAAAAAAGAGTGAGGAGATTTGAAGTCTCCCCAGATGGCTCCTTCTTGCTCATAAATGGTGTTGCTGGATATTCTCATTTGCTATCAATGAAGGTGAACCATTGTTGTTGCTTGTTTCTTGGATTAGACATTAGTGTAAGAACAGTCTTGAACCTTAACTCAGTGTGTTCTTAAATCTGCATCTGAAGTAGAAGAACTTTGGGAGAAATTGTAGGCAGTTTGGGGAAACCGTAGGATAGGAAAAACAAGTAGGATCTAGAAAATAACGGGCTAGATTGCTTTTGTTCTATACACTATGGTCCTTCCACATACCTTGTAACAGTTGATAATCAGTGTTTATTTTTTTAGACCAAAGAACTAATTGGTAGCATGAAGATTAATGGAGGGGTTTCAGCATCCACATTCTCTTCAGATAGTAAGAAAATATATACCTCTTCTGGTAAGTCATATTGACGATACAAGAGAAGCTTTGGATGTGTTTATGTTTCAAATTATCCCAAAAAATGTTCCTTTTCAATTTTATTGTTTTAGAAAGAAAATCATGTTTAGTTTTGGAAATTAGTTTTTGTTGGCATTTGCCTTTTCTCTAACCTAGTCATAGTGAGGGATTAGCCATTTAGTATGCAGGGCTAATCTGTTTACTTCTGCTTAATCTGCACCCTTATTCCAGCCTGGAAAATTTTGTCAAAGAAATAGTAAAACAGTAAAATTCACTGATTTCTCATTGTGACAAAAAGAATACCTATAATAGGGCAAACTTTGAAACAGTACTTCAGAAAAAGGAGGGATGAAGAGAGAGAGAAGAACCATCTTTGATGTGGATGTAGGGGTCATTATAGAAATGTACATCGACAGAGAAGAGGGTGGTCACCAATATCAAGTGCTATGGGAAAGAGAAATAAAGAATAAGGACTAATTTTGGCCATTAGATGGCTATTTCTATCATGAAAATATTTGTGGTCTCTTATATTTAATATTCTTTTTATCTTGCCTGCATAATTATAATTTCTTTAAATTATTTATGCTTGTTACTCATGTGTATCATTCCTTAATATTTAAGTGGTAGCATAATTAAGTTATAAATTCTTTGTGATCTGGGTCACTTTATTCTTAATTTTTTTCCTCCATCAAAGAAAATTGGTATCTATATCACCTAGCCTTATGTATTAGGTACTCTAATGTCTGTTGATTAATGTTTTTTCCCCCTTCATGTTTTTGTTCCAGTAATTTATCTAAGTAGAATACATAAACTTTTTCTGAAAGCTTAAGAATTTGTGATCATCCACTTTAAACCAAAAGATAACCTGTTTAAATGAATAATGTTTTTTCTATGTATGTGAATGTATAAGAAATATTTTTAGTCTGGATTTCTAGTGGCAGGAGGAGAGGTCATCATGGGTTTTTATTTGTAGTTCTTTACACTATTAAAGAGAGCCTAAGAGTGGTCAGTTCAGTTGCCTTTCAATTTTACTTAAAATTAATCAAACCTTTCTTTGGCTCTTTCATTCAGAGGATGGGGAAGTTTATGTTTGGGATGTGAACTCTAGGAAATGCCTTAACAGATTTGTTGATGAAGGCAGTTTACGTGGATTAAGCATTGCTACATCGAGGAATGGACAATATGTGGCTTGTGGGTGAGTAAAGAGTTTTGTGAAACCTGAATCACATTGTGCTAATGAGAAACTGCTTAGGGATTGAATATACTCAGCGGGGAATTAGGAGTTTTGTTTACATCTACTCACTAGTAGGAAATAAATCATCTCAGGTCAGACTTTTGCTTTGCATTGTCTTCATGTGGGTTTTTTGTTTTTGTTTTTAGTGTGGATAGACAATACCTTTATTTGATTTATTTTATTTTTATGTGATATTGAGGATCGAATCCAGTGCCTCACATGTACTAGACAGGCACTGTACCACTGATCCATAACTTCAGTCCTTTCATGCAGTTTTAATACTTATAATGAAGACTAGTGTTTAAAACTAATATAAACAGTTTATCAGCTTGTTAGCAAAAAAGTGCTACATTACCTTAAATTATTGTATAGTTTTCTATATTTGAAATGCCCATTTGATCACATCACATTTTTCTAATATTATTGCCATTGGTGAGGTAGAAAAAGTCAACTTTGGATTTTAGTGTTAAAGATTTAGCATATTTTCCTTTAGCTATATAGTATAAACCAAAAACATGTTATTTGGAAATTCCATTTGTTAGTATTATAGAAACTTAAAAAATATTACTTAAACACATATCATTGTGTCATTATTAGAAAAAAAGTGGTTATTACCTGGGTTATTATCTTTTGTTTGCTTAATTCTCCTACTTGATTCTAAAGGTTCAGGATGGAAGAGGAAGGCATTGGATACATACCAGTGGTTCTAAACTAACTTACTAAACTACTAATTGACGTCTATGGTTCTGTAATTTTGAGAAGCAGTATTTTTTAAAAAAATCTTTCTTAGATTGAACACAATTGAGCCATCAAGAGGTTTTAGTTAAATCCTGCCTATGTTGGGAAGTCAAGTGGGTCTGAATGTGCAAAAACAGCATACTCTCTATGTTATGTTCACTTCACTCCTTAAAATTGAGGAAACTGCTTGTATATTATCCCTGCCACCATTTGAAAACTGGTAAGCTACCTTGAGGCCTGGGAGGAAATGCAAGTAGAACAAGGCTGTGGAACTTGGAGACCAGGCCAGCATCCTGTGGATGTGTGTAGGTGGTAGGATAGTGATGGTTACTTGGCGTTGAGGTACTCTGGTTGGGTCCTCTTCTTTCCTTTGTTGCTTTTCCTTTGTTACTTAGTCATCCTATGCCAAACCTGTAGCAGGATAAATCTCAACTCTAGAAAAATATTTGCCAAAATAGTGTGCACCATGGCACCAATTCATGATTAGCAGATCTGGGAATAAAGTTTTAAAATGAAGACTAGTGTTTAAAACTAATATAAATAATTTTAAGCAGAACTCCTTTTGCCTCTATGTGGGGCAAGGATAATTGCGCAAAAACGACCTCCTTTTAGGGCTGAGGTTATAGCTCAGTGGTAGAGCGCTTGCCTCACATGTGTGAGGCCCTTTGATCCTCCGCACCACATAAAAATAAGTAAATAAAAATAATAAAGATATTGTGTCCATCTGCAACTAAAAAAAAAAGAAAAAAGAAAAAGAAATGACTTCCTTTTAAATTTGTGAAGTCAGTATAGTTAATCTTTTTCTGGTTCTTGCCCTTTCCTTTTTGTGTCACTTTTTATTAATTTCCCATTGAAGGGTCTGAACAGGAAAGAATCTAATACTAGTAGTTTAAACAAATTTAATTTTAATTGCCTTTCAGCATAATTGGATTCTGATAGGCTTAGCCAAAGACCATTATCAGATACTTATTATTGAACATATAAAGAAGGTCTTTAAGCCTTGTTAGAGAAGTTGTTGATGACATCAGGAAGGTAGGGAGAGTTGCTATTGCAGGAGGAGCCAGGCAGAGGCAGAAGAAGCTGGATCATGTGACTGCCTGCCTTTCTTGCTTTCTTTCCTAGGGCTGGGGTGGAAACCTTCCATTCTGGCCTCTACTGGGGCATTTTACTTCTTTGATCTTAAAGCCCATCTGTTACTGTCATCTCTTCTTATTCCATGTCCTGACTTCATGGATGCTTTCTATTTACAGTTTTGCTCTGGTAAGGAAACTAAGAATATAGTAAATAGGAAACTCTTTAGTTCATGTTGTCCTTTTTTAAATGGCTTTGGTTAATTAAAGATTGCTATATGTTTTTATTCATTATAACAGTAGTGTTGGTACATACTTGGGAAATCATTCTTGTATAGTTCAAGATATAGAACCTTGGGGTAGTAGAGAAACAGGTGACTATGAAAGAGACTGAGGAGGAGAGAAGAATTGATAGGGTTCACTTAAGAATTTGAATGTTTTCAGCTTGTTTGGTTGATATTCTATAGGACAACAGTGGCTGGGGTAGCTCTGGTTGTGGCTTAAACTCTTTTTTTACAAGTCGCTGGAAATAGAACCCAGGGCCTTGTATATGCTATGCAGTGCTTTGCCACTGAATTGCATCTCTAACCTGTGTCTTTTTAAAAAAATTTTTAAAAATTTAAAAAAATTATTTTTTTTAGTTATATGACAGTAGAATGTATTTTGACATATCATATATATATTTATGGTAAATAATTTCCCAATTTTGTGGTTGTACGTGATGTGGAGTTACTTAAACTGGTTGTGTGCTCGTATATGAACATAGGAAAGTTATGTCTGGTTCATCTACTGTCTTTCTCATTCCCATTCCCGCTCCCTTCTCCACTCTCCGCCCTATTCAACCTGATGAACTCCCTATGAGTCAGCATTCACAGATGAGAGAGAACATTTAGCCTTTGGTTTTTTGGGTTTGAAGTCAAGTAGAGTTCAGGCGTCCTGAGGGATTGAACTATTTCTCAGTCTGTTGTACATTCTGCTGGTATGGTACTACAGTATTCTCCTTCCCTACTTTTTCATTTCACTTAGCATGATATTCTCTAACTCCATCAATTTACTTGCAAAAGCCATAATTTTATTCTTCTTTAAGGCCGAGTAATATTCCATTGTGTGTGTATGCCACATTTTCTTTATCTATCTGTTGAAGGGCATCTAGGTTGGTTCCATAGTTTAGCTATTGTGAATTGAGCTTCTATAAACACTAAAGCGGCCACGTCTCTGTAGTATGCTGATTTTAAGTCCTTTGGGTATACACTGAGGAGTGGGATAACTAGGTCAAATGGTGGTTCCATTCCAAGTTTTCTGAGGTATTTTCATACTGCTTTCCATAGTGGTTGCACCAATTTGCAGTCCCACCAGCAATGTGAGTATAACTTGTAACAACATTTATTGTTAACTTGTATTCTTGATAATTGCCATTCTGACTGGAGTGAGATGAAATCTCAGTTTAATTTGTATTTCCCTAATTGCTATTGATGTTAAACATTTTTTTCATATATTTGTTGGCTGATCATATTTCTTCTGTGAAGTATGCAGCTAGCCCTGTGTTCTAAAGTCTTCATTTGAGGAGTGACCTTTGGGCCACCTTCACATGTCTACAAAGGAGAAACACACAGCTATGGACAGGGCTGTGCAAAGTGTTCAGGTGTCTCGAGGGATTGAACTGTTTCTCATTTTGTTGTACATTCTGCTGGTATGGTACTACAGTATTCTCCTTCCCTACTTTTACATACTATTTTCTTTACCAGTATGCTTCATTGATAATTTGGGCTGGATACTTTGTTGTTGGGCCTGTCCTGTGCACTATAGGATGTTTAACAGCATCCCTAGTCTTTCCCTACTAGGTGTCAGTTCTGTACATTCACCCCCCCCCAGTTGTGACAATGACATTGAAGTTCCCCAAGAGAGCAAAATTACCCAATTGATTACCACTGTTGTAGTTGTTTTTTTTTTTTAATAAATAATTTTATCTGTGGCTTCCATGTGCCCTTTCTATGTCCTTTTAGCTTTGACTCCCACCACCATCAGCATGTGGTGGGTCCTAGTCCCACTAGTTCCACTGATACTGGTGTTGATCAGGATCTGTGGTTGTTGTGTCAGGGTGGGGTTCTCCCCCTCAAGGTTTAACATCCAAGAAACAGCTGCGCAAGAGCCAAAAGTTTTATTTATAGGATAGAACCGAGAGACAGAGAGTCCTCTGCAGATCAGAGGAGGGGTTCCAAGTTGCAAGTGGAAATTGGTGCCTGAGGAAGTGGGGGTGTCCTTCCTTTTGTAGATTTTAGATTTCCTTTGTTTGTATGCTCTATCCTCCTCTTACTTGCTTAGAGTGACCCAAAGGTGGGCCAAAAGCTTCAGGATACAGTCAGGTAGGGAGTGGCCCAGGGGGCATTCATTAACTACTCTTTGTAGGGAGGAACAGTTCCCTGGAGGCAGGTGACCTTGGAAACAGGTTGGAGGAGGGAGAAGGACTTTGGAGATATTAGCATTTTATTTCCTTTTCTTTTGAACCAGCCTCCATATTTCTGATCTGACTGATCATTCATTACCTCAATTGACTGTCCTTTTGTTGCTCAGTCCCCCTTACCACCCTAAGAGATGTTGATCTGGCTAATGGTCTTCTTTCCTGTTTGGGAAGAACTTTGTGTACCAGGACACTTGTGGTTGTGATCTGCTAATGGATTGACTGCCTTTGGTTTGGGAGCCCATTTCTAGTGGAGGAAGCTATGGTTTGGGTGGGAGAGTAACAGTCACATTGTTCTTTCAGTTAGGAGTTCAAGGGCGAGATAATAAATATGGCTATTTCTTCCTGTGTTCTTGCTCTTATTTGTTTTCACCTCTCTCCTCCCTTCCCCAGCTTAAGTTTCACCTTTCCACAAAGCTTTTTTGGAACAGCTTCATCTCATATTGCCATATTCGGTTCTGTTGTATCTCTGGCAGTTTTTAATGCAGGTGTACTTTTTTCTAGAATAATTTTTCTGTGATGTTATATATTCCTGTGGCACTACCTACTGCTGGACGTGTGGATATCATTATATTTAGTAGCTTTTACTAGCATATTAGAATGAGTTATATTCTTTTAGCATAAACTCAACTATAGAAATAAGGTGTATATATCAAAATAATTAACTTGTGCTATTTTTGTTCCACAAACTTAAGGGATAGTCAAATAAGAATAGGCAGTATTTAAGACGTCTCTAATGTTCAGAAGGTAGGATTTGATCTGTGGATTATAACTTTTTGTCCTTAATTAAAATGGATTTAAATCTGTTCTTAGCAAGAAAAGAGATTTAGTATAAAAACAAGTACAACAAATAAATATTTTGATTCAAGTCAAAAAAAAGAAGGAAAAAATGAAATTTGTGTTTGTTGGCTCAGGCTGCTGTAACCAAATACCATAGACTTGGGGTGGATTATAAATAACAGAAATTAATTAATTAATTTTTGTGGCGCTGGGGATTGAACCCAGGGCCTTGTGCATGCAAGGCAAGCACTCTAACAACTGAGCTACATCCCCAGCCCTAAACAACAGAAATTTATTTCTCACAGTTCCTGTGGACTGGGAGTCTGAGATTAGGATGATAGCATTGTTGGCTTCTAATGAAGGCTCTCTCTCTCTCTTTTTTTTTTAACATTTTATTTCTTAGTTTTTTTAGGTGGACACAATATCTTTACATTTATGTGGTGCTGAGAATCGAACCCAGTGTATCACGCATGCTAGGCGGGCGCTCTACCACTTGAGCCACATCCCCAGCCCCATGAAGGCTCTCTTTTAAAGTCACAGATGGCTGATTTCTTTCTGTTTTTTTTTATATGGTAGAAAACCAGTGAGGAAGCTCTCTGGCGTCTCTTTATAAGGTCACTCATCCCATCAATGAGGGCTTCACTTTTATGATCTAATTACTTCCTAAAGACCTTGCACCTCCTAATACCATCACATTGGGAGTGTTAGGATTTCAGCATGAATTTTGGGTGTACACAAATAGTCCATAACAATTATATAAATTGAAGATATGTAATGTTTTTCTTGAGTGGACTACATAGTTCTATTTAAGGAGTTAGTAGTGGTGGCCCATGCTTCTAATCTCAGCTACTTGGGATTGCAAATTCAAGTCCCTCCTGGGCAATTTAGGGAGACTGTCTCAAAATAAAAATAAAAGGGATGGGGATGTAGCTAGATGAGTGAGAGCCACTCCCGGGTTCAGTTCCCAGTACTGCAAAAAAAAAAAAAGGCAGAAAGAACAAAAAACTAGTATCAAGTGAGAAAATGTGTGTATAAGTAGTTGGATGACTTTAAAGTACTTAATTCTAACATACTATTTGTGTATTGTCTATAATATCAAGTTATAGAATCTTTCATGTAAACTGAATTTGTTTTTTTTTGTTGTTCCTGGTTAATTATCAGCAGTCAATAGTATTAAGTGCATAAATTAGGCTGTTTCAGTAGTAGGAATGAAAGTATACTTAGTGGATTGTGTTTCACTCTTGTGAGATTGAGGCTTAATTTCTTGCATTACTCAGGTTTATATTGCAACTAAATTAAGTTTGTGCTATGCCAATTGTGTCCCTTAAAATTCATATGTGGAAACTTAAATGAGAATATTAAGAAGTAGAGCCTTTTAAGAGGCAATTAAGGTATGAGGGTAGATCCCTCAAGGATGGGATTAGTGTTACTGTCCAGGAGTGCTGGGTTCGTTGTCTCCGTTCAACAAAGAATTGAAGAACAGGACACAGAGATAGCAGGCAAGAAGTAGGTTTATTGAAAAGAGAGAGACACAAATAGACTTCTCTGAAGAGAAGGGACCCCAGAGCTGGGAGTCCAGTGGGGGAGTTTTGGCTTGTTCTTTTTATGGTCTCTGGAATTTCCTCTTCTCCTTACTCCCTCTGCTGACCATGTGTCCTCACTATTATTGATTGGTGCCTCCTCTGTCCACGCTTCTGTTTTAGTTTTTCTGTTGGATTCCCCACTTAGGAGCACAAGTGAAGAAGTGGCTGATTGAGTCCCCTGCTTGTGTCCATGAGCACTTTCATCAGGCAGGAAGTTGACCTCATCAGAAGACCCTTTCCATTGCTCCTTTGTTCTGGCCCTGCCCCTGACCTCTTCACTGGCCATCTTGCCCTGATTACCTAAGCCCTCTATATCTTCCTCATTAGGACTTTCATTAAAGGGCTTAGGGAGTAGTTTCAGTTCCTTCTGCTGAAGACACATTTCCCCTTGGGAGAATGCAGCAATACGGCTCCATCTTGGAAGTAGCCATCAAGCCTGTCAGCACCTTAATTTTGGACTTCCTAGCTTCCAAAACTATCAGAAATAATTTTCTATTGTATATAAACTACCCAGTGATAAGTGTTTTGTTATAGTAGCAGAAGTAGACTATGACCATTGAATTAAATATCTGTGAGTTACAAGTACTTTATTCTTGATGCCCAGGGCATTTGGAGTTTGATAATTGAGATAAAAGATATTTACCCTAAAGTTCTTGCCTGTGAATGATTCTGTTTATGATATACTAACTTTCGGTCAATAGGATTTACTCTTTTAAAGTTTTGGATATAATTCATTGCTGAATTATATTTATTTAAGTAAACTTGGAGTAAATGATATCTTCTATAACCCTTGACTGTAGATAACTCCCAGAAAGCAAAACTAAGGTTCCTGCTTTTACTGCTGCTCTCTGTTACTATTTTGGAAGTCCTCATAAATGCAATAGAATAATAAAAGTAAGGAATCATAGGGGAAGGTCAGGTATCTTTCACACATTAGAATATTAGGCTATAAGTACTATGAGAATAGTGGTCTTGGTCTCTTTTGTTCACCTTTGCATTCCAAGCTTTCAAGTAGTGCCTGACAAAGAGTTGACATTTGGTAAGTATTTATCACATGAAGGAATAAAGGAGATTCTATGCTTTATTGGATTTTCTAGCTAGACCCACACTGAAAGTTGCCAGAGTTGTTAAGAGCTCAGCAGGACTGAAGTAGAACTAATAGAATGTGTCTAGCTTTTGCCTTGCCATGGTCTCTTCAGCTGCTAGGTTCTATATATAACTTATGAAACATGCAAATATCAGTTTGTAGGTTGAAATCTATATTCACTTAGGTGATAAAATCCTTTTTACATGTTTTAAAATCTGTTTTATTATCTTTTCTTTTTGCAGTTCTAATTGTGGAGTGGTAAACATATATAATCAAGATTCTTGTCTCCAAGAAGCAAACCCAAAGCCAGTGAAAGCTATAATGAACTTGGTTACTGGTGTTACTTCTCTGGTCTTCAGTCCTACCACAGAAATTTTGGCAATAGCTTCAGAAAAAATGAAAGAAGCAGTGAGATTGGTAATACACCTTTTCTCTTCGTTTTTAACATGTAACTTTAAAATCTGAAGTTCAAAACAGGAAATGCTAACAGGATAGGTCAAGTGTTAGATTATTTTAAAAAGTGACTTTGTTTAGTCACTCTTAAGTTGTTGTCTAGAAATTACTAATATTATAGCTTTCAGGTGTGCTTGTTGAAATAATGCACAGGAGCCATAAATTTGTATTATATCAGTTCTTTTGGGAAAGCTTGAGCTCTCCATTCTCCATATTTTGTAAGTGGTGGTCTTCATTTTTCAGAGGTTTCTTTCAGCATATAAATTACATAATACTTAAGGCAAGCACTTCATACCTCTGCAATTTTCTTTCCATTTCATTTCTTTCTTTCTTTTTTTTTTTTTTTTTTTGGCACCAGGGATTGAACCCAGGGGTATATTAACCACTGAGCCACATCCCCAACCCTTTTATTTTTTTATTATTTATTTATCTTTTTAACTTTGAGATAGAATCTTGCTAAGTTGCTTCGCAACTTAAACTTCACTAAGTTGCTAAGGCTGGCCTTTTTGATCCTAAATTGCTGGGATTATAGGCATGTGCCACCATGCCTGACCATTTCTACTTTTTTTTGGCGGCGGTGGGGCAGTGAGGGGTGGTACTGAGGACTGAACTCAGGGGCACTAGGCCACTGAGCCACATCCCTAGCCCTATTTTGTATTTAGAGACAGGGTGTCACTGAGTTGCTACAGTGCCTTGATAAGTTGCTGAGGCTGGCTTTGAACTTGGGATCCTCCTGCCTCAGCCTCCCGAGCTACTGGGATTACGGGCGTACCCCACTGTGCTCAGCCATTTCTACTTTTTAAAGGCCTGTTATTTTAATGGAGTGGAGGCAATTCTCGTGTGTGTGTGTGTGTGTGTGTGTGTGTGTATATGTATATATTATACATATACACACACACTTTTTTTTTTCCTTTTTGGTGTTGGGAATTAAACCTAGGATCTTATATGTTCTAGTCCGATGCTGTACCAATGAACTCTATTCTTAGATTTTGAAAATGAGTTATGTAAAAATAATGGAATTCAAAAAGCTAGGACTATCTTCATATTTGATGATTTACTAGAAGAGCTCACTGGACTTGGTATATGGTCATGTTTATGGCTTTACTGCACAACTTCAGAGCTCAGCTTAAATGTCACCCCCTTCTCTGTGAAGTTTTCTAGTCTTCAAACAGAATCAGTTTTTTCATTTAACAATTATTTGCTCTAGGTGCCAGGTGTAACAGATGGCATAGAACTTTGAATAGCATCATTGCATCATGCTTTTGTTAGTGTACACTGCCAGGTTGTGTTTTATAGACTGCTGTTTTTATCTTGCTTGTTTAACAAAAAGCTTTGTAAACTTTATCAAGTATGAGCTTATATAATAGTATGTCGTTTACAAAGACTTATGAAGAATTCTTCAAAAATTTGTGTCAAATGACAGTCCTTCAGAGGATAAATATACAACAGTTTGTAAAGGGCAGAATTATGATTCTAGATCTTGTATTCTTTCTGGCGCTGCTGTGCAGAGGACTTTATATGACAGAAATGGCAAGGGGGAGGCTCAGCTCCTGCTTATATAGAATAGTGTGACTGTTACGTGTGGTATATATTGAGATTCTCTGCCTAAGATTTTCTTAAAGGGTTTTGCTGGGAAAAGAGTTTGAAAAAATACAGCATTTGCATTTTTTTTCCTTTCTGTTGAATGAATCATTTGATAAATGAGAAGTTTCCAATTCAAGGCAGCTTTAAAATCCCTGCTCCTCAGTCCCCGCTTATGGGAGTGGCGGTGTACTCGTACTTATTAACCTTTTTATCATTTTAATGGTAGTAAATTGTTTTAGAAAACCATGGCATCTATCTCCTGTTGACATAATATATTCTGCAAGATGCATGGTAGTTAGTTCTGCCTAGTTTGCTTCAGTGATCATGACAGCCTTTATGTTTTTTTATTGTGGCAGAATCACAGAAGGAATTCATTAGTAACAGCCAAATCACATTTTTTAAATGGTAGTCAACCATAATATCTAATGGAAAGAAGCCAAGCATTGCAGCTTCAAAATGCCTCAGTGAAACAGTGTTGGTATCATTAAATGCAATTGCTTATAATGATCCAAATAATTTTGTTATCCCAGCATAAAGCAGTGAATATAAATCTAAGCCACTGCATCAGTAGGAGATGCAGAAGTCAAATTGTTATCATATTTATAATCTCTAATTGTAGTAGAAAGTAGTGGACTTTTCTGTCCAATAAATTAAGAATAAATGAGCTTTTCCTTGTTGAATTTTGATCTCTGGACCCTTAACTGCCATGACAGAAGGGGCATTAGAAACCAAAGAAAATTTTAAATTAATGAAGTTGGGTCTTTATGGGTCTCCTTCTTAATTAATAGGTCAGTTATACCTTTTAATACAGGGACCCAAAGAAGATCAGAGCACACTAGAGTTCTAGCCAGGTAGGATTGATCATTGGTCTGAGAGAAGAGCACTAGTGCAGAGAGAGAATTCCACGGGCAACATCATGGGAGAAGACACTGAGTCTATAAATTAGGTGAGACTCATCTCACCTGCCTAGGACTGAGGCCCATTTTCTCTGTAAGTAGACTTGAAAGAAAGGGCCAGTGCTCCTCCTCATGCCTAGTCCCGGCTTTGGCTAAACTTTTGGCTCCCTCTACATCATCAGTTCCACTTGATGAATCTGGTTTTCATGATTCAACTCTCTTTGAGGAGAGATGGCAGATGGCAAGGAGTTTATCATGTTGTTGTAAAAGGAAAATTTTATGATATTGAAAGATGTGGTTTGACTTTACCTAGGCTTCAGTTACATATAATAAGGTGTTTGATAATATTTAAGATGTCTATTTCCTGTGATCAGATTTTAGTCAGTTAGCTAGAGCATTAATAGGCACTACTATTGATGTTTCGCTTGAGTTTATACATTCCTTTATTTGTTCAGCCAACATCTGAATCTTCAGGTACCAGGCTAGATGTCACATGAGTGCTTTCTTCTCTTCCTTAACAATTAATAGACATGAAAAATCAAATTTTGGGGTGGGGATATAGCTCAGTTGGTAGAGTGCTTGCCTCCCAGGCACAAGGCCCTGCGTTCAATCCCTAGCAACACACACACACACACACACACACACACATCTTAATTTTGGACCAGTTTGCTCCATTAAGAGAGAAGTGATGGGAGGGGAAGGGGGGATAGGAAGAGCAGCAGAATAAAATAGACACTAGTATTGCTGTATGTATATATGTGACTGTATGACCAATGTCATTCTGCAACCTGTGCACTCAGAATAATGAGAAATTATACCCCATTTGATTCAGATGTATGATATGTCAAGATCATTATACTGTCATGTGTAACTAATTAAAACAAATTAAAAAAAAAAGAATACTTTTATGTATATGCCAATCAAAACGAACTTTCTGTTCCAGCAAAATGGTAGTGAAAATTAAATTTTAAGAAAGACTAATTTCCAGTTTTTGTAATATAAGGCTTTTTACTACCTCCTGCAGGTTCACCTTCCTTCTTGCACAGTATTTTCTAACTTCCCAGGCACTAAAACAAATATTTCTCATGTTCATACCATGGATTTTTCTCCCAGAGGTGGATACTTTGCTTTGGGGAATGAGAAAGGCAAGGCCCTGATGTATAGGTAGGTATTATGTTTAAAAGTTAGAGATACCTAATAAGCTTCTTTTAAAAATGTGAAGAGATACTATGTATTCCCAGCTCTACAGTTAGGTACAATTTATTGATTGCATAATTAGTGTTTGGCTTGACTCTCATCCTTATTATCTTTGTGCATTTTTCTACCATAAAATGTCACTATCAGAAAAGTTTACCTGAGGAATGAAAGAGAGAGTGAGTGAGTGAGGGTCTGTGTGTATGTGTGTGGTTCATATAAGCATTTTTCCCTCAATAAGCTGTAGAAAAATTAGCCACTTTAATAATCTTGCCACTTTCTTGGTGCCCTATGTTTAGATTAACCTTTGCTGTTTTGACAATGGACCGTTTACCAGATTTAAGTGATCTTTTTAAAAAACACATGTTTACCTGAAGCTGTAAGGAACGACATTAATCACAAAGATATTCCAAAGTTATGTGCTGTGTCCTGGCTTCTTTTCTGAATACAACATTCTTGGCTATAAAACAAGAAGATAGAAAGTCTAATTGCATGATTGCTAGAAGATAATTGGTGATGAGGTAAACTCAAGAGCCTTCAATAGGAATCCTATGACTTAAATCACAATCTCCTTTCCTTATTTCTCGTATTGCTCTTGGGGACTGCATAGAACCCTGTGTTTATGTTTAAATGCTTTAGGGATGGCCTTCAGGGTGAAAAAAAGGAAGAATGTAAATTGGTTTTGAGGGGGTAGTAATGAAAAGAGAATGTAGCAAACAGCGTAGATTAAAGTTTTGTTTACCTTGAGAGGAAATGGAGTTATCCAGAGTTAACTCCTCTGGTCTCATTTTAGATGTTTTGGAGTGCTTCTTAGTACAGATTTTATAAAAAGATGCAGATTGCACTTAAAAATTCTTTCCTTTCTTTAAATGGACCCCAGAAGGCATTCAATTTTTCACCAGAGCATAGCTTTCTAGAATCACATTGTTTTTAGCTGTATTAGTGAGTGAATTTGAATGACAGCACATTTGTTGAGTATGGCCGATCAGGCATTTCGTAGACCTCAGTCTCATGCTTTGGAACAGGTTAATGATTTTACGTAAAGTTTAAGGCAGTAAGATCCTCCAGAATGTTGGCTTGGGGAGTCTGAACGTAGCTGCCATTTTGAGAATGATTACCCATGTTTCTCTGTTCTTCCTATGTGCCATTCCATGAGTTAGTGACTGTACTGTGGGTAATTACAACGTTGTTTTTCTCTTTTTCAGGTTGCACCATTATTCAGACTTCTGAAGAGATTATTTGAAGTAAGAAAATTCTTTTTGATAAATTCTGCAGATTTTAAGGTTACACCATTGCTGTCACTTGGCAGAGGTACCATGTTAGCCAAGCTTTGTTTCTCTGCCTCTTGGTTGCTGCAACTTAGGGGAGTTAGGGTGGCAAGTAGATCAGGAACTATCTAACTGGATTCAGCCTTCCTTGGGAGCTTCTTATCCCCATTGACAACAATCTCTGTCCTTTTGAGGTCAGATCTCCAATATTGCATTTAGAATTGTTATCAAAATCATAATTACTGAACATGTTTAATCCAGGAAAGAAAATAGGCTTAGCAGAGAGATAGGTATCTGCTAGTTATAGATACTTGATATCTACCTATGGCTTGTATGAACTTAAAGCATCTTACCTGTGTATGCTTCTTGGGAGAGTATTAAGTGGCTTACCCTGTTTCACAGAGCTAGTTAATAGTTAGTCATTGTTTTTTTCTGCCCAGTATTTAAAATAGGACATGCTTCCTTACTCATGGCTTGACCTTCTACCTGATACTGTGACCTTTGCAGTTGGCCTGTTTGCAGTCGACTATTTGGTGTCCTGTGATATTTATGAATGTGGAGGAAGACACTTTGGGAGGGCAGTTAGATTTAATTAGGGGAAAAGGATTTTTAAAGATTGAGGAATTTTGAGCAGCACTTTAGTTGGGAGAGGAAAGCAGTTCAGTTATCTCGCCTCTGAAAGTAACAGTGCCAGTACATGTTGCTTATTGACCAGCAACTCTGAATCAGGTGTATAATTTCTTCTGTTCTTTCTTCAGATCCAGTTGAACCACAGAGGAAGCCTGTCCCGATACGTCTTCTCAGAAACTTTCCAGGATGTGTGATAATATATGATAAGGATTTGTGGCGCCAGCTGTGCTTAAGTTAAAAGCAATGTCATAATAAAGAAATGTCAGCTTTTGTTTGAAAATAAGTGTTTGTGGTTCTTACCCACCCCATACCAGGATGCGTTTCTTTTAGACTAAACACGAAAAGTGGGAATCCCCTGTCTATAGACAAAAATAATACAGGTGGATATTCTTGTACTTCCCTGTGGAGCCTGACTGATTTTCAGCAAAAGTTTCTCTGTTCTTCAGAGTATCAGCTACAGTCATTCTGAGGAGTTATGGCAGTCAGTTGGCTTCATTTGAGAGCAGTGAGACCTCATGGGGAGAGTTTTTAATGTCCAGGGCTTCCAGGGAAGTTGGTTATGGAAATGAAAAGTCTTCTGGGCTTCTTAACTTCAAATCGTTTTCATAGTTACTTGGGGGAATGGTTATATAATCACTCCCCTTCTGGAAATGCTCATTATTCAAACATACAAGTGATTTCATAATCCTTTAGTTATAATATACCTTGAGTTAGACTAGTCCCTATATTTCTTAGGAAAAATGGGCTCCATATCATTTATATGAAAAGTATTAAAGGGGCTTGGGGGGGGGATGTTGAGAAGTATCAAATAGAACTCTATAGCTTTCATCCCACTTTCCTATTCAAACATGAAAGAAGTCAGAATGAAGGAAGGAGGGTTGGTGATGTAACAGGTCCGATCTAAATTTATTCAAACAGATGAGGGCAGGATATCTTCAGGGACTTTTGGGCCTTTCCAGGTCTGCTGGAGATGACCTAGAGCAGTCTGTTAAGTGTGGGTTGCATTTACTTGTTCCAGCATCTTTCTAAATGAATGTTTTCTATTAGGATGGACTACTGCTATATAAGTGTAGAGAACATTCCTCTGCCTTCTCCTTTACCAGCAACATTGTCCATAGTAAATAATGCTTAATCAAATTCCTAAAACCAGCTGAGTGGTCCATGCTATTCCCGCCTTGAGCTACTAGAGGGCAGCATTGGATTAGAATGCTAGTAACTGAAGTCAAGGCTTTTGGTAGACTTTTCCTGCCACTTTTGTCTTTAGCTTCAGCTAAATCATTGCTTGTTTCCGAAATGGACAACAAACCTTATATGTGCTTATTTTGCATATGATTTTCAGCTCCCAGGTTTAAGATTTAGGGCTGTTTATCTTTCTAAAGCAAATGATGGAAGCAGAGATGATATTTTAACTACATTTTGTTAAAACCTCTAGATGAGTTTTATCCTCTACCTAAAAGCAGAGAATTCCCAGTTCTAATCTCCCAAATAGAGAGATGTGCCATTTGTTCTATGGAGATGCTACAGAGCTCATGTCTTTTAATATTTGTTTTCCCCTCGGTGAAAGGGATTTGAGCCAGGCTCTCATTGCCTCTTACAACCATGGCCTGGCTAATTCTTCAAAGAGATTAGAGCCACAGCCAGGAGCTCCATTACACAATTCTGTACGGGCAGTTGCTATGATAGCATGAATGGCTCAGATTCCTGTTTTTTTTTCCGAGGGAGGGTTGGGGAACCATCTTGAGCTGGCAGATGACGTTTTGCTATGTAGAGCCACACAGGATGTATTTGGGTGTATTTGGAGTGAAGGACTGACAAGTTGAAATCTCTCCTATTCACCCTCTCTTCTCCACCTCCATGAATATTCAGTGAACGGGGCAGAAATTTCCTTTTTGCAAAGATTACAGGCGAACAATAATTTGCCTTACTGGATGGAAGTGTTGTGGGGGCGGGGGGAAATTCTGGTTAGGGTCTGTAACCCTTTGAAAGCACAGAATGTTTCTTCATGTGAGAAACAAAGCTACTGTCATTATTTCCCTTTTTACAGTACTGGGGATTGAACCATGGCCTCAGACATGGTAGACAAGCACTCTACCACTGAGCCACACTCCCAGCCCCATTCTGTTAGTATAAACTGAAGAAATGGAGTCTGGGGCAGGAGGTGGGGGGAGCAGGTGGGGGACAGCATTTTCCACTCCTGGGGCTGTGCTTGTGCTGACATCAGTTTGTTCGTAGAATCTCATGCAATTCTCATTGTTCCTCTGTAAGGAACTCTAATTTTATAGGGAAATAAGTTGAGATTTCAAGAGGTTGGGCATCCAATCCTAAAGCCACTGACTGTACATGGACTCGGAGTGGGGAGTGCATGCTCTTGAGAGTATGAAGAACACCTCAGGAGACTGGAAATGAGATACTGGAACTTTATGTTGTGCAAAAAGGATCTTACTTCATAATGTATTTATACTATAGATCATGTAGGTAAGCAAGTATGTTTCTACTGGGGGTACTTTCAGTGTCCCTTTCATTAAGAAATACCCTACCTAATGCCACACCAAATGACACATTGCCCTACTCTTCTGTTTCCCAGACGTTCTTTGTATTCTCTATAATATTAACAACTCCTGTTTTAAACATGAGATTGTTCTCCCCACCATATAGACTAGTTACCAAGCAAGTTTTACCCTTAAAACGTCCTCTTTAACCTACTGGTACTTTAGCTCTCATCAACTCTCACTTGTTAAACAATCCTGTAACTGGCCTTTTCCTTTTTTTTTTTTTTTTTTTTGTAGTGCTGGGTATTGAACCCAAGGCCTTGTGCTTAGTAGGCAGTGCTCTACCACTAAGCCATATCCCCAGACCCCTCTTTACTTTCTACTTTACACTTTCTCATTTGGACCTCCACATTGCAGCTATTGATTTAAATATATATACATTTACTGTGCAAAAATTCAAACACAAAAGATGAGGGACTAGTATAGTTCACATTGCCAAATTATCAGAGTGTAGGAATCTTTATGTGCCCATGCCAACTCCTGTTATTTTAAAGTAATGGTAAGTTCATTCCATCAATAAATACTATGTACAGAAGTATATTTTAAAAATACATGTCTAGTCACGCTACTCTGGTTTAGTCTTCAAAGGCTCATCTCTCCCAAACTCTCTTTAGTTTCCCCTACCTATACAAATGGTGTGAAAATAGACCTGCCTTGTAGGATTAGAGTTCCTGGCCCAGAGTAAGCTCTGAGTGAATGTTAGCTGCCATTGTTATAGTCATGACCGTGGCAGGTACAGGATGATAGTCAAGCTCGTTAGCTTGATAGAAAGACCCATTATTTTGGCTTCTTCCATCTCTCCAGTTTCTCACTTGCCTTATGCTCCTCAAGTCTTGAGCTGCTTTGTTATCTCCCCAAATAAGCCAAGGCATTTCTCTCCCCTCTGCCTTTATTCTTGCTCTTGAACCCCGCTTGCCTTTTCTTTTGCCTTTAAATATCTGGCAAGACTCCATGAGAATTCGTCATCCACATTTTCTTTTGTCTAAATGGTAAATTGGATGGACTTGTACTAAACAATTTCACATTTATAGCATTTAGTTTAATGCTTGCTCCATATATTAGACATGTAACTTTATGAGCTTAAAAATGTAACTTGATTACATATAAAATAAAAAGTTAAATATGAGGCACTGGCTAAGGGCACATTTTCTGAATCCTGAATCAAGAACCTTAACAGATTTGATACAGATTTTTATTCCACTTTCAGATGTGAGGATCTGTCTTGGAGCTATAATATGAATGTAGAAATGGTGAAACCTCTGAGGTATTTTGATGGTTTCTATAGACAGCAGGTCAGAATATTTGAAATTGAAACTGTTTTAGGGGTTAAGTTGTAAAGAAGAGCTTAAGAGGGAAAGTTGAGGCATAAGGAGAGATGGACTGTGGGTAGCCAGAGGCAAAACTCAAGTCAGTTTTTAAAATAGATGATGAGTTGAAAATAAACCATGAAACTTTGAGTCAGCCAGCAGCAGGCAAATGCATTTTCTCATTGACAGCAAAGCAGAGATAAAAATTCCCTCATTGTAGGTCCTGCCTCTTCTCAGAAAGCTTGTGTGGGCTTCGCATAGTAAAGTGAAATCAAATTCCCAGAAGTTCCGGTATGGTTATTTACAGTTATTTTTATATGCCCCCTGTTCTCCCTCAAACCTGTGCTGCTTATGCAACATCTCTCCCCTGTTGCCCTCTACTGGATTTTTAGGACATTGGTTCACCCACCCACTGACACAGTCGTCCATATCCATCCACCTGTTCATTCACTAAATGATGTATAGACTTTTTTTTTTTTTTTTTTTTTTGAGAGGGAGTTCTGGGGATAAAACCCAGGGGCAGGTACCATATTGTTCACTCTAGATTTCTCATTCTGGATGCCAAGCACTCCTGGAGAGAACACCACACATTAGGCAGGTTGAACAAGTGTGACCAATTTAGAAGAGCTTTAGGAACATGGGGCAAGGAAACCTGAGCTGGTCTGAAGGGTTCTGAAAGGCTCCCCAAGGAAGCCATGTTTAAGCCTAGTTTGGAAGAATAAGAGTTGACCAGGAGTCAGAGGAGTTCCGTCCTGTCTCCCCCACCCTTGTACCCCGTTCTCCCAGAGCCTGCTCTCCATTGTGCTCTGTGGGATTCCCTTTCATACTGTGAAAACTCCCTGTGCATTTTTTTTTTCAATTGCTACTCTTTATTTGGAGCCCCAGGTCCTCTCTGAAGCTCTTGGGTCTCCTGTGGACTACTGCTCTTTCTGCTCTTTGATGATTTTACTTACTCCCACTTCTCTCTCAGTTTGATGACAGAGAAGGTCACAATGGCTCTCTTTTTTTTTTGAAGGGGTGCTGGGGATAAAACCCAGGGCTCTGTGCATGCTAGACAAGCACTCTACCACTGAGCTACATCCCCAACCCTGTAGAACTCTTCTTAGACAATACTCTAAAAGGACTTTGAAAGGCAGGGAGTGAATTATATTTCAGAGCTTGGGATAACTTTTCTTGTCATAGCATTGTCATGTTTATAAAGCCTTTAGCACTGGGTCCATGTATATTCTAGCTATTTTTATTTTTAAAAGCTTCTGATGGAACATTGCACCCAGTAGGATCTTCATAAATGCCAAGTCCCTTCCCTCATCCCAGTGCCCATGGGTCAGGCAGGGCAGAAAAGATAGGGTTGTAGGAATCCAGTTTGGTTAAGGACCTTGAAGGTCCTTTGGTCCAGATGGTGGGAGTGACTTGTCCCAAGTTGCATGACTCATGCATATCAGAGTTAGCTTGGGATCCAGGACTTGATGCTCAAACCCAGGCATCCTGAGTTGCACTTTAAAGCTCTTTCTACTATGATATCCCATGCTGTCCAATCTCTTTGTGGGGAACTTTGTTGGGGCTCTTCTCCCAGGGAGGCAACAAAGGCCTTGAGTCTGTGCTCTAGGAAGTTTCCTCCGCAAAATGTGGACTGTCACATGCAACCCTCTACATGCCCAGGAATCCTCTCCTCTCCAGAGCGTGTATCTGGCTGTCAGGGATGAGGTGGGGGAAGACACCGTGCCCCCTCCTCCTCTCTCCCTGAGCCCTCTTACATCCCTTAACCTTTGCTTGGAGGTGTCCTTGAAGCAGGCCCTCTGCTTTGGCTGTGAGGGAACTGTCCTCCAGGCAGCCTGTCTTCCATTGTGCAGTTTTCAGCCCACAGGGTCCTTCTAGAGATGTGCACATCAGAGTTAAGGCACAGAACCTGGCATCAATCTATTTGGGTTTAACGTAAGCCTTAACTTGGGAAGAGCATTTAAATTCTCCAAGTCTCTGTTTCTTTACCTGTAGAACAAGGGCAGCAATGGAAGCGACTTCAGTGGGTTGATGGAGAATTAAATGGTACTAGGACATATAAAGCCGGTGGCCCCCTGCCTGGCACATAGCAAGACTTCTGTGGAAGCCAGCTGTTATTATGTGCTCATCTGATCCTTCCTGCAGCTTTGGGAGGTAGGAGGGCAGGTGTTATTAACCCCTTTATACCCCTGGGGAGGCTGGGTTTCAGAAATGTTAAATGACTTGATGTGAGGTCACAAAGTCAGTAAATGGCAGTCAGGACCCCAAGTGGCCTGACTCTGAGTCCAGTGCTCCTTCCCCTTCTTACAGTGGCCTCTGAAATGAATGATATTTCCCTGGGGAACTGCCTGACTGACTTTCATGTGTGTGAATTCTCTGTCCTTCCAGCTGCTCCTCTTTTTGTCAGAATTCTGCCTGGTCTTAGTCTTCAGAAACTTTCTTCCTGTCGTTGTAAAGCCAGGACACCAGTCTCAGGAGGACTGCAAGGCTGGTGGGTTCCTGTCATTCAGTGAGTGTGTTGAGCTTTTGGCTGGGAGTTGTCTAGGAATGGAATTAACTGTGAGTTCCTCCAACTTGAAGTAAAACCTATCATCTGTTTATGCATTTGAGAATTTTAGGATGATTTAATTTTACAAAAGGCATTATATGATAATGTATACAATACTACTGAAAAGATGCTAATGAGTTTTTGCACTGTTGAGCTCTATACAAAATATAACTTCTCATTCAAGGTCTTTGGGCTTCTTGCTTTTAGTAAGTACCAAGAACATTCCATTTTGTTCAACAAAAACATTGGGTTTCATTCTCTTTTCTGCCTGATGGATTGGCAGGGTAGTTGCTTGTTTCTTATTCTCATACCTCTGGAGTATTGATTTCTGAAGTGAAAGGCTCTTTCATCTGTTTGGCTAGCTGACTTTGGGTACATGGCTGAGCCTCAGTTTCCACATCTGAATCGATGATAATTATCTCACAGATGTGTAAAGAGTTCAATAAAATGTACCGCACTTTCCTTGACCTTTGGTAGGCGTTTTGCCAGCCTGGTTCTGTTTGTTATGTTTCTAAAGTCCTTAACAAGTATCCACCCATAGTTACATTCATTTTTTTTTGTGTGTGTGTGTCTGTACCTGAGCTTGTAAGACATATGGGACCACTATTAATTCAAAATATAGATAGATATGGCTAAATTGCCTGACAAAAACCTTTATCAGTTTTTATTCCCATCAACTTTGTGTGGAAGGGCCCAGTTTAGAATAGTTTAACTTAAGCTTAACTTTTTAAATTGAAAAACAAAACACATAACATATGCCACTATTGCCATCTTCCCAGGTCCACTTTATAATGAATAAACTTTTTTCATGTTGTATCAAGTACTGAAATTAGGCCTAACAGATTTGTATACATAAAACATAAAAATAATTATACAATATATAATGTATATATAATATATTATATATATATATATATATATATATATACATACAACTTCACCAGGAAAACAAAATATTATACAGAGAACAAACAATTGCCCCAAAGTCCTAGTACATTAGCTATTTTGTGTGTTTCCTCCAGTCTTATCCACCAAATTTATTATTTCATATCTTTATCCAGATTTTATTTATTTATTTGATGTTCTGACATTGAAGATTTTCTTGCTTCTTCTATATCATACAAAACAGTTTAATATATCTTAGAAAAATTAGCAAATAACAAGAAAGTTGAGCATATTATATTGTACAAATGTTTAGACAGGAATGTTTGAAAGTTATAAATATTTTGTTCCCTCTCAATACAACAAATCAAAAAAACGTATTTAAAAAAACTTTTCCAAGTATAATTCTTGGAAATGGTCATGTCTCTACTTATTGAGGAAAAGGTCTGATTATGACAAGCATTCAAACACTTCTGAAATTTTCTGTACAGTAATTACAAAAGTAAAACCAAGGGGTCTATAGGAACTTTGACAGTTGAAACCATTTTAAATATTAGAAGGAATTCGATTAGTATCAAAATACCATCCCAAATGGGACTTATGCATTTCGTTTCTGTGCTGCCTTTTCTCTCCATTGTTTAAAGGGGCTCCTGCTTCCTAGAGATTGTGCAATGGAATCCAGGATGTCAATTGGCAATACCATGCAATAAATAGAAACCTTCTCCACTACCACAGGCAAAACTGCTTGGTTCAGTCAGGGCCCACATGTGGCCAGAAAGCAAGCAGTCTTCAGGCAGATGGCCCAGGCCAGAAAGTGAGGTCCATGGGAGGCCAGGACTGGAGCAGCTATGCTCCAGGTCCTGTCTTCAGCTGCAGTTGTGCAAAAAGCCAGGTTTTGAGGAGGGACATTCTATAAGGGTAGATGGCCTATTTATTCAGATTTAAAAATTTTTTTAAATCAAGGCAACAATATGCAAGGTTAAGAAATCACATGGTACTGAAAGGCTTAAGATGCAAAAACCGTCTTTCCTCACCCCTCCTAATCCTCAGTAGCTCTCAGAGGCAGCCACATGGAATCCCTTTAGCCACCTTCATCTGAGTGAGTCACTTCCCTGTCTCTGAATAATATGCTTATACTACTATTTTATGGCTTCTCACCTTAAGACATGTTCTGTTTACTTCTTTCTGTAATGTTTAAAATAAAGACTTATGGATATTGTACCTGTCCCCCCTCCCCTATCTGATTCTCACAACATGGAAATTTTATTATTTTATTTTTTAGTGAAATGGTATTTCTGTTATTATGACTAAGTAAATCTGATGAACTAGAAAAGGAAGTGGTCTATTTTCATTATATTTAATTTGATAATTTCCACTATCATATTATACCTTCCTTTGATTTTGTTTCTTCCTCCAGCCGTGCTATTAGATCGGATGTCTCTTCTCCCAGAATCCTTCATCTGTTCCCGTCTGCACTCTGGGTTCTCCTTGGCTGCTCTCCTGGTTGTTTCCCACTGTTTCTGGCTTCCACATTGTCTGTATTCTTAGTTTAGCTGCCACTTCTCCTCCTCCTCCTCCTTCTCCTTCTCCCCTCCTCCTCCTCCTCTTTTTCTTCCCCTAGTACATTCTTTTTTTTCTTTTGTAATTGTAGATGGACACACTACCTTCATTTTATTTATTTATTTTTTAATGTGGTGCTGAGGCTCGAATCCAGTGCCTCACATGTGCTAGGCAAATGCTCTACCACTGAGTACAACTTCAGCCCCCCTAGAACATTCTTAAATAACTTTCCTTAATAGAGTGTGCTGAAGGTAAGATTTTTGGGAACTTGTATGTATGGAAATGTCTACTTGAATCTGAAAATTAAAACCCTTAGAATTTTGAGGCATTGTTCTTTTGTCATAGTGTTATTGTTGGGAAATCGGATTATATTCTGATTCTATTTTCTTTCAATGTGATTTTTTTTCCTCTGGAAGCTTTTAGATTTTTTTTTTTTAAAGTCTTAGTGCTGCAGGATATTATGAGGATTTTCTTTGGCATTACTTTTGGTATTACTTTTGTATCCTTTGTCCTGAGTTCTCAGTGGAAATTTTATGGTACCCCATTTCATTTCTTTTTTTCTTTTTTTTTTTTTGTGGTGCTGGGGATTGAACCCAGGGCCTTGTGCATGCAAGACAAGCACTCTACCAACTGAGCTACATCCCCAGCCTGGTACTCCATTTTAATTACTGTATGCCACAAATTATTTGCTGCAGGCCTGGTCAGGGCTATTTTTAACGTTTCCTATGGCCATGTATAAAAATATTTAAATGCTAATATGTCTATGTAGATGTATTAGCCAAAAAAAGAGATCACACTTGTTTAGTTAGATTTTCTTTAATGGAGTGAGTGCTGGGGCATTGTAATAAACAGAAATATGACTGATATTCTGTTATATAGAAATGAATGTAATGAGGTAGATTTAGTGCACTCGATTGTGCTTTAGTTTCTTATTATCTCAATATTTCTAGATTAGTAACAAAACAAAGATTTAAGGTGTCTGGATTCTTTGGAACATCAGGATTAGATTGGTTTTCATGACCGGAGCCAGGCTCTGGCTTGGAATTCCAATTTCTGCTTCTCAGGCTCCCCTCCTTTGCCTCTTTAGTGCCCTCACTGTTCCCTGTAACCACTAATCTTCAAGTATCTTGAGGTCAGGTACCACATCTAGGTCAGCTTTGTTTCTGCTGCACGGAGCACAGTACCGAACTGGTAATAGGCAATGAATGGACAGATACCTACTTATATGATAAAGTTCATGATTTCTATTATTTGCTTACATATCTATTTCTTCCTATAAGGTTATGAATAATCCCCAGGGTAGAGATCAGGAATTATTCAGTTTTGCAACCCTCTGCCTGGTACTCATTGATAAATGAGAATAGGACGTCAGAAGACCTTTAACAAGGAACGATCCTTTTTGTGCTTCTGAAGGCTGTAAGAGACAAAGGTAATTTTGCACTTGTGGCTTCTAGGACTAAGTGAAGAGATTAAATTAAGTCAAATTGACTCAGAGCACAAGGATTTCTATGCACATGTTCAGTTCTGTTCCCATCATCACAGACAGAACTGCTGTGCCTCCCCTCCCCAGTCTGAGACAAATCTCAGTCGCATCCTCCCAGGGTATTATCATTTACCCCACTGTGAAAATGCATTCTTGCTTTCTCTAGCACATGATTAAACTCTAGTTTCCTACTGGTGCCAGGAACTTGCTCAAGGGCTGGGGAAGTGCCTAACTCTAGACTTCCTCTCGAAATTCTTCTGACTTAAATTACCCACCGCACAGCCCCTGCTGTGTGACACTTTGGATATCTCCACCATATCAGTGCAGGCTTGTCCACACATGTGTGTGATGCCCTCTAGAATCGCACAGCAGACATCTGCCTGCCTCTCTTGGGGACAGCCTGGTAACCCATTCAGTTGGTTTCAAGGGCCTCATTTTGCTCCAGAGCCTTACTATGTCCTTTGGCCCATGTAATGTTGCTGACTGTACAAATGATCCTTTATTAAGCATTTATAAATGTACCAGCTACCGTACTGAGTGTGATTCAAATGGCATTTAATTCAACACCAACAACCCAAATGAGTTCATTACTGCAGGTGAAGCCTCTGAGAAGTTGGGCAGTTTTTCTCAAGGTCACAGGGCAAAAAAGTAGAAATGCCAGGATCCAAACTCAGGTGTGTTAGGAGCGTCCAAAGTCCATATTCCTAACAGCTTGTATCACTAGGGTTCCAGGGAAGCAGGGGTTCTGAGGAAGAGATTTGTGTGCAGGTGATTTCTTTCTTTTTCTTTTTTTTAATATTTGTTTTTTAGTTGTAGTTGGGCACAATACCTTTATTTCACTTATTTATTTTTATTGCTGAGGATTGAACTCAGGGTCTCGCACACGTGAGGTGAGTGCTCTACCGCTGAGCCACAACCTCAGCCCCTGTGTGCAGGTGATTTCTGAGAGGATCTTATTGAGATCAATACCCATGGAAGAAGCGAGATGGAAGCAGCATAGTGCAGAAGAAGAAGTGGAGCGCTGATAGAGCCCAGAGAAAGCCTTGGCCAGCTCTGGAGAAACTGGAGCCACCGTGGCCTTTTAGCTTTGTCCTGTGTTGGGGTACAGGAGCTGGAGGAAGGAGAAACCTACAAAATGAGGAAAGAAGACTTCTATGTCCCCCCCTCCAGGGAAGCTTACTAGTTCATCCATTTACCTACTAATTAATTAATTAACTAATTAATCAATTCATTCAGTGTTCCAGTTAGTGCTGGATCCTGGGTGATAAATAAGGTGAGGCTTGTAGTCAACATGGAAATGATGTACACATGAGCTAGAGGAGTACCAACTGGGGGTGCTAGGATAGAGGTGTGCACAGGGTTCTGGGAGAACATGGATGGCACAGTTTTGGGAGAAGCCAAGATGTTGTTGCCTCCCCCAGGGGTGGCTGGGCTTCACTGAGGGAAGGGGAGGAAGGGCTTCCTGGCTAAGGAAGAGACTGAACCTTTTGACATTTTATGTCTAGGTGGTGCTGTCTGCATCAGTTGTGATTACTGCAACAAAAATACCACAGACTAGGTGGCTTAAGAACAACAGGCATTTCTTAAGGTTCTGAAGGTTGGAAGTCTGAGGTCAGGGTGCTACCATAGCCTCCAGGAGGGTCCTTTTCTGGGTTGCAGACCACTGACTTGTATTCTCACATAGTGGAAAGAGAGCTAATGAGCCCTCTGTTTTTTTTTCCTTCCCCCTTTTAAATAAAGGCACTAGGGGGTGACTCCCTCTCTCAGGTTGCGGGCACTCCCATCCTTGGGAGCGTATTGTCCCTTTATACTAAATCTCTTGTTGTTACTTATATATCTGGTATGTCCTTAAATTCCTTTATGTGACATGGTCAAGACCATGGAAGTTCCAAGGAATGGTCTCCTCTGCTCTTGGAGACTTCTTTGGACTCTTATGTGATGGCAGGGAGGCTGACGCAGGAGGATTGCAAGTTCAAGTCCAGCCTGGGTAACTGAATGACACACTGTCACAAAACAAAACAAAACAAAACAAACCCTGAAAAGGATGTACCTTATAGGTAGAGTGCTTACTTATTATGTGCAAGGGCCTGAGTTCAGTTCCCAGAAACACACACACACACACACACACACACCGCAATAAATAGGTAGATAGATAAATAAATAAACAAACAAAGCACTAATCCCATTCTTGACAGCTCCATCCCCAGACCTAATTATTCCCAGATTCCACACCTTCTAATACTATCATCTTGGAGGGTAGGATTTCAACAGTTCATATAGATCCTGAGAGAGTGAGACAGGGTCAGAAACAAAGACCCCCATGTGCATGCTTTAAAGAATTAGCATATGTTTCCCCACCATTCAATTTTTCTTAGGATGATGAGGTAAAGAGGTGACTAATGGGATTTCCCCTATTCCCTGTTTATCCTGTACTTTCTATCTGCCTTGATTCTCACCAATAAGAAGGAGACCAGTACCGGATGGGACAAAACAGAGGGGACAAATGAGTAATGATTAAGTTTCAAAGTCACAGGAGCAGGTTTCACATAGAAAGATTTGGGGAGAAGATGTAATCAGCCCAAAGTGATTTTTCTCTTCCTGGAAACATGAAAGTTGTGGTGCTCTTGGAGAATGGGTGTTAAGAGGAGAAGCCATGGTAGTGAGAGACAGCTAGGAAAAATGAGTGGTGGGGAAACGTGAATTCTTTGAAATATCATCCCAGGCAGGAGGATTGCAGGTTAGGTGGGCAGAAGATAAAAAGAATAGATGAATCTCAGAGGCCAGGGCAAGCCAGTCCTCAGGGATCCAGGGCAGGACCCTGACACCAAAGTGGTGTGCCCTAGTTGGGGCCTGTGGACCTCAGGCTGGTCAAGGGCCAGGAGGAGTATCTGGCCCTGCAAATGTGTGGAAGGGCCGAGTGTTAAATGTATAGTGCAAGGCGGTAAAGAGTGCTCCAAGGGCCAGGGGACAGAGTAGCAGCTATAAGAGGTCATACCAGCTCCCCCATGCTTGCCTCAAGAAACAAAGCAAAGGTCAGAGGCAAAGTGAATATTTGGCAGGGATCCAAAGCCAATGCCCAGCCAGAGTCAGAGCTGATCAGTTGTGGAAGGCCTTCTAGGTGGTGGTTTCTGAGGTGATCATGACCAAGTGTAGTGCCTCCAACCCTGGCTTGCATAGAGATCCCAGAAAGCAAATCTTTAAGGGCAAAGCAGGAGGAGGGGTTTGCAGTGAGTTAACAGGCTGAACTGTGACTCCCCAGATGCATACGTTGAAGTCTGAACTCCTGGTACCTTGGAATGTGAATGCATTTGGAGATAGCACCTTTAAAAAGGTAATTAAGTTAAAGCAAGATCATCCGGGTGGGCCCTAATGATTGGTGTCTTTGGAAGAAGTGGCAGTTAGGACACAGACCACGTGGGGGCAGAGAGATGGTCATGTGAAGACACAGTAAGAGGCAGCTGTTGGCATGCCAAGGAGGGAGACCTCAGAAGAAACCACAACTGCCAACACCTTGATGTGACTTCTAACCTCTGGAACTGTGAGAAAAATAAAGTCTTGTTGTTGAAGCCCACCCAGTCTGTTTTTGTTGTTGTTGTTGTGACAGCCCTTGCAAACAGTAGAGTGGCCATCAATTTCCTTTCTAAGTGAATTCCAAGCCCACGTACAGGTGATCTACAAGTGCTTACTGAGCGCTTTCTAAGACCAGGCACCCTGCCAGCTGCTCCCCAGGGTACTCCCTGTCCTTGAGGAACTTGCCGGAGGACTAAACCTTTGCAGAGGAATTTATGATCAGAAGTACCTTCCTTGAAGAAGTACCCATGGGAAACCCCAGCTGTCTCATGGGTGATCTCATCAGATCCCACATTATGAGTCATTTATCTCCATCTTCCCCTAGCTTTAGAGGTTTTCAGATACTGAGGATCAGAGACATAAGTGCAGCATCAGTAAGTGGAAGAAACACCGACTCCTAATTCTCAAAACATATTGTCTCTGAGTATCATCAACTCTTCTGATGCACCTGTTCAACTTTGGTGTATCGGCCAGTGGGAATAGACTTTGGTGGGTGTTCTTGAGATGTGATATGAAGCACTTGATATGGGAGGATCAGATCCCATTTCTTATGAAGCAGTAGGTTGGAGCATGACTCTTTCAAACAATGACCTCTGGATATTTTCTCGGTTGGAAAGAATCAGTTTTGGGTAGTTCTGAAGATCCCACTTGGATGCCATTCGCCAAGCCTTGTCATGTCTTCCTGGGCCTCATCAGTTCCTTTTTCTTTCCAAGATGGGGAAAGATGCTCCCTGACCCCACCCATCCTGTGTGGGACACCACAAACTTGGTGGAGAATGCTTGGACCTGTAAGGCTTGTGACTGATAAACCTTGGGGTTCTTGAGGGAGGGGGGATGAGTGGGTGGCAGCTTTGCTAAGAAAGAAGAGACATGTATAATTGCCACTGACATTGGCCACCTCTGTAGGTCTCTAATAGAGATCCTTGTCTCTAATGGGATGCCTTCCAGGGAGATGGCATTGACTTGATCAATCAATTGTGACTTCATTAGTCTCTCCCTGATATTAATAGTAGCGGATACCCAGCCTCCAAGGGCCAGCTTAGGCCTCCTTGTACCTGGAGGAAAGGGGTCAGGATGGGAGGGCTCATGTCATAAAGGAGGGGGCTGGCTTTCCTTCTCTCAAGACCAGATCTGTTCTCATGCTTAATTAGTTGCTCCTAGGAAAGATTAAATAAAAAAAGAAAAAGAACCAAAAAATGTAGGTTGATAAAGTACTTGGTGTTTATGAAGCTGTCAAATCCTCTGATCTCAGGCTTTCTGGATTCCTCCTGAACTTCTGTTTATCCTACATATAGCATCTTATTTAATCCTTACCATGGCCCTCTGATTATCTTCATTTAGAGGAAAAAAACAGAGACCCAGGGAGGTTAAGGATCTTCCCTAACTGTCCAGTTTAAGGGCCATGCAAAGGAAAATTTTATAAAATTTTCTACTGTTCAAATACATGCCAACCATATCATTTAAAATCAGGGGTCATAATCCACAGGCTAAATTCACCCACTGTTCATTTCTTTATGGCTTGCAATCTAAAAATGGTTCTTTTTTTTACATTTTTAATGGTCAAAAAATCAAAACAATAATGATATTTGATGACATGTGAAAATTACACAAAATTCAAATTTTGGTGTCTGTAAATAGAGTTTTATTGGAACACAGGCCTGCTCATTCACTTCTAGGTTATCTGTGGCTGCTGTTGCCCTGCCACGACAGAGTTGAGTGGTTGTGACAGAGACTCTGTAGCCAGCAAAACCTAAAATATTTACTTTCAGACTTTTACAGAAAATGTTTGCCAAGCCCATTCAAACTGGTTATTATCCCAAATGACAAAGGGAAAGATGAGTTCAGACACGGACTTATCACTTTATTGAGAACCAACTTTGTTAGACATAATTAAACACTGACAATTTCAAACACATCCAACACCATTCCATCTCCTGTCAGGAATGGCCCCGCAAGGGTTTTAGGATTTATAAGCATCGTTAAATATTGCAGAAGAAATTGCTCAGCCACTTCAGTGATTTGCCTTGAAGGTACTTAATAGTTTCAAGTAAATGCTAGGGTTGGAGTTATGAATATAATTTGAATAGCTTGCTAATTTCTTTGTTTCTCGATTATCACGTGTGTGTGATTACTGCAAAAACAAAAAACAAAAAGCAAAATTATTGACTATCCCCAGAGTTTCTCAGCTCTGGGTGTGTGGATGTCTAATTGCTCAATGGTGGTGATACATATCATGTTTGTCTATTTCAGCTAAAAGTGAAACAAAGGAAGAAGGAAAAGAAGAAGATGACCTCTGCAGGCTATTACCAGACCACTGGTTTTATTGAAACACACTTTCAAAAGAACATGCATGAGTGAGCTCTCTTTCCAGTCCAAGGGTGTTTGATTCCTCTGTGATAAAAAAAATTCTCTGACCTGGAAGGAAAATATCCAAAGAAAGGCAGAAGGGGAAGATTCTTTCTTGCTAGTTTCTAATATAGCTCCCTTTGATTGGAGAAAGAACTCTTGTCCTCAACAGCTGGCTGTGGTCCGGGTTGACTGTACTTACCCCATGGCCTCCTGCAAGCTCCACCTTCTCTGTGAACTTTCTGGTCTCTGGGCTGCATCTCCATTGTGTCTCACATTGTGTCTCACACAAGCACCTGCCTGATATGAAGGATACTTGTCCATAGGTGAGGTCTTGTTTTCTTATTTCTGTATCCATCAGAAAGTCAAGTCTCACTAAACAGTTATCAAATGAATGAATGGATAGAATCAAGGAGCCTTGTTAGGGAAAGTGCCCACTGGCCTGGAATGCTGGAGCTGAATGTAATACTTCCTTCTCCTCTGGTTAAAAGAGAAGAGGGACAGTATCCATCAGGCCCCTGGGGAAGAGTGCTGACCAAAGTACCCCACTGAACAGAGGGTAGAGAAAACAGGCCAGAGAAGGTGAACATGAGGACTGACGTTCAAAATAAGCCCAAAGTCTTGCTGGCAGTGATGTGGACCCGCTCTGTTCAGCACCTGTGGTTGCCTTGACCACATTTGGACCTCATAATGGCCCCATTGGGAGAAGGTTATTTGTGTGTGTGTGTGTGTGCTGGAGAGTGAACCGTATCCCTAGCAAAGAAACCAAGCCCAGATTATTTAAACTCCCTGATGTCACTTAGTTAAAAACAACTAAGTAAGGACTTACACTTGATTTTTTTTTCTTAATTTTTTTTTGTAGTTGTAGACGGACAGCATGTCTTTATTTTATTTATTTATTTTTATGTGGTGCTGAGGATCGAACCCAGTGCCTCACATGTGCTAGCAAGGGCTCTGCCACTGAGCTACAGCCCCAGCCCATACTTGATCTTTTCTCTAGAACCTGGTGAATATTCTTTCAGGAGAAGCTCTGCCTACTTTGATGGTGTTGGTTTCACAGAAAAACCCAAACCTCCTCATTCCTGCTTTTTGGCAATCTTGGACCCTCTAGGTGATTATCATACTCTATCATATTTAGTATCTCTCCCCAAACAAAAGAATACAACCACATGCTGATGCACTCATGCCATCACAGGACTTTTATTATTTTTTATTATTAATTTTTGCAGTGCTAGGGATGGAATCCAAGGCCTCGTGCTACCCCTCCAGACGCCACTGGGCTTTTAATAGCTCTCTTGCAGTTGTTTTAGTCATAGAATCCTTCCCTGACAGTGGCACAGAGTCTGACCTTGGAGAGTGCAGGGACTGAAACCGGGAGAGCCAAGTTCAGCAATCAGGTGCAGGCACAGGTGCGCGGCTGAGGTGGGGCTGTAGGAAATGTGTGAGAAGCCTCTGGGAACCAGAGCAGAAAGGATGCTGAGAGCAAGGTCACTGCCGTCTGAGTTGGTGGCTGCAAGCAAAGCTGTGGGTCAGGGTGGACATTTGGGTGTATGGGAGGGAACGTCCACCTCCACACCACTGAATCCAGAGTGGGTCCTGGTGGATATATGGCATTCACTCTGGACAGGGTTGGGAGGAGTAGTTGTAGCTTTCACATTGAACTTACAGGAGTAGATGAGCTTTGTATAAGAGACTGTGGAATCTGGCCTTGGTCTGATGTGGACACTGGGTGAAGGTGAGACCAGTGCTGCCTTTGTGTCCCTCATGGCATTAGGCACTGTGCTGGGCAAGCAACGGTATGTTCAATGAATGGCCATGTCCAGACCCCCAAGCCAGGAGTCATCCAGTCTGTCAGTGATGTGGCTGGAATAGCTCAGACCTCAATCCACTCCTTTCCACCCTGAAGCCACCACCCTTGACAAAGACAGCATCTCCTTCCTCCAGGGGTTCTATAACAGCCTCCTATCCCTTCTCCTTACATTCCTGGAGTGTGACTTTCTCCCTCTGCTGTCGCTCCCAATTTGTTCTCCACGCTGTATTCAGGGATCTCTTCAAAATGCGACTCTGATTGTGTGTCTGAACCCCCACTCCTGCCCCATTCTTTAGCTCTCACCTCAAACATCTTTTTCTTCAATCAGGTCAAGCCCTTCTGTTATTTGCTCTCAAAGTATCATGTGCTATTCCTTCCAAGTCCTTATCATGGTTTTTAATTATACATTTTTTTGCATGTGATTAATAGATTAATTTCCTTTTCCTCCACTAAACTCTAAATTCCATGAGGAGAAGGACAGTGTCTATTTTTTGCTCATCCATGACCGTGTTTCCTAAGCAACCAAGACAGTCTGTAACTTGGTAGTTGTTAAATGCAAAAAATAAACAAATCCATTTTAGTGAATGAAAGACATAATGAACAAATAGATGGAGATGTGACCTGGACTGACGGCTGGGCAGGGACCAGAGGGAACACGCAGAGAGACAAACATGGAGACCTCTTGCCTTCTGCGAGAGTGTGGATACTCACTTTTGAAACACTTAAAAACATGTTCCATTATTCTAAGACGTTTTCCTAAAATAGATTTAGTGAACAAAAACTTGGAATCACATAATATAATCTGGCTAACAAAACAAAACAAAGAAAAACCCAAATTTGTTCTTATCTAGGTAAAAACAAATTAGAAATTAATATAACATTTGTGGACCTTTTAGAATAAGATGGAGAAGAATGTGATAAGGTAAGTGGACAGAATGGGTTTGTGTAGGATGGGATCCCTCCTTTGGCCACTTGGTGCTTGAATGTACTTGGCTTTGGGCCAAAGACACCTACCTACTTTAGTGCGCTGCTTTCTCCAGAAACCTCCTCTCCTTCCACCTGTACATCCAGGGCAAATGAGTTGACTCCACTTACCAGATGGGACCAATGAAGCTAAGCAAGCACAGTAACTAGGAGAAGCAACAAATATGTCTTCTCCTTAGCCCATGCCCTTCCTTCATCCAGTGCCTAAATACGGCTCCCTATCCCACTCCTCTTAGCTGTCACACAATCCATCCTTACATCCCTACCTGCCTCGGCAGGCTGGCACAATACTTGTTCCCCACACCCCCTGGGTGTTTGGTGCCCAAGCAACCAGTCTGGCTTCCATCTCTGCTTTTACCTCCCTGGGTCAGTCCTTCTGGAGCAGGGTAAAGAGCGGTGGAGAAGTGGTCGTGGAAAGACTCTAGGCTTTGGATTCAGACCTTGGTTCAGAACACAGTGGATATTGCAATTTACTAAACATCTTGGAGCTTTGCTTTCTCATTTGTGAAAAAGTATAGTAAGATCTAACCTTGCACGATCGCTGTAAGGACTGATTGTATGCAGCGGCTAGCAGACACTTTGCATACTGTCGGAGTCCACTGATATTCGCTCCTAACTTCTTTTCCTGTCTCTCCTTCAGGAAGGAGTATGGTACAGAGTTTGGGTGTGTATGGGTTTTTCAGCCAGGCTGATCTGGGTGAGATCCTGGCTTGGCCATGGACTTGCTCTGTGTTCTTGTACAAATAGTTTAACCTCTCTGAGCCTCCCTTTTCTCATCTGTAAACTGGAGCTAGCAGGTGGAGAAATTGAGCGTCACAAAAGATAATGTATGTTCAGTGCCTGGTACAGAGACAGGAGTGAAATCATTGCATGCAAATCTCCTCTTCTCTGTTCCTTTGTGAATTGATGGAGTGATTCATAGTTATTTGCCCCTCAAGGGGTGATTGAGTTTTCCAAAGCTCACAAATGGACACGCACATACACACCCTCCAAAGGAAATGTGAGCCCAGAAGTACCCCTGTAGAATATTAACTAAGACATCTGCTTTCACAGCCTGTCTGCACAAAGGGCTGTTTGTGGATCCACTTGCGTTGGTATGCCAACGGTGTACCAAACCACAGCTTTGTACAAGGCGGAACCTCTGCAGCTGACGGGACGGGCTCTGTCTGAGCCACGCAGCTGCTGAGACATCCTGGGTGACAAGACACCCCCTCTGTTATTTCAGTGTAGCTCCTGTCACTTCATTTATAAAAATGGCCTTAAAAGGAAACCCAAACCTCACATTCAGAGGTGTTTATTCCATATGTTCACAGATGGGGGTCAAACATTCCTTTTTAGAATCTTCCTCAGCACCTGGAAACAGAGAATGGCTGGAAAGGGCCGAGTATTCCATGTGCTACAGAGATGCATTTAGTGCTCCAGAAGCTCCTTACACACCCATTTTTCATCACCTTTATGTGAAGGGGGGAGAGAGGGGAATGATTTCTTCCAAATGTCACCTGCCTCAAACTGCACTTAAAGGAATCCTGGGTTGTGGAGTCAGACTCACCTGTGCTTAAAACCTGACCCTGCCATTTATTTACCTGGAGCAGAAGCTGTGATCTTTTTGAACCTCAGTTAATCATCTGTAAAATGGGAGAGGAAAGAGTCCCCACCTCACGAGGTTGTTTGGAAGAAATGCTGTCCTCTTGGTTCAACTCCAGCCCGGAACAGTGCAGCCACTTGGCAGTGTCCCTCCTTCTTTCCCTTTATTTTTTTCGGAGGTGCATTCACAGGGTGGGTTCATTAGGTGTGATGACACTAAGATCCCTCAAACAAGGAATGATTATAGACGGCCACCCAGTCTGTGGGTTGTGAGTCTCTAGGTTGCTTATGAGTACTACTTTCAGGGTCTTGACCTGTCTGTCCAAGCAGAGGAAGGCACATATGAAAGTTATGGGTACAAATGCCTGGACACAGGTCCCAGGTGCTCTCTCACTTGCTCACTAGACCATAACTTCCACTTGCTTCTTCTCACCTTAGCCATTTTGTAGTTGTGGCCACAGAGGAACTTCCTTCCCTCCCAGTGTGCAGATGACTTCCCAGGGCACTGAAAGCCTCCTGGTGTGCGGCTGGCTGAGATTTAAGCAGTGCCTGGCCATCAGGCAAGGGATGCTTGCTTCAGGCTATTTCTTCTCCACCAATGTCCAACGCATCCCCACCCACTTCTCTAGGTCATTTTATTTGCCCTTCCCATTTGTGGCCACTAAGTGGGAAGAGCATGGGTCTTCAAATCAGATCACAGATTCAGGATTGCCCCCTTTGTGGGAGACTTCTAACAATTACTTAATCTTTCTGAGTCTCATTTCCCTTACCTGTAAAGGAGTTATGCTTGTTTTAGCATTTCCAAAATGCCTTGTATGGAGCTGGTTTGTTGGGTTCCCCAGGTGCCACAGGGAAAGTTAGGTAAGTATGGGCAACATTGGGTCAGGCAAAGAGAAAGACACTTCTTTACTGTAGAGCTTCACTTTCTGCAATGTAAATCTTCAACACTTCCAAACTTATGTCGCCCCATTTATTTCCCCCCAATTGGAATATCCCCTTCTATATGAAAGGTGATAATGTGCAGTGGATAAGGACATAGAGTTGGGAATGAAAGTGGCTGAGAACAAGCCCCATCTTTGCCACCTACTGTTTGTGTTTGTTATTTACTGCTGTGTAACAAATGACCTCACACGTAGTGGTTGAAATCATGCATGTGGCTGTGGGTCTGAAATTATCTCACAGTTGTGTGGGTCAGGAGAACCGACCTGTCTCACACTTGGCTTCAATCAAGGTGTTAACCAGCGTTGGGGTCTCATCTGAAATCTCCACTGGGGCAGGATCTGCTTCCAAGCCCGCGTGGGTATTAGTAGAATTGTATCCTGGGGGCTGTTGGCTGGAGACTGCTGTTCATTTTTTACTACACGAGTCTCTCTGATCCAAGCGCCTCTTCATCAAAGCCAGCAAGGGAGGGAGTCTTCCAGCAAAGATGGAAGTCACAATCTCACAAAGCCTAATCACAATGACAGCCTGTTGCCCATGCTGTATTCTACTGGTTAGAAGCAGTCACTAGGTCTACCCACACTCAAGGAAAGAGACTACACAGGGTGTAGACATCAGGAGACAGGGGTCAGCGGGGGGCCATTGGAGAGTCTTTGTCACACCAGGGTGTGACTTTGGGCAGTTGCCACTTTTAGCTGTAACATTGTGATAGGATAGATAGTATTTTCTTTATAAGGTTATCATGATTGAATCAACCTATATAAAACAGTGTCTGGCAAACAATAGACCCTATATTAATATTTGCTTCTATTATTACCTATTCTGTTTCTGGCATGAAGAGAGACACCTACAGTAAACACTGGCGGCTTGCATGAATCAAGGAGGGAACTGAACTCTGGGCATCATGCTTTAAGGAAGGTTGCCCTACTTAGGAATTCTATGTGAAGCATCCAGCACAGTCCTTGGCACAGGCTAGGTCTCTGGTCAGTGTCAGTCCCCACTCCTGATTCCAGACTGCGATGTCTAGGCTGAGATTTAAAGCCCCAGAGGGTCAGGTCCAGCTTCTCCCTCTCTTCATGACCTCCCTCTCTCCCTCTCTTTCTCCTTTCTTTCCCTTCCTCTCTCCTCCACCAAGAGTCATTTTCTCGGTACAGTACCTGGTATGGTGCCATGAGCAGTTAAATGCTTCTTAGTGGCTCTGGAAGAGGCTGGCCATGACAATTAAGGGCACTTCAGGGGACCGAGCAACCATGGAAATGAGGTGAATGGGGGAAGAGAGAATAAAGGTCTAAAGATGTGGGGGAAAAAGACCCAGAAAGGACCACTTTGAAGAGCAATCCTATTTTTTCCTTTATGTATCTAAGAGTTTTGAGGTGTTTTAATAAATCACTCTTAAAAATCTTAAAAACACTGCCTCGTTGTTTTTTTTTTTCAACTCAGCTACACTTAGTTACTATGTTCAAAGCAGATATTTCTTTCCAGTCTTCTCTGCAAATGGTAGCTTGGCATCCACTTTTAAGCAAATTAAAATTGATTTGCTTTTTGATTTTCATGATACCTCTCGAGTGAATAAAAACAGCGGATGTCTCCCCAGGACTCTGCACTTCCAAAATGCTTTCACACACATGGCATTTGAATCCTGTGACAATCCAGCAAAAGGGCTGTTGTTGTTTTCTTCACTTTAGAATGGACGACATGCTGGGGTGGCTGAAGTGAAGCCACTTGGGACAGATGTCAGGACCTTATCACAGCATCTGACTCCAGGCCAGGGCACTCCTCCTGCAGTGGTCGCAGGCGGGGATAGTAACGGGAGCTCATTCATAACTTGGGGGAACTTGACTCAGGCCATTGTCTATCACATCATCTGTTGGTTGACACAGGGGGAACTGTGACCATCTTTCGCTTTGAGAAGGGGTCTCCTACTCTTCTTTCTGGGCCTCCCTGAGTCTTACAGGACACCCTTCTATTTAAGTGGCCTTCCCACCAACAGCATAGGAATGATTAGAAGTCAGACAGGGGAGGGGGATGGGGCCGCCTGGAACAGCTTTCTTGGCTTGCAGGGAAGGAAGACTCCCTGACGTCTGATGGCCTCTATTCCTTTTGCTGGCTGCCCTCTGCAGAGCGGAGGGACTCTGGGCTGTGATGGCAGCCACAGGGCAGCATGTTCAGGGCCTCTGACCACTTCTGCTCTCTCAGTGCTCACAGCCAGCAGCCAGAGCCTTTCAATCGTTTCCTCTTGGAATGTTCTGGATCTAGTGACTCAATGGGACCCATCTCCCGCATCCACATTGCTTTTGTTCATTGGTTCTCAACCAGGGGTGATCCCCTCACTCCACCCCAGCTACTTCCCAGCTGAGCCCTGGGGACACTTGGCAATGTCTGGAGATGGTTAGGGTCGACACAACTTAGCAGGAAGGAGGGATTGTCATTGTCATTTAGGGGTGGTGGTGGCCAGGGATGTTGCTAAATGTCCTCCAATGCACAGAACATCCCTCAATGACAAAAACATTCCCACCCCAAATTGCCACTAGTGCTGAGGCTGAGAAGTGCTGCTGAGCCTTATTCTTTTAGGAGCCTCAATGGGTCTGGGGGTCCAGGTGGAAGAAGATGACTGGACGCTTGTCTCAGGGTATCCCGTCACTGTCCTGTGTCCCCGGCTTATTTAGCTCACCCTTGTGTATTTTAATTCTGTTTTCAGCTGCTACTGTCTGATAGGGCAGAAGTGTCTTCCCCATAGATCCTCTGCCTGGCCTGCTCTTGGCCGTGGCCTCCCGGCTCTGGCTGGGAATTCATATGCTACTGTTTGGAGAGAGTCATATTTTTTACAGCAACATAACCCATTTTACCTTTATAGTAATTGTTTTGGAATAAGAAGTAATCATCCAGGACTGACCAACTTGCTTTACTAAGCGCTCCTTTCTCACTCCTGGCAAATTGCTTTGAGAATTGAACAAAGCCCGGCTCAATCATGCAGGATATCCATTCCAAAGGATGCCTGTGAAGTAAATCTCTGTTAAGCCAGCCCCAGTCAGGCCTCCTTCTCCTCTTTCCTGGGGATCAAATGGTGAGCGTGCGCTTCGTTCCACATGGCCCTCGTCTTAGGGATGGATGCCGTAAGCCTGGGGCTTGACCAGGGTGTTCTCCATGCTCATGGGATTGCACAGGAAACCTGCAGCAATAGACAGTTATATTAAAGAGCTTTTGCTGGTGGGGGGCTGATGCCAGGGTTGGTGCTTTCCATGTGGTTGTTGAACTTAATTTATGGAAATCTTTTCCTGATGTATGTTCTGTGGTATGTTAAATAGATATTGATCAAAGAAAGTAGTCAGATAAATTGGGGGACTCGTGTTCTTTATGGCAAGACTTCTCACAGTCTCTATAGAGTTAACGAGCTCTGTGAATTGTCAAGAGGAGTCTATAGCATCTCCCAAGTTTATTTTTATGGAGCATTTCCCAGGATTAATGATCTGCTGAAAAGAACTTTGGACTATTGAAAAGGGGTGAAGGAATTAGATATCTTTTCCCCACTTCCCTCCGCTTCCATTGATAACATCCCAGATCATTGTTCTGGAGAAATCCTCTTTTCTTTCATGAAATGGGGTTTTGCCATTTAGCTGCTTTGATGGGAACCATAGACTCTCTCACCTCAAGGATTTTGAAAATGCTGCTCTCTTTCCCTGTAGAGGCTTCTACCTTCCCCCCTTTCCCAAGTTAACTTCCCTTCCTCTTCTCTTAGGACTCAACTTGCACATCACACCCTTGGAGAAGTGTTTCCTGAACCTTGACCCCTGAACTCACTAAGTTGCCACAAGACTCGATGTAAAGCTGGGCATGGTGGCGCACGCTTGTAATCCCAGCAGCTCTGGAGGCTGAGGCAGGAGGATCTCGAGTTCAAAGCCAGCCTCAGCAACAGCAAGGTGCTGAGCAACTCTGTGAGACCCTGTCTCTAAACAAAATACAAAATAGGGCTGGGGAGGTGGCTTAGTGGTCTAGTGCCCCTGGTACCACTCCACTTTCCCCAAAAATAGATGAGAGAGAGAGAGAGGACATCATATGTATATTTTTGTGTGTTCCTGGCATTTGGTTTTGAAGTCCAAGAAAAGGATAGTGGTTGTTGGTACTCATGGGAAGCTAATATATGCTGATGGAAAGCTGCCAATCTCAGTTCATAACAAGAGCCCTCTCCCTGGCTCAGGTGGCAACCTCCCAGAGGCCTGTGCCTCCATGGTGGCCCCTGTCCCTGCCTGTGCTGTAGGGAGAGTGCACTGGCATGTGAGTCGGGAGCCCAGGTTTCCAGGCTACATTGCACATATACTCCCAGTTCCAAGGTCTGTGGCCATGTGAGTGATTGAGCTGTAACATGCTGATCTCTTGAGTAAATTATTTCTAGTTCTATGATCTCCCCACAAATGCTATTATGGAAAAACTGCTGCTGCCTTGACTGTTAATTATGTGATCGGGAGGCAATGAATGGATATAACAAGAGCTAACATCCCTGCAGCACCACCAGGCTTATGAATCAAGCCCCTATGAGACTCCTGTCTCAGGGTGATGCTAAGATGCTAAGCTGTGGCCCTTCTGCTCATTCTCTTATTCATTCAACAGATACCGATTGAGCTTGACCTTGAGCCAGGCTTCATCTGTGTTGGATGCAGGGGGCAATAGAAATGAATAAGAGAGGGGCTTTACCCCCAAAGGGATCATCCTCAGCTTCTCCAAACCAGATGCACCCACCTCTCCCTGGCTGTGCCTTCACTCTGCACCCAGATACATTCACTTCTTGAAGCCACTCACCTTTGTCACTGTAGCCATTATTCTAGTTCATCTGTGCCACCTCTTGCCTCTGTGGTCTAGACTCTCATTTTACAGGTGAAGACTGACATATGGGTGGGGGTTAGTTACTCACATGTTTTCTGCTCTGGGAAGTATTCAGTGTAAATGCTGTTCCCTTTCCCTGCCTCTTACTCTGGCTGCTTCATACCGGTGGTAGGGTTTGGTCTGCGTGTCAAAGGCTTAGACCGCTGTCCATGGTGCTATCGGGAGGTGGTGGAACTTTAAGGAGATGGGGCCTAGTGGAAGGAGGTTAGGTCATTGGGGGTGTGCTCTTGAATGGGATATTGGGGCCTTGGCTCTTCCTTTTTCAATCTATTTGCTTCCTGGCTACGATGAGGTGAGCAGCTTCCTCTGCCATGTGCTCTTGCCATGATGTTCTGTGCTGCCACAGGCCCAAATGCAATAGGCCAACCAACTATGGACTGAAACCATGAGCCAAAATGAAACTTTCCTCCTCACAAGTTGATTATCTCAGGTATTTCGTCATAGTAATGGAGAGCTGACTAACACAGCAGGGTTTGTGGTGCCTGGTTTTGTGGGAAAGAGGCTCTACTAGTCTTCCTGACCTTTTCATCCCAGGACTCCAAGAACTCTCTCCTTATCCCATTCCTGACCCAGGACAGCATCCTCATGGTCCTGTGGGTTCTATGGCTTAGATTTTGGGTGGGAATAGGAGTCCCCCATTCTGGCTTCATCCACAATCTACATTTGCCCTTTCAGCTTCGTCATTTTTATCTTTGGGGGGACTACTGGGTCCAAAACTGGCCCTTAATCCATCTCATACACTCTCTCTCTCTCTGTGTCTCTGTTGGCTGATCAGCTGGAGGGAAGAAGAGTAGGTGCTGGTGTTCTGGTTCCAACCCTACCCCAGGCCTCTAAACTCAAATGGGCAGAACCCACCAGTTGGTGCTCTGCTTGATGAGAAGAGGGTCTGACTGTGTGGACACAATAATAAAAATATGGGCTCTGGGCCCAGGGAGAAACGAGTGTCCAAGTTTTTCATATCCCCCTACACCTCAGTTCTCTCATCTGAAAACAGGATAAGAAATGATCCTTTCCTAATAGCATTATGGAAGGCACACAGTGAGATAATCCATGTAAAGTGTGCAGTGCCCAGGACAGGGTAATTGCTCATTACAGGTCACCTGTTTTCATCTCGTACTAAGTGAAAAAACAAAAAGATCTTCAAGCTGGAAAAACCCATCACCAGAAGAGGAAAACAGAATCCGACAGATATGCAGCACCAGCGGAGGGCTGTCTAATGAAGAGTGCGCCGACTGTTTTTGAGGAGTGGAAATTCCCATCTGGAATTCACCTGGTGATTGTAACTGTTCCCTCCTGGCTGTGTAGCCGGGCTGAGTGCTCTCAGTACAAACATCTAGAACACTGCAGGCGCAGAGATCTATAAATAGGGAGGAAGCCATAAATGAGAGCTCATTAAGTTCTCACTGACTGCTGAAAAGTAAATTAGAAAAAATAAACAGAGCTGAACATTTGTGTAAACCTCAATCTTTTTGATGTTTTTCAATTAGCAGAGCTATTTTTCATGTGAAAAATTAATGGCTGTCATGTGCCACCTGGCTATAGAAGCAAGTGACAAATTTGTTTTAATGACCACTGTCATATCTCTGGATTCAGTCACAGGCCATCTGGGCTGGGAGGAGGCAAAAGGGAGTGGCCTTGAAGGAGCACTGCCATGTGCCAGGCACTGTGTTGGGCTCACAGTGCACATTATCCCTTGAATTTCCTCCCCAGCCTGCTGAAGCTATTATTATCCTCATTTTATAGATGAGGTTCAGAGAGGTGAAAAAATTTGCCCAAGGTCACACAGCAGATCTAGAGGGCAGTCTGATTCTATAATCTGTGTCTATTCCACTATACCATGCCCTGCAGGGGGAGAAAGATTTGGCAGGAAGGTGGGAGGTGTCTGATAACCTCTGTTAGGCAGCCTGCAACAGGGGTGGAGCTGGAAGGAAGTGGTAGGGGTTGATGTGGGCAGGGACTGTGGCATAGGAGATGCTTAGGACTCTGTTGGGGTGGGGGTTTGTCTCTGAATAACAGCATCTGTCACCAAATTAGGGCTTGGAACAGGGCTCCAGACTCTGGGGGAGAGACTGCAAGAGCCAGGCAGGATGTGTGTTCCAGAAGGGATTTGAGTTCCCTAGTGCTCAGTCGACACTCAGTAAGACCATCTGGTTGTTTATGAGAGCCAGAAATCAGGGGTAGACCCAGGGCAAAGGCCACCTCCAATGCTGGGGCAACCCCATACTGGTGTGGACAGTAGAAGGGAGGGCTGACCCTGAGCCTATAATTCAGTCTAAACTGCTTTTCTTCTGGGGAGTGGGGGAGGGACAGAGCCTGCACGTGGGTCAGAGGCCTCTGCTGGGGCAAAGTCAGAGAGGGGGTGCAGAGCTGGGGGCCAGGGAGGAGCTGAGGACCATTATGACAGTTTCCATTGCTTATAGGAACAGGTCCTTTTATGTGTAATCTTTTTTGGTACCAGGGATTGAACCCACGGGCAGTTAACCACTGAGCCACATCCCCAGCCCTTTTATTTTTTGATACAGAATCTCACAAAGTTGCTTAGTGCCTCACTAAATTGCTGAGGCTGGTTATGAACTGACAATCCTTCTGCCTCAGCCTCATGAGCTGCTAGAATTGTGCACCACCACACCCAACAATTTGTGCAAAATCTTTAATAGTGAAACAACATTCAGAGAAAGGTACTAATATTTCTTTTTGTAGGTAAGGAAGTGGATGTTCAGAGAGGCAGGATAACCTGATCAAGGACTCACAATAGCCAGCTGGCAGAGTAGAAATTCAAACCCAAAGCCCTGTGCATCTCTCCTCACTCCCTGTGCTACCTCCCTGACATCCTACTCAATCGGATCATTGCTTTTCTCTCCACTCCTTCCTCCTGCCCCACCTGAAACTGACCAGTGCTGAATTGCAGAAAGAGGAGCAGCCTTGGATCTAACTTCCAGGGCATTAGAATAACCTAAGCTGCAGAGAACATCTTGGCTATAGAGACAAAATTTCCTGATAATAGGGCATATGTGAAGTCTTTCCTAGGTGGAGGGTGGGGCCATTGGGCCTGACAATTATAGCTTGTCCTCCCTTTCTGCAATGCTTGGCTGGGCAAGAGTGGTAAAAGGAAACTGCCAAAGCTGCCCTTTAATTTTCTAGTGCATTTCTCTAAGGTATGATCAGCCCTTGGGAACCAAGCCACAGTTTGCCTCAGCTGCAGGGAAGGGGGATTAGGAGAAGCTATGCATCCAGGAGACGGGGCAGGGACTCAGTGACCTCAGTTGGATTGTTGCAGCTATGGGCTCCTTTTGGGAGTTTTGCTGATTGGTTTGAACTTTACCTTGAACCTAGTGGTGGATAGAGGTATTGGGGTTTTTTTTTTTTTTTTTTACAAGTCTCTCTTTCCATTTAGTTCCTCTTCTGTTTCTAATTGCTGAGGTTTGTAATTATTCCGTTTGCCCTTTTGAAGGTGGGTGACTGTTATTTTTGTTGTGGCTATTTCTTTTGACGGTTCGAATATTCCTCAGTGTATACCCCAGTCGACTCCCAGAAGCCATACTCTTCTTCCTGGCCATCTTTGTTCCAGCTCTGGCCTTAGCGGGTTGACTCTTTAAAGCTGAATCTCCCTGTCTCTGTCCCACCTTACAGCATTATTTATCTACCCATTCATGCATCCATTGATTAATCCATTTATCTATCTCACTATCCACCTCTGCCTTCATGCGTGCCAGGACTCTGAGTTAGCAGAGATTATGACGCTTAGCTAAGAGATGGCTCTTGTAGATCACTCATGTCTTTCTGTAATCAAGGAAAGCAAAGAGGTTAAATAAAAAATGAACATTCAGTTCACCTTAAACCTAGTTTGAATCTATTGCTTTTCTTTCTTCCTCTAAAATGTCCCCTTTTGTGTCTGTGATGGAGACAGAGAAGAAGGAAAGTCAGATCTATGTTGACTGGAGCTTTCCATCCCATATCTAGAGGTTGGATTTGTAATACCCAAGGGCAATGGTTGGGGGTGGCTGATCTCCTCTGGGTCTCATGCCTTGGATAACAGGTGTGGGTTGGGAACTATTGCTCATCCCCCCTACCCACCCAGTTTGTTCTATTTAGATGTACATGACAGTAGAGTGTATTTTGACATATTATACACACATGGAATCTAACACATTCTAATTAGGATCCCATTTATGTGCTTGTACATAATGTAGAATTTCACTGGTTGTGTATTCATATATGAACATAAGGAAAGTTATGACTGATTTATTCCACTCTCTTTCCTACTCTCATCCCCGCTTCCTTCCCTTCATTCCCCTTTGTCTAAGCCAATGATCAGTTTATCCCTGGTCTACAGCATCATTCCCAGTACCCTTTCCTGACCCCATGACCAACATACTTATTTCTTTGAGATGAGAACATTCAAAATCTACTTAAAAAACCAGTTTTGAATTATGTGATACATTATTATTAACTTTAGTCACCATGCTGTGCAATGTATCACCAGAACTTATCCCTACAGAATTGAAACGATGTACCCTTTGATTCTCATTTCCCCCTTCTTAGCTCCCACAGTCCCTCCCCATCCTCTAGCCTCTGGTAATCACCACCTGCTGTTTACTTCTACAGTTTGATTTCTTTAGATTTCACACACAAGTGAGATCATTAGGTGTTTATTTACCTTTTGGTGCCTGGATGATTCCATGTAGCATCATATACCCTAGATTCATCCCTGTTGTCCTAAGTGACAGAAGTTCCTTCTTTTTTTTTTAAGGTTGGATAGTAATTCACATTATTAAACCCATTCATTTGTTGACAGGTACTCTGGTTATTTCCATATTTTGACTATTGTGAATAATAGTGTAATGAACATAGAAGTACAGGTATCTCTTTGACATACTGATTTCAATTCCTTTGGATACACTGTGCACTCAGAAGTGGGATTGTTGGATCATAGGGTAATTCTTTTTTTTTTTTTAGGGATCTCCATACTGTGTTAATTTGTTTCTAACCATGTTTTCTCTATATCTTTGCCAATACTTAACTTTTGTATTTTTGATAATAGCCGTTCTAATAGGTATGAATCTCATTGTGGTTTTAATTTGCATTTCCTAGATGAATAGTGATGTTGAACACTTCCATGTTGTCAGTGAGCCATTTATATGTCTTCCTTTGGGAAATGTCTGTCCAGGTCGTTAGCCCATTTTTTAAAAAATAGAGCTATTTATTTTCTTGTAATTGAGGAGCTTCAGTTCTTTACATGTTTTGAATATTAGCCCCTTATCCTATGTATGCCTTGCAAATATTTTCTCCCAATCTGTGGGTTGGCTCCTTATTTTTTCCTTTGCTATAGTTTTATGTGATTCCATTTGTCTGTTTTTTTGCATTTGTTGCCTGTGCTTTTTTGGGTCCTATCCAAAGAATCACTGCCTTGGCCAAGTGATGGCACTTCCCCCCTGTTTTCTTCTAGTATCCCTACAGTTTCCTCCCTAATTCACCTTTTTTGTGGCCCTGAAAGAAGACAGGATATACGCAGGAGATCCAGGGGTTTCTCTGCTTCTCTCTGTTCTTAATGTTGCTTCATCTTTCTATTTCCATCAACATGTGAAACTGGATTTTATTCAACGGCTATTTTTAACAAGTAGTTAAATATTTAAACTCTATTTCAGGCAGTTCTGCTGAATTAAGAGCCGGTCCCATACTGACAAAAAATTTTTTTGATAGCATAGTAGCAAAAAAGAAAGTTTTATTCTATAGTTTTCTGCCATTAAAAAAAAGCATTTCTCTTTTCTAATATGCTGTCTAAGGCTGTAAATGGCCCTTTCTTTTTGTCTAAAACTTCATCGTCTTTATTTCACTTACTTTAATTTCGGAACAAAATAACAACAACAAAACTCACAATACACAGCATCCAACTCTGCTGTCCAATTAGGGAGGGATGGGACTTGAGGTCCTTGTTTCCTGCCTTAGACACAAGGACAGGAGAGAGGAAAAGACCATTAGCCATCAGCAGCAGGAGCTAGGTGGACAAGGTCACTGAGGGCAGCTATGGAGCCATGGGGATGCTTTGCAGAGGGTGTGGCTCTCCCAGTGGAAACTCCTGATCTACTTCTTCCGTCAAGAGGCATCCCCATCACCCTCAAGGGGGTTCTCCTGGGGAACAGGGGTGCTGGGCTCCTCGGGTGTTACTTCACCTTCAACAGTGCAGATTCCTAGCTTGGTCACATGGTAGATGCAATTAGAGTGGGTCTGGGGAATCTCAAGGCAGAAGCCAGAGGAGCGCAGCACAATCTCAAACAGCAGCACCACCAGGTCCTGGACCTCTCAGCCTTCTGCCACCGTGTCTCCATAATGGGGTGGCCGGAGTTGATTTCTAGGTACTTTATGGCCATCTTGTAGCCCATTGTGGAGATATCTGGAAGTGCCTGGACCTTCAAGATCCACACAGCAGGGTGGAGACACATGTACCTATTGGAGATTGTTACCTTCTTAACCTTTGTATCCAAAATTTCTTCCATGAGCTTGCAGAGGTTTTCAGACTTCACCGTGCTCTCTTCTGTTTTTTTCCTCTCCTCCTCCTCCTCCTCCTCCTCTTCCTCCTCCTCCTCCTCCTCCTCTTCCTCCTCCTTCTCCCCCCCTCCCCTGGTAACTCCAGGTTCTTCCCATTAGACTCCTTGAGCCGCTGCACATAGCACTCATCAACGAGTTCAATCACATATACTCCTTCAAAGTCCCGCTTCTACACATGCTCCACTGAACAGGGTTGGCCATCTGTTCTTTGGTTTCACCAGAGGGGTAATAGATAGCTTTCTGAGACTCCTTCCTGTGAGAGACGTACTGTGACAGAGGAAACATCTCATCTCTAGCTTGGGAGACGTGCTAGCAGAAGATCCCCCAGGTGGACTGTTCATCATTGTGTTTTGTGGTCACAACCACTTTCCCTGCCTTTGGATAGGCAGAATAAAATCTGACACCAAATTGCCCTGTCATGAAGATGTTTGTACTTGTCTGAGGAACCTCCATAAATATTTTAGTAATTAGGCTTGGACATGATTTCCGTGATGGTTTAGGTCTAGAAATATCTTCCAAAAAACTCACATTTTAAAAGCATGAACCAATGCAGGAAGGTTCAGAGGTGGAGCTTTTAGGTCATAATGAGAGCTGTAATTTCATCAGTGGATTAATCCATTTGATGGTTTAATAATTTGAATGGATTACTGGGTGGTAACTGTAGGTGTGGTTGGAGGAAGAAGGTCACTGGGTGTGTGCTCTTGGGAATTATGTCTTGTCTCTGGTTCCTCGAGCTCTCTCTATTTCCTGGCCACAATGAGCTGGGCAATTTCCCTCCATCATGCTCTTCTGCCATGACGTTCTGCCTCACATCCACTGTAGAGCAATGGAGTTGACTGACCATGAACTAAAGCTCTGAAACCATGAGCCCAGAGTAAATAAAATTTTCTTCCTCTGAGTTGTTCTTGTCAGGTATTTTAATCACAGCTACACAAATCTGAATAAATAGTTCCCAAATCATTTATGAGGTCAGCCTTGGTTGCACCAGTGCCTGTGTCCACCAAAGTCAGGGTGCATTGCTGAGAGGTGGGGCTGATGTTAATTTCCAGCTTTTAACCACTGTCCAATTTGGAAGAGTCTGTCAGGCTCTCATAGAGAATCTTGTCGAAGGTATCATAAATAGCAGAAGACAACTCCTGAGGGAAAATTTCATTGTCAGAATAGGAGGTATTGATGATGAGAGGCAAGAGTTGGGCAATTTCTGCCTGAAAGGCAAAGATCCTCACCTCCTCCTGGTGGACTTCCTCAGGCATCTTGAAAGGAAGGGGCTGCAGTTACTACAGAGCAGTATGGGCCCGGATCATGCCTGACTTGCTCATGGCATCTGGGCTATGTGGAGATGACTCAAAGCTGCACAGCCCTTTCTTGAAAGGGATCATTTTAAGAGTGAGCCTTCTAAGTTAGACCCTAAAGTTCAAACCTTGGTTTCACTGATGACTTGCTTGTTACAGTGGGCAGATGATTTAACCTCTCCCTGTCTCAGTTTCCTTACCAGTAAGTATAGAAATACTACTCGTAGTTACTAAGCATTGGCTAGTAATGCTGTGAGTTGGCTTTCTCAGTCTCCATTCCACCCTCCTTTCAGGCTGCCTTCCTCTTCTATGAAGCCTGGAAAGCCACAATCTACATTTTCCAGATGCCTTTGCAGCTAGGCTTCAGGATGCAATGTAGAGTCTGTTAATTAGATACATGCCCAGGATCTGGATGGCCGAGTGAGGCAGGAGCACAGACCTTCTTCTTGAACCTCCTGCTGTCAAACGAGGGTGTGGGAGTGAGTGGTTTTGCAGTCGCCTTTCATGGCAGTGTCCTGTCTCCAACCTCCTGGGTGAGCAGTGGTTATGGGGACAGAAGAGTCTTGATTCTGGTTTCCAATCTCTGGCTCATAGCAATGGGGCTGTTGTGGCTTTAGTAATTCTATTAATAGCTTTTGGGATGGCATCTCTCAAAACTGACCACTTATTATTGTTCTGGAAACCAATCCTGGGCTCCTAGACCACATCTAACTCTTTTAGCTCTTCTAATGATTCTGTACACCCTATTTGCCTTATAAAGCCATCTTCTGCTTAAAATACCCAGAGTTGTTCTAGTATCTTGTTCTAAGCCCCAACTGATACAAGGACCTCCCAGAGTTGCTGTGAGAATTCAAGGAGGTCATCAAAGTGCTATGCAGCAGGGCCTGGCACACACATGGTTAGCACAGGGTTCAAGAAGCATTCATCAGTATCTCCATCCATTGCTGTTATAATTATTCCATTCCAAATTCCTGGCTTTGGGCTGCCGCTGGAAAACCTGGACAGCCAGTTTTTGAAAAACTGAAAAATTGTAAGAACTTCCTCCAAAGGCTTTTACAGTCCAGAGGACTTAAAAATGAGATTCATTTTATTAATTGATTTCAATGGTCCCTGGTAGTTCTTTTTTTAAAAAAATATCGTGTTCCCATTTTTGGAAAAACAAAAAGCCGTTCAACCAATATTACTGGTTTTCTCATTTTTCATTTGTTCATATCTGAGAGTTCCTAAAGCCTGGGGGCCCTGTCTTAGATGGCATCCCTGGTCCCCTGACACCATATCCTTGTTCTCAGAAACAGGGCTGCAGGCTCTGGCAGAAGACCACGAACTTCGTGAACCAAGGGAGCCTGAGGAGGACAGGGTGCAATGGTTATTTTCTTTACTTGGCCCAGTGATTGGCAGGAGCCGGTCTCAGGGAAGTAGGATGAGTGAATGAATGAACGCCTGGGTCCCTCGCCTGACTCTGTTGCCCCAGCCCTGCAACGAGGCCATTTCCAACTGTGCCTGGGCATTAGAATCATCTGGTTTAACAACTCAGAATGCCCAGGCCTTACCTCTAGATGTCATGATTTAACTGGTTTGGAGTGCCAACACATGCCCTGTATTTTTAAAAGGCCCTTTGGTCCCCTTCCTCCTATCACCAGCCTTAATAATGACTTCCTGGAAGGACCAGGCCATATGAGGATTAGCTCTAGCTAAGTTAATCCTATTAAAATTATCCCCATCATCTCAGTTGTCAGCTAAGAAGCAGCAACACCAGCCTGTTTGTGTTTAATTATTTTCCTTCCCTTTCCTATCCTTGGAGGGGTAGGGCATTACAAGTACTGGGTGAAGACCCAAAGACCTAGTGAGTTCATAGAGAATTCCCTCCTCCTACCCTCTCATCCTTATATTTGAGGGGAATATCTCTGCTTCTTGGACTCGACTCCACTGAGGCTGTCTCCTGGCACCTACCAAAGAATGGGGTTCATTGTGCCTTTTTGGAAATAAAGGGAGCTAGTTTGTGCTGTCCTTGGGAAAGACACCCCTCCTGTGGCCCTCTCAGGGCCACAGAAATGTGTTGCTATTAGTGTTTAAACAATGGGTGTTGCTTGAGCCTTTCACTTAATTCTACTGTGGAGAGAGGAGCAGTTTTGCCGAGAGTCTGCCTGAATATTTCCATCTTGCTTCATCAGGAGCCTTGGGTTCTGGAAGCTGGCACCCTCCCAGCTCACGCAGGTTGGCAGGCAGCAGCGGGAGCCAATTGCAGTCATGTGAAACACTGGCTTGGAATCAGAGATGGACAAGAGCCAGGCTGCCCTCCAGGAGTTCAGAGTCAAACAGGGCAGCAATGAGAACCGGCAACCCTTCTTGTAGGGCAAGAAGGAAAACCGCGGGACATTGACTCACTTTCCAGATTGAATAAAACTGGAGTCTTAAAGGGAGAATGCCTATTGGTCACGTGGAGAAGGAGGGGGAAGGACGTGTCAGGCAGGAGGAACCGTGATAGCAAGGGTGCAGAGGCGAACTGTGGGGCCCTAAGCAGGAGGGATGGCAGCAGGAGAAGGAAGAGGCCATAACATGAAAGCCCTCCGGAGCTGAGACTTGGTCCCAGAGGCATGAGGAGCTATGGAGGAAGGGTTTTAGGTGAGGGAATGACCCAATGCAATTGGCATTGTAAAGGGATTCCAGGTGGCATAGGCACAGGTTTGGCTTCAGATCTTTATCCTGCATGGTGTTTCTCTAAGTGAGACCCACGAACCATCTTCTGTCCATAACTTGGGGTGGTGGGTGAGTGCAGGGGGCTTGGGTAGATGCAAGTTCTTGGACTGCAACCCAGACCTAGGGATCTTGAGGGCAGGATGAAGCAAAGTGCCTTCTGAAGAGCTTCCCAGGAGATTCTCAAGTTCATTTTTTTTTTTTTTTGCATACTGGGGATATTGAACTCAGGGGCACTTGACCACTGAGCCACATCCCCAGCCCTATTTTTTAATTTATTTAGAGTCAGGGTCTTACGGAGTTGCTTAGTGCATCGCTTTTGCTGAGGCTGGCTTTGAACTCACGATCCTCCTGCCTCAGCCTTCGGAGCCACTGGGATTATTGGTGCGCACCACTGAGCTGGCTCAAGTTCATGTTTAAAGTTAGAGAACTTCTGCCCTCAGAGGGAGTATACATCAATATCTCTTTTGAGGAAACTGTCCCACAGACTTCTGCTGAGGAGCCATTTCTAAAGCAACACTTGTCTGAATTGCTGGGGAGACACATCTGTACCTGATTCAGCAGGACTGGGTGGAGCTGAGGTTCTGCCTTGTAACAAGCCCCCCCCCCCCCCCCAGATCATGCAATCACTGCTAGTCCTGAGCCACAGTGAGTAAAGAGACTATCTTGTGATTCCTTTTCTGTAGCTGCAGCTGATTGATTGCCCTTGGGCCAGGTGACTATAGCTGGTCTAGTTACAGACTGGAGAGGCAGCCTGGGAGAGGCTTTGCTTCACCAGCTGATATTGATTAAGTGCAGGGATTAGGTCCTCTCTTTCAGCTGGGGAATTCAGGGCTAAGTCTAAATCCACAGTTCATGGGAGAGGAAGGGAGGCCCATAGAAGAATCTTATGTGGAATCACGGTGTGTTGTCAGGGTGAAAAGGGCCAGGTGAAGATGCAGGAATTCCTGTTGCTGGCTCCCCACTGCTGTGTTGGGTTCCTCCAGTTTCTGAATCACAGTCTTCTGGGTTTTTCTAATAATGTCCACCTCCCCATTGGTGTGTCCTTATAATAAACACTCAATACTTGGGTGGAGGGAACTGAGGGAGATTCTTCCTTACTGCATTTGTTTGCTGGCACAGCCGTAGCAAAGTACCACACACTGGGTGGTTTCAACAACAGAAATTCATTTTCTCACAATTCTGGGAGTTGGAAGTCCAAGACCAAGGTGCTGGCAGGGTTGATTTCTCCTGAGGCCTCTCCCCTTGGCTTGCCTCTGCCCTTTACTGTGTCTCCACATGACCTTTCCTGTGCATACCTGTTCTGGCATCTCTCCCTCTCTTGTTAGGACACCAGTCCTGTTGGATCAGGTCCATACCTTTATGACCTCATTTAATCTTCATTACCTCCTAAAGGCTCTGTCTCCAAATAGAGGCACATTGGGAGTTACAGTCTCAAACTATGAATTTTGGGGGGATATGCATTGTGGGGATATGGTGTTAAAGCCAGAAGACCCGAGTTCAAGTAGACTCTGTACCTGCCCAGCATTGCTCCTGGGCTTGTTCCTTCCCTTTCTGGACCTGACTTTTAGTGTGAAATCAGATGGTTTGTCCAGAGGGCTCAATCTCCATCTGAGCTACTTTATTTATTTATTTTTTTCCCATGGAAAATACTGTATTTCTGTACACAGGAAGGAGAGCTGCAAGCCCCTCACAGGAAATTCTACCCCAAAGAAAAATCTTAGCAGCAAATTTTTATCTGCCTCAGCACTATCAGCATAGCCTGGGCTGGAAAGTTGGGCTTCCTAAAGCTGGGCACCCACCATGCCCTTCCCACCAGAGAATTCCAAATAATACAGGAAAAAGGAATTCTTGCCAGTACTGAGATCCAGTAGGAGCTTGGGAACCTGGTCATTCCTAGAGAGCAGGCAGTGACCCCAATATGAGGGTTAGACTGGAAGTGATGATGGGATTCTTCTCTGGGTCCTATGACCTGCTTTGAGGAAGGCTGGCATCAGGTTGGGGACCCAGGAGTGGGAACTTGAAGGAAGTTAATCATGGGTTCTTGGGTGCACACATGTATGTGTGTAACAGGGCACAGGCTTTGCATTCTCCTTGTGCTTGATGTCTGTGTCTGCCGCCCTCTCCCTGACAGTAGCATAGTACTTTGCACTAGATCTCTTTCTGTGGCTAAGGCTCCAGAAATCTGTTGTTCTAAAAAGAATCACTGGTTCCGCAACATGGCAAAGGTAATAGCTGTCCAGGGGTAAGAGAGATGACTAGAAGAGTGGTTTGTTCCAATCAGATATCCTTGATTTTTTTTTCTTTTTTAAAACAATAGGCTGGTGACAGGTGTGATGGCTCAAGAGTGACATGGTTCCAAATCTGATATGACCCTCAAAGAGGTCCCCTTCCTGACCTCCCAGATACCAAGGCTTCAGCAGACAGAGGCCATTCTTGCAGCTGTGATCCTGACTGCTACCTGCCTTCTTGACGGGACCTCACTATCTCTCCACCAACAGACTTCACATTTCCAGGCTTCCTCTCAGACCTGGGCTGGACCTCATCCAGAAGGTCTGATTAGCCCAAGTTGGGGAGCCCAAGTGCCAGTAGAGTGTCCAAAGGGCCCAATTCTAGACATTGGATTTAGGGGCTGAGTTGAGGGGGATCTCCTTGAGCTCCATCCGCAGGCACAGGTACTCCCCGATGACAGCCATGAGTGCAATGCACACGGCTTGGACCAGCCACCAGGTCAGCACCGAGGGGAAACGGGAGCTGTAGAACCAGCAGCCCAGGAGGTGAAAGAAATGGACAGTGACAGTGAAATCCAGACACTGCTTCCCTCGCCGGATGAAGTACAGCAAGCCCAGGGCACAGGTGAGAGCCTTGAGGATGAAGGACATCATGGACAGCTGGCCTGGAGGGGTAGAAAAGCCCAGGATCTCGGCGTCGAACATCTGGTCCAGCGAGAGGCTGCTTCGCACTAGCGCGTCCACCAACGCCAGCCACAGGCCCAGCGAGCTGTAATAGACAGTCTGCACGAGGACGATCTGCGACAGGATCAGCAACGGGTCCCACACGTAGCTGCGGAACTGGCCCGGTCACCGCCCGCGCCTCTGTCAGCACCGCAGCGCCATGGGCCCCAGGCCGCCCCGCCACAGGTGACGGACTCAAGGATGAAGCATCCGCGCGTGGTGTGGCCTCATCCGCAGGTTCCCGAAACCCGACTGACAGACAGAACCATGGAGGAGAGGCCCTACGGCCTAGAGAGGCCCTGAGCTACTTTAATACTCTAAGAATGTCTCAGTCTGTTCATGCTGCTATAACAAAACACCACAAACTGAATGGCTTAAACAACAGATATAAATTCCTTCAGTTCTAAGAGGCTGGGAAGTTCAAGATCAGGACGCCAGCATGGTCAAGTTCTGGTGAGGACACTTTTGTTTTGTCTTGCAGATGATCTTCTGCTTGCTGTGCCCTCACATGGCCGAGAGAGCACTCTGGTTTCTCATATTTCCTGGGGACACCAATCTCATCATGGGGGCTCTACCCTCATGATATCATTTAAACTTATCTCTCAAAGGCCCCAGCTCCTACTACAATAGCATTAGGAGGGAAGGCTTCAACAGATGGATTTTGGGAGGACACAACTATCTCAGTCCATCACAAAGAATATGATCTAAGGTAAGGGGAACCCAAATAGGTTCTCTTTCTGGGCAGCAATGATGCCAAGGAGACGTCTGCAGGTGGGCTTAGGTGGTCCAGAGTTGCTTCCAGAAGCCCTGAGGGGTTTCTGGATCTGATTTTTTTTTTTTTTTATGACAAAACAAAAATTTTCTCTTAGTGTTGACTTCAACGGCAGGATCCCTGCTGCCACACTCTTGTGGGGTTTCTTTCACATTCTCATAGCTTTACGCCTGAGAGAACCGCTCATAATCAACCCAGCTTGGACTTGCTAATCACATGCAAACAAATGCATAAAGTATTGCCCCGGGAATTCTAGCACAGAGGAAAGAGCATCCAGCTGGGAGTCAGGAGTCTCAGGGCCTTGCTCTGTTACTTATAGGCCTGCATGATCTTAGACAGCCTTTCCAGGCTTTGGGCCTCAGTTTCTCTGTCTCTAAAATGATTTGGAGATCTGGTTGACCTCTCAGCAGTGGGGAGGTGATTTCTAAGGCTTCTCTCTGTAGGACTGTCTTACGATTCTCCCGTTTATTTGAAGAGCAATTCTTTGCTTTTCATATTCAAATAGCCTTGTCCTTGCACCTTTTTTTTTTTTTACTGAAAAATGAATCTTTAATTTTGAAGAATAAGATTATCTTGTCTTACAACTTATTAGCATAGCTAGGAATCAATATTTGTGCATTAAAGATGATTGACATATTCAACAAAATTAGTTTTATGAAATGCTTGCCTTTACTGAGTAGGATGAGGATAACTGTTGACTAAAAGCATTTCCCTTCCTTCCCTTGATCAATACTTCTTGCATGTGTTCTAAGGGAAGGAAAACTGCCAGGTGCTAAGATACAATGGGAACAAGACCCTGGTTTTGCTTCTTCCTTCTTTAAGCTGCTGTTGGTTCACAAACCTCAAGTTTCAGCAGCTGGAGAGAGAGAGTCTAAATCTCAAGTAGGTGTTGTGTAGAAAGGGAATAGATAAGGAATCACTCTGAGAAAGCATGGGATTTAGGGTCCTGAGGACAGTCAGGCCCTGATACATGACCCTGAGTAAGACACATGATGCACTGGGCATCCATCCGTTCCTTCATCTGGGAAATAACTGTATTGCTATTTGATCTCAACAGTTTTTTGTCAGTTTGAATTTATGGACATAGAAGATCTTCTCTTTACCTCAAGAAATGAGTCTTTCTCCCAGCAAAGGAAGTAAATTTCATGAGCTAAGCAGAAAGAGAACATCCAAGCATCCAGTTATGGGCTGGGACGAACACTGGTCAGCATGGTCAACAATTAGGAAAGGAGCTATACATTGGAGCAGAAGAGAGTGAGGATACTCTGGAGCTCATCAAAACTTTGTGTCTATCACTGCAAAGAACTATGAACAGCTTCAAACAGCAACAGCCCCTGCTTCACTTACACCTCCCAAGTTCTATACAAATACCTTTTTTAACCAATTCTAATGCAGAACCATACAGAGAAGAGGCATCTGGGAACACTGCTCTAGTTTAACCAAGTTGAAAATAGGTTCAGCACACTATTCAAGACTATTGTTTATTTCTCTATTCATTCACGTCCCCTTTTATACCATTCAGTGCTGTTTTATAAGTTAGTTTATATAACTCTGTATTTTAGTCATGTGTGTTTCATGTGGTTTTGTTATCTTTATTGCTTTCGTCAATGACTTTTTCTTCCATATTTTTTGCTTGTTATGTAATGCTTTTCAGAGTACATTTATAACTAGGCAGGTTATTTAAATAATTATCATAGCCTTTCCAACAATATAATTGTATTTTCTAGGCAGAAAATCATAAGTACTCTTTCTTCTTTCCAAAATTTATAACTCTGAGTTTTCCAAGTTTAGATACACTGGTTAGCACTGCCAAAGAGGCGCTGTTCTTGAGATTTATCCTTTAGATGGCCCTGATTATCTTAGATGCACAAAAATAAATTTATTAAAGAATTCTGAGTGCCACACTACTGCTTGAGATTCTGAACTCAATGCTGATATAGTATGATCTGTGAATTTAAATGCCCAGTTTTCTGACTAATGCTGCTCAGGCCCTGGGAGTATAAATGAGAAATGCTTTTCTCCAACATCTGCTTGATGTCCTTGAAACAAAAGTCAACAAGACCTTCTGGGTTTGTGCTGTTGTGAAGGTTTAGGGTTTATGCCATTGCCAACCTTGGTGATGGACAGTGCTTTGGAAGGAAAGGAGGCTTTGAACAAAGTAGGCTCTTGGTCATGGAAGATATTTTAATTAGCTAAAATAATATTTTCTTCCATTGTAACACAGGTGCAATTAATTGTTCTTTTTTTTCTTTTTTTTATTGTTGGTTGTTCAAAACATTACATAGTTCTTGATATATCATCTTTCACACTTTGCTTCAAGTGGGTTATGAACTCCCATTTTTAGCCCATATACAGATTGCAGAATCACATCAGTTACACATCCTTTTTTTTTTTTTCTCTTTTACCCCATCCAGTTGGCATCACTCAAAGTTGTTTTAAGATTTCATGACTTTTTCTTTTCCAAGTCTGACTAGTTCTTTGATTTAGCCTTTATGCTTTTTCTCTGGGGGGGTAGGAGCAGGAACCAGTACTTCAGGGTGGAGGCTCCTGCTGGGCTGCTTACAGTAGCTGGGACCTCGAGGGATGTCAGCGCTGCCACCATGTTGGCGCCGGCGGAGTTAGGTTTTGATCACACTACTCTGGTTTGAGAGCTGTGGTCTGGCTGCTCATGGTGTGAGGACTGAATTTCTTCATGTGTCGCTCTGCAAAGAATTTTGCCTGCCATTTCACTCTGGAACTAAGACTCCTTGAAGGGATGAGACCTGCAATGCTGTCATGTTGGTTGTTGACCAGAAAACCAGAAAGTGAGGTTCAGGGGATGCCCCCACCCTTATGCACAGTTTCTCCTATTTTTTTAGGAACTCTCTGTATGGACTGGCTAATCCTTGAACCTCGTTTGTATTGTTTCTCAGGGTTGCCATCACAGAGCACCACTCACTGGGTAGCTCAAAACAACAAAAATGTATCGTTTCTCACTGTTCTGGAGGTCAGGCGTCTGAAAGGTCAGCAGGGTCATGCTTCTTATGAAACCTGGAGCAGGGAGTCCTCCCTTGCTTCTTCTTCTTCTTCTTTTTTTTTTTTTAGAGAGAGAGAATTTTAATATTTATTTTTTTTAGTTATCGGCGGATACAACATCTTTGTTTGTATGTGGTGCTGAGGATCGAACCTGGCATGCCAGGCGAGCGCGCTACCGCTTGAGCCACATCTCCAGCCCCTCCCTTGCTTCTTTCTGGCTTCTGGTGATCTGTGGCAATTTTTGGTGTTCCCCGGCTTGTAGATAAAACATTTCATCCTCTCCTCCATTGTCACAAAGCACCCTCCCATCCATGTGTCTGTGAGCTTTCTTATAACACTCGTTATTGGATTAAGAGCCCATGGTATTTCATCCACTATGACCTCATTTTAACTAATTACATCTGCAACAATCCACAACCCTATTTCTCTTTAAGGGTCACATTTTTTGGCATGGGTGGTTACGATTTCAACATATATTTTCGGAAGACACAATTCAACCTATATAACACGGCTGAGATGTCTTTATTCTGATTTTTGTAGATGAGAAAATAAGCTCAGAGAAGTGGATGACTCCTACAACTCACATAGATGGCAAGTGGCAGAGCCAGAATTTGGGGTGTAGTTTACCTGCTTTCTATGCCTGTGGGCTTTCTACCACAGTCGCTTTCCCACTCATGGTCTCTGGCCCGCCTCTATGGAGTACCTGTTAAACAGGTACCTGGGCCTGGATATGTCTGTTTCTAGTGAGCTGCTGAGGTGCTGCTGAGACACACTAGAACTTGGGAACTCCGGCGGTTCATCTTGGTTCTTGATCAGGCTGAGCAAGGTGAACAGTTGAACAGCTGCTGATTGTACAGATGGGAAGGGGTGGTGTGTGGGTAGAAAGAGCCAAAGTCTAAACTGGTGCCTTTCAAACTTTACTGTACAGATGAATCATCCGGGGGCATCTTGTTAAAATGCAGATTCAGATTCAAGGAGACCAGGCTGGGGTTTGTGATTGTGCATCTCTAACAAGCTCCTAGGCGATATTGGTGCAGAGGCTGTGAGGACCACACTTTGAGTAGCAGGGGTCTAAGAGGCTGTCTGTCCCAGAGGAGACACCATGGGTGATGAATTAAGAATGGATTCCCAAATCTGGCTGCACATTGTGACCACCTGGTGAGTTTTTGATATACCCATCTCCAGTACTTGTACTGCCATTAAAAAAAAAAAACGTTCCTCAGGTAATTCTGCTGTGTGGCCAAGGGTAGTCACTATTTTACAGAAAGGTGGGGAGCATATGGATGTGTATGTGGAAGAGGGTGTCAGCTTTTTTATTGCCCTGTATGCTTCTTCCTTTGGAAAGTTGCCAACCTGCCCTACTGACTTGCAGCTGCTGGGCTTGAGGCCAGATTCATGGGAAGGAGTCTGGTTCAGCAGGCTGGAGGGTGGGCAAGGGACTGTTCTGCTCTGCTGATGTTTATGCTGGAGCACTGGGTGCTGAGATCGGTGGTTGAGCTTCCCTGGGGCTCTGGAAATCAAAATGGGTTGCTGTTTCTAGCTGGAGTTCAGGTCCTTGATCTCCTTTTTCAAAGTGTCAACTGACTTGTCCACTAACCCTCTCCTCTCACATCCACTTTCTCTACTTCTTTACTTCGTCCTTGGGACAGCTTCTCTGATGAGTCCCAGCATATCCAAATGGTTCACCCCAGGCAGAGTGAGCTCCGGTGTGCAGTATGTGGCTTGTGCATGTTTAACCTCCTTCCCTAAGATCCCTTCTTAGGGATCTTACTTGTGTCTGACCCCAAAGCCTCTGATCTTAACCATCATATTGTACTGAATCTGTTCCTGAGACCCTGCAGTGGGCAATATTTTAGAGTGGCAGATGAGAGCTTTGGTCTCAGACTCACTTGGGATTTCCTCCCAGATCTTCCCCTTCCTAATTATTGGTGTTGGAGGAGATTTTAACATGTTTGTTTCCTTATCTGCAAAATGGGGCTAGTGGTAGTCTCTACCCTACAGGACTGTAATGAGCACTGATTATTATGAGATGATTCACGGAGAGCATCTGAAGACAGCGTCGCATGTGTAAACATGTATCTGAAGGAACCTAGATGAGACTGACCTTCAGGGGCATCTGCTGCCCCTGGGCTCAGGATGCTGCTTCTGTCTCAGTCCCTAGAAAAAGGTGAAATGGGCAGGTTTGCAAACAGGCCTTTGGGTGAACTCATTTTTCACTAAGATCTGTCTCTTTCTAGTCTTCTTTATCTGATTAAAAAATTGTTTGTAATAACCACATATTTGGAGTACATTAAATTGTCACTCCATGAGACACTATAGTAAATGATTTAGAGCATGGACTCTGGTGTCCACTATCTGGTTGTGCCATTTAGAAGCTTTGCCATCCTGGACACGTCCCCAACTCACTGTCTCAGCTTCCTCTTCTGTAAACCAGGGATAATAACCTGGCTTCTGGGGTTGCTGAGATGATAGTTCAGATGTAGTAAAAGGACAGAGCCTGGTACTTAGAAAGTCCTTGTATCTATTAGCGATTGCGATAGACTGCAAACCCTGGGGCATATTATGAGACTTCCCTTCTCCTTTAATCCCACATCTACCTTATGAAGCAGGAGGTATTAGCTCCATTTCATAGATGAGGAAATGAAGGCTCAGATGTTTGGAAGCTGCACCAAGATCATACACATCGTATGTGATGGAACCATGATTTAAACCTTGGACTTTTAACTGAAAAACTTTAAGTGTTTCTTTTCTAAGGGTTCTTAATCTGGGGTCCAAGAAAACCCTGTGGATTATTTGTAGGTTTCATTGAGTTTGGGGACCTTTTGAAGTTGTTTTCAAGTCAAGCGTTTGTATTTTTGGTTCAGAATCCATTGCCCTCTTTGGATCTACAGGATAAACCATTGTAATTATCCTGAATTTCTTATAAGATAGCAAAATTGTTTAATTAACTCCAAATGTATAAAACCACCATTTCTGGGATCATGGAAATGATTGGGCTGTGATGCAGCTGAATTTCTGGAACTGGTAATTTTCATGCACACCATACTAGTGTCTCTAGCGCCATTTTGGCCCCCGTGTTTCTAGGCAATCCAAATGAGGACAGGATGGTCAGAAAACCTGCAGTCCCCCCGTGGAGGTAGACTCAGAATCCTGGGTTTCACTCCCACCATCGCCTCAAACTGCCAGGGCTTTATCTTCCTTACCTGTAAAATGTGGGTATTGCCTCGTCGGTCTCTAATTCTCTCCTAATCTTTCATGGGACATTCTGCTTCTGTCTTTTTAAATGAAGTCAAGATATAGATTAGGAGGTTCATTCCTTAAACAAAGGGCAGGCACATTCTGGGTAGGCAGGGTAAGAGTGGAAACATGGCTAGTCACAACTGGAGATGGAGCTAAAGAGAAGCAGGAAGCTCACACATATCTTTGCTCTCCTTTCCCCAAGAGATGGCCACCACTGAGGACTGTAGAGTTAGAGCTGTAGAGATAACTCTTAGCCCACCCAGTGATGCTTCTGAGAAAACTGAGTCCAGGAAGGTGAGCATATTACATAAGCTCACATGGCTGGTTTGGGACTTGCACCCTGGTTTCTAGAATCCAAATCCAGTGCCTGTTTATTTTTTATTTTTTTTCTTTTTTTTTTTTGGTCGTGCTGAGGATTGAACCCAGGGCCTTGTGCAAGTAAGGCAAGCACTGTACCAACTGAGCTATATCCTCAGCCCCTCCAGTGCCTGTTTATAAAGCTCATGAATACATAAAAAGGTTTAGGCGCTTTCTCAGGAGTACCCAAATGGGACACATGTATGGACTAATGGACTCCTAGGACACATTTCTGGGAATATTGTGCCTCTCCTCCCCATGCCTCACCATGGACATCCATGGCATGTTCTTACCTGTCCATGCCTTTACTCATTGGAGTTGGGGAGGTGAGGACAAAAGGAGGATATTGGCCCCAGGGTATCTGTTCCTATTCTGAGGAAGTGTGGGGTGGAGAGACATTCATAACATACATACTCCTGTGGGGAGGATAAACCTGGTGGTTTCTATGCCACACGAGGGGTCACAAGCTTTCTTCTTTGTTGATAGGGCACGGGGGAAGGGTGCTGGGTGAGAGAGCAGCAAGCTTGGCCCTGTTTTTGAGAAAGGTCAGTTACTTTTCATTAAAAGAAAAATTTGAGGCAAAGTAAATTTAATAATTTATTTGAGCAAAGAAAAATTCATGAATTGAGTAGCTCTCAAAGTCGGAAGAGGCTCAGAGCTCTGCCCAACAATGTGAGCCAAGAACTCTTAAAGGCCAGAGGTGGAAACAAAGTAGAGAAATTTGACTGATGACAGCCAGGCATTCGCCACATTTGAGTATGATCCGTTGGCTGAAATCTAGCCTTTTTGTGGCAAAAAAAAAAAAAAAAAAAAAAAAAAAATATATATATATATATATATATATATATATATATATATATACTTCTAAATTAGATTTCAGTTTGTTTACATAGTAAGTTAGGTTATGGTTTGTTACTGAAGAACTTGAAGTAAGAGGGAGCCTCAGGTTAATGGCCTCCTGCTTGTTCCATTGAACATGTTGGTGGCTGGGTTGGCAATAGCTTGTAGAAAAGAGGCCAGAGAGAGGGAATCACTTTGGCTTCCACTCTGGTATCTTGCATTTTCTGGATGATCTGTGATGATTGTTTTTTTTTTTAACACATGACTCTTGGTGGAGAAATTAAGAGTTATCTTTTTGGAGTGAACCAACCAACCAGTTTTATGAGGATTCTAGATGGCCATGATTTGACACTATGCTTATGAAAGGAGGCAAAGATTGAGAAGGAAATGTCAAAATGCCTCTGGGACTCCTCTCCTGGAATGTGTCTTGGGGCCGGCTGTGTAAGCTTTCTAGAGTTCCTCGGATGAGTTGGTTTCTGCTTTCCCTTTGTTCTAAGAACTTGAATGGGCTCTGGGGTCAGTCAGCCCGGATCCTGAATTTCAATCCCAGCTCTACTACTTACCCTAGATAAGTTGCCTTGTCCTTCTAAGTTTCAGTTTACCCCATTGCAAAATGGGGATGATGATATCTAACCCAGAAGGCAAGGTGACAGGTGTGTCTCCAGTACTTTCTGTAGGTATTGAGGGAGTGGGTGCTCCATGGTGGACCATGTCTGTTGATAGTAGGCCAGAGTGACTTCTCAGTGTGGGCATCTCCTGGGAGTGGCTTTTAAGGCACCCCCGCCATTCACCTACTCCTTTCTCTCCTGATTCTAACTCTCCCCAATTGGCTATTAGCACTCCTTGTTCCTCCTGAGTGAGACCTGCTTAAGTGGGAACTGCTACAGCTAAAGGAAACATCCCTGGGGGGCGGGGAGATGGGGATTAAGAACCAGCTGGGAGACAGAGTGAGTGATCACCTGTGGTCCCTGGGGATTCAGATACTCGGTGGTTCCTAGTCTCTATACTTATGGGTTCTCTCTCCCTGTTCTTTTCACAAGCACTTGTTAGAGAGAGAGAGAGAGAGAGAGAGAGAGAGAGAGAGAGAGAGAGAGAGAGAGAATTTTTTTATTTTTCAGTTTTTGGCGGACACAACATTTTATGTGGTGCTGAGGATCGAACCCAGCGCCCCGCGCATGCCAGGTGAGCGCGTTACCGCTTGAGCCACATCCCCAGGCCCTTACAAGCACTATTTTTAAAGTTTAAAAGTAATCTGAGGGCTGGGGTTGAGGCTCAGTGGTAAAGCACTTGCTTGGCATGTGTGAGGCACTAGGTTCGATCTTCAGCAACACATAAAAATAAATAAAAATATTTGGGCTGGGGATGTGGTTCAAGCGGTAGCGTGCTCGCCTGGCATGCGTGCAGCCCGGGTTCGATCCTCAGCACCACATACAAACAAAGATGTTGTGTCCGCCGATAACTAAAAAATAAATATTAAAATTCTCTCTCTCTCTCCCCCTCTCTCACTCTCTTTAAAAAAAAATAAATAAAAATAAAATAAAGTTTTATTTTTTATTTTTTTAAAGTAATCTAAATAGTTAAGCAGTCTTCTCCTAAAAGTGTTATCTCATTCTCTGCCTGTTCATCCATCTATCACAATAAAGACCAACAAGATGGTTTCCCATGTGCTGGGGGCACTGTGCTGAGTATCTATAGAGGAATTCTTCCTGGATACTGAGAGAGGTGCCGCTGTTATTCCTGTTTATTCTCTTCCAATTCCTGTTTTTTTTTTTTTTTTTGGGGGGGTGGTACCAAGGATTGAACTCAGGGGCACCCAACCGCTGAGTCCCATCCCCAGCCCTATTTTGTATTTTATTTAGAGACAGTGTCTCATTGAGTTGCTTAGCTCCTCACTTTTGCTGAGGCTGGCTTTGAACTCATCATCCTCCTGCCTCAGCCTCCCAGGCCATTGGGATTACAGGTGTGTACAATTGCGCCCAGCCCCAATGATTTTTTTTTTTAAGATGAGGAAGTGAGAGACACAGAGTTGTAACTTGCCCAAGGTCACACGTCAGAGTGGCAGAGACAGACAGGAATTCCGGCAGCCTAGCACCAGAGCCAAAGCTCTGAACTGTGTAGGACCTGTTGCTTCTTCTGCTTGTGGGTGACATGGAGTGACTAGCCCCAAGTACAAATGCTGGGTTTGGGATGATTTAAGGTTTAGTGTTTCAATTTTTAAACGATGTGCATGTATCATTTTTATAATAATGAAATAAAAGCGAATTCAGATAATACCCTAAGCATATTATTTGCAGGATGATAAAAAGAAAGCACAGACTTTTTTGGTAGGCAAAATAAAGGGTTTTTTGAAACAGTGGGAGGAAGCATTTTATTTATCATTTTTTATTGGTGCATTGTAGTTGTACATAATAGTGTATAACAATATAATTTGGTCACTATCATTCCCCACTATTTCCCTTTTCTACCCCAGCACCCATCCCTTAGGGAGGAAGCATTTTTGATTCTGATCATCTTCTCATGGCTCTCTTTGGAGGCGGATCATGGTTTGGGTATTCATGGTGCCTACCAGGGGCGCCCACTGCCTTACTCTGCCTCTGCCACAAGATGGCAGTCACAGCACAATGATGGGCCAGCCTGCACTGTCTCTGAAAGAGCACAGAGCATCTGTCTCCCAACTACAGAGATTGCTTGCTCCCCAATACACAGTGGGAGGCAGAGGCTTTTGGAGAGGGATTGCAGAGCCCTCTACCCTGCTGATCTGAGCCCCAGACATTCATATTAAGAGGCTTCCATTTGTAGTAACTCAGAATAGGGCGGCAGGGTCCATCTTGCATTCTGGTGGAAGAGACATTAAAGACAAAATGCCAGAGAGGTTTCTAGGCACAGAATGAGCACCAGTGAGCCTGGAGAATGGGTGATCTGTAATCTGTAGGATTATTTATCCTGTGACTTGTGTAGATTCTTTTTGCTGTATGAAAAAAAAAATTGGGGCTGGTCTTCCAGATGCAGAGGTTTTATAAGGCAAGTCCCAGGACAGGCAGTTGACAGCTTTCACTAAGGTGTCTTTCTAGGTGAGTTGCTGGGTAAGGCAGCTTCACCTAGGGCCCCAATTTTGTGCCAACTCCCTAGGAAGGAAGACCGTCAAGAACAAGGCTTGGCCCTGGTCCCTGTGGTGAAACTAGGGAAGTGCACAGGTGACTGTTGAGGGAAACTTGGAATGGGGGCTGCTGCATTACTACCACCTGAGATGCCCAATAGGGACTGGAATCAGGCAGGAGAAGTAAGTGCAGGACTTTTGTATCAGTTAACACCAGCTGCTGTAACAGACGAAACTTCAGATTTCAGTGGCATAACACAATAGAGGTTCATTTCTGGCTCACACAAAGTCCGAACAGCTCATGCTGACCAGAAAGTGGGTAGCTCTTCTCCAAATGGCAATTCAAGGGCACAGTTCCTTTCTCTAGTGACTCTTCCATTTTCAACTAATGGCTTCTAGAGACTCTTAAAAGTGGAAAGAAAACGGAGAAGCACGTATTGAAGGCTTTGTGGGCCAGGCCCAGAGTGGGTGGAAGCATCCCTGCTACCTCTATTCCATTGCCAGAGATGAGTGGCATAGCTTCTCCTAACTACAAAGGAGGCTGGGAAACGCACTCCAGTGTGTGTCCAAGAGGATAAAAAAAAAATAAGGGTTGTGTACAGCTGGCTAGTCTCTGCTCCTGGACTTGTTGTTTAAGTAGTCAGACTATACAGCTTATCCCAAAGAAATAATCAGGTTTGCTCATACAGATATTCAATTACAAAGTCTGTTGTTATGAAAAAAGTCAATGTTTAGAATCAACATAAATGTTCAGAATAAGGGATTAAAGAATTTATGGTCTTTCCACACAAAGGAACAGTAGGCAGTCACCAAAAATTGTGTGGTAGAAGAATTTTTGACCCCACAGTCCTTATGGTGCTTTATTGAGTCACAATCCCTTGTTATTTATTAAGTGCTTTATTAAGTACTAATCCTGGGAAGCTCCAGGGTTCACATGAGTCGAGACTGAACTGCAAAGAGGCATTCTTTATTTTCACTGAAACATTCTACCACTTAGCGTCATACACAAAATATTTACTTTGAATACAACCCTTTACCATATTCTTTCTGTACTTCTAGGAACACATTTCCTCAAAAGCAAAGTGTAGGATAAATTATGTGGCAGACTTTGTGGGCAACTATTTAATTCACTTCTTATCTCCCTGGTTCAATGTCTGACTCCCACCCTGAACCACAGGCAGCCCAGGGCAGAGGCAGTGTCAGCCTTGTTTACTGCTCTACACAGAGCGCGGGGCAAGAGCAGGCATTTGGTAAAATATTTATCGAGTAAAGTTGAATCGAATGGGATGATGTCAAATGCAAAACAATGGGGTGAAAAAGCAAGAAAAAAGTGAACATGCATTAGGGTGCCAGCTACGTGGAAAGTTCGTATATGCAAATCAAAAAGGCTGCAAGAGAACATCTCGGCACTATAGGGTTGTGTCATGTTCTTTTATTCAGAATTGCCTCTATTTTCCATTTCTTTTTTTCACAGAATCATTTGCATAATCATTTATAGCTATCATAATCAAAATTAAAAGAAAAAGCCATTAAAAAAAAAAACCCTTCTCTAGCTGGAAGCAGTGGTGCATGCCTGTAATCCCAGTGGCTGGGGAGGCTGAGGCAGGAGGATCAGGAGTTCAAAGCCAGCCTCAGCAAAAGTGAGGCACTAAGCAACTCAGTGAGACCCTGTCTCTAAATAAAATACAAAATAGGACTGGGGATGTGGCTCAGTGGCTGAGTGCCCCTGAGTTCAATCCCTGGTGCCCTCCCCCCCCCAAAAGAATCCTTCTCTAGAGACCAGAAGTGTGACTCTGATGCTATGTTTTGGGGAAGGGGTTGTCAGTGCCTCCTGGTATCAGCAGGCATGGGTGGGGAGCTACTTAAATCACTAAGCCTCAGACCCTTAGTTTAGGAATTGAGCCAGAGCACAGCCTAGATGTGGGGTGCCAGGCAGCACAGAGACAGGGGATCAGGAGGGGAGCTGACCCCTCTCATCCTGCTCTGAAGTGTGAGCTTGTCTCTCACCTGCTGACTGCACTGTGGGGTTAGCCTCTGGGAATAGATGTGTGTGGTGAGGATCCAGGGCTGGCTGTCATCATAGGCTGGACACTTGGTTCTGTGATCCCTCTGGGAGCTTCTCCATCCTCCTGATGTTGTTGGTAACATACAGGACACTGGTTAAATTTGAATTTCAGATGAGCGATGAATAATTTTTTAGCATGAATGTCTTAAATATTGCACTCTTTATGCAACATCACCAAGATAAAGGGCCTTGTTTTGGTGAGATGACCTGCTTTTTAAGAAGTGGGGAGGCACAGACGGTATTGCAAAGCCAGTTGCATCAGTCTGGTGACTCCCCCTAGCCACCTCCTTCCCTCCTCACGACCTCTCCTTCCTCCCTCTGACTGCCCATAGTGATGTCCAGCAGGGCAGCACGGCCTGATTCGGGGTTGGTCCCTGCAGGGTGTTTTTCCTGGAGAATCCCACCTGAGCCAGATCAGACCCTTCAACCTCCTCTGGCATCTTAGGGCTCATTCCTCCAAGGGCAGTTCTTTTTTTTCTGGCTGACTTGATGGCTGGGTTGCCATCAGCCAGGCCTCTTTCCCCAGGTTCTCCACGAGCTGGCCGGGCTCCCAGCTTCTCCCTGGAAGCAGCCCTCTTGCCTTTTGAGTTTTTCTTATGACTGCCCACATTTTTTTTTTTTTTTAGGAGAATAGACCTAGATAAACACAATAAGAAGTTTCCTGGAAAGACAATTCCTAGATTTAAAATACATGCGAGAGCCGGTCTGTGGTGTGCTGGGGTTGAACAGGGCTCAGCAAGGGGGCTGGGGCCAAGAAGGGAAAGGCCCATTCAGTCTGGGAAGCCTGGAATGGAGTTGCAGGCCGAGCTCTGAGACCTGGAGCTTCATGTTCCCACACAGGGAAGAGCAAAGGGAAGTAAAGCCCAGGATAATCTTGCCAGCAAATGAGGCCGATGGGTCAGCACAAAGGGTCTGACTGGATTGTAGCAGATAGTGCCTCTGACAGGTGCCGGTTGAACCCGCTCAGCTGCCCAGCTGCCAGGAACCACGTGTAATTGGGAGCAAGTCCCGCTGTCTTTGTCCCATCTCTTTTACTTGTCAACTGAAAACCAAGCAGTTCCTCTGTGTTGCTTGTTGGTGTTGAAAACCACATTTTCAGTGGAGGTTGGTGAATAAATCTTTCATGAATATGGAATTTTCCAGTTTTTAAAGCGTTAGTTTGAACCGAATGAAATGACCAATACTATTCTGCTTTGGACTTAGGAAAACAGCAAGTTTATATGCTGCAATCACCAAACTACACACAGTCACAGATACATGCGTTCACATAGAAACACACTGTTGTGTGCAGACATACTTATGTCACCAGGGGCTAGCAATCGGGCTTGGCATGGCCAATCCTGTCACAGACAATAGCTGTGGCTGACCTGGTGACAGAACATCTTCTGGCACTTTTCTCAGGATTATAAGTCTAACTGAACACACTTCCACAGTCTGCTGCTTGTTTAGTGCCCTGTGGAGAATCTGCTTTACTTCTGGTTTCTCCAGAAGACCCCAGCCCTTGGGGGAAGGTTCCCCTCGGCCCCCCCAGGAAGTCAGGACAGAGTCCTGCTGGGGTCAAGTTTTCTTCATTGCAAAACCCAAATTAGTTTTGTAAACATCAGCCCCAGCCTGAATTATTTTGTGTATTGCTATCGTCAACTTATTTGTTAACTTGTCCCTGGGAGTCACTTAAGTGACTACTTAACTGACCCAGTTACTCTGGGATTCAGTGCTTTTCAACCATTGTCCCATTGATTGTCCCATCCTATGACCCTGTGACCTCTGATGTGTCCTTGGTGGTACGAAGTAGGACAGGAAGAGGCTAGATGGTCTCGGAGGGTGGGGACACGATTTGGAAGCTGCATCCAGGAAGGTGAAGCAGGGTTGGAGCCCAGGCCAGTGAAAAAGAAGAAGGCCCAAAGAATCGTGGAGACTGATCACTGAAGGATTTGGCAAAGCCCGGAAGCCAGGGTGGGTGAGTGTTCGGCTTATTCACGAGGACAGCACCCTGAAGGATGAAGTGATTTTTTTTTCTTTGTTTTACCCTGGCTCCTCCATTTGCGAGCTGTGTGTCCTCAGGAAAGTTTCCCAGCTTTTCTGAGCTTCAGTTTCCTCGTCCATAAGTGGAGAGAGTGATTCCTATTCCTGGGGTGGCCATAAACATCTGATGAAGAAAGGTAAGTGGAACATTATAAACTCTAAAGCTTGCGAGGTGAAGAGTGAGAATGTGCTTCCTGGGGGACAGTTGAGGGATGACAGAGACTTTGAGAAGCTGAGCATTGGGGAGTGATCCCAGAGAGCCTAGGGAGGAAGCATTGGCTGTAATTCTGGGTGGGTGGACAGGCAGGGAGCACGGTTGCTAGGGAACCAGCCTCAGTCCTGTTGGGATGAAGGGCGTGATGCAGGATGCCAACTGCACATGAGAAATTCAGGCTCTTCTGAGCTGCAGGTGACTGAAGGCTGTCCCTTCACTGTCACCACCACTGAATGTCTTCAATCTGTTGCAGGAGCCCCAGGAATATCTCTCTTACGGACTGTTCTCTAAGAACCTAGAGGTGATATGATATGCTGTTATGTTCCCAAGGCTCAGTGAGTATCATACATCTTAGAAATCCTAAGGTGGTGATGCACAGAAACAATCATTTGAATAGAAATGTTCAATAGTCAATCAACATCGAAAGCCTACCTATACATGTAAATTATTGGACAGAGTAGATCCTATAACCTGCGATCTTCTAATACATGTGCCCACTGAGAGGTTCTTTGGAACCTGGTACTTCCTTTGTCTCTCCTCACAATAAAAGAATCTTAAGGGAAAGGAATACAGCACAAATTAGCTTAAACAACAAGGAAGATGATTTCTTGGCTTGATCGCTGGAAATATCAGTGGGCTGCTAATTATAGCATTCTGGGTCTCTCTCTCTCAGTTTCTTGAACCAGCCATCTCCTCATGGTGGTCAAAATAGCATCCCATACTTGCAGCCTTTTGGTTAGCTACAGCAGTGGGACCACAAGGGCTTTCAGAATAACAGTGGCAGAAGAGTTCCAGGGAGGTCTTGATTGATTGACTTTTGGCCAAGTGTCCCTTCCTGAGCCAATCGTTTCAAGGGTTCTGATTGACATCATGGAAGCAGAGAAAACATTCTTTGTTGGAAAGGTAGGGGTGGGTCCTGCAGGGCAGCAGAGGACACCCCCTGCAGTGCTTTAGTGTTACAGCTCCTTAACTGTCCACTCTCAGCTCTCTTAGGCAGGGACTGGGTCCATTTGTGCTCTGTAGTGCCCTCCGCACAGTGCTTGGGACATAATCTGTACGACCAATGAACAAATGGAGACATTAATTAGATACTTCAGCAAGTTACTGGCAAATTCTGCATGTAATGGGACTTCTTGGTATTTAAAGGTAGAGCACATTGCTTGAAGTGAAATTCACACAACTAAAATTAACTATCTAAAAGTGTCGAATTCTATGGTATTTAGTATACTCTTACTATTGTGCAACACTTGTATCAAGTTCTAAAACATTTTCATCACCCCCTAGACAAAACCCCAGACCTTACTGTACAGGCGGTCTCTGTTCCCCCTCCCTCAGCCCCGGGCAACCACCCATATGTTTTCTGTATTTATGGACTTCCATATTTTGGATATTTCATATAACATACTATTTCTTAATGAAAACAACTAAACAAATGAGTGGGAGAATTTTTCCTACATTTACCAAACAAATAGAAGAAAAAAAGAAAAAAAAAAAACACTTTGAATATTAGGTTGCAAATAGCACAAACTAGCTTGAACCAGCTTATCTGAGAAAAGGGAGATTATTGATCTACCTGAGTTCCTACCAGAAGCCAAGTCCAGTCAAAGGGCTCTAGTGCCAGGGTCTGAAGGTTCTCCAGAACATTGTCATTCATTTCACCTGTCGACTGTTTCTTTCTCTGCTCAGACGGTTTTTCCTTTTTTCCTTCTTGGAACGCCCGGCTGATCATGCACCATCCCCAACCACCAGGGTAATGTCTCTTTTGTTCTTCCCACATTTGGAGGCTAACTGGCTCTGAGTCTGACTTCCCAACTTCTGGGAGAGCAAATCGATTGGTCCAGCTTGGACTAGGTGTCTGTCCCTGCCCCACGCTGTGGCTTTCAGGGCAGGTCCCTTGGTAAGTTGACAAAAGAGCTTTATGAAGAGCAGAGGGTGACCTGGATCCAAGCCAACAGGGAGCAGACCAGCAGCAACTCAAAGGCTGGGGCTTCTCCTCTGGAGACCTGCCTGTTGCTCATAAGCCAAAGGGCTGCTCTGGCCTCCCAGAGCGTGGCTGTAATTGATTTTGCTTTAGAGGATTTCATGACCCTTCTTGAGATAATAAAAAGGACTAACATAAAATTCTCCCAAACAAAATCAATTGCTTTCTTTTTCCCCCAGCACACAGAGGCAGTCTGTGGTTCCTCTGAGTGAGCAGGCTCCTGAAGCGTGAAGCCTGGGGCCCAGGGGAGGCAGGCAGCCTGGTTTGGAGGACATCTGTGCCAGTCTGAGTCACATGGGTCTGAGTCTCATGCCTCTCCTAGACCTTTGCCCCAGTTCTTGTCTCAGAAGTTTTTCTAGTCTCCTGATAGGGGTCTTCAAAACTGGCTGGCCTCTTAATGCCAGAGGAAAGGGGCTAAGGCATGGTGGTGACAGGTTAAAGACAGGGACTCCTAGCTACTCCATGCATAAAAGGCACCTTCTTCTGAGCAATGGTGAGAAGAGTGACTGCAGCATCTTCAGGTGGTCTGAAGCATCTAGCTGCTGCAGGATCTGCTGGCAGCTAAGCGGAGGGGTTCTTATCTGGGACAGCAAGGATCAGGAGCTCAGCAGCTTATCTGCAATCACATTTCCAAAGTCCAGCTGAGCTTCAGCTTCCAGAACTTCTCAGCCATGAGCCTGTGTACACTCCCCAGGCTGAGGAAGGATGACAACAGTGCACTTTGGAGTCAGGCCAAACTCTATTAGGATTCTGGTCTGTGTATTATTAGTTGTGTGGCCTTGGACAATTCAGCCTCAGCTTCCTCATCTGTAAAATAAGCCTAACAATGCATGTTTTAAATTTTGTTTTGGAAGGGTCTTAGAAGGCTCAGAGTTTAGCTTGGTGGCACAAAGAAGTGACATTGATCCTCAAGAAAGAAAACCTGTTGAATATATTATTTCACTGTGAGGAGCATCACCTGCTGCTCTGTTTCGCCTTTGGTTACTTTATTGTCTCTCTGTTTTTTGTTTTTTTAGAGAGAGAATTTTTTAATATTTATTTTTTAGTTTTCAGTGGACACATCTTTATTTGTATGTGGTGCTGAGGATCGAACCCGGAGCTGCATGCATGCCAGGCAAGTGCGCTACTGCTTGAGCCACATCCCCAGCCCCATCTCTCTTTTTTTATAGTGTAATGAATGCCTTTTTGTTATTAATTTTTAAAATTTATATATGATAGCAGAATACATTGCAATTCTTATTACACACATAAAGCACAATTTTTCATATCTCTGGTTGTATACAAAGTATATTCACACCAATTCATGTCTTTATATATGTACTTTGGATAATAATGTCCATCCCACTCCACCATCATTTCTAACCCCATACCCCCTCTCTTCCCCTCCCATCCCTCTGCCTTATCTAGAGTTATATTTTTCTAGCTCATACCTTTAATTTTCGATTGCCTTTGGGTCATTCTTTTGGCCTCAGTTTTCGTCATCTGTAAAATGATATTGTAAGATAAAATTATCCCCAAGGTCCCTCCTTGCAAAAGAGCCCAGGTACATGGAGTCCTCCAAGACAGAAGCATGAGTTTCCCAAAGCCTAGTTAAAGCTGACCATCTGTAGGACTGCTAAAAACTAGGGTACCTGATTTTGACTCCAGCCATCTAGAAAGACCACAGCAGAGAGGGGAGAGCTATTTTCTTAATGTGTGTGAAGAAAAGAGACTGACCTGCTATTTGCCTTCTCAGATTTTGTACTTTGCTAATACAATTTGAAGTTGCTCATCTAAGATGATTTGTGAATTACAAATAGTTTTTCAACCCCAAATGCCACTTGGTATGATATCAAAGATGACTTACTCACGTCAGCAAGTTACCATGAGGAGAGAATCATCCTTCCATAATGACTTTTCCATGAAGTTTCAGAAAACACTATATTATGGAAGATTGGTGACTAGAGGGGCACAGAGCAGCAGTTTCATCATAATACGGCCATTTCTTTGGGTATCTATGAACTCTTGTTCGCAGTACTCAAGAAAATGTTTTTGCATTATACAAGAGCTGATTTATTTGCTCCAAGGAGGACCCTGGCTTCATTTCATTGTAGGTGACTTTCTTGATAAAGCCCAGCCCAGGGTAGTCATTTGATTGGCCAGTCATTTCCTGTGGAACCACAGGCTTACTGCAGGCTTCCTGGAGTAAACACATGCCTGTACTGGGTGACTGGTGGGTACTGCTGGGTGCTGGGTGAGAGGGTACCATGTAGGAGAGAGAACAGTGGAACTAATAATGGAAGCTCCCAGTCCTGGCCCTGGCATGTATGGTCTTGTCCCATAACATAGGGAGTAGCTCTGAGCTACCACTGTTTCTAGCTAGTTATGATGGTTACTTCTCAATGAGGGTACCTACCAACAGACTTTGTGGTGAAGGAGAGAATTCTGGGAAATGTTTGGGACACTAGGGGAAGGTTACGCATTTTACACATGGAAGTGAAGGGTCAGGCTTTGACCTTGCCTACACCCATATGTTCGCTACTTCCCTCCTGGGTTTTGACACCTATTCTTTGGAAACTTAGATTGTTTATAGGGAGTTCAAGGAGTCTACAAAAGTCTGGTCATCCCTGTTAAAGATGCTGGGAATGTAGTGGTGACATTTTGTTTGTTTGTTTGTTTTGTTTTTTGTGGTGCTGGGGATTGAACCCAGGGCCTTGTGCCTGAGAGGCAAGCACTCTACTGAGCTAAAACTCCAGCCCCCATAGTGGTGATATTACTACGTTAACAGTCCTCTGACAGATCTTATATTGCCTTTATGAATTTGAATCCATATCCACCTCTGGTACAATGGTCACCTTTGTTATCTCCAAATACAAACATCCAGAAAAGTCCATAAACATCCTGCTCAGAAGAAGCCTCCAGACTTCTCTGTCTGGCTAAGTTTCCTATTCCTCATCCCTTGTCTGGGTTTGGTGATGGAATGTGTCCAGCTCTCAGTTCCTTAGGCAGTGTGGGGAGACCGCTGAGTTCAAGCAAGATACTTGTCCTTGCAAAGTTCAGGAGTAATTAACATGGCAGGAGGGGAGGAGAGCAATTTGGATTTCATCGCTTGGCAGCTTTGCCCCTTGAGAATACCTTGGGGTTGGGAAATGACCCTTTAGGCTCACTGTAGCATTTTTCTTTGAATAAATGACAAACATCCATCATGTACTACATCCCTTGCAACATTTCAACCTGTCATTAGTGACCTTATTGGAAAGAACATTTGATTTAAGATTTAAACCTTTCACGACAACCTCTCTTAACTTGGATACATACATTTGAAATAAAATTAATATGATTTTAGCCTGCGGTCAAGTAGTAAATCCATGACTTTTCTGGGTTTAAGAATCAGCAATCTCCTCCCTCCCTCTTCAGTTTTTTTTTTTTTTTTTTTAAACAAATGTGCTTAACTCAATTCCTGCTGGGTCCTGGAAATGTATTTAGATGACTTCATCCATTTTTGACCAATTGACGGAATATTCTCTGAGGTGTCAGAAGAATTATTATCTCATTTTAGGACTCAAGGTTGGAGCAGCAAGTGTCTGTTATTCTCTCTGATAGCTGTACATCGGATTCTGAACTGATGGTCTCGTGGCTGAGGAAATGATTTAAGTCAGGAGAAAAGACAATGAATATTGTAATGACATGTGACAGCATCTGTAAAGCTGGAAAAACGTTGTTGCTTCCATTAGGGCCTCTGCTTTAATACACATCCATCTGCAGCTCCTAGTCCATACACTTTTAACCTGATATGGGAGAGATGCAGCCATGACCTTGGTACCCTTAGCTTAGGATGCTCAAGCGTGCAGTCCTCCTTTCCCCGATAGGCCCATTTGAGGGCAGCAGGCACACGGATGCTGCCTTTCTCTGCTTTTATACCTGCTTGCAAAATCGTGGAAACTGCAGCTGCTTCTGAGCTCCAGCCAGGTCCTCCAGGTGGCCTCTGGCACTGTGGAGTTGGGCACACCACACCAGTTGGAAAACAGATGTGGTCCCTGGGCTCATGGTGGCTATATCCAGTGGAGGAGACCATGGAGTCAAAAGGCAATTTCTAGAAAGTTGATAAAAAGAGAGAGAGAGAAGCGACAGGGCCCTGTGGGAATATGTGACAGGAGAGTTTACCTAGTCTGGGGCGCTGGGAAGTCCTCTGGAGGAGGTGACATTTATGCTGAGGCCCGTTGTGAGACACATTGGATGCTGGGGTGTAGTCTAGGAAACAGGGCTGCTTCTGCTCACACCACCTAGTAGAGGCTGCATGGAGTTTTATTCTGATCAACTCCTCTTTCTGGGGCTCTTGTCAGAATCAGCCCACCCTCACCGACCTTTCCAAAAAATCCTTCCAAAAATTTATCTATTGAACTTCTTCCCACAGTCCAAGGTCCCTATGCTCCAGCACGTTCTGTTTTTCTTCTTTGCACATGGATCACCAGGTAGTCTCATTGATTTCTCAGATTTCCTAGATATGCCTAAATTTTAGAGGTCCCTCAGTATAGCCACTCAGATAGGGACCTGCATCCCAGATGGAGAAAGGACACATGATGGCGAGCTCAGACTGGTTCCATAGTCAGGTCATGGGAGGAGAAAAGACCCACACAAGCTCATCAGAGGTAGAGGCTGGCCTCTTCAGTGGGGCTTTGGGCATTCTTTGGGGAGCATGACCACACCTGTGGATGGGCAAGGCCTGACAGCTATGGTCAGGGTTATGTGGCCCCATAGCACCAGCAGGCTGAGCTTGTTCAAGAGCAGGGTTCTTACTTTCTCCTAGAGTTCTGGCCACCAATGGCATTTCTTAGCACCCATCTTCCCTTGAGGAGCCTGTCCTGTGCTTTCCACAACTAAGAGCCCCATGCTCAGGACAGGGCTGGAAGCTCTAATCTTCAACTAAGTGTTGTAGTGAGGTTTGGGGGTGCAGCGCCTTTGTAAAAAACAGTCCATCTTTCCAGAGTTAACCAGGAAACGTTTTCCCTGAGAAATGTTAGTGACTGGTGCAGCTCAGAGTTCCTTCCTGGGAAGGTTATTAAAGGCCCCCACTTGGCATCCCACTGGGGGATGGGGGAGCTGCTCTCGAGGGGCAGCTGTGCCTGTGGCCTCCTTCCCCTTCTTCCTGCCTGGGTTCTGCTCTTTCTCCCTCCCTCCTTTCCCTCCCTGGATTTTCGGTCATACTCTTACCCTGGAGGCAGACCCAGGTCCCTTCTCTCTGAATCTAGCCCTCTCCTGTGCCCAGCACCTCACTTAGAGCTTCCAGCCCTGTCCTGGGCATGGGCTCTTAGTTGTGGAAAGCGTAGGACAGGCTCCTCAGTGGGAGATGGGTGCTAAGAAATGCCATTGGTGGCCAGAACTTGAAGAGAAAGTAAGAACTGGAGTGAAAACCCAGGCTGGAGTGAGGGGAGGGGAGAGGAAGCTGGGCCATTGGAAGGTCTATTGTCCAGGAAGGAGAGCTGGAGCTCAGCCCCTTGGAAGATCCAGTGGGAGCTGAAAGGAATGACCCTCTTCTCCCTGGTTCCTTCCATGACAGCGGAGAACAGATCTCTGTGTCTGAGACTCTGTTGGCCCTGGAGGGATCAACCTGTGAACTTCCGACCTCATGCCGGCTCCTCCCTATCTGCTTGGACATCCCTTTCCATCCCTTCCCACATCCCATCTGTCACTGTATTGAATCTTTCCCCCAAATAGCTGGATCCTGCTCAAGGCTCCCCCTCAGATGCCTCCATTTTGGTCTGAGTCGCCCTCACTGCCACCCCCTTAGTCCCCGTGACAGCCCTTGCGAGTCTCCTCTGCCAGCTCTGCTTCATTCTCCACACAGCTCCTGGAGTGGACTTTTAAACATGGACTCTGCCTGCACCATGGAGAGTAAAATGTAAAAATCCCCAACTGGGCCTCTGACAATCTTATAGTCTGGTCTTTGATCACCTCCATTCTGAACTGCGGCTCCTTGCCTTCTCTCCAGCCTGAGAGGGCAGGTTCCCCGGCCTTTGGTCAACCTTTTAATTCCCAGCTCTTCCCGCCCACTTTTCAGAGCAGACACCTTCCACATAATGTAGGGGCCACACCTGTGTTCCCTCACGTCACTCAGTCCTTTTCCGTCGCGGTGTGTACCACAACCTGCAATCATGTGTTAACTGGAGCCTGAGCGTCTGCCTCGCCCACTTGCTGGGCCCCTAGGAAAGGGCCTGGGAGTGCTTTGTTCAAGATCCTTGAACGGGGCCTGGCACCCAGTATGCTGAATGACAGACTGACCCAATGAGAGACGCTCCATGCCACCATCCATTATGGTGGCCACTAGCCACCTGTGGCCATTCACATTTAAATTAACTAAAACTAAAGTTGAAAATTCAGTTTCCCAAACACATTGGCCTCATTTCAAGAGCTCAATAGTCTCGTGTGGTTGGTGGCTATCACATCAGACGTCGGAGAATGTTTCCACTATTCCAGAATGTTCTATTGGGTTGTGTGGCTAGGAGATGTGACTATCCATCTGTTCACTCTGGTGGTTAAGAAGTATGATTTCATTTTTCTGGGACTGAATTCAATATTTATTTCAAGCCCTTATTGTACTGGGTGAGGGACACTTAATAGTTTTTTGGTGTCCCTCTCTTTTTTCCTGTGGTGGGTCACATCCTAGGAATCTTCGGTAATGCCAAAGTCTCGGGGAGTGGGTGGACATTGGTACTGTCCCGCTGTTATTCCGGAGGTATCCTCCTCCTCACCTGGGCATCTGTCCATGAAGGACAAACAGTGCTAAAGTTTTTATAATAAAAAAGAACAACCCCAGCCTCCCTTCCCCCCTCTTCCACAACTTCTCATTCCCCAGAGGCATCCCTTTCTATTTTTAAAAAGCCATTTCTCCAGGCTCATAAATAATATGTGTATGTGGCTCTCTCTTGACATGTCCACATTAGATTTACTTTGCTTAATTCTGATTACGGTACATGAAAATTTTTTGCTTATGTTCACCTCCTTAAATTCTCTTGTCCTTCCAATTCAGTTGTATTACATTTTTTTCAGTTGTATTATATATTTTTTTGCCAATTCAAAGTGTTTTATTATTATAATTATATTATCATTGTTCACTATTGAAGGCACTATGATCTTATGTCCTTTCTTGACCAACTCTCTTAAAATACTAATAATCGGGACATTTTATTTGCTTTCCTGTTTTCTGTCCATTTCTTGCTAAGCCTCCTTACATCTTCCAATAATTCTGTGGAACAGTTTTTGACACAAAATTTCCACAGAGTCAACTTTTTTCCCTATCCCAGAGACAGAGAGAGGCTGACATTGACACCCAGATGGGTGACCTGATATCAGAGGTGGCTTTCCATCGTTTCTGCTGTATTCTCTTGGTCACACAGGTTGAGCCTGGTACCCAGAGGAGGAAACAATGCAAATGAGTGAATCCCAGGTCGTTGGGGTCACTGAGGGTCATCTTAGGGGTGGGCTATCCCAGGGCCTACTTGTTTTTTATACAGACTTTCAAGAAGGTCCCCTCACTTCCAGAGCCCCACCTTTCCAGGTATCTGTTGCCTCGACTTCTTCTCACCCTGCAAGGGTCTGAGCAGGTGAGTTGGTTTGCTTCTTATCGATGATCTCTTCCCGAACACTCAGCTTTGACATTTCTTGGCCATGTCCTTTTAAAATTCTTCCATCTTCCATTTCTTCCATAGATCATGTTGTGACTTGACTTACAGATAACTTATAGCACCATTCATTTGGAGTTTCTGTATCTGTATCTTGTTATCCCTTTTATTTTGAGATGGACTTTGAGATAGGGAGTTAGTGGAAAGAGTTTGACATTAACCATTCTGGAATCCAGAGGTCTTTCCAGAGAATCTCCAGCTAGTTCAGCTTTGCTCTTCTTCATGCATCTTCTTTGTCCTAAATCCATACAGGAGTTAGGATTTTTTTTTTCTTCTGTTAAAAAGTCAAGAACTGATTCACTTTCTTCTCTGTATTTTGCTCTGTGGTTGCTTCCCTGAGATAGTAGCTTTGGAACAAATGCTGCGTTTCAAGGATAAGGAAGGACAAAGGATAAAGGAACCCCTTGGTAATTTATCAAAATGTTATTCTACTACAAAAGTGTAGGAAAAAATGTAAAGATCAGGAACACTGGAAGCAACAGAGAGGAATTGGAAACTTAAGTCAAGAGGTATGTTTTCTAAGTTAAAAAGGCATCAACAACGAAACTTCAACCCGAAAGCTAGAAACCAAGAGGAGACCTATGGAGGCTAACTCAGGGACCTCTATGTCACGTCAACAAATCTAATGACTTAGGAAAACCTAGCTAAAGAGCTCGTAAGCTAGACCATTCACTTTAGGATATTGGGAACCTTGAGGCCAGAGCAAGGGGGGAGCTTGATCTAGGTCACCCAGACAGTTAAGAGCAGAGATGGCATCTGAATTTGGGTTTTTTAAAAGAAGCTTTGGTGCATGTATCATTTTACCCCGAAGCCATCTACATTTTCCTGACACCTCTCCTTTTTTATGATTTGACAAATATTTTGATAATTATCTTTTACCTCTTTATTTCTGGAGAGCAAGAACATAATTGGGAACTTAAATCAGGACTGATATTCAGACAGCCTTCTCTCTGAGATCAGTCTATATCATGGCAGCTCTGTGCAGCCAAGAGATGCAGAAGCCTGGGAACAGTTTCAAGGTAAGCATTTCATCTTCCCAGCAGGGCTTCACAGAGCCTTTGCCTGCTTGATACCCAGTGTCACTCTTCATGGAGATGTTATGGTCAGTGTGTTAGACTGGGATGCATAAAAAATGCCATGGGTGGAGTGACTTGAACAACAGGAATTCATTTTCTTACAGTTCTGGAGGCTGGAAATTCAAGGTCAAGGTATTGTCAGGTTTGGTTTCTTCTTAGGCCTCTCTTTGTGATGGCCACCTTCTTTCTGTGTCCTCCCTTGATCCTTCCTCTGCATGCGGGCATCTCTGGTGTCTTTCTGTGTTTCCCAACTTTCTCTCTCTCTTTTTTTTTTTCAGTTGTCAGTGGACTTTATTTATTCATATGTGGTGCTGAGATTCGAACCCAGTGCCTCACACATGCTAGGCAAGTGCTCTACCACTGAACCACGACCCTAGCCCCAACTGCCTTATTATAAGGACACTAGTCATATTCTTAAAGGACTAGTTTTAGCCTGTTAGGCTTTTGTCTTTGGGTTTGACGTCTTTTGCTGGAACTTGAAGTTCTCAGGCAGGAAGTCAGGAAGGAAAGGTGGATTTGAAGTGGGGAAGAGTGAAGACCAACTGGAGCCCATGAGCATGAATAAGAACCCAGGAGGATGGACTAGCACCCATTGTCAGTTCTCACTGCCTCCAACTCTGGTGATGTGGGCATCCTATGGGAGCAGCTGGGTCCTTCATCACAGCTAGACACACGCTGCTCCAGGAGGAGGAGAATGTGGAGGAGGATCCAAGGGAGGTGGGGTCCTTACAGATCTGACAGCTGCCCTGGTGCCAGGTGAGTGACAATCTGCTGACTGTAGCCTGGCCTTCCAAGTATAAAAACACAATATGATTGCTGCTTCCCTCCCTCAAAAATCTTCCTTGAGAATCTCTCCATGTCTACCCTAACAGGACGCATAAAGGGAAGGAAGTTTAGAGAAATCAAGTTCAGCTTAGATAAGCTGACATTAACAGAGCCAACACAGTTGTCCAGTTGGAGCAGTGGATAGAGCACAATGTTAAGAATGAATTGTGTGTGTGTGTGTGTGTGTGTTGTGCATGTGGACATATTTGTGTGTGTGCTTTTGGAGCACAGCAGCAACTGTGGGAAGAATGGGTGAATGGTACAGATGAAGAGCTGGGAAGAGGCATCACGGGGGGTGGGGGGAGGCTGATCTGAGGGCTGAGCTGAGGAGGGTCTTATTCATTCTGCTCACCTTGTGAGCTATCTCCGATGTTCATTCCTGTAGGTAGTGTGAGGCTGGTGGAAGCCAGCATTCTTTTCTTTGTTTTTCTCACTTCAAAAGTTCAATTTCTCCCAGGTACTCGACAGTTTGAGGGCTCCGAACACTGGGCTCATGCTGGAGATGCTCAAAGGCTTGCTATGCACCACAGAAAGGGAAAAGGAAAGTCATATGGGGTCACTCACCAACATCTGGTTATATTTCTTTTTTTTTTTAAAAATTGCCTTTATTTTTAAATACATAGCAGTGGAATGCATCACAATTCTTATTACACATGTAGAACAAATTTTTCAGATCTCTGTTTGTATATAAAGTATGTCACACCAATTTGTGTCTTCATACCTGTACTTTGGATAATGATGTCCATCACATTCCACCATCCTTGCTAACCTCCTGCCCTCTCCCTTCCCCTCCCACCCTTCCCACCCCTCTGCCCTATTTAGAGTTTGTCTATTCCTCCCATGCTCCCTCTCCCTACACCAGTATGAGTCAGTCACCTTATATCAGGAAAAACATTCACCATTTTTTTTTGGGGGATTGGCTAACTTCACTTAGCATTATCTTCTCTAACTCCATCCATTTACCTGCAAATGTCATGATTTTATTCTCTTTTATTGCCGAGTAATATTCCATTGTGTATATATGCCACATTTTTTAAATCCATTTAATCTACGGCCATACCACCCTGAACACACCCGATCTCTTCTGGTTCTATTTCAATAGCCAGTTGGAGGTCAGTATTTCCAAACAGATTTTAGTGGTCCTGTCTTCAACTGTAGTTATATTGTGGTTGTATTTGGCTGTAGTTGGTTTGGACACAGAATTTGAAGTTTAAGGGTGAGGGTGGGCACCAGTGGAGTCAGTTCCTTCTTCGAACGTTCTTGCCTTCAGAATTCTTCTGGATTTTGTTAAACTCAAGAGCCCCTAACTTAGAGAACACCTGTTTTTCTTTGTGTCTAAGAATAGGTAACCTTCATTATTCATCCACTCAACAGTTTTCTGAGAGCTGATTCTGTCCCAGGCTCTGTCCTGGTGAGATCCTAAGAAATAGTCCTGGACCTTGGGAAACACTTGGTCCCAGGTTGAGGGAGTGGGGAAAAGGTAGAATGGTCAGGAAAGACAACTTATTATACCATGGCATGCCATAAGTGGTATATGAGATGCATGTGACAAAGTCTTATTTCCCAGGGTGTTGTTGGGGCAGGCCCCCAAAATGGCTGTAGTTAGGCTCAATCGCTGACACTTCCAGCGGGCTATGTTATACTTTCAGTGTGTAGCCAGGGCTGGGAACTACTATGTTATGGTTAGTCAAGAAACAGAAACACCGTGTGCTTCAGTGTATAGACTCAAGGTCATAAACATGAACTTGTAAGCATGCTCCCTCTCCTGCTTATGCAACCTGTTGGCCGTGTGCCTTCTTTGTTTGGCCTGCATATAAAAAGGGCCTAAGGAAATGGGCAAAAAGGAGGGGCTACAATGGAACTGGCTGGGGGCTGAAGCTGGAGATGGGAGCTGGATCATGGCTATGGGCACCACTGAATAAACAATGTCTACTATCTGACTGCGTCTTGCATCTTCTTCCACTTGCCGAACCCCGGATCTGTTTTCTGGGTCAGAGCCCCCGCATGACAGGTGTAGAGGACAGATGTGTCCCTCTTGCTCCCGTTGCCATGTTCAGACTGTTACACCGCCAAGCTCACGAGGTTCTCGCTTGGCCAACAAAGTCACTAGAGGTGCAGATTTGGCTGGGCTTTGAAGGATGGGCAGTTCTTGCAGCTAAAAAGATGAGGAAAGAAACCAGTGAAGGGCATTAGAAGCCGAACAAGGAGGAGGTATTTTGTATTTTAGGCTGCTGGGCGTGGATTTCAGTTTCCCTCAGTTTTCAGTGAGATTCCCCTCCTGGCTCCAGGACAAAGCCTTGCTGCTCTTCCCCTGGGGGAGTCCACTCTTCTTTGCTTTCTCAGTCTATTTTGTAGTCTCCTAGTAGTCCTGTCTCTGGGGAATCTTGTCCTTGAAGGCAACAGAGAAAGACAGTAATGAACTGCAGAGGTCCATTTAGTCGTTGAGACTGATTTAAAGTGGAAAAGGTATGGAGATAAATGTCTGTGTGCAAATTGGGGTTCTTTTCTACAATTGTGTTGCCCTAAATGGCTCACAGCCAGACTTGCCTCCATAGAAGATTAGAGTGTTTTTTTTTTCTTTTTTTCTTTCTCACTTTGCCAATCCCAGAGGAAGTATAATCAACAGGAAATTTGTAGGTTCACTTAAGAGTTTGCAAAGCTAGATCTTAAATTAAAAACAAACCAGAACATGGTTTCATACTTTTTAGTCTTAAAGTGGTTGATCACCCATAATTTTGGAACCACTGATGCAATACACAGGGCAGGGAGCCTCTGATTCGATTCATGTGGACATCTTGAATAGAGCCTGAAATGAGAAAAGTAAGCAGCTCTGCTCTTGGATGCTGTAAAAATAAAACCAGAAAGCAGTACTGACCTTTGATTCTGCCAAAACAAAACCAATTTGCCTTGAGGAAACTTATCTTAACTTCTTTCTTTCTTCGTATTTGCAAGTTAAAAAGGATTAAATCCCGATCAGTCTCATTATACACTTGGCCAAACATGTTAGCCTCCAACTTGGCTGAGCGTCAGATCTCCTCAAGTCCAAGTTGAAGGTCAGGTGTTCTGATCTATAGGCAACTCCTGAATCTGCCTGTAGCATCATCTCTTCCTACTCATCAAGTCTCTCTTTTCTTCCTCATAATTTAGATCTCTGTCCCTCACACCTATAAACGGCATGTAACTTTTGAGAATGCAGAGTGTGGCCAAAGATATTGGAATGCATCACATAAGCCTACATAAAAAGAATCCATGCATTAAAAAAAAAATCTAAAATCAATGGCTACTCACAAAGTTTGAATGTTTTATTTTTGAGTTCGTCTTTAACTTCCAGGGCAATTTTAAGATCTCATAGAATGAGGGTTTGATTTCTTTTTGCCACCATGGAGAAGATTTTTTTTTTTTTTTGAAAACTAAGAATCTGTTTTCATGGTGGCCCAACTCTAGTGATAAATGAAGTCCTTTTCTGACACAGTCACCTGGGGACTGAGATGTCAGAGTAGATTACTGTTCAAGAGAGGAAATGAGATTTCATCAGCTACCCCGTTGTTTCCAGAGCAGGTCAGGTAGTCTTTATTGGATGGAAATAAAAATGCCTCTTTTTGTTTTTTTTTGGCACCAGAATTTTGGCTAATATGAGACCAGCAGGACCTCTCTGCTGAAGCCCATGGTAAAGGGAAGCACAAGGGACAAATGTATGTACATTGCTGGCTCACCATGCCTGGAACTCATTCTCTGTATTCATAACCTGTGACTGCCCTAAAGGGACAGATTAAAATTCAAAGCATGCAGATCCTTGGCTGTTTGATTTCAGACACAAAATTGGAAACGGGCTGATAAACATACGCAGCACGAATCTCACTCCCATTCCTTCTGTGTTCCGTGACGCTGGGCTCGGCAGCAAGGCAGAACTCTGTTAACCGTGGCCCAGAAGGATCCTCCTGCCCTGCTCCCTCCATGGCCAGGAGACCCAATGTCCCACTGAAGAGCCTCCTGAAAGGCCTCTAGTGTGTTTGAAATAGATAAAGTCTGGAGGGGCCCAGATGGGAAGCAAGCTCACATTCACTTGGCTACCTTTCCATGAACTGGGGGACCAAGGAGAGCTCACCTCCTCAGGGGTGTCCTCACTTCCTTTTGGAGAGAACATCCACAAAGTCATGAGGAACACGAGATCTACATTACAAATTACATCACTGATATTCCCAGGGCATGAGGACCCCCCCTCCCCCATCCTCCAGGATTCTGGAGTTTTTCATTGATTAGATTCTAGCTTTCTCTGCCTGCTTTGGACTTTTGAGGTCAAGACTCTGTATTTTTTTTAATGGTTAAATTTTGCATTAATCATTGAAAACTCAAGTCAGCAGGGCTTGGGTTACTTGCTTTGCTGATCAGTTGTCTTAGTTCTCACAATATAGAAAGACATCCCGAAAATCCCCACATCAAGCACTTGTGTATCTTTTGCATTTCCTGAACTCTTGGAAGAAATGGACATCTTTGCCTCTAGGGGCAGAGCAGCTGGCAGCATTGGATTTGGGGCTTGTCCTGTGTTTCTTACTATACTAGGCTGTCAGCTGTAAGGTTGGGAAGTGGGACTTTGTGATTAGCAATTCATGGAATTGTCATTCTTAACAATTAAGCAGTTTGTTATGAATGATTCTGGGTCCTTTTTAGAGATGGGTAGTCATCAAGTATGTGTGTTGAGTGAGTGTCCAGCCTAAGTTGCTTTTTCTTGGAAATTGCTCTCTTCCCAGGTGTAGAACTAACAGCCAAGCTCTGTCCTAAGTGAGTTCAGTCCTTACCGACATGTGACTGATCGAGCTGGGGTAGATACCTACCTCAGGGAGATGGATGACGCATTGCACCAGTTCATTCTTTCTATTGAAAAATTGAATGAAAGGATGCAGAGGTTGACTGAATCTGATGGTGTTGGTTGAGGGACAGTGATACAATTTGGGGGGTAGGAGATAGTACTGTTTTAGTTAGCTTTTTCATCACTGTGACCAAAAGATCTGACAAGAACAATGTAGAGAAGGAAAAGTTTTACTGTGGCTCATGGTTTCAGAGGTGCAGTCCATGGCTGGCTGACTCCATAGCTCTGGGCCTTGCCAAGGTGAGGCAGAACGTCATGGCGGAATGATGTGGCTGAGGAAAGCAGCTCAGGGCATGACAGCCGGGAAGCAGAAAGAGAGCTCTGCCCACCAGGGAAAAAATATGAACCCCAAAGGCATGTCCCCAGTGGCCTACCTCTTCCATTCACACCCTACCTGCCTACAGTTACTACTCAGTTCATCCATATCAGTAGTTATAGCTCTCATGATCTAATCATTTCACCTCTGACCATTCTTAAGTTGTCTCACACATGAACTTTTGGGGACACCTCATACCTAAAATATAATAGGTGCCAAGGCCAAACAGGCCTATGGGCAAACTGAAGGTGAGGCTGGTCTGTGGAGAGGATGAGCAGAGAGAAGCAGAGAGGAAGGAGCACATGGTCCAGAGGGAGGGGTTAGGGTATGATCCGTCCACGGTGACCCACTTTTCTGTCCCTGGGTGCTCAGTTGCTTCTTGAAGTCCTACAATGACTCATGTAGCCTGAGAAGGGTCTTTTTTTTTTTTTTTTTTGCAAACAACCCTGACCCAAAGAATAGACCTTGGTAGCTACAGGTGACTCACCACAAAGCCAGAAACAGAGTCTCTGTAAGAAGATGTGTAGCTTCCAGGTGGTATCAAATAAATCTCCCCCGGAGCCTGACCATGCCATTTATGCCTGGCAAGGCCTGCCGTGTGATAATCCCTCTGGTCCTAGTGTTCTGGGGTGGATGGGGAGGAGAGAAGGATGAAAAGTGTCTAGGGCCCTGGGAATCCCAGGCACTGTTAGGTGTTTTACATTTGTGTCTCATTTTGTCCTTTGGTAGTTGGGGTAGGTTGAGTAATGGCCTCACAAATATGTTCACATCCTAATCTTCAGAATCTGGGAATATTGTCTTACATGGCAAAAGGGACTTTCCAGATGTGATCAAGTTCATGAAACTGAGATGGGAATGTTCCCGGATTATCCAGGTGGGCCTGATGTCATCGAAGGGCCCTTATAAGTGGGGAGGGGTTTTTCAGGATGATCAGAGTCAGAGAAGAAGGAATGGGAGGAAGCAGAAGTGGAGTGATGAGATTCAAAGATGGAAAAAGGGCCCTGAAATGAGGAACACAGGTGGCCACTAGAGTTGGAAAAAGCAAGGAAACGGATTTCCCCCTGAGTCCCTAGAAAGAGCCAGCCCTCCTGACATCTTGGCTTTTGCCAGTGAATTCAAATTCAGACTTCTGAGATCCAGAACTGTATGGGAATAAGATGAAGTGGTCAAGTTTGCTGTATTGTTACAGTATCAAGAGATAATGGACACAATATTATTATACTCCCTATTTTTTCCACATGCAGAAGCTCAGTGAGGTTGAGTAACTAGCCCAAGGACACACAGGTAGGAAGAGATGGAAGAAAGGCTTATTGCTAGGACTATCAGACTCAGAGCCTCTGCTTCTCCCAAGATTTGATTTTGCTGCCTGAGGAATCTGCTTTTCTGAGCACGTCTTTGAACACATCAAAGGCTCTCTCTTGGTCCAGTGGGGCCATACAAGGCTATGCGGAGCCAGGATAGGTGGGATGAGCTCTCAACACCCTTTCTTGCAGAAACGGTGCAGAGACACATGTAGCCTCCTGTGCCCCAGCAGCTGGGCCTTCTCAGCTGGACCTGGCATCGGGATTGCTTAGGTGCCTGATTCTTTCAGGATGCAGGAGTGGGTCTGATTTATTATGGTGCATCCCCCAATTTCATGCCAAATGATTCAATTACAGTTACCCTCAGCACTCAAGAGAGGCTCCCTGCTGGCTCACAAAGATGAGCACGGGGCATGGCCGGGAGCATGTAGGAAAATTTCACCTTATTATTTATTGGAGGAAAAAGTGGCATTTCTCCCATTTTGGAATAGGGTTAGCTAATGGCGATGTATGGGAGAAGAGAGAGAGAAAAATCTTCTTGTTTCCAAAGAAAAGTCAGGTTTTAATGAGGAAACAGGGCAAGGATTTTCCCTGGCTGCTTTGTGCCTCTTGGCTCAGGATTATGCTTGCTCTATAGAAAGGAATGAATGTTCATTGACTTCCCGGTAACCCAAGCCACGGTTCCCATTTATTAAGCACATACTTTGTGCCAGGCACTGTGCTAGGCCATTTACAAGTAATCCTTAAACTGAGCCTGCAAGGAAAATGTTGCCATGCTTATCTAACAAATCAGGTTAACAGGCTCAAACGAATGAAGGATGTACACCCGGACACCCAACTGATAAGCTAGGATTCAAATCTAGTTTTTTTTTTTTAATTCTGAAGTTATTATTTCCCCCAGAACTGATACCATGTTTTTATTTGGGCTTCTTATTGGTTCTTGCATATGTCCAGCTGGTCTCAGCTAAGTTGTGACCTTCATGCAGCCTTCCCTGCCCCCTCAAGTCTAGGTTCTCCCCAGTGCTGGGCTCTTATTTCTCTCAGTACCATGTGTCACCTGCTCCTTGTCTGTATGCCCTCTTTACTGTGGATCCTTGAGGGCATCCTCTGCAAGCCCAAGTGTCCAGCACAGAGCAAACCCTTAATAATTGCTTGTTGAATGAGTAAAAGAATAATGGCACACATACCATACAAACACTGTCACTGAAAATGATTGTGAACTTTAGACACCATGTGGGGACAACACCATAATTTGCATTCCGATATCATTTAAACAATGCAGAACTCATGAAGGCTGATACAGCTGACTGATTATGATGACTTTATTGGGGCAATTTGTCGCTATACCGCTAAACTTTAGGAGACTTAACTTTAGGAGACTTACATGCAAGAAAATTCCCTAATATGATCAAATTGATTTCCTTAAGGCTGATGTCCCCTGCAGATTGGCACAGAAGGGCTGAAAAACATTGCTTTGTTTCTAGATTGTATGTGGACTCGTATTTTCAAAGCATTTCTTTGGATGTGAGCATCTCATTCACTCACTGCTTTTCTCGCTCAAAATTCATTCCTCTGGGTGCATTTGAATGCAAGCAACTTAAGGGCAGGACTGTCTCTCGTTCACTGCCGTGAGCCTCTGGCACCAGGACAGCGTCTAGAGCCTGGGGGGCTTTCATGGACTATTTGTTGATACATTGCTGGGGTTGGAGAGGGGGAAAGGTTATGTGCAGGAGAAGGTGGGGATGTGGGAACCTGTCAGTATCTTACTCCCTGATGTTGTGGGTGCCCCCTATCTCATTTGCCTACCACTGCTGACTCTCCAAGCCAGTGAGAGCATCTACATGCCATGCCCCGTGCTTCTTTATATCCTGCAAACAACTCCTGAGTGCTCAAGGATGTCCCAGGCACTCATGTGAAGTCCTCCCTCATCACTCCCAGTTGCCCCTGTCCTCCTCTCCCTCCTCTCCTGTTCCAAAGTCCTTGACATGGCTACAAGCTCCATCCCTCGGCTTTAACCCTGGCCATGGTCGCTCCTCAGAGCCAGCGTGCCTGGATTTGAATCTCAGCTTTATCTACTGTTGTCTTGGGCAGATTCCTTAATTTCTTGGCTCCTCAGTTCCTTTATCTGTAAAATGGGGGCAAGAGCTATGTTTGCAGGAGGGCCTGTGAGAGGGTTAGACAGGTTAACAGACATTAAGTGCTTCGACCAGCACTGAGTGCAGTAGGGACTGAATCCTTATTTGCAGTGATATGATTGTGAATAGGGTTATGCTGTCCCTCCTGGGCTCTCAGTGTGCTCTCAGGAAAAGGCAGACAGAATCTCAGCCCAGGACAGAGTCTTTGGCAATGCCAATGTTAAGCCAGATTCGTGGGACCCCAACAGACCTCCAGGAGCCGAATCCGATGCAATCACACAAGAGTCTTTATTGCAAGCTCGAGCCTGGACTCACAACCGTTACCGACATAGCGGTCCCAGGGAGTGAGTCCCACAGTCCTTTGTCCAGTGAGATTTTATAGGTTTTGGGGGGATACTCTATGGGTCACAACATCACACAGCAAATCATTCCACACCGCAGGAAAGTCAAACAACAGCTCTTAACATTGATTAGCACATTCACTGGTGGGAACAAGTTGGGTAGGGGTGATCGGCTAGTACAAGAGGGGGGTTCGTTTGAACTGATTGGTTTAGGCCACGAGGGGTGTACGTGCTAAACTACATGGTTTCCCAACATGTTATCAACCACCATAAACTACTTGGGGGTCATCTGGCATTCCAGGTTTTTTCCCTATCTCATGCTGATTGGAGGTTGCTAGGGGGTTGCTATGGGTCCTCACCTAGCCTGACTGAGTCAGGGACACCTAGCCCCACAGATCTCTTCTGTTATTTACAGACAAATAACTCAGCAGGGTGGGTATGTGCCTAGGAGTGCTCTGTGGGTTTTTCCTAGGACAAGGGTCACACCCCCTTCCTTAGAACAGATCTTGAGGTAGAAGCTGCTGTTATTTATTTATTTATTTTTTTAAAAGAGAGAGTGAGAGAGAGGAGAGAGAGAATTTTTTTTTAATATTTATTTTTTAGTTATCGGCGGACACAACATCTTTGTTTGGATGTGGTGCTGAGGATCGAACCCGGGCCGCACGCATGCCAGGCGAGCGCGCTACCACTTGAGCCACATCCCCAGCCCCAATTTATTTATTTTTTAAAATGGAGTCACATCCGTTTCTCACCAGGCCATCTGCAGTGCTGTGGTTCTGTAGAGTCCAGAGGGAAGAAGCCACTTCTTTGCTGCTGACCACCTCTCAGGGCACGGAGCTCCCCTTCCTGGATGCCTGGGACCCTTCTTTCTCTGACTGCTCTCCTGTTCCTCCTGGGGACTCCCTTGGTCTTTTCAGGCTCTTGCTTTTCCCCATCCTGAAGGACTCCATCCTAGGTTGGACGCTGGGCACTCCAGGGCCTACCACCTCTTCTGGCTGAACCCCCATGAGAACACAAACTTTTGCTTTGTCACCTTTGACAGCCTCGTATAGCAGAGCCTGGGACACTCTTATCCGAACAGTGCTTCTCTTTCCACCTTCCCCTACACCCCTACTTAGGAAGGGAAGGAAGAGAGGAGGGAGCAGGGAAGGGAGCCCCTCCCTCCTCGCCACGCCCAGGAAGAGCTCCTCACCTGCAGGGGAGTGGGGTGTGGTGAGGTCCACCTGGAGCCATCGGGTGGCTTGGCCTGCAGCTGCGCCCTGCAGTATCATTTCAGATGCGATTAAAACCACCTGCTCTCATCAGCATGCAGGCCCTGATGAAGAGAGGCATTAATTTACAAGAAAGGTGCCAAGTAGCAGACATGTGTCAATATGGGACTTTCAACTCAGGCGAGGAAATAAATCTAATTTTGGAATTAATGTCACGATTGACTTTAAAGCACATAAACTTGTTCTGCAATTGATCTTTGAGTAAAGTGGGAATGGGACCAACAAGTCCAGGTGAGAACCTCACACTTTGCTCCTTGTCTTTTTTCCCCCCACTGTCCCCTCCTGTTCTTCCTCTATCCCAGCGAAGGTTGTTCTGAACCCATGAGATCCAATCTGCTTTTCTTTTTAGTGATATCCCAAGGAAAGTTATGCTAAAGTGACTTGTATTTGTTATTCTAGGCACAAAGTTATGCCCTAGGTCTAACTTGCATCCCTCATGGTACACCTGTTTGTGTTAGTTCGGATCACAGTGGAGACGAGCAGCAATAGGTCTGAATCCTCTAAAGTCTGTGGTAGTGGTTGCCTCAGGGTCTGTCTGTCCCCAGACACAGGCATCACCAATGACATCTTGCCCTGCCTCTTGTCCTCGGGTCTCCCCTTCCACCATGATCCTTCCCCCTCCCTTTGGCATTAGACCAGCAAGGTGTCGAGGCATGGAAGCATGGGACCCTGGGACCCTGCTAGAGGAACAGGATCCCGGCTGCAGTGAGAACACACTACCAAGCTCCAGGAGTCTGAGTCCTCTGGCTTTGAAGCTTGCTCTGATTTATTTATGGGCTGGCCTCTGTCATCCAGAGTACAGCATTATATCAGCTAGCGTGCTGAAGGTGCCCCCAGTGGTTTATGGCTGTGATAATGGAGTTGTTACGGGCCCTGGTGAGCTGGAATTTATCAAGCTCAGGTTCCTCTCTGTGTCGCTAGCTCTGTGGTATTACCACCTCTGTTAACAAGGGCAGGAGTAGAAATAATAATAATAGTACTCACGACAATAATAAAATAGCTCAGGCCTACCAAAACATCTCTATGTGCCCGGTACAGACAGAACACTCAATATACATTCTTTCATAGTTTTGGAAGGTAGACATTCTTTGATCACAATTTGCAGGTGAGGACACAGGCATGCTGAAGTTCAACAGTGTCCACACATGGGTAGGATTTGAGCTGGGAATTCTAACCCAGACTGTCTAAATCTAGAATCCGAATGCTCACTACTCTGCCAGTAGTCATAGGAAGAAGGGGACACTCACTTTGACACTATCAGACTCGATAGACACTGGTGGTGTGTGTGTGTGTGTGTGTGTGTGTGTGTGCGCTCAGCTGCTGTGGATGCAGGAGCAGCGTGGACTGGCCCAATTAAGAGTGGCTGGGCACAGAAGTGCCTTGGCCTTTGGTACACAGACCCACTTCCTGTTTGTTAGTGTGGGTCTCTAGCTCCTTTGGAGGGAGAGTCCAAGGGTAGAAGACTCAAGGTCATTCCTCATCCCACCCCAGGACACCTCATCCCAGGTGCTGATGCCAGCCTCCTGTCAGACTTCCCATATGCAGGCTCCATCGGCCCCTCCTAGGGGACCATGCTCTACAGCACGTGGAAAGCCCTAATGCACACACCTCATTTAGACTTCAGAGCGCGCCGTGAAGGAAGAACAGGCTCAGATAGGGGAGGCAGGGAGCATGACTAATAAAAATAAGCCAAGGGATTAAGAGACTCGATGGTTCCCTGGCCAGGCTGTAGTCAAATTGGTGGATATTATGCAGCTGAAGGAAGAAGAATGAGTCCTACGGCAGGGGAACTGGTTAAATGGATTATGGCACTGACTTATTATCGGTCGCTATGCAACCATTAATTAATGATCAAGAAGGATGGGCTGGTCAGTTTTCCATTGTCGTGACAAAATGCTGGAGAGAAACAACTTAAAGGAGGAAAGGTTTATCTGGTCTCATGGATTTAGTCCATGGTCACTTGGCCACGTTGCTTCGGGCCTGTGGCAAACAGTCCATTTTCAAGGCCAGAGCTCATGGTGCAGGGGACTGTTTACCTTGTGATGGCTGAGGAAGAGGAAGGAAGGGGTGGGGGTCCCAGGGTCCCCCTCAAGGGCATGCTCCAGTGACCTGTCTTCTTCCTACTAGGCCTCACCTCCTAAAAGTTGTACCACCTCCCAGTAGCACCAAAGGAGGGTGACCAAGCCTTTTAGTGTATCAGCCTTTGGGGGACATTTAAGATCCAATGGGTGTCATCTTTAAAGAGAAGGGGACCATAAAACACTATGTCCCTGAATGTCCCCTACCTGTTCCCCCAAATCTAGCCAAGTTAAGGCAACAATGAGAGCACTCCTAAGCGGGAAAGTCTAGGAGCATATTATCTTGAAGGACACTGGCCCTTGAAGGACACTGGCATACTGGGAACCTGGGCAAGTCATTGTTATCTGTAGAAAGCCACTTCCATGTATGCTGGGACAGTGGCTCTTGAGATGCTGGTCATTCAAGCAAACCAAGCAGGCTCATGCTGGTGATGTCACTGCTTCTACAGCCTAGTAGATAAAACCCCTCTCTGAGTGGGGACAGGTGTGAACCTGAGGGCATTGTGGAAAGCATACATGTCATCTGTCCATTGGATAAAGCACCATGAGGAGGAGGAGGAAGTCCTGCTTGGCAAAGCACCCTGGGGAATGGATTCAGCCCATTGCCATTGAAATTGGCTTGGAGCTGTCTTGATCTCTTGTCAGTTGGTCTTTCCTTTGCAACTGCTCTTAGTCAAATCCTAGCTCTGATATTTCTTAGCAATACGACAATGAGCTTCATACTTAATCTCTCTGAAACTTACTTTTCTCATCTGCAAGGTGGGCACAATAGTACATCATGGGGGTTCTCCTGGGGAATGAGATAAAATATGGAACATTAATTCCTGACACTTGACTGGCATGCAGCAGAAGCTAGTTTCTTTCTCGTTGCTTGTCTGCAATATCAAGGAAGGCAGGAATAGCAGACAGCAGTATCTCTGAATGTGGATCCAGGGAGATTGTGTTCTTTGCTTATGGTGATACAGTAAAACCAGACCTGCCTTCTTCTGTCTGCTGTGGCTTCACCCAATATGCCTTTGGGTCTGTTTAGATTAGGGGTTGGCAAACCACATCCCATGGGTCAAATCTGGCCCACTGCCCTTTTTTTGTAAGCCATGCTTGTTCGCTGACATATTATCTGTGGTTCAGCAATGCAGCTGAGTAGTTTTGACAGTCTACATGATCCAGAAAGCCTAAAGGAGTTACTATTCAGGCACTTATAGAAAAAGTGTACTGACCCCTGGTGTAGAACATCATTGCCTTCTCAGGTGGGAGGAAATTCAGAGTGGGGACTCAGAGAATCAGGAGAGGAAACCCTCAAATGCTTAAAGAAGAGAAGATTTGGGGAGAAAATACCACTTTCTAGAGAAAAGAAGGAAAGGAATAAAGGGAGAATATAGACTTTCCACAGACCTGGTAATAGCCCCAAAAGACTAGCCAGAAAATATTTGGAGATCGATAAATCTGCTTCTTTTAATTCCTTTGTCTCTGTGGGGGATGCAAAGCCGTTTGCAGAGATTATGAGAAAATGTGTGTTGAATGCCTGGCAAGAGGCCAGGTCTCAAGATGGTCCTTCTGAAAGCCTGGCTGGCGACAGGACTCTCATCTCCTATTTGTCTTCTCTGCCTCTGAGCGCTGACTTTAAGACCTGGAACTCCATGCTTCTTGCAAATCCATCATCCTCGATAGCCAATTGGTCCCCAGGCTTGGTATGCTCTGACTTTTAAATATTCTTCTGGTCTATCCCTTCTTTTCCATCTCTAGTGCCTCAATCCTAGTTCATGTCTCACTATCTCACCAGGATTACTCTAATAATATATGCCTGTCCATCTGTTCACCCATCTGTCCGTCCATCCATGCATCCATCCATCCATCCTTCCCCCATCCAGTTGTACCGAGTACCTGATATGTGCCATGCTACTGAGCTAAGATACGATGCTGAACATGACACAGCCTTTGCCTCCAAGGCCTCATTAACCCTAATGGCCTTTCATAAATGAATTTCCACTTCCAGCCCTATTCAGGTTCTCCTTCCTTCCTGTTTTCAGGGTTACCTTTTAAAAAGCACACATTTGATTCTGATATTGCCCTAGTTAAAACTTCCCATCACCTATAGGACAGGGACCAAAGTTCTTGATGAGGCAATTAAACTCCTTTGCAAATTGATTCCCACTTACTTTCCCAAATTTTTCTCCCAGACCTCAAAATTTTAGTGAATAACTGCCGCAGTCTGGCTGGGCACACAATCACGAGCCACCACACAGCTTGTAGATTCAAACAGCAACTCTTTATTCCCGAACTCACACCAGCCGTCTACAATCACGTTCTGGGGAAATCCACGTTCTCTTCCCAAATCCACCTCCACTGGGCTTCTATCTCCAAAATATACTGTCTGAATCCCGTGAGAACTCAAGGGGAACTCAGGCAGCAGGATACGCCCTATTCCCAGCAGGAATAATCTTAAACCTTAAACCTGGAACCTAAACTGGGAACGCCCTAAACACGATTATCTTAAAACCGGGAACACCCTAATCTGCCTTGGTCCTTGAGCAAGGTCACCTACATTCAATGTCACTGCAACATGTCAGCAACATGGGGTACGCTGGCAAGGAAATTGTCATACCTACTTGGCTAATGGCTCCCAGCAAATAACTTCTAGTTCTTTCTTGTTCAAGATTAACAAGAGGTTTCATATTGCTTAAGGGAAAGTAACTCGAGGCTCTGCAACAAATAAGACCTGAAACCTCAGTGCTTTAACACAATACAATTTGATCAACTGCTTTTACTCTGTCCAGTGTGATGTTTCTGGTTGGGCAGCTTCCCTGGGAAGCTCTCCTCCATGCGACGACTCAGGGATCCAGGCTCTTCACACTTCCAAAGAGCCTGCATTCAAGTTCATCCTGAAGTCATCCAGCCAGCAGAGGAGAGGAAGAAGTGCATAGAGGGATACTCAAAATATTTTAGGAGCCATATCTTCTATCACTCTGGCCTATTTTGTTGGTGAGAACTCAATTATGTGGCCCCACTAACTGAAATGGAGGCTAAAAAAAAAATGTAGTTTAGCTGTGTGCCCAAGAGGACCAAAAAAAAAAAAAAAAAAAAAAGGTTTGATGGATAAAGCATGGTCTTTGTTATTCACATCTTTATGTCTTTGTCTTTGCTGTTTCCTCTGCCTAGATTCTCTATCCCCTGCTTCTTTAGGCATGTGAACATTCACTTATCCTTTGAGGCTCAGCATAAATATCACCAGGCCTAAGAAGCATTTTCTAGCCCCACAGGAGCGACAGTCTCTCTTTTTGCTACCATGTACTTTGTCTCTTGTTAACAATTATCAGATTTTTCTAAATATGCCAGACTCAGTTCCAAGCATTTTATATGTGTTGGCTCTTTTTTTTTAAATTGGTGCATTATAGTTATACTTATTTGTGGGGTTCATTTGGCATATTCATAAATGCATATAACATATTTGCTTCTTTTCAATCCCTAGTACTATCCCCTTTCCCCTGATCCCTTTCTTCTACTCTACTGGTCTTCCTTCTATTAACTTATTTTTAAAACTGATGCATTAGCCAGGCATGGTGGTACATACCTGTAATCCCAGCAGCTTTCGAGGCTGAGGAAGGAGGATTGCGAGTTCAAAGCCGGCTTCAGCAAAAGAGGGAGGCTCTAAGCAACTTAGTCAGACCTTGTCTCACTGGGCTGGGGATGTGGCTCAGTGGCTGAGTGTCCCTGAGTTTAATCCTCGGTACCCCCACCCCCCCGCCCCCCCAAAAATGATGCATTATAGTTGTACACAAAAAGTGGAATTTATTGTGACATGCTCATACATGCATGTGACATAGTCTGGTCAATTTCATTCCACAGTTCCTCCCCCTTTCCACCCCTCCTCTCTTCCCTCTTGGTCCCCTTTCTATATTCCACTGTTCTCCCTTCTATACTCATGAGAGTCCCCTTCTAAACTAATCATGTTTGTCTAGCTTCTTCATATTGCCTTGACTCTATGAATTTATTACCCCCAATTCAAAGATGAGGAACCTGAGGCTTACAAGGTAAAACCAGTGTCCAAGGGTTTTATTTTTAGTTTATGTCATAGTCCATTGGACCGATTCATTTTCTAGTCTGTCACTCCTAGGGAGCCTCAAAAAAGTCCTCAGAGGCAGGAGTCTGGTTTGATTCCTCTTCTATGCCTGAAACATGACATGTCCTTAGAATTACGTATCATACAAAGAAATGTTGCTGTTCAATATGTTAATATAGTTATTGATTGGTAAATTTGTTTTAGACTAATCTATAATGGGGAATATTCAACAAATATTGATTCCATGGTTGGCTTAAGAACTGAGTCGTCAGCCAGTGACGGATGGCTCATTCTTTCAGAATGAGGACATGACCAGCTGGACATCCCAGTGGTGTCTGCTGATCTTGCAGCAGAAACCTGCTTCTGACATAGCACTTACCCTGCAAGCTGTTCTCCCTTGGTCATCATGGGCTTCCGATGATCAGGTTTAAACAGCTGGGCTGCATTGGGATCCATCACATGCCAGGCTTAGACATGCTTGCTCCAGACCCCAAGACTTGAGACAGACTGGAAGTCACATGCCTTGAAAGTAGAAGGGGGACGAATAAACAAATATTGTTGATGATGTCAAATTTGTGAAGTCACACAAAGGACACCATTTAAACGCTGGACAATCAGAGCATGTATGTTGGGAGGGAGTGATTGGAAGTAAACTAATCTAAGACTTTTACCTTGTTCAAAGTTGGATGAATTTAAGATATTAAACAACATTAGACTTTATTATGCTAAGTATTTTTGGTAAAATTTCAAGGGTAATACTAAAGTAATTACAAACAGAAAGATAACTTTTAAGCAAATAGAGAGAAGTGGAATTTACTGTGAAACCTTAGTAAGAAAATTCGAGGTTTGCTAACTTTGCTACAATGTGTAGACAGAAAGATTTAATTTGGGAAGATTTACTGGTCATTTGTAAAAGGCCTGTGTATAACACCTGCTCTCAACTTGTCCCCAACCTTTTAAAAACCCAGATGTTTTTGCTACATCTGGATATTCTGTATATATAATTGAAACTGCTGAATACTTTTTTAAAAATAGCTAGACTTTCTAGGTATTCTAAAATGCCTGGTATATATTAGAAGCAGAAGTAACATATAACACATTTTGTAAATTTCTTTTTGTTAAATTTTTTTGGGGGGGCAATAGCCAACCTCCATTGAATAGTATGCAGCTGTGTGCTGGTTCTCTGGAGCGCCATGCAAGTGCATGATGAGTCAAGAGTTGTTCCTCCTATCTGTGGATTTTGTTTCACTTTGCTGTGTACATAGTGTATATAAAGGACAAACAAGTCCTAATCTACATGTAATCTTTCTAGGTTTTAAAGAGGTTGCCGGTGTATGACAAAAGTAGTATCAGTAAACAAATTTTGTGTGTTTTGTGTAAAAATTCCTCGGAAGTATTGTCCTCTGAAAACTTGAGCATTAGAGTCTACAGAGTCAGTGAAGAGCCAGAATGCTCATATTTTAAAGACATTTTCAAATTAGAACTATTGTTACATGTGTGCAGTTTATTCAAAGCTATCATGTACATAGTGGACAAAGTGGGTCCTTACTTGAAACATCTATTCTGTCTAGATGTTTAGGTGTGCTGATGTATGTTGAATATAGAGGTAATAAAATATCACTTTGTAAATATCTTTTTGATAAAATTCATATGAAATATTGTCTTTTGGGAATGGAACTGTTAAACCACCCCGGTGAGCAGTATAGTGTTCGGTGATGTGGAGGAGGTGAGAGGGATACAATTTCAAAAGCTAATATGTTAGTGTGTTCAAACTTGAACATATTCAGACATCAGTTTTCTGCATTTTGTTTTGCTATGTGTATAGTGTAAAAAATGGACAAATGAGTCCCAAATTTGCAACATACACTTTCTAGATATTACAGGGGAGGGACACTGGGTAATTTAAAAAAGACTTGAAATTTCCTCATGTGCAGAATCTGAGAAATCAGAAGGGGCCCAATGTTAATATCCCAAATGGTGGGATTTGAGTTCTCTTTCCCCCAAACCTAGTCTCCTTCTGGAACTTTGTTGTTAATGGTTTAGTGTTTAACTTTCAGGACCTTTTCCTATATATGCAGATACACGTTTCCATGGAAATCTGCGGTTTTAATTTGCAAATTTTACATGCATGGAATACTGTACACAATTTTTTTTGCTTTTGTTTTTGTGCTACTAGGAATTGAACCCAGTGGTACTTTACCGCTGAGCTACATCTCCAGTCCTTTTAAAAAACGTTTAATTGAATCAAAGTCTCACTAAGTTGTTGGTGGTCTTGCTAAGTTGTCCAGGCTGGCCTTGAACTTGTGATCCTCCTGCCTTAGCCTCCCAAGTCACTGAGATTATAGACACGTGCCACAGTGCCTGGCTTGAAATTTGTATTTCTGATTCTCAAATCTATGCTCTCTGCGACCATGCTGAACTCATTTTTCTCTTGGTACTGGGAATTGGACCCAGAGATCTCTATCATTGAGCTACATCCTTAGCTCTTTTTGTTTTTATTTCGTGAGATAGGGTCTCACTAAGTTGCCCAGTCTGGCTTTGAATTTATGATCCTCCTGCCTCCGCTTCCTGAGTTGCTATGATTACAGGCATGCAACACTGTGCTCAGCTTTGTACGTAAATTGTAACTGACTTTTTTTTTCTTTTAATAATCTGTTTCAGCGATTTTTCCATGTTAGTTTGTATAGATCCATTCATTTTTTTTAAAAGGCTGTATTGTTTTCTCGGCATAGAGGTCCTATTCTTCTGTCTCATACTCAAGGTTTCTAAATCCAAATGCAGAGCTGTTTCCCTGGCAGCCGATGGGAAGTATGAGAGCCCTCATCCTCCCCTCCTCACATCTCCCACTGACCCCAAAGAATCTGGGTCTCATGTAGGTTAAACTCTTCCTCTGGCACACAGCCACGCTATATCTTTGAGATGCCACCTGCCTCTATCTCATGGGAACAAAGAGCTTGGTATCTGCACCCTTGTTCCTGAAGAGAGCCTCCACCAGGGAAGGAGTAGAGAATTCTATTCAGGTCACACTGACTCATGGCACGCCCTCATGGCCATGGGATTCTGAATATACACATTATATTTGGAATGTTCTCGTTTAAGTCGACCATTCCTGTTTCCATTTCTTTATCCCTTAGTCTACTAACAGAGGACAGAGAGAGGGAGAGTGAGGGCGGGGAGATTAGTGCCTACTGGGAAAAAAAAAAAAAGAAAAGTATTTGAAAAAGGATTTCATGATTTGGAAAAAAAAATACATTTATTATGTCAGCACTTGAAAGAGATGTGAAGGTTACAACAGATTTGTCCCAACTGCATGTCTCCATGTGGACAGTGGCACGGGTTACTTGTAACAATGCCAGTCAAGGAGATGATATTTTGGCTGAAAATAATTGGAAGGTCTAAGTGAACCATGGAATGAGGGCTGTTGAGGAACCACTGGCTTCTCCACCCACATGCTAATGGGAGAGTTGTGTGGGTTTATTTAATTGAAACAGCCAGAGTGGAAAATTCTGAAAACCTGCTGCTTCTATTTATTCTCTGTGTTTCTATGGAGAAAGAGACGAGCTCTGAGTGGTGATCCTTTTAAAGAAGGATATATGGGGAAAACAGCTTCCCGGTGGTCAGGGAGGAACTCAACTTGGGTGGAGCAGGTGACTGCATGTGAGGAGTGCTGTGTGGTTTTGGGAAGGGGAGGAAAATGGAACTTATGTCCCCTTGAGTTTTATTAATTGTAATGATAATGATAGAATAAAAGCTTACAGATTTTTTTGGAGCACCTACTGTATTTTATTCACTATCTCAATCCTCAGGCATCTATGAGGAAGGGAGAGCAGAACTGTTATTCTTAATTTTGCTATGGAAGCTCAAAGAGGTGAAATGAATTGCCTGAGGTCATACAGCTGAGAAAGGAAAGTAACCAAATAAGATAGGTCAGTGACCTTGAAACTTTTGCTTTTAACACCTACGCTTTATGGCTACAGATAAAGATATCTAAATCAAGGAGAAGCAGGTGCAGAGGGGCAGAGAGGGATCAGATTGAACTGGTAACAAGATTATCAGCCTTTACTGTAAGCTCTCTGAGCAAGCTGATGGACAGGATAGCCAAAGTCTCCTGATGGAGGAGCTCTTTCTAGGGGCCTGGGTGTTTTTTTCAGAGGCTATGTGATGGGTAGACCCCAAAATGACTACAGTTAGGCCCCCTCTCCTAAACTTCTGGTGGGCTGTCTTTAGTGTGTAGTCAAGGTCATAAACTCTGCGATTCAGAATATGTTCTCAGGGTCATAACCATTTGCATGTGAGCATGCACCACTGATTGTGACCTGTTGGTAATGTGCCTTCTTTGTCTGGCCTGCATATAAAAAACGGCCTATGGAAAAGATTCAGGGGATTAACGGAACTGGCTGCGGGCTGTCCAGGGGCTATGCTGTCTCCTAATAAAGCATGTCTAGTGTCCCACCTGTGTCTTGCATCTTCTTCCACCTGCAGGGATCCCAGAACTGTTTCCCGGGGTCTGCCCCCACACGACACTATGGGTCAGGATTCTTCAGAATTGTCCTTTTTTCTTTTTTGTGGTCCTGGGGATCAGACCCAGGGCCTTGCTGGCCATGCATTCTACCACCGAGCCATACCCTCAGCCTCACTTTCTCAGGTGTCAGGACACCAGAACTAACGGCCTCTTGAAAAGGAGCATGTGGCCATCCTGGGGTCAAAGGAACACTCTCCCTCAGGGGGTCTGAGATCCTGCAAGCAGGGGGTAACAATATAGGAGTGGAGACAAGGTCTTATTTGGAAGGCTCAAATCTGAAGGGGGAGGAGGACAAAAAGAGCGCAGGGGTTGCAAGACCTTGGGATGTGGAGCAGGCAGTTCTGAGGTTATGAATGGAGAGTCGATGTGAAGGCCTTCCACGTAAGTCAGTACCTTCCATGGAAGGCCTAATGTCAGGATTTCCAGTAGGAAATAGAACACTCAAAAAGGTATACTTGAAGAGAGGGGGAGATAGGGTTATTTACAGAGGTGTGGGGAAGGATTAAGGAATCAAGAAAGCATAGTGAAGCACCCAGGGCCTGGCAACAGTGGGAGACTGTTAGTATCCTTATTCCTGAAGGGGTGAGTTCAGTGTTGCCAGAGCTGCATAAAGAGCCATGGAAGATGGGTGGTGGCCGTAGAGAAATGCAGGCACTGTCACACTGATAAGGCAGGGAGGAACTGAGGGTGGGCTGGGCAGGGGGAATTAATACTCTTACCTTACTCTCCTCAAGTCTTCCCATCTTCTTCTGGTACCTCTATTGGATGGACACAGTCAAAGCCAGAGATCAAGGTCAGCTTTTATACAGCAGCAGGTTAAAGAAGGGCAAGAAATGGGTCTGGGCTGGGGGAGGGGAAATGAAATAGGCAAATAGATTTTTGTTCATTTATTTTTCTCAAGGAGTTTTGTGTCCAATTAGGATGATTTCTAATGGTGCTTTTAATATTGAGGTTCTGCTCCAGGTTTCATTGCTGAACATATGCCTCATTGTCCCTGGGGAGACTCACCAAAGTCCACAATGACTGAATTATTCTCCACAGCCTGGAACACTGATGAATTCTCTCTTCTTCCTTCTCCTCCCATGCACCTGCCCCAATTCCTTTTCCAGGGGCTCTGGTCTTGTCTGCATTCATACAGGAGTGAGGCTACCAGTCCACCACCTTGTACCTAAGTGACTTGGTGGAGCCTGTGTGGCTTTTGTCATTTGTAAATGAAAAAAGAAAAAAAAAACAGTACAAAGATGCTGTTGATATCCTGTTAGAATTGTCAGTTAGGAGAGCCAAAAATTCTCCTTTTTGTGTCAGCCAGTTTTGGGTGGCTGTTCAAAAATCACTCATACTGCAAAAGTCCCATGTGATGCATAAATCTTACTAGCTAGATCTTACTGTAGTTACTGGTTATGTCTCATCATCCCTACTACATGTGAGCTCTTTGAGTGTCAGGACTCGTTTTCTATCTCTGTATTCTTAGTACAGTGTCTGGTACATGGTAGGTGCTCAAAACACGCTTGCCGAGGTGGTCTGACTTCATTTCCAGGCAAGGGAATGTCTCTTATAAAGACACTAACATAAAGTTGATGATCCAGGATAACATGCCAGTACCTCAGAGGAAAAGAAATTGCAAGGTAGAGTGAAAAAATTCAGGGAATAGTTCTGATTGGCTGGGCTGAGTCCAATGCCCATCTCTTCTACCAATCACAGAGCCAGAAAGTCTCATGCTTCATTCTGCACCAGTTACCAGAGGAAATGAAGGAAAGTCTCCTGGGAAAACAAAAATCATGTATTCTGATACTTTTGACTCTTTCAGTCAGTCTGGAGCCAGTGTCTATATCTTGTTTTTCACATACAGCATTGCAAAGATTGCACACCCGAGAGGTAGATGGGGTTTGTTCTAAGGGACCACATAATGCTACAGGTGAGAAGGATGTTCTTAAACTGGCTGAAAAAACAGGAGGTACATAGACAAATTCTGAATGCATTCTGGACATTCAAGCAATTATACTTTAAGGCAGTGGTTCTCAAACTGTGGTCTGGAGATCTCTGGGGGATTCTGAGACTCTTCCAGAGGGTCCTCAAGGTCAAAGCTATTTTCATGATAATATAAGACATTATGTGCTTATTTTGCTCTCTTTCTCTCACAGGTTTATAGCAGAGTGAAATGTTCCTGGGGTTGGCTGCCATGTGATAAGCTACTGACTGAATGCAGAAGCCAGCCATCAGAGAGGTCTTCAAAAATGCAGAATAGTATCATTCTCTATTTTCTTTTGCTTTTGAAAGTAGTTATTTTCCATAAAAATAGATAATTTATGTTAATGTGCAGGGAGTTTATTATTGTTATTTTAAAGATTAATTAATATATAAATATTTTAGCAATTTCTCAGTTTTAATTTCTAATATGGTAAGTATAATAGATGCAACCTACATAATCAAAAGTTTTTTGGGGGGCCTCATTCATTTTTAAGAATATAAAGGGGTCCTGGGACCAAACAGCTTGAGAATTGCTGCCATAAGATAATGTTAAAGCCTTGGAAATGAACAGGGGAAGGGATTTCACATGTTTCTCCTGTTGGATCTTCATTTCCAGTAGTCTGTTTTAATACTGAGGTTATTCTGAATGAATGATAGCACTTGTCATCTCATGGACGTAGCCCATAGAGACAGGAGAATCTGCAGGGAAGGAGATTCATGCAGGAGGTTCATGCCTAGAATTTAGTCAGACAATGTCTTTAACTTCCAGTTCCTCTGGGCAAGTGATCATAATCAACTCACTTGCTGTGTCTGAACTGCAATTTCTCCTTGGTAAAGTGTAGGTGGTGACAGCACCGGCCTCACAGCAATCGTGTGACGAGGTGTTTGTGAAGCTATGGATCACATTGCCAGGTATATAACGGGGACTCCATATATATGTGGCCACCTTCCTCCCTCTTGGTCATGCAAGGATCCATTCCTTTAGAATCCCCAGTAAGAGTTCCTGTCTGAAGTGGTTCACAAAGGTAGTTTAGCTTGGTCTCTGGCCTATTCTTGTCCCGTAACTCTCTTGTTCTTAAATAATCAATTCCCTGCCTCATGGGATTCTTTTTTGAAATGCCATTGCCTGAATTATATTTCCTGGTTTTGTTTACTTTTGGTAGATATAGTGAAATCACAAGGGGGATTTTAGACACATCTTCAGTAGAGTTTTTACAAACACCCCCTCCTTATCCTTTGGGATCAGCATTGGCTTGAAAGGGAGGGGGAAAGGCCCCAGCCTCTTTCATTTATTTATTTATATTTTTTGAGAGTTACCTAGCAACTTTTTGAGAGTTACCTAGCAACTGTTGGAACTCAGGTGAAATCTGCTAATTAGATTGATATGGAGTGTGGTCAGAGAGAAGTTGCCTAGCAACCAGCAGTCTCCTGGACCCCACTGATGATTTTGGTAGAAGGCAGCCATACTGCCTTGCTAAGGGTTTTCCCCAAACTTGCTTGCTCATGGAAGTTTCCAACCAAATTATTATTAGACCATTCTAATGGTTTCTCTCTTTCTCTGTCTCTCTTTTTCTCCCTCCCCCCATCTCTCTCTCTGCATCAGGCAATAAATTAGGCTGTTGAAAAGTAAGTTGAACTTTCTGGGGGAAATAAGATCTAATGGAGAGAGCATGAATTCCAGAACCAAATGCATCTGAGTTTCCAACCCATTTTTGCCACTCCCTGGCTCTATGAGCTAGATGATAAATTTCCTCATCTAAGAGTCAGTTTCTTCATCTATAAGTGGGAGGTGATAGAGTCAGCTCAGAAGGCTATTGTGAGGCTTAAATTAAGTAAGACCCAGAGTGGATGGCATATGGTGATGCTCACCAACTTTTCCTCCCACTCCTTCTCTTTGAAAATTTGATTTTCCTTATGCTCCTTGAAATCAGTCATGAGGATTAAAATATTAGGAATGCATGCCTGAGACAAACATTACAGAGGAGTATACTATGGTTATTAGTGCATAATATTATATTTCATATGGATATATTGGGAATGATTTCTCCCACTAGTTCTTTGAAACTAGATATGTAGGCATGAAAAAAGAGAACAAAATATATTTGAACATTGTTGAATTTTTTTCCTTTGCCATCCCACCATAGAGGATGTTGTCAGAGCACGAGTACTTTTACATCAGGAAGGTGAAGATGCTGTGGTCGACAGCATCTCTGCTTCTTCATCTCTGCTTCCTCGTCTTTGAGGAAGTAGAGATGCTCACATCCTAATCTCCAGCACCTGTAAATATTTTACTTCACGTAGCAACTGGGTTTTGTGGATTTGATTAAATAAAGAGTATGAGATAAAGAGATTTTTGTAGGTTATTATGAGGGTCATTATATGGGAAAGGAGTCCAGAGAGGATGTAACAGAAGCAGAGATCAGAGAGGAGGAAGATTTGAAGATGCTCTGCTACTGATTCTGAAGGAGGAAAGAGTCACAAATCAAGCAATAGAGGTGGCCTATTGGGGCTGGGAAAGGCCAGGGGACCAAACCAGAGCCTCCAGATGGAATACAGCCCTGTTAGCACCTTGATCTTAGCCTAGGAAGACTAGTGATTTCCAGAACTGTAAGATAATAAGATGTGTTGTTTTTAAGCAAAGGGATTTCTGATAATCTGCCAGAGCAGCAATAGGAAACTACTACAGATGACTTTGGGAGCAGGGAGTGTGGAGCTCAGACACCTGGAAACTTGGCCCCATTGAGGAGCTCATGATTCCTTTGACTAATTATAAGGCAAGTCAATTATTTTCTCCGAACTTTTTTTTCCCCCATCATTTTATGAAGGTATTGCAATAAATCAGGATCTCTCTTGGGCCCCTTTCCAGTGTAATGTTTGCATAGCTCTCTGTCCCAGGACTGTCTAGCAGAGGCAGTTAGAGTGAGTAACTAAAGTGTCACTTGGTTCTTTGGAGGGCTAATGCTCATTCAACAAACTGGGACTTAATAGGTACCAGGTGCTGTGCTAATTGCTGGGAATATAAAGACAAATATGCTGTTTCTGTCCTTGCAGAAACCAGAGTCCAGAGGGAGAGGGATGGAAGCAGAACACTGGGCCAGCGGGACTTGGATGGTGGGAGCAGGGCTGGGTGTCTGGCTGGTGTGAAGGTGAAGGCAAGACTTACCAGAAGACTGAAGGATGAGTGCTGATAGCAGGAAGAGACGAATGAGGGCGATTTCCAGGGCAGAGCCTGTGCACAGGTAGAGGGGTACCTGACTGGACTTCTGGGTCATAGCAAAGAGGAATTTTGGATGGATGAATAGAGGATGCAGAAGTGAGCTCAGGCTGGGGATTTCACAGGAATTAGAGCCTGGGGGACCTCATGAACCACACCAAGGACATGGTCAGGGAGCCCTTAAAAGGTTTTCCATGAGGCATGCATGGCAAGATGGCCTTTATGTGCTGTGATTATTTTTCTCTTTGATATTTAAAATGAGTAGGGCTGCAAATTAGTACAACCATGTGGAAAGCAGTATGGAGGTTCCTCAAAAACCTAGGAACCTTCACATGATCCAGCAATCCTGCTCCTTGGTATTTATCCAAAAGAACTAAAATCAGAATACTGTAGTGATACATTCACATCAAGGTTTATAGCAACACAATTCACAATAGCCAAGCTATGGAGTCAGTCCAGGTGCCTGTCAATAGATAAATGGATAAAGAAAATGTGGTACAAATGCCTAATGGAGTTTTACTTAGTCATAAAGAAGAATGAAATTGTGGCATTTGCTGGAAATGGATGGAGCTGGAGAACATCGTGCTAAGTGAAATAAGCCAAACTCAGAAAGTCAAGGGTCAGTTTTCTTTCATATATGAAAGCAAGAACAAAGTATGGAGGAAAAAGGGGGGAATTGGTTGGATATCATAAGGATAGAGGGAAGATCAGTGAGTTGAAGGAGATTGAGAGGGAAGGAGGAGGGTGGGAAAGGGGAGTAAATATGGAATGAATTTAACAAAATTCATATAAAAATATACCACAGTGAATTCCACCTTTACGTATATCCATAAAGTACCAATTGAAAATAAAAAAAATGAGTGGCAGGTAAGACCATTAGAGTAGTGGAAGGGAAATGGGAGAGAGAGAGGATGGGAGGGAAAGGGGAGCACAAGAGACTGAACTGGAATAAATTAAATTTCATGCATGCATGATTATGTCAAAATGAAACCAACTATTATGTACAACTATAATTCACTCATAAAAGCAAAAAACAATTCAAAACAAACAAACTATTGGGGTTATGGGATTCAGAGGCTTCCAGAAAGTTACTATTATATTGTGGGTGTTAAATAATGTGAAGACCTAGAGAGAAATTTGTCAAAACATTAACACTGGAGCTAACCTACCTGACTTTAAATCTTGGTACTACCAATTGCTGGCTCGGTGACTAGCAAATAGTTAAATCCTTGATGCCTCAGATTTCTCATCTATAAAATGAACACTATAGTAGAATTACCTAAAATTAATAAATAAATATAGTAAAGTGCTCAAAAGATTTCCTAGAATCCAGCAAGTGACTCACAAGTCTTTGCTGTTATAATTTCTGACAAGATTCCACATGTTTAGAGTCTGTTCTGATGTGACCCTCACACTTTGGTGGGAGGGGGTTGTCTTAAGGGATGTCTAAGGGGCCTCATTACTGCATGTGGTAAGCAAGCCAAGGTGAACCTTGTTAAAATACCCCTTGTGTTTGGCAGCCAAGTCTCAAGGAGACCATTAAGATGACACTCTGAGGCGTTTCAGCAATGTTCTGTGTGTGAGTGAAGAGGCCTGGCAGGGTGGCCCAAGGCAAAACTTATGTTGGCCAAGCATTATCTTCAGTGTCCCCTTCTCTCCCTTGTAAGGGTCTACCAGGCTCTTGGACCTTAGGCAAGACTGTCTCTTTGAGCTTAGCTTTCTCACCTATAAATAGGGGATAACATAACACTGCCTTTACCTAACTCAAAGAATTGTTCATTCATGGATTTAGTTAACCTATGGCTGCATTATTACATGAAAACTTAGATGCTTAGAACAACAGTCATTTCATTATCTCCCAGTTTCTGTTGGTCAGGAGTCTGGGCATGACTTAGCTGGGCACCCCTGGACCCTGGTTCTCTCATGGGCTTGTAGTCAAGCTGAGGCTAAGACACAGCAGTCTCAAAGTTCAACTTGCAAGCTCATTCCCATGCCCTTGGTTCCTGTTTTTAGTCTTCTAGCCCTTCCCCAAACAAAATACCACAGACAGGGTGGCTTCAACAACAGGAATTTCATGACACACAGTTCTGGGACCTGGGAGTCCAAGATCAAGGTGCTAGCAGGGTCAGATTCTCCTGAGCCTCTCCTGGGCTTACTAATGACCATACCTTCTTGCTTTGTCCCCATTTGGCTTTTTTTTTTTTTTCGGGGCCTGAGTATCTCTGGTATAAGACACTTACTTCATAAAAGGGCACAAGTTCTACTGAATTAGGGCCTCACTCTTTTGTCTTCAGTTGGACTCTTTAAGGCCATATCTCCAAATACAGTCCCATTGGCTGTTAGGATTTCAATGCATGAATTTTAGAGGAACATAATTCAGTTCATGGCAGCTCCTCACCACAGGGCCTTCTCCCTAAGCTACCTGAGTGTCCTATGACATAGCAGCCGGTGACTGGAGAGAGTCTGAAAGCATTCCCCAAACACTGTTTTTTCTTGTAGCCTAACCTTGGAGTCACATCCCATTACTTTTGCTGTGTTCTATTGTTAGAACTGGGTTTCTCAGATCAGCCCATACTCAAGGAGGCGTACATTCCAGAAGGAGAGATCTTTGGGGGCCATCGTAGGGGCTGCCAATGACCATTCCTACAATGGAAGGTTCCTGAGTTCCTGCTATATGCCTGTGGTGATACAGCAGCAAAGAGGAGGGACAACATTCTGTGCCTCCTAGTTGGCATGCTGGTGGGGGAGACAGGCTATATGTCTACAGCAATGTCCATCCTGTGAACATTCGTTATACAAGACGGGGTTACTTCTGTCACACCTACTAAAAATGGAGTTGAGGGGCTCTGGGAGAGAAAGGGAACACTTGGGTTATGGACACCTGCTCCAGTGATTGATCCAATCCAGCAGAACAGCCTGCTCTGTCTATGAGACTCTTTCTGCTTAGCATCTGATGATGGAACTGCCAACTATGACCCAAAGGCTAGCTGGATCTAGGAACTGCCACGGCTAACCAACCAGAGCTCCCCCATTTCACAAACACCAGAGTGCCAATGAAACTTCTTTCTAAATAACTTCATCGCTTTCTCTGTCCTTATAAAATTCTGACTCTTCCTTTTGCTCTCCAGAAATACCAGAGGCCAACCTGGCCTGTATGTCCCAGGTTACAATTCTATGCTTTGTTTATCTCAAATAAGTTCCTTTATTGTTTGATGTTCATATCTTATAAATAGTGTGTAATTGGAATTTTATTTTTCAAACCCATTTTAAGGATCTTCATTTTTCAGAACACAACTGAATTCTCTGCTATGTATTTGGTATCCAGGATGTTTGGTCTCAATCCTGCCATTTAATTTTGTGTGTTCTATTTATTACACTTTCTATTGGTTTCCTCAGTTCCCTTTACTTGTATTTGTTAAATTGATGACATTTCTTAATTCCCTTTTTTCCTTCCTCTGGTGAATTGGAAGTTTTAATATGAATTCATATTCCTCTAGTGTTTCCATATAACATTTAATATACGTATTTAACATATTTCTACAACAATTATAAAAATGAAATAATGATTATGTCCCTCTGGATTTGTTGAAATAATGGAAATTTTAGTTTTTGGTTATTAACTTTTTTTTAGAACCTGCCTCTCACGTGTTCAGAATCCACTAACATTTGCATTAAAGTTTCAAGTCACACGTTTACCATTTACTTAGATTTAATTATTAATAAGTGTTTATTCCAATGGATTGTATGGGGAGACTTTGATTTCTTTGTTCATTTTCTTGAGGACAAGGACCACTTGAAAAATAGTTTCTTATACTCCCCCAGGAACTCATGTGTAGTAACAATGAAGGGGACCTCTCTCTGGTGCTGAAGTTTGGCCGCATGAACGTAACTAAAATTACTCACCATTGGCATCCTTGGTTCTGAGATGGGACTTAATTGGCAGGCTAGGGATCAAGGTTAGAAGATAGAATCTGCAAGAATTCTGAGAGCCATCATGCACAACTGCTGGGTGAACAAATGGAGAGGTGGAAGAGGGGGCTGCAGAATGCAGGTGGGGGTGCTGGGAGAGGGTGGGGCTTTGTGATTTCCCAGCCAGATGGCCTCCTGGGGGAGACTCAGCCTCGGCCCTGCTAGCTACCATCAGGCAGCCTGAGGCAGACAGTGTGGGAAGCAGGACTTGGAGCTCAGCAAGGGCACACTTGGTTTCCAGGGAGCTTGTTTGCACAGTCAGATTGATTTCTGTCCCCTGAACTACGAGCAGAGGAGACTGTGCTTCTCTCTCCCCTCCCCACCCTTTGTTTGCCTGACCTCTTGGTTCCCTTTTTAATGCTACTTTAAAATTTTAAGATTTTCCTTTATTAAAAAGCACAGCATTTCTTTCTTTCTCTTGTCTTCTATTTTTTAATCTGGAAGCTTAGCACCTGAGCCGGCCCAGCTTGATGTTTATGTGCATTCTATTTTTCATGAGGATGAGCGATGTCCCTGTGACCTCACCTGACTTCTTGCTGATGTGGTTTGTTAATCCAGCACCTCTGGTCCTTCTCTTTGCTTCCTTCGTCTGGCATTTCTGCCAACGGATCTCTGCTTGCCCAGGGCCTGAGTGAGACTGAGCTCAATTTGCTCTTAACTGTGCTTTTTTCTGGGGCCCATGCTGGGCTTGTTGTAAGGAGGGTTGGTACAGCCTTTGCTTTACCTGAGATTCCTCCCCCACGTTGACTAGCTTTTCATTTTATATTTTAAAAAACATTGCAAAATTAATATAAGATATCAAAATGCCCTTCTCCCAATTTACCGTCAACATCTTTTGGCTCAAGCTACAAGGTTGTGAGCTCACTGGTTCTTCCTGTCTTCTTGCTGTTCTACCATCTAGTCTGGGATCTCACGCTGTGTTTAGTCTTCCTAGGCTCCTCCCACTGGTGTCAGTTTCCGCAGGGTTTTATTTCTTTTCATGATCTTGAAAGTTTTGAAGAGGATCCCATTTTATTTTAAGGGAATTCAGGTTTTCCTACCTCTGGAAAGAAGGAACAATTTCCTAATGATTTTCTGTCTTCTCAGTGGAAGCCTGCTCTTGCCTGAGACATTTCTCTGGTAGCAGCATCAACATTCTCAGAAACTTGTTTAGAAGGCACTGAAGGCAATGACTTTTCTTTCTTATCCAGAAGTTTGATTATGTGACATTTAATTTCTTATCTCACAACTCCGACTTAGGATATGAACAGGAAGCACATGGAGCTGACAGGCTAGTGCTGTCCCTGGGTAACCTTGTTATATATGCTGGTACTTACTCTGTAGGCTACAGAGTTGGGCTAGAATTGGCAAAAACTAGCATTTGTTGCAGAGACCACACCTGGGGACACACATTCCCCCTTTGTCTCCCATTACCTCTGCTTCTGCAGGGATGCAGAGTCTAAATTAGAGCAACAGCCATGCAGCGTGGAAGTCAACCCGAAGACCAGGAACTGACAGGGCCATGTTTTTATGAGGGAGGCATCAGGGTATGCTCCCAGAAATCTCTGCCTCGGCACACTGGGGAAGCTGGTCATAGTGAATGATCAAGGGACCCCTGTCAGGAAAAGGATATAGCAAAGAAGGGCTACCTGAGCCTGGGAAGGGTATGGAGAAGGGGGACAGGAATAAGCATCCATTCTTCTTCCTTTTCAGATCCCAAGCGTGTGTATTGGTCTCTTATGGCTGGCCAACATTCCCTTTTCTTGATGGTTCTCTGTCTCTTCTACCGATGTCACCTGCTCCCTCAGGAGAGGGAGGCCCTACAAAGTCTAGAGTAGATGATTGACCAGATTTTTCAGATCCCAGAAAGATCCCTGGGATGGCCCAGGGCCTGACAGGGAAGTGGGAATGTTGGCAATGCCTCAGGTTGGTGAACAATCTTTGGTGTTTTAATGTGGAAGCCCTGGATGGGCTGCAGAACCCTTTGTCCTCACCCTGACTCTGCCTCTAACCAGAGGTGTGATTTGGGGGAACTTACTATCTTTAGTTTGCATGTCTGTAAGAAAAGGGGGAGGAGGGTAAATGAGTTCATTCTAAGGGCCTTTCTAAGTCTAGCAAATTAAGATTCTTATTATTAGTTCTGTCATGCCCCAAGAAACATGTTCTAATGTTTTCTTTCTGATGTAGGGAAGGTTGGGCAGATGGACTGACATCACACAGACACTTCAGAATTCATCCTCTTTCTCTGCAAGATATCTTGACTCACTGCTCATCAGAGGACACCTTTCCATGGGGCACCATAGCATGAAGACTTTGGGAAGCTTCATGGGAGTGGCTGGTGCTCCTTTGGTCTACCAGTCTCCATTTCCCATTCCTAACAGCACCCCAGTATCCTTTGGGACAATTTTATCTTCCCCAGTGGCTTTAGTATGGGAGGGTCCTGACCTCCTGTAAACAAGAGGTGGACATGTGACCCAGACCAGCCAAGTGGATGCTCCTTTCTTGGAATTGGAATCTTGAGCAAAGCAGCAAAGGCTGCATATTTCTGATGTCATGAAATCCATTGGTGACCTCTTGATCTGCCAATCCTGCCATAAGACCGTTCCTAGACTTCCTGCTTCCAGAGCTGCTTATGTCTCTAGCAGTGTCCAGGACTGGGTGGAAGCTTCTGGTTGATTCTGAGAGTCCCCGTCTCCTTTCGTCATAGCCCCTTTTGCTTAAGTTAGGCAAAATCAGGTTTTACTGTTTGCAACCAGAGATCTACAAATATTGAACAATTTTCTAGGACACTTCTTAAATGTGAGCTCATGGTGAGAACATTTGTTCTGTGTTTCAGGCCTTCCCTGCTGGGAAGTGCAGGTTGTGCTACCCGGCGATATTTAGACTTTGGAGTAGACAGACTTAAGCCAAATTAGACATGATGTGTAGTGACTTCTTTGTTTACTGGTGTCCTTGGATAACTTTCTCAAAGCCTCAATTTTCTTGTCTATAAAATGAGGACCATAATACCAATGGTGCAGAATGGTTGCAGCGACTAAAGAAAATAGACATAGTAAGTTCTCAATAAACACTGGCTTTTGATTGTGGTTACAGTCATGAAAGCCTGAGAGGATTATGGTGCTGTGCTGGATTTCATCTGTCTCTGGGGGGCCCAAATGACTAGGTACAGAGAGTGAGAAGGATGACAATAATAGCAGTAATAGTCTGATGATAATTACAACAGGGTACACTTACATAGCACTTATTATATCCCAGGTACTGTCCCAAGCACTTAAAGTATAACTGACTTATTCCTGCCAACCATAGTTTGTGGCAGGTCACTCTTACTACTCCATTTTACTGAAGAGGAATAGAGGCAAAGAGCAAGACTTTTGCCTTGGCCTCCTTTTGCTCAGGGTCTCCAGAAGTACTTGCTGTGCTCTGATATTTTCTATCTGACATGAGAAGGTTGGGCAGACAGGTGGATATACCACACACCCTGCAGAATTCTTACACTTCCTCTGTATGCTCCTCCTGGTGTCAGAGACCTTGGCACTGCACATGGGGAGGAGGCGCTTCATTGGTAGGCATCACTCACAGCCTAATGTATGCTCCTGGATTTGTTCTTGAAGTTGAGATTTCGCTGTGTTTGTCACAAATAGACAGGCAGCCCCATTTCCTGTTGGTTTGGCTTCTTTTCTATTAAATTACTCAACTATGAGGATGGGGAGGATGGGCAGGAAGGGAAATGGAACAGGGTTAAAAGAGGGCTCTGGCTTCAGCAAGTGAGAAATTTCCTAGCAGCTTTTCCCACTTGTTAGGTTTTACTGAGACCATGTGAAGATGGGCTTAATGGCTCCACCTTGGTTGCCACTCTGAAGATGAGGATTGGTTCTCCTCTTGGGGAGCTGGCCCATGGACCAGGTTCTGCTGCTGAGGCCGGGGGAAACTTGCCAGAGCCTCTAGCGATGCATTGGCACAGCCGAGCGAGGTGGACCACAACATGGGGTGTGAACTTAAGTTTGAAAGAGGAGGCAGGTCAAAGAGCTGAAGGATATCCTTCATTGAGTTTCTTCCCAAAGACACTCTTAAAGAGTGGGGAAGGAGACCACCCATCTGGAGCAACAGGCCCTTTCAGTACTACCTCATTTAATCTGCATGTCAATCCTGTGGAGTTATTTTACCTTTTGATTCTCCCTTATAGGCAGGACACTGAAGCTTGCAGAGATGCCGTGAATCAGTGAAGGACCCCTAGCAGAGCCAGGATTTAAATTTAGATCTGCTCGGCTCCAAGACCATCCCAGCACTCTTCCTTTCCTCTGGGTGCTGTGACATGAGAGCTGGATCCTCTCTGCCAAGGCTTCCACCTCTCACAAACTACAGGACCACAGATGATGATGAAACCCAGGGATGGAGGTGAATGGCTTTGCTGAGGCTGGGGTTGTTGAAGAGGAGGTGACCATCAAATGAGGGGAAGTGTTTCAGGTGTGGGAAGCCTGAACTGAGGGTTTGGTGCCTGGGCTGGGGAAGTTAAAGCAGGTTGGAGGTCTGTAGGAAATCACCTAATGTAGCGGTTCTCAACTGGGGGTTATTTTGGAAACATTCTTGGTTGTTGTGATGGGGTTGTGGGTGTGCTACTAGCCTCCAGGGGGTACATAAATGTTCAACACAGAATCATCTGGCCCACAATGCCAACAGTGACAAGATTAAGCAAGTGTGAGCTCAGGAACCCCCTGTTTATAAGTGTAGCAACAGGGTTCCCAAGAGGTGGGTGTCCTTCCCCAGGAAAGGCAGCTCATGTGAGAGAGAGACGAGGCCTGAGCCCAGGTCTGCTGCTCCCCAGATGAGTGATATTTATACCATGGGGTGTGGCCTTAGTCAAGCACAGCAGGAATGGATTTTCTGGTAGAGAGGGTGTCCAGTGCAGCTTGCCCACAGAGGTGAGGGCCTCCCAGGTCCCTCCCCTTGGGGGGAAGAAGTGCTGCTAGTCGTCTGGTGTGTTCTGGCCCAGGACCCAGGGGAGGAAGGAGCATGTGGGTGCCCTGGGGACAGCCTGAGCTGGGGCTGCTGAAAGAGGCTGGTGAGACCTGGTCAGCTCTTTCTTCCTTCCTGGCCCTGAGTTGTGACTTTCCCTGCTGGGCTTACTGTGACCTTCATGCCCATCTGATGGAAAGAAACACGGGAGCTGCTGTAGCCCCTGGACTGAATACCACTGACCGTTATGAAGCACTCTTTATGATTCTGTCTCTCAGTTGACTGTGTGAGCCTCACCACATGGGGATGAAGTGGGCAGAGGGGGTGATGGGGTGATGGTTCCATTTTAGAGACCAGGGAAGTAGGCTGGGTGGTGATCGTGGTGGTTACCAGGTGACCTCCCCTCTTGCTAGAGGCTGCGTTGAACCGGGTTGAACCAGGTTGTGCCCCTGACACTCCATCTCCAGGGGAGTGGAATCCATCCCCACCTCTATCCAAGGGCTTCCTGTTCACCTGCTGTCTTTCAACCCACGTATCAGCTTCCGGCTTCCCAAGAGAGGAGAGCTCTTTTGGTTTGAGCCCCGAGGTGGTCACGCCTCCCTTTCTGTCCTGCTTCTCTGCATCCCTGCTAGGTTCTCTGCTTCTTGCAGGCGTGGATATCACCATGTTTACCTTCCAAAGAATGTTTGTGTTCTGCATTTATTTTTCCTCCTCATAGCATGGCTTTGCACGTGAGGCTGCGTGGCAGGGGCTCGGTGTTGACAGCTGTAGAATGATCTGCCTGTGCTCGGAGTCCAGTAGGGAGGCAGGCACAGAAAAGCCAACAACTGAAGAGTAAGCCCAGGGCACCACCGTGGCTCCTGAATGAACCGCTGTCCTCACATGGCTGCCTTGTCATTTGCATCGCATCACTCTCGAGGAGACCTTGCGCTTCTTCAGAACAGAGAGAATTTCTTTTCACTTTTGTCCCTCTAGCCCTTAGAAGGGTCTTAGTGGCTACCCAAATCAACGTCTGTTCATTTCTGTTCCCTCTCAGGATGACTTTTGGAATCTCATTGCCTTAACATATTTGCTCTGTGACTCTTTTTGGGCAAATTAATCTTTCTAAGCTTCAGAATCCTCATTTGGAAAAAATGGGGATTCAAACAATGACTCCTGGGAAGATTGTGTAAAGCATGCGCTGGAAGACGTTGCTACACAAGGCTACATCAACAGTCACATGATTAGTGTGGGGACACCCATGCCTGTCTAGCATGTGCACCGGCGCTGCTTGGATCTCAGGAACTCTTGATTCCACCTGAAGGGTTTATGTGTCAGTGCTAAGAAGGTGAGGGCTTCACTGGTTCACCAATTTCCACTGCTTCCTGGTTGGGAGGAAGGACCTTGTTGACATGCTGAGGACAGAGTGACAACAGTTGCTGGAGCAGAGTGGAGGTGAATCTACCGTGGTGGAGGCGGAAGGTCTGTGGGGATGACAAGTCTTGGGTTCATATTTGAAACTTGTTTCTTCCTGGCTTCCCTGCCAGCTAACTGAGCCCCTTGAGATACCTGTCACCATGTCCCTGCATGCTCCACACTTCCTAAAGTTGTCTTAAGGAGAATTAAAAAATACTGTTTTGTGACAAGAGGACATATTGTTACTTATGAGTGAAGTGTTACTTCTACAGAGGAAGGAGGGTGGGGTTGCATTGAGCTACTTGCTCTGGTGCTGCAGTCTGGCTGGGCGAAATAACCGGGGGGGGGGGGGGGGGGTGTGTGTGACAAGGAACTTGTGAAGGTTGATACAGCAGGAGCGGGAGCCACTTTATTGTAGGACAGTAGGGGTATATATACATAACTGAATACACAGCCTGTTCTTAATTAACATAATCTAGATACAGCAGTCAACAATAAGGAATCCTCATCATCTTAATTTCGCCCAACTAGACTGCGGCACTCTGGTTACCAGGGTTTCAGGTTTCTGCCCAGTTGGTGTTCCTAATTCCAGTGTGCATAACCTACGTGGCTGGGAGTGCCCTCAGCCAGCTCAGGGACCTGGACTCCCCAAGGCTTGGATTGCTAACATTTTTTGCTCTTTCCTGGATCTGCCACTGTCTCTTTGTTGAGCATCAGGAGACAATTTCTTGATATCTCCATTGGTAGGATTGTTGATCTCAGCTGGTTGCAAGCCCTTGGATAGAGGTGGGGATGGATTCTACTCCCCTGGAGATTGAGTGTCAGGGGCACAACTTCAGGCACCTGGTCATATTACCTTGGGATAGTCCAGAGCTGGCTCAGCGTTCCTGCACTGTCTCTAGCACATGTATGAAGACAAGTTCTCGCCTTTATGTGATATACCGTCAAAGCATTAGTGTCTGAGACCCACTTCCCTCTGCATTCCCAGCTACCCATGTGCATGTTGTTAGGTGGTCAGCCACGGGGACCAAGGCATTTGAAATTTTGCTGCAGTGGCAGGGCTTGAAGACTCACTGTCAGTCTCAACTCTGCCTCTGGGACCCGCCAGTAATCAACACCTCCAGAGCATGTTGCAGCACACATCACAACTGGCCCCTCCAGGCCCTGCATTACTTTTCCTGAGCGTGCCCCTTGTGCCTGGTAGTTTGTACCAGGGAGCCCCATTGCACCTCTGGTAGCAGGCCCGCCCTGGCCCCTGGGGACTCAACCCCCAGTTCTTTGTTATGCATGTCAATGTGGCCAGCTCACAAGGCCATGACGTGGGCTTGTGGTTTCCCTATTTATCTGCCTAGAGCATATGTGTCTCTCGGGAACATCTTGACCTGTTCGAGCCTCCTGATAGGGGACGGTGACGTGACGGTAACCCAAGGACGCAGTTATTACTCTTCCCTCCTCACTTTTGAGTGATTTCCCGCAGCTGTTAAAAAGATATATAAGGGGAACAAATTTGGCAATAAAGCGCTCACATGCTCCCTCTTGGATGAAGAACCTTGGTGTCCTGCGTATTTTTAACCCCGCCGTCCCTCGCCAGACTCGGCTCCGTTAGCCGGACGCGGCAGGCTGTGTCAGCCTGTCTTCTCAGGCTTTTGCCTTGGCAGGTGGAGCTGAGAGGAATTTTCCATGACTCCAAGGGGTGTCTTCCAACAAAGACTCAAAGTTTTTTAAAAAAATTTTAATGACCAACTCCTAGGGGCCTCTTTTGTCTGCTTTCTGGATCATATACCATGCTTGTCTGGCTCTATGACAGTATGCAGTATGTCCTCAGGGGTTGGTTCCAGGACCCCCCATGGACAACTAAATCTGGTGATGCTCAAGTCAATTTAGGCATATCCTTTCAGATCTTTTGTATCATCTCTAGATTAATTATAATACCAAATGCAATGTAAATGCTATGCAAAATAGTTGTTAAACTGTATTGTTTAAGGAATAATGAATGATGAGAGAAAAGTCTGTGCATCATCAATGTGAACTCAATTTCAGAAATATTTCGGATCTAATTTGGCTCAATTGGTGGATGTAGAACCCACAGATATGGAGAACTGATTGAGTTACTGGATCTAGAATCATTCATGTCCCTTGGAGTGAGATGAAGATTTCACACCAAAAGATCAGTGCTCTGTGGATGCTCTGAGTCACCACTTCTGCCTTGGGGGCACCATCGGAGACAGTTTCTGGAGGCTTCAGGCTGCAGCTGCTCTATTTGTTTTGGGGTCTTCCATGTGTCACCCTAAGGATGAGATGCAGAGAACATAACCTTTTGTTGAACTGAGCTTATAAGTTCTCAAATACAGAGACGTGAACACGAGGAAGGTCTTGGGAGATATGTAAAGTCTCAGATACCAACCTGTGTTGAGAGGTGGTGGCTGAGGGTGGGGTGGGGCTGATGGTACAAGGGACTTTCAAGAACTGGGACTTCAATATTGAATTAATTACCAGCTGTTTTTCTGTATAATAAGTTCCCATCCATTGGGTCATGTCTTCAGTAAATTCTTTTAGGTACCTGGGAGTGATTTGGGGCAAAATCAGAAGAAAGGAACTTCATTGTACATTAGAGTCAGTGAGGGTAGGGGAGGAAAGAAGAGGTGGGGAAGGGAATTCATAAATGAGAGAATTTGGTGAGAGCCAGTGGAGGTCACAAGGACACATGTCTTTGGGGACTCACAGAAATCTTGGGGAAGGTCTTGGACTTCTAGAAGGTTGTAGAAGGGACTGGTGCTCATTTTATTGAAACCCTAAAGTTTAGAAAACCTCATCTAGTACCAAGGTATGTTTGGATTCCCTCCCCCCCCACACACACAAAAAAAGTTAGGATTCCACATCCCAGCTGTGTAACTGCTTTGAAGAGTACTATTGGTGTTTGTTTGGAAGGTTGAGGGGGCTTTTCACTTTTTTCTCTATTTCAATATTATTTCAATTAAAAACTTGATTTACAGAAGTACCATTTTATAACTTAAAAAACAATAAAGGTCCAAATGTGTATAATCTCATTGCCCAGATGTAATAACTTTTAACCTTTGATGTGTATTCTTTTTGGTGTGTTTTCCTCACATGTAAACACATATGCAGCCATGTGTAAAAGCCGAGATTATACCATTCTTCTTGTTGTCTAGCCTCCTTTTAAAACCTTAGGGTATATCTAGACATCTTTCCATGTCTTCAGCATGCAGACGTGCATGACAATTGGCTTTTTTTTTTTGAGAATTTTTTAACATTTACTTTTTTTTAGTTTTCGGTGGACACAACATCTTTATTTGTATGTGGTGCTGAGGATCGATCCCAGCGCTGTGCACATGGCAGGCGAGCGCGCTACCGCTTGAGCCACATCCCCAGCCAGACAAATGGTCCATCGTATGTATCCCTGGTTTATGAAACTGATTCTCTATTGGAAGACAGTAAGGCTGTTTCAAGTTTTTCTACAGTAAACCCTTATAAATGCATCTTTTTATCTTTTTAAGTTATGTCCACAAAAAATATTCTGAGAGGTGGAATCACTAGGCCAAAGAACAGTTCTGTTAAACATTTTGATACATATTATCCAAGAGTATTTCAGAAATGTACCAATTTCCATTTTTTTCCAGCCATCTTAATGCACATTTTTTGAGTGCTTACTCTGTTCCAGATAAATATGACATTATTTTTACCCTGAGGAGGCTGATATGCTATTAGGTGGCTTGTTAACATATACCAAGATTCCCTATTTATTTAACAAGCACTTATATAATGCTTACTATGTACCACATACTATTCTAAGGAGTTTAAAATATTAAGTCATTCAATTCACATGACAACCCCCTCAGTTAGTACTATTATTATATCCATTTTTCAAATGAAGGCTCTGAAACCAAGAAGTTAAGTAACTTGCTCAAGTTCACAAACCTAAGAAGTGCCCTGACTTCAGAATCTGTTCTGAATCCTGTGCTGTGGTTCCTCTTGGCCTAACGAGGTGATAACCCTCTTGGCACTGAGATGGTAGAACCAGTGGCTTGGAAAACCTATCTTCAATTGTGGAAACTACCTAGAAGGATGGATGGCCAGTTTCCTAAGCTCCTCTCTTGAGGGCTGGGAGAGTTCACGGTGGAAGATAGAATGGAAGAATGAGGATCATGAGGTTTTCCCTGAAAATTTCCATGACAAGGCTGTTGTTCACTGTGACCTAGGGCTGAATAAACTAGCTGGATCTTTATCCCTCAGGAAGGTGGAACTCTTCTTGGTTTTGAGTTGTGCATTAATTCTGAAGAAGGTCAGCTAGAGAGTGCAGAAGGAGGAGGCGGGTGAGAGTGCAGGGGATTGAGATAGATAGAAACAGCTAGAACAAAGGCCAAAAGACTGGAGTGCATCCTGTGTCCTGGTAGGGTGGGCGAACCAGGGGGCTGGAGAATAAGCTGCAGAGGGGCTTCTATGGGAAATGAGAAAGCGTGGCTGTTTTCAAATGCTAGACAGCTCTGAGCTCTGGCAGGGAGGTGAACTGAGGACAAAAGGGGCCATTATATTTTAAAGCAGAGAAATAACCAGAGCAGTATCTTATGACTGTCTTGCAGTCTTTAAGTATGGGAAGACCTATGAGAGAATGGACAGACCAGGGTAGTAAATCACTACAGTTGTCTAAACTAGAGAGCTTTAGGGTTTGATTTAGTGCAAAGATCATGTGAACCTAAAGATGGAGGATGGTATGAGTGTAATGTGAAGATGAAATCAGTGAGTCTCCATGTTGAGTTTTGTGGGGCTGGAGGGAGTAAGGAGTTGTTATGGTTTGGATGTGAGGTGTCCCCCAAAACCTCATATGTGAGACAATGCAGGATGGTTCGGAGGAAGAATGATTGGTTTGTAAGAGTCTTAACCCAATTAGTTTGTAAGTGGTTGTGGCTGGAGGAGGTGGGAATTGGGTTTGGCTATGGGGTATATATTTTTTATCTGGAGAGTGGAATTGTGTTCTCTCTGCTTCTTGATCATCATGATGTGAGCTGCTTCCCTCTGTCACACACTCCGCCAACGTTCAGCCTCATCTCCAGCCCTGAGGAATGGAGCCCGCCTTCTTTTTTTTTGTTTTGTTTTATAAAATCAATATTTATTTTTTATTTTTTTTATTGGTTGTTCAAAACATTACAAAGCTCTTGACATATCATATTTCATACATTTGATTCAGGTGGGTTTTGAACTCCCAATTTTACCCCAAATACAGATTACAGAATCACGTCGGTTTGGAGCCCGCCTTCTATGGACTAAGACCTCTGAAACTGTGAGCCCTCAAATAAACATTTCCCCCTCTACAATTGTTCTCATCAGATCTTTTAGTCACAGCAGTGAAATAGCTGACCAGAAGAGGAGTTAAACAAAGATTTTATGACTTTTCAGCTTGAGCATTTGGGAAGATGTTCGTGCCTTCACCTGGGAAACCCGGGGCAAGGGTGGCTGGAGGGCAGGCAGAATGAAAGACAGGGACTGGATTAATTGATTCTAAGGAAGAAGGATATCTAGCTGAGAGAGCCAAGCAGCAGAAGGAGATGCATATTTGTGGTTCGAGAGAGGATCTGCGACTGGAGAAGAGTCCCGAGAATCAGCAGTCTAAATCAGGGACTTCTGAATGGGGTGGGACTCCCCGGGGAGAAACTGCAGATTGGAAGGAGCCAGCTGAAGACCAAGGGCTGGTCCTTGAGAAATGTCCTTGGTTAAAGACATTTTGTGACTCACCTTTGGCTGCTTGTTGGAGTCACCTGGAGTCTCTAAAAGCTCCTGATAGCTGGGTCCCACCCAGGTATTCTGAGTCAGTTGGCCTGGGAAGCAGCCTGGATATCAGATTTCCTCCTTCCCCTTTTCATTCTCTTCTTCTTCTGAATCCTTTAAAAAATTATTTATTTAGGTATCAGAAATCTTCCCCGGTAGCTAAGGTGAAGAGCAATTAATTATTAAAAGGGGCAACAGAAGAGGAATCCCAGAAGAAGCCATCTCAGCAGAGCAGGCACGAGTTTAGAAGTGCATTTTGCTTGTTCTACAGCCTTTTATGAATGCCTAATAACGGTGGCTACCATTTATTGAAGGCTCTTCTGTGTCAGGCTGAGTACTTTACACAGATTATTTTGTCTAACACTCACACAACACCATGAGGTGGATATTCTTTTTAAAAAATTTTAATTGATTCATACAATTATACATATTTATGGGACAGTGTGATATTTTGACACACGGATACAATGTATAATGATCAAATCAGGGTATTAGCATTTCCATCATCTCAAATATTTATCATTTCTCTGTTTTGGAAACATTCAAAAATCCTCTCTTCTGGCTATTTTGAAAAATACAGTTAAATGAACACTAGATCTAATTTATCCCATTTAATTATATTTTGGTGTCCATTATCCATCCTCTTTTTATTATCTTGCCCCTTCCTCATTTTCCTGCCCTTTCCAAGATTCTGGTGATCAATGGGGTAGATATTCTTACCCTGCTTTGCCATCAGAGAAGTCAAGTAACTTGCCTGAAGTCACATGTCTAAAACCAAATGAGAGAGCCAGGATTTGAACCTGGCATTGAATGTTCTCAAAGCCCTTGGAATTAGCCACTGTGCTATTCCACCCACTGCCTGCCAGCCTTGTTCTTGGAAGGGGGCTTGCAATCCGATGAGTATAGAAGAATTACACGTAATAACCAAGGTGCTGCATTGGAAGAAGGTCCTGGGGAGGAGGTTCACACCAGCCTGGAGGACTCCAGGAAAGCTTTGCTTATGAGCAAATGGTCAGGGAAACACTACTTATTCTTGCACTCGAAACAGGCTCCACCTCTTTTTTAAAAATTGATTTTATTTTTTTAAGTACACGACAGCAGAATGCATTACAATTCTTATTACACATATAGAGCACAAGTTTTCATATCTTTGTATATAGAGTATGTTCACGCCAATTCATGTCTTTATACATACTTTGTTTTTTTTGCATTACAATTCTATTTTTTATATTTATTTTTTAGTTTTAGATGGACACAATATCTTTATTTTATTTTTAAGTGGTGCTGAGGATCAAACCCAGTGCCTCATGCATGCCAGGCAAGCGCACTACCACTTGAGCCACATCCCGAGCCCCACAATTCTTATTACACATAAATACCACAATTTTTCATATCTCTGTTTGTATGTAAAGTATGATGACACCCAATTCTTATCTTCATACATGTACTTTGGATAATGATGTCCATCACATTCCACCATTTTTACTAATCCCCTGCCCCGTCCCTTTCCCTCCCACCCCTCTTCCCTATCTAGAATTCATCTAATCCTCCCATTCTCCCCCTCCCTACCCCACTATGAGTCAACATCCTATATCAGAGAAAACATTTGGCATTTGTTTTTTGGGATTGGCTAACTTCACTTAGCATTATCTTCTCCAATGCCATCCATTTACCTGCAAATCAGGCTCCACCTCTTGATAGGAGGGTAGCAAGTGTTAGAGGGAACAACTTGAAGTTAAACAACTGTCCTGTTGATTGTGGGCACTTTTGGACTTTCTTTTTAGACCCTTTTGCTTTATGAAGACGACAACACCTCTCTAGTAAGTTGCAGCTGAGGTGCTTTCTCTTCTTTTAAACTACTCTACCACAGGAGCTGCGATTGCTGAGAAGGGGCTCCTAACCTGGATAACACTGTTGAATTCTGCATGGGCAGAGTCACTGGCTGGGCCAATGATAATACCCACTGCTCTGCGGAGAAATGCCTTTAAATACAGCTTGACATCTTCTTTGGGAAGGTCTCTCCGAAGTCAATATGAATTTACTGTATCTGGAGAGAGAAGGGGCACATTTAGGCTTTTGGAAATAGGAAGCTAAGAGTGAGCATCAGTCAGGGTTGTCACCACCTTATATATCATAACTTTGTGCTGATGTCATCCCCCGACTGCGTGAGTCAGAACATAATAAACTCTAAAATTGCCAGACTAAAGGCTGCAGCTCATGCCTGTGATTTATGACAGAAATTATGAGCAGCTACATTAGCTTCTGCACCTCCCATTTATGTTTGCATGAAGTTCAAAGGGGGAAGGAGAAGCTTAACTCTTTGTCTGACATGGTGGAGACCATGGTCTCAGAGGGAGCCACGTTTTCTTTGTACCATTTAAGATCTGGTCCTTGGCGTCTGCTCTTGACTGACAAGGACACCTTTGTATTAGCCGTGCTGGCTCCCCTCTCAACTCCATCTTTGAAGCTGCTCAAGGGAACTGGCTCATCAACAGGTTTAATTAAGGTTCCTGAAAAGCCAGGGAGTTGAGAACTCTTTATATGAATGCAATAGCAATATCAATTTGACACAATTAGTGGCCAAATATACCATTTCATACAAGTGGCTCTCACCAATTTGCAGACTGTTCTTATTAATCTTACTATTAGTGAAATTATTCAGGACTCAGATCTGAGACATTCAATATCAGGATGGTGAAAAATGTCAAAAAATTGTTGATATTTAGTCTTAGCTTTTTTTTTTTTTTTCAGACTGCTGTAACAAAATGCCTTAGTCTGGTGATTTATAAACAACAAATATTTATGTTCTGGAAGCTGGCATGCTCAGGATCAAAGCACTGACAGATTTGGTGTCTGGAGAGGGCTCATTCTTCATAGGCAGCACTTTCTTGCTGTGGTCTTATAAGCTGGAAGGAGAGAATGAGCTCCCTCAGGCCTATACTATAAGGACACTAATCCTAAAGTATAAAGGCCTAATCATCTCCCTATTACCTTGGGGGGATTGGAATTTCAATATATAAATTTTGGGAGTGATCACAAACAAATAGATTAGTGAGAATAATGCAAATACTATTTTTTTTTAAACAAGTGATGAGATCTGTGATTTAAAAATTACTCCAGCAATAAATCACTGAGGATCAACCAAGGGTCATGCTCTATGCTAGGGACTAGAGATCCTGAGGTGAACAAGTCCTGGCCTTCAGGAAGCCTATGGTTTGGGGAAGGAAAATAGTCAATAAATATAGTCCTGTGAGGGTTCAAGATGCTATGTGGTATGGTCCAGATGGGAGGTGTCTCCCAAAAGCTCATGTGAGACAAATGCAAGAAAGTTTAGAGATGTGACGATTGGGCAATGAGATTTGTAATGTAATCAGTGCATTAATGCCCTGATGGGGATTAACTCGGTGGTGATTGTAGGCAGATAGGATGTGTCCGTAGGAGGTGGGTTCCTGGGGTTGTGCCTTTGGAGTATTTTGTCCCTGTGAGTGGAGCAGTCTTTATCTGCTTTCTAGTGCCATGTCCTGAGCCATTTTCCTTCACCACACCTTTTCGCTATGATGTCCTGTCTTATCTCGGGCCCTGCTGAATGGAGCCAGCCTTCTTTGGACTAAGGCCTCTAAAACTGTGAGCCCCCAAATAAACTTTTCCTCCTCTAATTGTTCTTGTCAGGTCTTTTTGGTCATAGTGCCAAAAAAGCTGACTAAAGTAGTATGATTGTTGACAGCATTTGGAAGGGCATATGAGGAGGAAGAAGAGTGCTGTGAGATGGGTTGAATGTTTGTATCCCTCCCAATCTCATATGTTGGCTCCTAACCCTCAATGGGATGGTGGGATTTTGGACTTTTAGGTCAGAAGGGTGATGCCCTCGTGTGTGGAATTAATGACCTTATAAGAAGACTCAAGAGCTGGATGAGGTGATGCATACCTGTAATCCCAGTGATTTGGGAGGCTGAAGCAGGAGGATCACAAGTTTGAAGTCTGCTTTGGCAACATAGTGAGATCCTACCTAAAAATAAAAATAAAAAGGGCTGGAGATATAGCTCAGAAGTAGAACTCCCCTGTCCTGGGTTCAATCCCTGGGAAGGAAGGAAGGAAGGAAGGAAGGAAGGAAGGAAGGCAGGCAGGCAGACACAAGGGAGCTTGCTTCCCCTCTCTGTTCTATACCTTGTGAGGATAAAATGAAAAGATGGCCATCTGCAAACCAGGAAGTGAGCTCTCACCAGATGCTGGATCTGTCAGCCCATTGATCTTCTTAGAAATAAATTTCTATTTTTTATGTTATGCATAAAAACTAGGTTCCCCCCCACCCAATGGTAGCCTGACAAAGTGTTTTTAAAGATTAAGGAGTCTTGAATATATTTAAGTGTGGGGGCAGGGAGAGAAAGAAAGAGAAAGAGACTGATTTTAGGTCTGAATAGTGAGAATAATCCACAGGTGGAAGGAGATAGCCTCTAGTTCACAGGTGGAGAGATTTTTTTTGTTACTCAGGATATTGTAGTTGCAATCCACCCAAGTTACCTCAAGTAGTGGTGTTTATTGACAGCTTTATGTATGGAAATCCAGGAATGGCCAGGCACAGGAAGGCCAGGGACCTAGCTGAACTGTGATGAAGATTTTCATTGCAGAGCACCTATTAACAAAATCCAATTGCTCTTTTGCCATTTCTGACCCTTGTGGCTGGCAGCTTTAGTGCCTCTAGCTCATGTTACAAGGGAAGAACTCTGATCAGCCCATGTCACCTTTAGCTTTTACGCCACATCATAGACTTCTGATTAGTCCATGGATTAGTTGTGCTTAAGTGAAGAGGTTAGCCTTTGATCCAGTCAGTAGCTACCTCACCCCCTCCTTTCCAAAGAACAGGTGATTGATCCCTTGGAGAGGGTGAGGCTATCAGTGGGGCAGGTTTAGTTAGAAGTAGAAGTTGCTTCCAGGAAATCTTCTCTTTCCCATTTCCCTTCACTTAAAAAAATAAAAGGAATAGACTTTTACAGATAAACTTGAATTTTATACTATACTCAATTTTATTTCCTTCCCTCTCTTTGTCCTTCCCATAATGGTAATCACTGCCATAAATTTATGGATTGCTTTGGGAAAAATAATGTACATGTAATTGAGTTTTCCATCCATGAACATGGTATATCTCTTTATTCAGGTTTTCTTTTAAGGGCTTCAAAAATGTTCTGTCATTTCCCTATAAATTTTCTTTCACACTTTATTCTCAGATAGATAGAATTTTTCTACTATGAGTGACATTTTTTTCTATTATAATTTCTTTTTATTTTTTATGTATTTATTTAGGACTGGGGATTGAATCCAGGGTAGCTTTGCCATTGAACTACAGCTTCAGTTCTTTTTATTTTGAGAGAGAGTTCTGCTAAGTTGCTGAGGCTGGCCTTGGACTTGCAATCTTCCTGCCTCAGCCTCCTAAAGTTGCTAGAGTTACAGGCGTGTGCCACCTTGCCTGGCTTTATTATAATTTCTTACTGGTAATTATTAGTATAATGGAACTCTACTGACTTCAAATTTTGATTCTGCAGTTGACAATCTTGAAGAATTCTCTTATTAAATAGACTGAGGTCCCACAATCCCCACCTAAGGTCTCACACCCAATTGACCTAAGGACCTATCACTATGCCCCACCTTTTAAAGGTCCCTGTATTTCCTAATACCACCATCCTGGGGACCAAGACTCCAATGCATGAAGCTTTGGGGGACACAATTAAAGTATATCTGAACCATATCACATGCCAATCAAAGCTCTCACCTGTGTATCCCCTGTTAGACTTGGGGGAATATGAAGTTCTTCTCTGTGAAAGGTGCAAGCTGTAGGGAACCAAGTTGGTGGGTCTCTGTGCCTATTCCTGTCTGAAAATGGTTGCTGTCATCTCTTTATTTATTTGCCTATGTCTTCGTCATCCTGTGCTATGTCTGGCATCAGTGGGTCTTACTTTCTAATGTTAGTCAAGACAGAACACATTTGTCTACAGATACACTCTAATTTCTGGGGAATCTTATCGTTTTCTTCCCTTTCCCCTGATCAGTTAGAGGACCCTCAGTCACTAAACCTTCCCTAATTTGTTTTATCTTCCACTAACTCTAGTCTCCCATGTCTGGGCCTCTTTATCTTGCCTCTGGGAGAAGGAAGGCAAATCAATTTTTCCAATTCACACATTCTCTCCAGTGACTTGTTTCATCTGTACAATGTCCAGTGTACTAATATTTGGGAACCTGCCTCCCTCTGCTCTTTTAAAAGGCTTTTTGTAGAGATTTTCTAGAAACATTCAATTTGCTGTGTCAAATTACCAGTTGGTTACAAATGAACCTACTATTCATCAATCTGCTTTTATTGTATTATGTTCCTAATGGTGTTGAGCAAGACAGAAAATAGAAAGAAAGATGGTGTAAGCTCAAGAACCCAGTAAATCTATTATAGGGCCTGGTGTTGGGAATTCTCCCAGTCTGCTTTGTGAATTTCATCTCACAGTGACAGATCTCCCAGGAGACTGCAGAGTCAACTTTCTTAGTCACCCTAGCTAAACCCTAATTTTTTCATCCCACCCAAAAATGTACCTAGCTCAACCTCTTTCCCAGAGTACCTTTTCTATCCCAGACGCTAATCGAATCTAACTAATCCACAAGTGAAATGTCCACACAGAATTCCATTTTAATTAGCATACTACACTCATTGTGCAAATTTGCTCTCAGAGGAGTCCCATTGCAGCTGCATGGAGATGCTAATGACAGGGCCCCTTGATGTTTTCCCCAATAGCTTTCAGCTGCAAAAGCACTTAGGCAGAATGCCATGAGTGTCCTGCCCAACTGTATTACTGGGGAACACCCAATTGGCTAGAAGTTGATCCTCCTGTAACTTTTTGAGATTCTTTACATTTTCTCTTGAACCTCCAATGTACCATTTCTTATCAGGATGCCATGAAATGTAGCAGTATCTAGGATGAAAAGAAGAATTAGATTATGGACTATTTTCTTTCCTCTGTACCATGAAATTTCAATGCTGAAAATGATTTAATTTTTTTTCCTGCCCAGCTGGTTCATTTTATAACTGGGAAAACTATGGTTCACATTCTTTTAACTTGAGCTGGGGCTGGAATCTTCACTGAGGACCTCCCTGAACACCCATTGGAATCGGCCCTGTCTGGACCAACTAAATCAGATTTTGTGTGCAGGGGAGGTGGAATTGATATTTTTTTCAGCCTTCTTTTATGGGCTGAATTGTGTCTGTACCCCCAAATTCATATGTTGAAGTTCTAACCCCTAAGACCTTACAATGTGATGGGACTTGGAGATAGAGCTTTTAAGAGGGAATTAAGGTGTGACTCCACATCATGGACAACCACAAGAATGGGATCCTAATTAGAATTTTTAAGGTCAAATTTCAAATTTTTAAGGTCTCCAGAATAAGTTGTATTCCATGTATGTATAATATGTCAAAATACACTGTACTGTCATATATATCTAAAAAAGTACAAAAAAAAAAAAAAGAGGGAATTAAGGTAAAATGAAGTCACATGGGTGAGTCCTAATCCACTATGACACCTGTCCTCATAAGAAGAGAAGTTTAGAACATAGACACAGAGGGAAAACCAGGTGAAGACTGAAAGGACACTTGCAAAGTCAACACTTGCAAAGTCCAAGGACTACACTACACACCGGAATCCCATGCAAGAGATTTATTTTCAGTAGCATGGAGCAAACCCACAAGGCTGTCCCTCCGAGGAGAGCAGCAGCCTGTCAGCACTCACAGAGTAGCTTTATAGCCCGCAAGAGGAATTTCACAAACATGCTTAGGAGTTGCATCATGGGCTGGGGTGGGGTTAACCTTTTCATAGGCACATTCAGAATCCACGTCTGGGAGTCCCTAGATAAAAATGGCTTCTGACCTAAAATGGCGGATCTGATGCCAATAAAGACATTGGAAGAAGAGAACCCTCTGAAAGTCAAGCAAGAAGAGACAAACTGCCAACTCCTTGATTTCAGACTTCTAGTCTCCAGATGGTGAGAAAATAAATTTCTGTTGTTTAAGCCACCCAGCCTGGGGGACTTTGTCATGCAGACAACTAATTTTAATGTATAGCCAAGGCTGATCACAATGAATGAGTACAGAGCCTGGAATTTAACAGCAGTTGTTGAATTTAACGGGAATTATTGAATTGATATTTTGAAGGAGGGATTGAGTTTTCTAAAATTTTCATGTTCTTGAAATAACAGCAGACTTCAAGCATTGTAATGTTCTAGAATAATTGGCAAATAGTAATAATCATTTCCTGGAGGAAAACTATACCCTAACAGAGGACTTTCAAATTTTTAAGGTCTCCAGGTATCACTCTTCCCAAACTTCTTGGAATTGTTTTATGGAAGTTCTCCATATGGCTCTGTAGAGAAGAAATTTGTGCTCCAAAGGAAAATGATGCCTTGTTTAGAACACAGCCTTTCAGATTATTTTATTCTGATTCTCTGCAGGCTCTGTACCCATAAAGGATTATATTGTGTTTCCCCCAGTTTTCTATGTTGAAGTCCTCTAATTCCCAGTATCTGAGAATGTGAACTGGTTTGGAAATAGGGTCATTGCAGATATAATTAATGATGATGATGTTATATTGAAGCAGGATGGTATCCAATTTGATATGGTTGGCATCCTCAATAAAAACAGGAAAATTGGACATGGAAACATACAGAGAACGTTGTCATGTGAAGAAGGCATAGAGAAAGGCAATGACTTGCAGGCTGAGGAATGCCAAAGATTACCAAAGAACTAGAGAAAGTGAGATGAGAGGCAGGGAACAGACTCTCTCCCACAACCTTCAGAAGGAAGCAGCCCCGCAGCACCTCAATTGTGGACTTTCAGCTCCCAGAACTGCAATCCAATAGATTTCTGCTTTGTGAACCACTGAATTTGTGGTACTTTTAAAAGGCAGCCCTGGTAAGAAAATATATTGCTTTGGACCTTCTTTAGAATCTATATTATAGATAACTGATAGTAATACAAAATAATTCTTGTCTAGAGACATGAAAAATTTGTCCTGTCCATGTAAAAGTTTAATTTCCTTCCTTCCCCCACTGTGAGAGGCATTCTTAGTTGCCCATTTATTTCAATATTCTTTATCTACAAATATCTCTGTTCCTCGATTTGTCTTTTGAATTGGTTATAACATCTTATTGGTTCCCTCATCTGACAATGAGTTAAATAAAAATTTTAACATGTTTAGATTATATCGATGTGAAAGTCCTGATTTAATATTTTTTTTTTTTTGGAAAATGATCCTTTAACAATTTCTTATTATCAATTAATTCTTATATGTGTTTGTTTTATACACATTTGATTTTTTTCTCTTTTCTGCTTTTAAAAAATATTTTCACTTTAGGAATAGTTACTAGAGACTGGGAAGGGTAGTGGGGAGAGAGATTGTATGAGATTAGAAAATAGGTAACAAAATATAGGGGGACAGGGGAATTAGTTTTTGTGTTCTGTAGCACAGTAGGGTGACTACAAATTATAACAATTTATGACATATTTCAAAATAATTAGGAAAGAACAGTCCAAAGGTCCCTAACACGCAGCAATGAAAAAACGTTTGAGGAGATGGAAATGCTATATGCCTCAATTTGATCATTACACATTGAATATGTGCATTGAAATATGGCACTGTACCCCATAAGTACACACAAATATTGTTTGATGCTGATGGTAAATTGAGAAAGGGTAGTCCCCGGACCTGACAGTTTTCATCAAACACTCATGGGCTGTCCCTAGAAGGAAGGGGTGGGGTCATTCCCTGTATGCTCCAGCATCTATCAGTTATAGGGAGACAGATTTGGGCTCAACAGGAAGATGAGCTTGCTGATCATTGGTGCTGTCCAAGATAGATGGGCTGCCTTGGGAGCAATGAGTTTTTGTGGTTAGGGTTTTGACAGAGAGGCTAAGGGTGTTAGGATGCCTTTTTGGTGGATGTTGTTTCAGTGCTTAAGGATCAAAGCCTTGACTCATGAGAATGAGTAATTCAAAGACATGAAGAGAGACCTGAACGTTCTTTCCTTTGCCTCTTTTCTTGTTCCCATCTCTAGCCCTTTCCAGCCTTAGCTAAAAAGTCCAATTCCTTCCTCCCTCCTGGGGTCCTCTTTCCAGCCTCTCAGTCTTTCTTCCATTTTCCACTTCAATCTTGGAATGCCCTTTTTTGGGGAGAGTAACTAGCCAAGTAATTAGCTTAGGGTCACCTAGCTACCCACCAGAGTGAGGCAGGATGGAACATTTAGATGCTCTGTCCTCTGAGCCTGGCCCTAGGGACTTCTAGTAAAACGGGTTGTCCGTGACAAAGATGTCACCAGCAAGTGGCTGTGAGACACTGTGGATGGGGTGTTATTGCTTGACACCCTGTCTTTGGCTGCAGTCTAGTAAAGCTCTGAGGGTATAATTAATGCCATATGCGTATTGTCTAATGTCATAATAAATCTGCCTGCGATGGCTTCTCATGGGCATTTTCTGACTCTTGGTGCTAAGCTTCATGAGTCCCCATCACTGCTTTCCAGGCATGTCATCATTTTACAGGTTATAATTTGCAAACGAGAGAGACACCTATTAGCATGGAGGTAGTTAAGGTTACCCCAGTGACTTCATTATACACCACGCCTCTTGCAGGTTTGTAATTACTCAGCTAAAGAAAACTGCCAAAGGCAGTCACTTGACATAGATATATAGATCCAGTCCACAAGAATTATTGGTATGATTTTTTTGCCTTTCTTTAAATTAAAAAAGGAGATTAAAAAATCAGTGACCTTCATCTGTGTGCATGGTGATTCCAACAGAGTTTCAATGCCCAAGTCCACAGGTGTAACACAGGTTTAACTTGGATCTTAAAGAGTGTTAGTTTGATAGACAACACCTTACTTTCATTGCAATGGAAGGGGAACCCCATCTGCCTCCTTTTAGGATGCTGTCACCACAGATTATGTCATAGATTCATGGTGAGATAGGGACTTGATTAAGGGTAGGCAGCTGGTTCTGAGTCAGGGGCAAGGGTAAGATCCTGTTACCTATACCCTGTCCTGTAAGGTTGAGTCATGCAGCACAGAGCTGTAGGGTCCCAGATCACCAGCATGCCATCAGTCAACCAGAAAGACAGCTACCCAGGAAGTCCACAGGTGGCCTGTCATTTTTCCTGAGCTCCTTTCACTCTATACCACTTGAGAACTCTTCCCTCATAGACCAGGAGTCCTGTGCTTACTGCTAGCCTGGCTGAGCTCAGTGACCAGTGGGCAGTCAATGAGGCACCAGGCCAGCAGTCCCTTCTCTCCCTCTTTCCTCTAACTCCTTCTACGGAACCTCGTGTTGATGAAGCCCCAATCCTTGGATGTCTCCCTCAAATTATTATTTATTTGATTAGGGCTCATTATTCCCCAGGGTATAATCAGAAGAGTTTCTTGGAGGATTTTTTTTTTCCTCCTAGGAGATAGGTAGTAAGTCTCTTTGTGGGCCTAGTGGCTAGTCTACAAACTCAAGCAAAATTTCTAGCTCCAAAGACATTCACAATTTACAATTCTTCTATGAATCTTTAGCTTCATACATCATGTACACCAGAGAGAGTCACGTTCACACATTAAATAAAGAATCACGTTCACACCAAAAATAAAGTTATTAGATCTCCTTTTCCTTGCAATTTGAGTGTATATTTGTTTCCTAAGGAGTCACAATTTTAAAAAGCTCAGGGTAAATGGGATTCTAAAAACCATGTCTTATTTCATGATTAGTTTGCATGATCATCTCTGAGCGTAGATCTTAGCTTAATCTTTCTCTCATGGTCATTTACGGAACCCTCGTAGTGATCTGCTCCCAGGTTTCATTGGGAGCTAATTAATGATCTGCAAGCCAGCTCTTTAATTTACTAAAGACTTTATATTTCCCATGTAAAAATACTTCAAGACAAAGGAGACGTCTGTAATGAGACAAAAGTTGCTTAATTTCTATTTGGTAAACTCAGATGTACATCTTTTAAAAAAAATTTTTTTTGTAGTTGTAGATGGACAGAATGTCTTTATTTTATTTGTTTATTTTTACATGGTGCTGAGGATTGAACCCACTGTCTCACACATGATAGTTAAGCACGCTGCCACTAAGCTACAGCCTCAGCCCTCAGATCTACATCTTGTGAATGTTCTTTAATGGAATGTTGGAATACCTGGGTCCTGACTTTACTGCTAATTCAGAATAGAATCAGGCTCTGCAGACAGTTGACACACAGACTGATACTCACTTTTCTTGACCATTGAAGAGACTGTTAATAGATCAAGGCAAGATTTCTGATCAGGCTCAGACCAGCCACAGAATTCTCAAGGTTGCTGTTTGGACAGCCCTTGCTAACTAATTATGGTTACTAGAAATCAAAACTACTTGCCACGCTAGGGTAAAACAATTCTTTCCTGTCAAAAATTCTCTTCTTGCAGTTGGGCATGGTGGCTCACACTTGTATTCCCAGTGGCTTGGGAGGCTTAGACAAGAGGATTGCATGTTCAAGGTCAGCCTCACAACTTAGTGAGGCTTTCAGCAACTTAGTGAGACTCTGTCTTGATAAATAAATAAATAAATAAATAATAAATTAATTAATTAAAAGGGCTGGGGATGTAGCTCAGTGGTAAACTGCCCCACGTTAAATCCCCAGTAATCCCTACATCTGCCAAAATTCTATTGTTTCTATGTATTTATTCAATGTCTACTTTATGGAAAAAAGATGAAGTAATAGAATGACACTGATTTCTTTCTATCTGAAGAACTCTGGATTTACCTGTGTCAGAACTCTGATGGGATCTTCGTGGGACAAGCTACAATTGTAGAAGCTTGGATTCTGGGGAGGTGCAGGGAGTCAGGGCTTAGGAACCCAGAGTCTGAGGACCCTAACACAGTCACACTGAATATAGATTCAGTAAGGGTGGATTAGAGATCTTATACCCAAAGTTGAGATGGCTATGAAATACTTGAGCTTGTTCTGCAGGTGTTGGAATTCAGGAAGCCCATTTTTGGGCAGGAATGTGGGTATGCAAGCAGAAGATGATAGATATTCAAGAGGATAAGTTGCCTATTTTCATGTCCATTTGCAGCAAATTCTCAGACAGTGAACAGAGGCACAGAGAATAGGGTTTGACTTCAGGGTGGAGAAAAAGGGACTTGCAAATGTCAGAATGAGGTCTGATCGCCTGCCAAGAGAGTGTCTTGAGCAAGGGCTGGAGTTGAGATGAAGAGGTAGCAGGGAAAAATTGCAATCAGAGGTAAATGATGAACTCCAGCATCATGAATACCAGGTCCAGGGCACAGATGCTAAACCCATTGTTAGACTTCACAGGGAGGGTCAGGGAAAGCTGCAATTTTGGCAAGTATTTTGATTTTCATAACACTCATGTCTTGGAATTGTGTGCACATATAACCAAGAATCTGCCTGACTTTCAAACACATCCTGGAAGGTAGCCAACTCTCTTGGAGTCAGACTTAATAAAAAGTGTCCAGAGTTTTGGGCTCAGGTGTCTTCCACAGGCTATTTCAGAGCTGCCAAAGACTGAGAGCACGTAACTCTTATAAAGCTTCGGGGAAAAATTCTTTGATTGAATTGGGCCTGAAGATTGAGTCCAATAGGAAGTCTTGATTATAGGTTTCTTCTCTCAGCTGTCTCTTGATGGGCTCTGGGGACTGAGCTCAATTAAAGTCCAAGTGCTGGAGATGGAGCTGTCCAGAAAACCCAAGTAGCCAGACCTGTTCTTTCATAATCATTGCCACTTAATGAGAGGAAACCCACGCCCCTCCCTGGCCTGCAGCCTAGCGAGGCAATAGGATTTTTCTTTTTCTTTTGGCACCTGATTTCAAGTGCTCACTTGGGTCTGCCTGCAGTCAGATATGGATCAGCTTTGGGTCTGCTCAATCCTGGCTGCATATGAGAATCACGGGAGGAGCTTTGAAAAGAAATTCTTTGCCTGGATTAAAATCAAAGATTCCAATGTAATTGTCATGGGGCCTGGATGTTGGTATTTTATTCTAATGTGTGCCAAGGTTTAGAGTTTCACTGAGAATCTCTAGGTTTGTTACTGGGTTCTGAAACCAGTGGTTAGTTTTGACAATGGCCAGAGTTAATTATATGACAAACAAAGGCTTTAAAAAGGCATTGTCCCATACCCTGTGACCACCTAGGACCCTACTGAAACATGGCACATGAAGAAAAGGTGTGCTCCCCAAGGCTGCAAAGATAAATTAGCAACGATAAGGCTTGTAGACAGCCAGGTGAACTTTTATCATGTGACCACCATTCAGAGCAAGGTATGTTTACAGAAACTGTCCCTGCGTCCTTTGCTGGATGATAACTGTCCAGAGGTAACTGTTCTTCAGAGGAGAAACCTGCTGTCTTCTCAGTTGGATTTTTATAGGCAAGGTGTTTTTCTCTCTGGCTGCCTCCAGGTCATTTTCTTTTCTTTTTAGCATTTGGACATTTAATTAGGATGTGTCTTGGAGCAGAATTCTTTGGGGTTATGCTGTTTAGGATATGCTGTTTTGAACCTGTAGGTTTCTCTCTTGCAAAATCTGGAGAGTTTTCAGCCACTAGTTTTCCAAGGATTCTTTGAGCCCTACCTCCTTTGTCCTCTCCTCTCAGGACTCCACTAACACAACGGTGAGTTCATTTGTTCTAGTCCTTCAGGATCTGGAGGACAGCCTCCTGACATCTTTCAGTCTATTTACTCTGTTCACACTGTGTGATTTCTGCTGTTCTATCTTCCTGCTCATTGCTTGTTTTCTCTGTCTAACCATTCTGTCACTTAGTTAATGGACAAAGATTTTTTTTTTTTTTTTGGTACTGGGGATTGAACCCAAGATGCTTAATCACTGAGCCTCATCCCCCAGTCCTTTTAATTTTTAATTTAGAGAAAGGGTCTCACTAGGTTGCTTAGAATTCCACTCAGTTGCTGAGGCTGACCTTGAGCTTGAGATCCTCCTGCCTCTGCCTCTTGAGTTACCGAGATTATAGGCATGCACCACAGTGCCTGGCATCCATCAAGTCTTTTTTTGTTGTGTTCTTCAGTTCTGTAGTTTCTATTTAAGTCTTCTTGTTTCTTTGTTGAGACCATCTATTTCTTTGTTTAGCTTTTCAATCTCAAGGTGTTTTTTAAAATTTATTTTCTTAAATCATGGTTACATGAAGATATTTGTTTAGATTGTTTTAACGTCCCTGTGTTCTTGTCATTGGAATCCATTGTCTTGTCTTTTCTTTTTCTCATTCAGTTTGAGAAATTCCTGATTCTTGGTAGGGTGAGTGACTTTCTATTCTATTGCAACCTGGATGTTTTCATATTATATTTGTCATTGCTGGATTGTATCTAAAGCCTTTTGTTTTAGTTGGCTTTCTCTGATATTATAATGATGAGGGAAGAGGAAGCACCACCTCATATTCACAGGGGAAGGAAAAGATCCAGGTTGCCCAGGTAACCTCCTTTGACATCCATTGGGGAGAGGGAGAAGTTTCCTCATTAATTCTGAGTAGGGGTGGAAGTCCAGGCTCTCTGCATGATCTCCCCTGACTCTGCTTGGATGCTAGGTTCTTTCTAGTGGTCAGGCATGGTCCTGCCCTGGCAAGGACATTGGTGTTCCTGTTGGGTCTGGAGGGGAGCGTGGCAGGTTAGGCCCTCACTCGGCCTTTACTGCTATGGGTGGGGCGAGGCCACATGTTTTCTGTGGAGTTGTTGAGGTAGTGGCTATTGTCAATGAGATTTCCGTGTGCCAGGATGCCCCTGCCCTGCTCCTTTGGCTAGGGAAGTCAGGTTTTTACTGAGGTTTTTGTTGTTTGTGCATGTTGGCATTTCTGGGTTGCTGGCTTTTTTTTGGCTCCAAGTGTGTACTATATGAGGCACAAAAGGAAACTGAACTTACCCGAGTGTCACACTGAGGGGTCCTCAGCCAGTCTGTGTTTTTCCCCCGTTTCAGAACCTTCTTACTATTTCTTTTATATCGAATGTTCTATATTTTCAGTTGTATATTGAAATGGAAATTTAAATTTTTCTTCATTTTTGAGGGGTGTTTTTGCTGTGTACAGAATTCAAGGTTGATGATTTTTTTCTTTCAAGCATTTGAAATATGCGATACTATTTTTCTAGGGTTTTTTCGCTATTTCTAGTGAGAAATTATTCATTGTTATTATTCCCCTGAATGCAATGTATCTTTTTTTCCTCATGACTGGTTTTGAGATCCTCTCATTTCCTTTTTAGCACTTGAGTCTGATCTACGAGGGGTAGACGTCTGCTTAAGGTTTGCAGAACCTCTCGAATCTACAGTTTGATAACTTTAATTAATTAAAAAAAATTCTTGGCTATTTTCTGTTCAAACATTCAACCATTAAAATGTTCATTTTCTTTTATGTGGGGTGGGGGGAACCCCAGTTATACACCTCATATTGTCTCAGAAGACTCTGTGTTTTCTGTGTTGTTCCATTTATTTTATTCTCTCTCTCAATTTTGTTTTAAAAATAGTTTTTAAGTTGTAGGTGGACAAAATACCTTTTTATTTTATTTATTTATTTTTATGTGATGCTGATGATCAAACTCAGTGCCTCACATGTGCTAGGCGAGTGCTCTACCACTGAGGCCCAGCCCCAGCCCCATATATTATTATTTTCTTTTTTGTGCTTCAGTTTGGATGATTTCCTCTGGCTTTTCTTCAAGTTCATTAATCATTTCTTCTGTGTGTCCAGTCTGTTGTTAAACCCATTAGTGAGTTTTTAAATTAAGATATGTTATTTTTCAGCTTGACTGATTGTCAGTTTTTATTTACCTATGGAAATTCTACATCTTTTCATCCAGTTGGTTGATATTTTCCTTAACTTACTTATCACATGTGTATTAGTTGAAGATATTGTTTACTCATCCAATGTCTCAGATTTCTGTAGGTCTCCTGTGTTGGCTGTCTTTCCTCCTGGGTATGAGCCATATTAATAAAATAGAACAGCAGAACTTGAAATGCTATTTCCTCTCCAAAAAAGGATTGTTCTTTCTCCCTCAGGTAGCTAGGACAAGAATTGATCTTTCATGTACTCAGGAGTTGAGAGGGGTTGGGGATAATTTATTATTTAATTAGCTTCAAGCCATGTCTAACTTTGAGTGTCTTGATAGTGGAATCAAGTCTCAAGTTCCTGCCTTTCAATGGTGCTTTGGGATGTAGATGCTGTGAGTTCATGAAAGATCATTTTCTGCTTTCCAGCCCAGCCCCAGTTCCTATACCACAATTTCCTAAGGAATATTTTCATGGGGGAGACCTGGCTGCATAGAGAAGTAACCCCAGCCTGTGTAATTCCTTGAGATTCCGGTGTGCTCTGCCTGCTCACGTGTAGTCATTTTCTGATTGTTTCCTTACCCAGAAAAGTCCTTGCCCATCTGGTGAGCTGACCCTCTCCTGCTGTCTCACCTTGGTAGGTGCCTCCAGACACGAAACAATTGCCAGTCTCTGTTCACCTAATAAGGGTTTGTATTTCTCTGGAACTTCATGAGTTTAGACTTTGCATTCCCATCTTTTTGATGTATCCAAAGAGTATTTTTCTCATTGTTAAAAGAAATGGTCTCTTGTACCCTCTATATCCTACTCATCTGTGTTGGGGAAAATTCTGACCAATGATCTGAGGGCACTCTCTTTTTCCTTTACAGGCCTCAAATTAATTAACAGATTCTTGAAGTAAGGGATTGAGCTCTTAAGAGGTAGATAGATATTCATCCAAAGTGCTTTGAAGCACTTTCTTCAGTTTCTCTTTAAGGAAACAAAAAGGAATCAGAATTTGACAACAGTGTTTTCTCAGCGCTCTGTGGGTGCCATCTTTCTCCCTGGTCTTTTCCAAGACCCGCACAGAGCTGGAGGGCACTCTGGCTCCAGCCCACTTTACGAGGAGCACACGGGAGGACAGCATAGTACTAAGCTCTTCAGCTCCTCCCAGATATGCTCTCTCTTTTGCATATGACCTGCCTGTTTTGTGCCTAGGGTGATGGTAAGTGATAGCATGCAGGTACAGCTTTTCCTTCCTCCTTTTGGGTATTGAGAGTTGGTATTTCTAAATCCTCCAACAGAGATTTTACAAATTAACAAGGTCATGGTAAAAACACTATAGAACTCATGGGCATCCTCTTTCATGTTGTAAGTTATATAAATTTGTTAGTCTTTTGACCTTCTAGAGAGTCTTTGCCAAGTCCTTAGAGGAAATAAGTACAGTCATATGGCAAAGAGCCAAGGTGTCACCAAGGGCTCCTTATTGTAATTAACCATATGCTGTCTGGACCCTCACTACACTTCAAGTTCCTTGAAGGCAGCCTGTGTGTGGTTCACTAGTATATTTCCTGTGCTTGGCACAGAGTAGGGATTCAGTAAATATCTACTAAGTCAATTGGTAAGAGATGAATCTACTGTTCAGGAATAGCCCTGTATATGAAATAAACGTAATAACAATTGTGTAAAACACATTGAAATGAAAGTCCCAGAATGCAAGAGCAGCTAAAAGAATGGACTTTGAGGATTATGTGTCCTACAAGGATTAGTATGTGTGGACTTTCTGACTAGAGGACTGGATTCCCTGCAGAGGTGTATTTCTTACTGGCGATGGAACCCAGGAGCATTTTGCCACTGAGATACATCCCAAGCCCTTTTTATTTTTTTATTTTTAAGACAGGGTCTTGTGAAGTTGTCCAGGCTGCTCTTGAACTTGTGATCCTTCTGCCTCAGCTTCCAGAGGCGCTAGAATTACAGGTGTGTGCCACTGAGCCCCACTCACACAGGCATGTTAAAAAAAAAAAAGATTAAACAGCCAAGATAGTGACAAAACCATTATGGAAACACTGTATAAACCATTGTATATTTCTAGAAAATTATACTAATTAGACAACCAGATGTGAATATGAACTAATGTGGTGAAAAATCAGGCAAGATCCAGAAGGACATTGTTATCCCAGGATAAATCCTAGGCACATGTTTACTAAAGTGGTTTTGAACATATTAGATGCTCTGGATGAAACCATGACAGCTTAGTTGAAGCCCTAAAATCCTTCCTATAACTGAATCAAGAACGGCATAACCAGAGTCATCTCAAAAGGCAGCTGCTTGCCTCAGTGCTCCTCTGTGGGTGCTCTCAGCTCTGGGGACAGCACAGATTTGAGAGAGGAATAGAGATGATTAAAAACCTTTATTATTTCTTTTCATTTTTGTGCTATTATATTTGTTATGATTTTAATTTTACAGACATGATTTTATACATGTGGAAATCAGTAGACAAAACCTTACTATCTGCATTTCACTGGCCGTCATTATTATTTATTTTACCTATGATCATTACTGAAAACAATTTTGCTATATAGACGAAGGCAAGGTATCACAAGATAACCTGTTCCAAGGGTCGAACGTGCTAAGCACGCCTGCAGCTGACTCAATGCTGTTTCTCCTGGCTTGTGAGAAAATGGTGAAAAGGAGGGAAATGTTTCCTATGGAGAGAGATCCTCAGCTTACCGGGTCTCATGGAGCTGAGGACAAGCCCATCAAGTTCAAAGATTCTACCTTCCCTGGGTAATAACGCACGTGTGTGGTGTTGATGTTGATATTATGAAAGAGTTGTGTATTCCCAGGTGATGAAGAGTTATGCTGCTTATTTTTTATGGAGTTCACACACACACACACACACACACACACCCACACCCACACACCCCACTAAGTGAATAAATGAAGTGATTGAATAGTCACTGTTAATTCTCGGGGATTTTTCAATGTTGTTACCCAGAGAATATCACCATCTGGATCGTTCTGCTTCTCAAAGGACCTATTTTCAGAGTGAAGTCCAGGTAGGCAGAGACTGTCCACTCAGGGACCATCTTACGTGTCACCTGAGTACATGGAGGGTGACTATGGACAGGAGTGAGGTTGGCATAGAGCCTTCCGGTTGGGGAGACAGAGAATTATGTCCCAGGCAGGGCAGGCTGGGGAAGCAAACCTTTTGGAGCCATCAGTTAATAAAGACCTAATAGAATAAATGGTTGAGATACGATTTTGCTAGTAAAGGTACGTCTCAAGAGCAGCAAGAATCTCCACCATTATGGCATATACTTTTCCCTGTAAGTGTAACTGAAAAATTTAAGGGACTTACCAAAATGACTTATTGCTCACTCAATGAGCAATTTTTATTTCACACTGGCTATAAAATGTCCTGAAGCAGTTTTACAAATTGCCTTTATTGTTTTTATATAGAATGCACGGTAGAGTCCTTTGGAATATAGATGCTGTCCAACTGACATTCTACCCTGAACATATTCAGAGTTCCTATTTCTCCAGTAAGAACTATTACTTTTTTCAGGCATCTTTTTTTTTCTTTAATTTTTTTTTCATTAGCACCAGCAGCTGACTTTCTTTTGGGAGCCACTTTGCACCCAGAAACACAACTTTAGCCATGCCATTCAACTTCAGACACAAGGGACAACAAGCAGTGGCGCAGAATATTGGATTGAATTTTTTTTTTTGTCTTAAAGAAATAGCACATGCATGAACCTTTAGTGTTATTAGAGCATGGTCAATACGGAACACTAAATAGCTAAGGCCCCATCGATAAATCTTCTGTGCTTAAAAATTGTATATTGAATGGTTGCAAAGACAGAAGCAGCATTTTCCAAGAGTCATCTGAAATATAATCAAAAGGAGTCAGGATAGGTCTTCTGCTGGACAGCACCAGCTTTGTGTCCTGTGGACTCAGGGTGAGAAGGCTCTGTGGGCTCCCTGCTGTTTGCTGTATATTGATAGAGCGACTGCAGGGTGTTCCTGCTCTAGGGAAAGGATCCTGGGGTCCTCAGGAAGCTATTTTGTTGCCTTCACAAAGTTTCAAGTTAAAGTATGTTGGTTACAAAGGATCCGAAGCTTCCATTAGACTGGAGGAATCACTCCAAGGGATCTGTTAGGCAGCATGATGACTGTAGTTGATGACAATGAATTTGAAAATTGCCAAAAGAGTAGCATATCTCACACACACACACACACACACACACACACATACGTATGTGAGGTGAAGGATATGTTAATCAGCCTGATATAATCATCCCACAATGTATACAGACTTCAAAACACCACTTTGTATCCATAAATATATACAAATGTTATTATGTTATTTTCCAATTAGCAATAACTTGTGTGTGTGTGTGTGTGTGTGTGTGTGTGTGTGTGTGAGAGAGAGAGAGAGAGAGAGAGAGAGAGAGAGAGAGAGAGAGAGAGAGAGAGATTGAAATTTTTATGCCGATAACCAACCAAACTGGGGGAAATCTGAAATGCTTGTTAAAATCTCTTGATCTGATCTTCATTGGGACCAAATAAGAGGGTCCCCTTCCCCCTGAGAGATTCTGCTTTGGTGAGGTTGTTTTTCTTTCCTGTCTGGGACCCACTACTCTGTAAGCTTTCCTGTGGCCAGCAGGGCACAAACACTAGAAGCAGTCCTTTCTACTTGTGTACCTGTTGATTTTGCTTCAAGAAATTAAAAAATTCAGAGATCTAAAGTTATGCCATGGCTCAAATAATATCTAGATTGCAAGAGTTTCTTTCTTTTTTTTTTTTTTAAATCACCACTCAGTATGTTTATTAAATGTTTGATGTACAAAAAAAAAAAAATCCATTTTGGAGCCCTTTTTTAGAGGTGAACTCCTGCCTGTTGGGTCCAGCAATATTCCTGCTGCACCTTGGCTCCTCCTGGGTCCCAGGCAGCTGTCTACCTGACTGTGGCCCAGATGGGCTCAGGCCCTCCATCAACCCTGATGACAGTGATGCCAGCTGCTGCTTCAGCTGCTGGTTCCCCTGAGTCAGATATGACTTGGATCCCTCAATGGCTCCCACCCTCTTCAAGAGTGAGACCCCAGGGGCTCTGTAAATGCCTCCTCCCTCTGCACCTGGATGCCCGAGGGGAGCTGCCTGCTCTATCTGGCCTGCATGTGGGTCGAGGCCTCTAACTGCGATACTGTTCTGGCTTCTCAGCCCGTTTCCTAAGATGTCATGATCCAGAAGGTTCCTTGCTTGTGACTGCTCATTGTCCTTGTGTGTGCTGTAGTCTGAATGTGTCCCTCATGATTCATGTGGTGATTTTAGGAGGTGAATTACTATTACAATTATTATTTTTAACTTTCTTTCTTTTAGTGGTTCTTTTTAGTTATACATGACAGCAGAATCCATTTTGACATAATTATGAAAGCATGGACTATATATTTTTCTAATTTAATCCCCCATACCTCTCCTTCCCCTTCCCCTCCCCACCTCCTGTTCCCTTCCTTCTACTGATCTTTCTGCCATCTACCCAAAGTTTTTTTAAAAAAAATTAATTTCTTGTAGATGTGCACCATGGTGAGTTCACTGTGGTATATTCACATATGAACATAGGAAAGTTATGTCAGAGCCATTCCACTGTCTTTCCTTTTCCCATTCTCCCTCTCTTCCCTTCAATCTACTCCACTGCATTTCTATCCCCTGCCCCACTCCCCATATTGTGGATTAGCTTCCACATGTCAGAGAGAATATTTAATTTTTGGAATTTTTGGGGTATGGCTTATTTCATTTAGCATGATAATATCCAGATCCATCTGTTTATTGGAAAAAGTCATAAAGTCATTCTTTTTTATGGCTGAGTAATATTCCATTGTGTGTTTGTATCTGTCTATCTATCTATCTATCTATCTATCACATTTTCTTTATCGATTCTGTTGAAGGGCATGTAGTTTGGCTCCACAGTTCACCTATTGTGAATAGTGCTGTTATAAACATTGATGTGGCTGTGCCACCACAGTATGCTGATTTTAAATTCTTTGGATATATACCAAAGAGTGGGATAACTGGATGAATGGTGGTTCCATTCCAAGTTTTCAGAGTGATTACACCAATTTGCAGTCCCACCAGAAATGTAATGAGTGAATCTTTGCCCCTACATCCTTGCCGACATTTATTGTTATTTGTATTCTTGATAATTGCCACTCTGACCGGAGTAAGAGGGAATCTCAGTGCAGTTATAATTTGCATTTCTCTAATTGCTAGAGATGTTGAATATTTTTTCATATATTTGTTGACCATTCGATTTCTTCTTTCGAGAAGTGTCGATTCAATTTCTTTGCCTATTTATTGATTGGGTTTTTTTTTTGGCATTAAGTTTTTTGAGTTCTTTATATATCCTGGGATATTAACACCGTATCTGAGAAACAGGTGGCAAGGATTTTCTCCCCTTCTGTGGTCTCTCTTCCCTCTTGATAGTTTTCTTGTCAAGGAAGTCAGTTCCTGAATCAATATGTTAGAGTGTTGGGCCTACATTTTCTTCTAGCAGGTGCAGAATTTCTGGTCTAATCTTAGGTCTTTGATTTACTTTGAGTTGAGTTTTGTGCAGAGTGAGAGAGAGAGAGAGAGGGGTTGTTTCAGTTAACTACATATGGATTTTTAGTTTTCCCAGCACCGTTTATTAAGGAGGTGATCTTTTCTCTGATGTATGTTTCTGGTGCCTTTGTCAAGTATGAGATAACTGTTTTTCTGTAGCATGTCTCTGTGTCTTCTATTCCATTGGTCTTCCTGCGTGTTTTGGTGCCAAATCCACCTTGTTTTTGACTATACTTCTGTAGTGTAGCTTGAGGTCTGGTATTGTGATGCCTCCTGCTTTGCTTTTCTTGTTAAGGATTGTGAGGTAGGAGGTGAATTCTTAGGGAGGTGAGAAGTTCAGGAGGATGGGACCCTTATGAATAGGATTAGTGCCCTGAACTGGGTATGGTGGCACACACCTATAATCCCTGTGACTTGGGAAGCTGAGGCAAGAAGATCACAAGTTTGAGGCCAGCCTTGGCAATTTAGCAAGACCCTATCTCAAAATAAAAAGTAAAAAGGACTGGGGATGTATCTCAGAGGTAGAGCGTGCCTGGTTTCAATTCCTGTTTTAGTCAGCTTTTTTGCTGCTGTGACCAAAAGACCTGACAAAAACATTTTTTAGAGGAGGAAAAGTTTATTTTGGAGCTCAGGATTTGAGAGTTCTCAGTCCCTAGACAGTTGGCTCTATTCCTTGGGGCCTGAGAGGAGGCAGAACATCATGGCAGAAGAGTGTGGTGGAGAAAGGTGGCTCAGGACATCACACCAGGAAGGGGAGAGAGAGAGAGAGAGGAGAGAGAGAGAGAGAGATCTCTGCTCAACAAGGACAAAATATATACCCAAAGCCACGCCCCCAGGGACCCATCTCCTCTAGCCACACCCCACCTGCCCACAGTCACCACTCAGTTAATCCCTATCAGTGGATTAACACACTGATTAGGTTAATAAGATGCTCCTAACCCAATCATTGCACCTCTAAGTTTTCTTGCAGTGTCTCACATATGAGCTTTTGGGGGACACCTCACATGTAAACCATAATAATCCCCAATATTGGGGTGAGGGACCGAGCCCTAAGAACTCCCTTTCCCCTTTTGTCTTATTAGGACACAGTGAGAAGATGGCAGTCGTGAACCCATGGGCAGGCACTAACTCTGCCATGCATTTGGACTTACCAGCCTGCAGAGGTGGGAACAGTAGATTTCTGCTCTTTCTAAGCCACTCAGTCCATGGTGTTTTGTTACAGAGCTCAAGAGAACAAGTATGGGACAATTTCCCGTTTCTCTCTGTTCTGTATCTTGCAGGCTCCTGAAACCCAGACTGGTGAAGGCCCCCTTGCCTGGGAGGGCCTGAGAGGACCTAAGTGGCCCCCAGGGGACTGTGGTTTCCAATGCCATTGGCACTCTCCCGGGGTGGGGCGGGGCAGGACCACACGGGCGCCCGTCCGAGGGAGGGATGCAGCTGCTCATCTGGATTCTCCTCAGGAGCATCGATCAGGCCCCCGATGGGGCACATTTCACTCTCATTTCCAAATGTGGACACTGCTGGAAAGATGAACGTGGGTGGAATTCCATACCAGGGAGGAGTGCTGTTGTCATTTCATTCATGCATTTGGATATTAGTTGTGATTGAGGTTTGGTATGAAGTCAAGGTGTCAGATTAGGGAGGGGGGGAATTACTACATTGCTACACATTGAATGGAAGGTATGTGAGTATGTGTGAGTGTATGTGTGTGTGCGCGCGTGTGTGTGTGTGTGTGTGAGTGTGTGTGATTTTCTTTCCTAGGACGAGATTTCAGATTGGAAGGACATGATGGAATCTGACCTTCTTGGCTGTCAGGAGGGGCTGTCAGTGACCAGAAATCCCGGTTTTTAAAGTTGTTTTGCTAATTGCCTTGGGAGACCATCAGTTAGAGTCCCCAGTCTGACTGTCCCACTAATTACCCTTCTGACTTCAGTTTGGGTGAAAGGTGAGCCATGTTGTCCCCAGGCCGGGGGGGATGGCATTTTTTCAAATCCAGCTCTGTTTATGGATTTGGAACTGCTAAAGATATTTTGCTTCCTTGGAAGATTTGTTAACACAGAAACTAAAAAAAAGAAAAAAAATCACTTCATTTGAGATCCGACACCCTCAGTCTACTCAAGGGACACTGTTAATAAACTGAAGAAATAACTAAATTATGTAGTGAATTAGGTGGCCCTGAGTGCTTGGGAGGAGTGGAATTTGAAACAGGCTGATCAGGGAAGGCCTCAGTTGAAAAAAGGGAGTGATGAGTTGAGTGGATTTCTGAGAAAAGATGTTCTAGGGAGTGAGTGGGTCCTGCCAATGCAAAGGCCCTGAGGTAGGGGCATGCCTGGCATGTGTGAGGAACAGTGAGGATAGTAGTTGGGGCTCAAGAAATAAAGAGGGTGGGACATTGGGACGGAAAGTTAATGGGAGAGGAATTCACTGAGGGAGACCGGCAGCCACTAGAGGGCTTGAGCAGAGGAGAGCAATGTCCAGGACGATCTGAATGTGACACGTGGGTTACCTTTCAGGTTTGTGACTACTGTAGCTTGTGCTTCCTGAAAACCTCAGTTTGGGGATAAAACTAGGCTCATGGTAACAGTAATATAACTACTTCATTCTATGGCTCTGCACTTATCTGCTGTTAGAAATTCACCCTTGTGGGGACAAGTGCATGGAGTACTGCATACATGGCACATGTTAAGGGTGTCTAAGTGGCAGGCCACTCCCCTCATGCTAGGCATGTGAACATCAGGCGCTTACCCCGTAGGCACAGCCCTGGGCATGAAGCCATGTGTTGCATGCAGTCCCTGCTCTTGCTCCATGGCCTGCTCCTCCATTGGTTGCTGCAGGGACAAAAAATTAGCAAGAAATTGCATTGGTGGCTGCCTGTCATCTGCTTAGCTACTTCCTGAGTATATGTACATGGTAACTGCAGCTAACCTGTAACATGTAACATGCCTTCTGTTGCCCTTTCCTCCTGATAGGAAAGGAAGTTTCCTCTAGGGGCCGACATTCCAGAATTCTCTGATGTTCTCTTGTCCTCTCCCAAATCCCCCTTCCAGGATATGCCGCATTGACTCACTGTACCAGTCAGAGTTCTTGGTTGTGAACAACAAAACCGATAAACAGAAAAGGTATTTATGAAAGAGTATCAGGCTGCTTCAAAAATCACAGAAGGAGGGGAGATACTGGGGAATGATATTGGCCAAATCACACTGCTATGTTGTGTGCATGCACAAATATGTAACACCCAGTGCCTTCTATTATTCACCAATAAAAAATATATAAGGAAAAGAAGAATCACAGAAGGGGTCAGTGAATCAAACTTCAAGCAACCCAGCCAGTAAGAGAGGCCGACTCCATGGATGGGTTCATGGGCAGTGTGGTCCAAGCTGCTGCTGCTGGCTTGGTTTGCTGACTGCTAAGACCTTGGCTGTCCTTGAGAGCTGGTGGTCAGCCTGCCCCAGTGGCTTCCCTGTGGAGCCTCCTTCTTTACATCACTTTCTTCCTGGGGATTCCCCATAATTGCTGGCTGCCTAGAAGCCTGGGAAAGCAGGGATCTGATTCCTATGCTGGGAAGGCAGTAGTACTCTAGCGGTAACTTTCAAAACTCAAGAAGGCTACTCAAAAAGTTCTGGATGCCAGCAATTATGAAAAATATTCTTGCTACTCCCTGTTCAGGCTGTTGGGTCTGTTCTGTCTTCAACGAGGACTTTGAAATGGAGATCATGCCTTTCACCCCTCATTAATGCCAGAGGCTGCCATCATCTTACACAGATTTATTATGATAATTAAAAAAAAAAACTACTAGATGGAAGAAAAATAGCCCACAAAAAAGTCTTACATTTTAAAAGAGTAGCTTTATTTTTGTTGAAGAAATACACACCCATTATTTTAAAAAGTCAAGGAGCACTAGACAGATTGAAAAAAACCCCACAAATGCCCTGTTGTTAAACAATAGCCCTTCTCTTCTTCTTCAGAAGCACTTTTGACTTTTAATCCTTTTTTTCTTCTGATATTTACCTCCAGATTCATAAATAATATAGATAACACTGTTGTCTTGATGAATCACTCTAAGACAGGGTTTATTATGGTGAGATAAGTTTGCATTTCCCCCACCCTTCCACTATAACCAAAGGATTAAGGAACTGTAGTAAAATCCACATTCACTATTTTTGGTGTGTTATTTCATCATGCTCACTCCTGGCTTAAGAGTGCACTATTGTGGATGCTGATCCATAACGTGGGGAGGGGGCATGGGATGAATGGAGGAACTTTGGATTGGGCCAAGTGGGAGAGGGGAGGGGAGGAGGCATGGGGGTAAGAAAGATGGTGGAATGAGATGGAAATCATTACCCTAAGTATATGTCTGATTGTACAAATGGTGCAACTCTACATCATGTACAACCAGAGAAATGAAAAGTTGTGCTCCATTTGTGTACCACGAAACGAAATGCACTCTGCTTCATGCATAACTAATTAGAATAGATAAAAATATATCAGTATTGATACAAAAAAGAGTGCACTATTTTATTTCTTCCCTGAACAACTTGTTTTTCCTAAAATTAACGATGATTTCATTTGTTTTTACTTCTTTCACTTTCTGTAATTTCTGGCGGTGCCTCCTGACATCTTACCATAGTTCTATAAAATTGTACTCACTGCAATTCCCCCCGCCCCACACCCATCAGATAATACATGTCTCCCCTTTCTCAGTCATAACTCAGGGTCCTCTAGTGCCTTCCCAGGTGTCATCCTGAGCATTTCCTGTTTCTTTCTCCAGTCTTGAACCTCCTGTTGTCTGGATTCTGTATCCTCTTTTCCTTAGATAACTCTATAAATTTTGTGGAGCGCATTTTCCTGACAAAAGGTTTTCTTAGAAAAGGGTGCACGATAGAGATATTTTGCAAGATACCTTCTTTTTATTCTACTGTGTGTTGGAAACAATTTGTCTCAGAGTTCATGAGGTATTCCTTTACTTTCTTATAACTTCCAATATTGCCTTATAAATATGATGCCTTTCTCATTCCATATATATCTATGGTACTGAGGATTAAACTCTGGGGCACTCTCGTACTGAGCTATACCCCCATCCTTTCTGTTTTTTATTTGGACACAAGGTCTTACTAAATTTCCCAACTGACCTTGAACTTGCGACCCTCTTTAAGAATATGAGGAGATTGGGTGTTGGAAAAGGAATATGTGAATTATCTACGTTTGTTCCAATGATGTCCCCCAGAACTTAGGTGACCATACAATTTATTTTCTGAACTAGGACACAAAAATAAACCAGAAGAGGGTCACCAGCTAAGATAACATGTGTAAACTGGGACTTTTCTTGGAAACCTGGGATGTATGATCAATCTGTGTGTAACTCAGACTTTCCTTCAGTAACTACAGTACCAACTACATAAGGTATGTATCTTTTTAAAAATAGAAATCCCTCTTTTAAAATGATCCTTTAAGGGCTGGGGCTGTGGCTCAGTGGTAGAGCACTTGTCTAGCATGTGTGAGGCACTGGGTTCGATTCTCAGAACTGCATATATATAAATAAAAAAAGGTCCATTGACAAATAAAAAATATATTTTAAAAAAACTATCCTTTAATGCCTGGCACAGCGTCCTTCATCTTGCATTCTGGCACATCCACAGGGACCAGCCTGGACAGGGAGCTGAAAGACAGCAGGTGTGGGGCGCTCCCCTCCACCCCTCCCTTCCTGACAGGGTGTGCTAGTTAGTCCAAAATTGGACACTTAACTCTTTCTTCCTTTTTAATGGATTATTTCCCAGGGGTGTCCCTAGTGCCTTATGCAAACTGACCCTTGGAAACTTGCCCTACCAAATTCCATTCCCACTCCTGCCAGATTTTTTTTTTTTTTTTTAGTGAAAGTCATTTACTGAAAGGAAGAAAGCAGGGATAAGGACAGAGTCCCTTCCCTCCCTCCCTCCTCCCTCCGTCTCCCCTCCTTCCCTCCCTGTTTCCTTCCTTTCTCCCTCTCTCCTTCCCTCCCTTTCCTCTTCCTCCCTCCCTCCCTCCCTCCTTCCCTCTTCCTTCCTTCCTCCTTCCCTCCTCCCACCTTCCCTCCTGATCCTTCCCCTCCAGCAGGAGGACCCTGTGCGGATCCTTCCCACCTGTGCACTCATCCACTCTGCCCTCCAGGGGGCGCTTCTCTCCCTTCCAGTAGGGATTTGCTGAGCAGTTGTGAATTTCTGGTCCAGCCTGTATCTTGCTGGGGGTTTGCTTGATTTTCCAGTCTTCGTCGTAGGCTGTAGTTGATTCTTGTTTTCACTTTCACATAATGTTTTGGAGTCTTACCTTTGTCTACCCCTGCCTCCCAACATGTTACTAAAATCCCATTGGCATGAAGAAAACTTCTAATGCCAGTGTGGTGGCTATTCTCCAGACTGTTCTCTGGTTTCAGTCCAAAGTCAGCTGGCTCCGTTATTTTGGGTGTGAGGTGAGGCATGGTATCATGGTGGAAGGGTGGCAGGTTCTTAGCTCATGGCAGCTGGAAGGAGGAGGAGGAGGAGGAGGAGGAGGAGGAGGAAGAGGAGGAGGAGGAGGAAGAAGAGGAGGAGGAGGAAGAGGAGAAGGAGGAGGAGGAGGCAGGCAGCTGTATTTGCATCATGATGAGCATGCTTCTGCCTCTGTGAGTGAAGTAGTCCTGACTATAACTGTACTGCTGTCTGAGATTTGCAGGGGAAAAAAAAGGGGGACAAAAAGTGAAATTCAGAAGTTCTCTTTGGCAAGTTTATACCAGGCAGGAGATAAAAGTTGCAGCGCCATGGCCCTGCTCACTCCCCTTCCGCCTTTACCGTCCCATGTTCTTATCTTGAGATATTGGGGTTTCTTTTCCACTTTTGGTTCCTAAGCCCTTCTCTCCATTCCTTAATTTAGTATAGTTCTACTGCATGCCAGATACTGGATAGGTCCTGGAAACATGAAGATAAAAATCTTACTATCAAGGATCTTATAGTCTAAATGGGCCTAAATACAAGAGGGTCTGTCTGTTTTATCTATCTACTTATCATCTATCTATTTGCGTGCTGAGTGTTGAACCCAGGGCCTTACACATGCTAGATAAGTGCTCTATTTCTGAGTTACATCCCTATCCCTGAGTGTCAATATATTTGAGAGAACTTCTTTATAGGTGTTTCCTTTCAGATGGGAACAGGAAGAAGGGATCCCATCTGGAATGGAGAGAAAGAGTTGGGGGTGGAGAGGAGAATGAAGGGGTGGTAGCATCATCCAGGGAGATTTGGGGGAAAGCTAGTGTAGCCATAGCTTAAGAAAATTGCAAGACCTTTAGAGAAGCTTCAGTTTCACCATGGTGCCCGGTAACATGGTGCTGGTTGAAGGAAGTGTCCATGAAGCTGGGCCTGAGACAGTTTTCTGGGTCCCCAGGGCTATGCATAATGTCCAGAGAGTCAGCGGCCCCAGTGCCTCAGTGGGGTCACACTGGAGGAGTGATGGACTGAGGAGGCCTGGTGAAGCGTGACTGGTCTCTGCCAAGCATCTTTACTGCCTTGTGCCCATGCTCTAGTATGGTAGCACTCCAGATCCTTTTGGAAACAAACATGTCAAAATTAATTTAAAAAGACACATCATTTGCCTCTCTTCTTGCTACAAAATCTAAGGCAGAGAACAATTACTTAATGGTCAGTTTAGGAAGCCAAGGAATAAGTAAGGATATTCTTGGTTCTTCTCTACCCATCACTTTGGGTCCGTGACAATAATGGTCAGACCACAAAAGCCACTCGAGCCCTTTTTGATTTTTCTCCAGGGCCAACTTCCTTCTTACGTTTCATTTTTCCACATCTCTTTCATTACTGACCAACCTCTCGTCTAGCTTGACTTGAATTCAGGGATAAGGATTTTGCCTGTGTACTTTTACTTTGATTCAGCACAGGATTTTGCTATTCCTCCTTAGATTCACAACTTACATCCAGTTAGCACCAATCCTCTGCCCTGACTTGTCTGAGATAGGAGATTTTTAAAGGCCCTAGAGTTTCCAGATGGCACTGCTTGGGCACTGCCCTTGGCAGGCTGCGAACTCTGGGAGGACCATGGACAGCAAGGTCTTTGCTCTCAGCTCCTGTGTGCCTCCCCTGTCCCTGTCCTGTCCCTTGGTCTGGCTGCCCTTGCAGCATGCGGGGGCCACCCAACTGCCTCTTGATGGGCCATCTGTAGGCACATTTGCTTTCTGGCAAACTTCTTTGCATAAGCGGCTTTAAGCGTGATATGTGTGACATCCAGGTTTTGGATTTTCAAATTATATCCTGAATATTTACTGTTCCTCTTGGTTCCCTAATTTCTGCAAAATTGTAACCTTCTGCTCCCTCCCCCTTGCCCATCAATATACTCTTTTGAGCCTTTTACATAATAAAAAACCTAGGTTTCAGCATTAATCATTGTGATTAATGTGATTCCACTAATAACCTTTTTCTACTTGGGAAGGCTCTAATTATGGCTATATTTTGTATTTGGCCTTGGGCCAGTTTCTAACCCAGTGCTATTGGTTTCATGATTCCTCAGCATGGACATTAACCTCTCCCGTGTCCATTTTATCCTACAGATTCCAGGCAGAGCCAATCCTCTAGACCTCCTGCTGACTCCCTCACCTTGGATAGAATGAGGCCAGCTGCCTAGGGCAGGATGGTCTGCCGCTCATTCTTTGCATGGCTCAGACAAGCCTATTCAAGGATTCTTGATGGCTTCCCCAAAGGTGATGTCAAGCCACATTTAGCCTTCATAATTCTCACCATTCACCCTCATAATTAGTAATGGAACCTTGCCAGAAACATATATATTTTTTAAAAAAATGTTCTTCAAGGAGAACACTTAAAGTATTCTGCTGTATAAACTCTTTGTAAGCTCTGGACTCCTTTTAGAAACCGTAGAAGAAGCAGGTTGTCTCTTCAGAGGGGTGATATGAGATAAGGGGAAGGGAATGGTCTTTGAGGTCAGAGAACATTAGTTTTGTGACCTTGAGAAAGTTATTTAACTTCTGAGATTATTGATTTCCTCATTTGTGAAATGGGAATATTATTATCTAGCTTGCAGGTCTGGGGTGAGGATTAAAAGGAATAACGTATCTAACTTGTCTGTTGTCTTCTTTCCTAGTATTGTGGTAGTCTAAAAGCTAGGAGATACCTAGAAATGCTGAATAGAATATAACAGTATCCTTTTTTTTCTTTTGTCAGTAGATTTTACTTTTGATTTTTACATCTCTTCTCACAATGGTATGGAGAAAGACTGATATAGGTAAATGCAAACGCACATTTACAATGGATTCAGCAACGACACATGATACTTATTTATACCAGTGTAGGTTCACTAGCAATTTCCAGAAAATGTTAGTTCCCAAATTTTCTTTTCAATATTGGAAACTGAACCCAGGGTTGCTCTACCAGTGAGAAACATCCTCATTATGAGTTCTTGCTAAGTTGCTGAAGATCTCTCTAAGTTGATGAGGCTGGCCTTGAGCTTGAGATCCTCCTGCCTCATCCTCCCAGAGTTGCTGGGATTACAGGTATGTGCCACCTTGCCAAGCAAGCCCCTACTTTTTATTTGTAACCTTATACACTATCATAAGAAATAGTGAAGTTAAAGGGGGGAAATCCCAGGGGTCCAAATCAGAGGGAACTGAAGAATAGGGATGATGGCACAGCCAGCTTGGGATGCTATAGCTTATTATTTCTGTTAAATAAGGGATTTTTTTTTTTTTTAGAGGAGGAAAAGTTTATTTGGGGGCTCATGGACTACCCAATATTCCAAGTCCAAAGTCTCCTCTTAGACTCATGGTAAACTCTGTGTGCACCTTTAAAAATCAAAAACAAGTTACATAATCCAATATATAAAGTCACAGAGTAAATGTTTCCATCAAGGAAGAAATAGGGGCATAGGAAGAAGGATGGGACCAAAGTAAGACTGATCAAACAAGTCCTGTAGTCGCACGTCCAGCATCTGCCGCACAGGGCATTGTGATGTTCTCTCCAAAGGCTTGCGTAGCCCCACCTTTCCTAGCTTCTCTCTTGGCTTATTTCTGCTTCGTGCCTGCAGTTTTCCTCAGTAGATGTTCCACAGTCCTGGCATTTCTGAATTTTGGGGGTCTCCACTGCAGCTTTGACTTCCTTCCACATTTTCACACATCACCCTCTCAGGGGCTGCCCACCCTGACTCTGCTGCGCTTTGCCTGGCCTTACAAGCCTTCCTTTGAAATCTCTGTGGAAGCCTCCATGATCCCCTAACTCCAGCATCTCACAATCCTGCAGAAGCAGCACCACATGGTTGATGCCAGGGTCTGCCACCATCTGGAGCAGTACCGAGTCTCCTGGGACAGTGGCTACAGCAGCCTCTGAGTGCTGGGCAGCTGAGCATGGTGAGACAAACTCCGGTGCTCTCCTGGGCAAGCAGCCTCCCCCAGTGGTCTCTTCTCAAGGGAATTTTTACTTTTATACCCTTGAACTTGAGATGGGGGTGATCTTACTAATTCCTGAGATGCCCTCAAGGCTTCATTCCTATTGTTTCTGGGTAAGGTTCTTAGCATTTCTTCAGTGGCTGTAATGCCTCTAACAACCACACTTCCTTAGCTCCAGGTTTACTCGGTTTCCTGGCTAAACTGCAAGTATGTCGAATCTTTCTACTTTGATTTCTGCTCCTGATTACCACAGTAAACTTGACTAAAAGCTTCCAGCAGTTTCTATGCCACCACCTGAATCCTGTGCTGCCTTGAAATTTCCTGTCAATTAGTCCATCACCTTTAAATTCAGCCTCACAGAGTCTCAGGACATGGGCAAGTTATAGACAACTTCTTTGAAGAACATCACATGAATGGCCTCTAGTCCCGTTTTCAAGAGAGTCCTTCTTTTCCTCTGAAACCTCATGAGTCCATTTTTACTGACCACTGTCCTACTGGCATTCTGGTCTTTGGAGCTCCCCCTAGAATCACCTATTAAGTTCCACTTACAACATTCTAAAGTTTTCCAGCTTCCATCTCTGAGCTTTTCAAAATTTCTCCTTTAAATTCCAAAAATCTCCCAAAGCTTCTGAACCACATGGTCAGGGTAGTCACTGTAATGACCTCACTTCTCAATATCAATTTCTGTCTTGTCAACTTTTTTGACCAGAACAATGGAGAGCAGGAAAAGTTTATTTGAGGATCACAGTTTCAGGAGATCTCAGTTCCTAGATAGCCAACTCCATTGCTCTGGACCTACGGTGAGGCAGAACATCAAGGCAGAAGAATGTGGTGGAGGAAAGCAGCTCAGGACGTGTCAACAAGGAAGCTGAGAGCTAAATGAGGTATTTGGATTTTAAAACTCAAGTAGAGGTAGAAGATGAAGTCTTGGGCTTTTGTGTGGCAGAGAGTTGGAACTGAGACCACTGAAAAAACCTGAGTCACTCAAAAGGTTATAGCTTTTGATTATAGAAAAAAATCCCACCTCCTGGCAGAGACAATGTAGAAAAATTCATGTGTCTCCTCCTGAGTTCTGAGGAGGAATTTCAGAAATAAAGAGGGAATACAGAGCTATACATATTAATAACAAGCTCTCTGCATAGATTTGGGGTCTTAATTTATACTACCTGCATGGTCTTAGATGCTCCTAAGATAAAAAGTAAACACAACACTTGTTTCCGGCAAGTCCAGAAGCAAATACTGGGTAGAACCTTAACTCAGGTCACTTGGTATTTGCACAGATAGAGCCCTACTAGAGTTGAACTCAATAACCAAAATGGAGACCATGAAATGAGTATACTAATCTTTGTTTTTCTGCCAGGGAGAAGTTCCAAGACTTACAGTGGATTCCTGAAAACAGATAGTAGGGAAATCTATATCTATATCTATATCTATATCTGTATCTATCTTTCCTATACATACATACAGACCTATGATAAAGTTTAATTTATAAACTAGGCATACTAAGAGAGAAACAATAGCTAATAATAAAGCAGAATAATAATAACTTATGGTATCAAAAGTTTTGTAAATGTAGTCTCTTAAAATACCTCGTTTCATTTTCGTGTTTTCACTTTAGAGAAGCCCTTTACAGCTTCTCTTTGGCATATCAAATTGCTAGCAGCACTAGTCATGCATGTTGGGGCCATTATTAAGCAAAATAAGAGCTACTTGAATGAAAGCACTGTGTTACTGTGACAGTCAATCTGATAACTAAGACAGCTATCAAGTGACTAGTGGGTGGTTAGTGTACACAGCATGACTACAGTGGACAAAGGGATGGAGTAAGAGAGCACAAGATTACATCAAACTACTCAGGACGACGTGCAACTTAGAACTTTTGGACTGTTTATTTCTGAAAATTTCCATTTAATATTTGAGGCCCACATTTAATATTTGAGGTCCAGTCAACTATGGGTAACTGAAACCACAGAAAGCAAAACTGTGGATAAGTGAGGGGCCACTGATTACCCCTCCCAAAAAAATCATCAAAATTCTAATAGAAGGAAGTGAGAATATGAGAAAAGAATGAAGCAGGAGAACCAGAGAGAATTTGCAGAAATAAAAATGCAGTTACTGATATTTAAACTCAAAGGCAGGGTAAAGAACAATTTGGCCACAATGGTGAGAACATGAGTAATACTTACAATCAGCAGGTGCTCAGAAATTTCCTGTGATCTCTGTTTGGGAAACATTAAGGTGTTTAGTTTCTTGAGCGCCAAGAAGAAGTTAGAGATATCTATGTGCAGTCAAGTGTGGTGGCGCACCCCTGTAATCCCAAATGGCTTGGGAGGCTGAGGCAGGAGGATCGCTAGTTTAAAGCCAGACTCATCAAAATCTAGGTGCTAAGCAACTCAGTGAGACCCTGTCTCTAAATAAAATACAAAAGAGGGCTGGGGATGTGACTGAGTGCCCCTGAGTTCAATCCCCAGTACCCACCCGGAAGGAAAAGAAATATCACGTGTATTTACAGATCAGAAAACTGTTTTTTTTTTCTTTTAATGAGGGGGGCGGAATTTTTTTTAATATTTATTTTTTAGTTTTCGGTGGACACATCTTTATTTTATTTTTAAGTGGTGCTGAGGATGGAACCCAGCGTCCCGCGCATGCCAGGTGAGCGCGCTACCGCTTGAGCCACATCCCCAGCCCAAAGCAAATTGTTTTTTAACTAATAGATTTAATTTTTAGAGCAGTTTTAGGTTTATAGCAAAATTGGAGTAAAAGTATAAAGTTTACATATTCCCATATATTCCTGTCCTGCCCTCTCACAGGATCTCGCCTCCCCCATTATAGTGTGGCTCCTTTGTTGTAACTGATGAGCCTATATTGATACATCATTATCACACAGATTCCATAGTTTACATCAAGGTTCACTCTCTGTGGTGTACATTCTGTAGGTTTGGACCAACACATAAAGACATGTATCCTCCTTTATATGATCAGATAGAGCAGTTTCATTGCCCTAAAAATACTATGTGCTCTGTTAATTCATCCCTCCCTCCTCCCCAACCCCTGGCAACTACCCAAACTTTAATTATCTTGGTAGTCTTACTCCTCCCTCTGAATAGTTGAAATAGGACAGTATGCACCCTTTACAGATTGGCTCCTTCCACTGAGTCATATGTATTTGAGGTCTCTCCAGGTCTTCAATAGCTTGATGGCTCATTTCCTTTGAGCCCTGAGCAATGTGCCTTTGTCTGAATGCATCACGATTTATTCATCCATTCACCTACTGAAGGACATCTTGCTTTGCTCTCAAGTTCTGGAAATTATAAATAAAGCTGCTGTCAATGTGCATGTGAAGGATTTTGTGTGGACATAAGTTTTCAGCTCCTTTGGATAAATACCAAGGAATACAATTGCTGGATATTATTATTATTATCATTTTTTTAAGAAGAAAGTGCTAAATGGTCTTCCAAAGTGGCTGTACTGTTTGTGTTCCCACCAGCAGTGAATGAGAGGTCCTGCCATTTTTTACCCTCACCAACATTTGGGATTGTCAGTGTTTCGGATTTTGGCCATTCTGATAAGTGCCTAGAATTACCTCATTGTTGAATATCCTTGTGTAAAGTTTACTGTGTCTTTGGTGCCCCTGACCACTCCTTGAGTACTTTATTATTCTCTCTCTCTCTCTCTCTCTCTCTCTCTCCTTACCTGACTCAGAAGCACCAGGAGTTCCTGGCCTTATTCTCTCCCCCCACGCCCCCTTCCAGAATGCTGTCTCATGAAAGGATTTTACATACCCTCCTACATACAGCCTGGGATTCAGGAACAGGTTCAGAATTTGGAATCAGAAAACCTGAATCTGTTCCACAGCTGAAAAAGTATTGAGAAACCAGCTTCTACCTTAGAGCAAAGCCTGTCCAAGGAAGGGGGCGGGACCCTTGTCCTTGGAAAGACCCATAGGGCATTCCTAGGCACATACCCACTCTGCTGAGTTGTTTATCTACAAATAACAGGAGAGATCTGCGGAGCCAGGTATCCCAGACTCAGGCTAGGTGAGGACCCATAGCAACCCCCTAGCAATCACCAATCAGCATGAGACAGGGAAAATACCTGGGATGCCAGATGACCCTCCCAGTAGTTTATGGTGGTTGATAACATGTTGGGAAACCATGTAAGTCAACAAGTATTCCCCTAGTGGCTTAAACCAATCAGTTCAAACGAATCCCCCTCTTGTACTAACCAATCACCCCTACCCAACTTGTTCCCGCCAGTGAATGTGCTAATCATGTTTTAGAGTTGTTTTATGATTTTCCCGCGGTGTGTGATGATTTGCTAAGAGATGCTATGATGTATGTGAAGTTCCTGCCTTCCCCAAAGAGTGTATAAAACTGCTGCAAACCCTGGGCTCTGGGGCTCTCAGCGTCACCAATTGCTTTGTGCACACGGAGGACCGAGCTAGCTCGCAATAAACACTTCTTTGCTGCTTACATCGATCTTGGTCTCTGGTGGTCTTTTGGGGGTCCCGAATTCGAGCATAACAGTATCTATAAAATCTGAATCATAATTCTTTTTATTATTTTAAGAATTATTCACAAGATTCAATAGATCTCATTGTGACAGTATGTTGTTCATGGCAAAACTCAGTACGAGGTTATGACATTGCTATTATTAAATCATACCAAATTATAATTAGAAGGTCCCAGGGAGATTTATCCCATGTCTATTTTTTTTTGGTAGGGAAATATATAAGCCAATGAACAGATCTCTAGTGGGGGGAGTTTAGGAATTAGAAGGCAGCATAGGAAGCACTTTTCTGACTATTGATAAACCTGAAATTGCACCAAATAGGAAGTTACTGTCCCTCTTCAATTTTTAGCTGATATTTTCACATGTGACTGGGATGGGAAATTTCTATAAGACATCTGCATATTAAAATTGATTTTCTAAAGCTAAAGTTAGGCCTATGTAGGGGAAGTGTCTGTTTCTTTTCTCCACAGCTGAGATAGTTACATCTAGCATGTTCATCTGTTTTCTCCCTATTTGTATTATTGACTCAATGAACAGTCATTCCATAGTTACTCTTTTCTGGCTTTCTTTTTTGTTGGATTGTTGGTCTTTTCTTATTGATTTTGCAGGTGCTTTTTATATATTAAAGTATTACACCTTTGTCTGTGACATAATTTACAAATATTTCCCAGTTTGTAATTCATCTTTTATCTCAACTGATATTTCAAATATGAAGAAGCTTTTAAAAAATACAATTAATTGTATGGGACTGGGGTTGTGGCTCAGTGGTAGAGCATTTGCCTTCCATGTGTGAGGCCCTGGGTTCGATCCTCAGCACCACATATCCATAAACAAATAAAATAAAGATATTGTGTCCATCTACAACTAAAAAATATTTTTTAAAATGCTATTAATTGTAGATGTTAAAACTCTTAGGCTTTGTGCAAGTCTTATTTCCTTATATATTTTCTTCTGAAACTTTTGTGATTTTACTTTGGTGTGAGGTGTGAAATATGGATCTAGAAAAACTAAAGCATTTTGGATTCAGATGAAGTTTCCTTTATTCTTCCTTATCTGATACATAATCCCCCAATAAATCTGTGAAATCTTGCTCTTTGTTAAAAAAAAAAAACTTAAGAAATCTCTCAGATTCTTTGATATATCTGGTTCTAGTCTGTACAATGGGTAACTTTTTTATTCTATTTGCAAGTTATTTCTAACAGGAGCCAAGTTCTTCAATTATTATATATTTTAAGAATTAAGTGGGTAGTATAAAATCATAGATGCATTTCAAAGTCCCACTTATCAGCTAACCAGAGGCAGCTATTGAAAGTCTCTATTCACCAGTAGATTTGATTCAGTGAGAGGGTGGGCAGGTGGTGCTGGAAGAGAGTGAGTGAAATTTCTCTGTATTATACATGGTTCATTCACAATGATGTGACTAGTAAAATAGAATCCAGATGCAAAGAACAATCACTCCTTCTTGTGCATGTAATGAATAGAGCACTCTTCCTTTCCCCAGTGGTCTTAGCTAAGTAAGAATAGAGTTTCTGGATGGAAGGAATAGGAAAAAATTTTCTCTTTGGTGGTCTAAATTTGTTAAAAAAAAAAAAAGAAAAAAAAGTACTGTGGATTTCACAGTGTGGTAGGTTTGGGCAAGATCTCCCCGTTACCCTAAACTTTTCCGACTCCTTCCTTCTCATTACTGTTTCCTCTTCCTGGCAATTTGTGGGTAGTCATGGTTGAAGAAGTTCCTAATATCTGGAGACATTGTTGAATGTTTCCTCTCACCTTTGACTTCTGGGATGACCTCTCACCATGGACACACACAGGTGTGCTGACCATGGACAGCACAGGTGCCTTGCTGAATGGATCATAGCCACCATTGCTCTGCAATCTTCCCTTTATTGGAGCTAGAAGGAGCTACTTTTTTAAGATTTGTTCTTTTTAGATATACATAACAGTAGAGTGCATTTTGGCTTATTATACATACATGGAGTATAACTTGTTCTAATTAGGATTCCATTCTTCTATTTGTACATGATGTGGAATTACACTAGTTTTGTATTCATATGGAACATAGGAAAGTTATGTACCACTCATTCTACTATCTTTCCTAATCCCATTACCCCTACCTTCCCTTCATTCCTCTCTAATTCAATGAACTTTTATTCTGTCCTCCTCTCCCCTTGTTGTGTGTTAGCATCCACATATCAGAGAGAACATTTGGCCTTTGGTTTTGGGGGACTGGCTTATTTCACTTAGTGTGATAGTCTCCAGTTCTATCCATTTACAGGAAAATGCTATAATTTCACTCTTTTTTATGGATAAGTAATCTTCCACTGTTCTTGCATATATATATATATATATATATATATATATATATATATATAATGTATGTATATTACATTTTCTTTATTCATCTGTTGAAAGACACCTAGGCTGATAGGTTGGTTCCATAGCTGGGCTGTTGTGAATTGAGCTGCAATAAACATTGATGTGGCTGTGTCACTGTAGTATGCTGATTTTAAGTCCATTGGGTATATACCAAGAAGAGGGATAACTGGGTCAAATTGTGGTTACATTCCACGTTTGTTGAGAAATCTAGAAGGTGCTACTTTTATTTCTCTAAGATAATGTGATTCCTGAAGTGGTGTTGCTCTTAGATTCTGGGCTGATCACGACAGCAATACTCTCTTGTGTGTCAGGAACACAGGTGGGACCCAGGGTCCAGGACAACAGCATGATACAACTTGGATATCTACCAAGTAAGGCTCCAGAATGAGGTGCATACAATTTCAGGATCTTTACAATGGTAGCTTTAAGTTCTCTCATTTTGATGATCAGAAACAGATGTAAATGACTTAGTCCAAGATCACAGAGCTAGTGGTAGAGCATTATAGAAGAGACCAGATCCCAGGTCTTTTGACATGAGTTTCTTTGTTCTAATGATAGATCATGCATAACTTGCCTCTTGAAGCCTTAGACTGAGGGCTGCCTAATGGCTGATACAAAACCCCAGGCCTTTTAATGGGTAGCATAGAGGGGGAGATAATAGTCGCCTAACCAGTATTCACTCACCCTTCTTATTATTAACAGAACTACAGCTAAAAGATGATCTTTTCATAGTTCTGGCTAACAAGTCAAAAGTAGAAGTCACTAGATGAAACCTAAGAAGGATCCCTTATAGCAGGAAAGAACCAGATAATAGGCTATTTTCTCATTCACTCTCTTTATGCCTAGAATTTAGATGCCATGTTAGAGGTACAATGATCTTGTCATCATTAAGTGACTATTAGGTCAAGAGAATTGCATGAGCCTCAGCTTTGGCATGCTCAAACTGCTGAAAGAATAATATCGGCACTCATCTCCTTTATGACTTGATTAAGCCACTAAGAGTTGAGCTTTCTGTTATTTGCACTGGAACCTACTCTTCTAATATAATAAAAAAAGAAATCTCTTTCTCTTTCTCTCTCTCTCTCTCTCTCTCTCTCTCTCTCTCTCTCTCTCTCTCTCTCTCTCTCTCTCCCTATTCTCCAGGAAATATCTTTTTACATTATTAAATAGTACTGAATATGTTAGCAAACAGGTTATTTTGAGGGCAAAGTGATTTGCATTACCCAAGGATTTTTCACATTTTGAAAGGATCACAGGATCCCTCTCAGTTGCATCTTTTAAAGTGTTCATTTATAGACCATTTCATTCTCACAGAAGAGAAACTAGAAGGTGAGTTGATCCATGCTATTTCTGGTTAAGAATTATTTTGGCATATTATATATGCATGGGAACCAGTTATACTCCATGTATATATAATATGTCAAAATACACTCTACTGTCATATATATCTAAAAAGAACAAATAAAAAAATAATCAGAGACAACAATAAAATAAATCTGAAAGTATAGTGATAACAAAGACATCATTTTACTGGCTAATATGTTTTTATATTAACCAGGCAGGAAACTCAAACATGACATGCCCAGTTCAGTGCCAGGCACTGGCGATCAGAGCAGAATGGATTGAATGCATTTATTCTTACCGGGTATCATTTTTCCATTAAATGTACTCCAAGTATTTTCTCCCCATCTCTGTAAAGAAACCCTCTATCCTCTTGGATACCTAACCTTAAATTACTATCATCTTTTCTTCCCCATCCCAACATTCAATCAGTTGTCAAAACTAGGGTGGGATGGGGCATGGAGACAAGAATCCAAAAGTGGATTTATCCAGTTGTTCCCTGTAACTTCAATCACGCATGCTTTTTGCTCGGACCACTCATTAGCTGCTTGCATGGGAAATGTCAACTTGTATCATGGTGACATTTGAGGCTTATGTGATTGCTTTGATGTATTAGTTTTGGAAACCAAACACCCCAATTACAGCCAACAAACACTTTTAATTGGGACGCAGAGGTAAAAGGACTTTCTGTTGCCATAGTTTCAGAGGCACATATGTGGTCAGCTGCCTAATGCTGGATTTATTTTTCAGACGAGAGATACTACTGACAGTGACTCAGGGACACCTGCTGTTCTGGTGGGAGTAGGTCTTGGTCCTGCAGCTCAGCCCAAGTCAGGTTCTTAGGCAAAGCACGTTTGTAATGGTGTTGATTTTCAAGTGTTTCGTTTAATATCTTTAGGTTCTAAGTACATTATCTAAAGAGGAAATACCAACCTATCCTTTAGTGAGTACTTTGTCAATAGGTGGCTGTTCTGAGCGGCAAGTAAAAAAAGGAAAAAAAAAAAAAGGCAAAAGGGACTTCTAGGCAAGTTAGTGACTTTAGTACCTGGATCTACCATTAGGGGAATCTAATGGAAATGTCCAAGGGCACACAAAAGGAAGGAGAAACCTGCGTGGACACTTGGCATGCTTATAGCTATGCATAGTCCAGAAACCCAGTTTCTTTTACAGGAAAACAAGGATCAAAAGGACTGATTGCATTCGTGGCTCCTTTTATGCTTAAAACCAGCTTGCCTGGGAGGGCAGACTTTACCTAAATTCAGTGACATGCTTTTCTTCTGAGGAAGGTAGGGTTGGGCTGCAGGCAATCAGACAGGCAGAGCTGGATCTTGGGAGAAGCAGCTCATTAAATGTCCTGGGCCAGTGTGGGACTTACAGATTGCACTTGATCTGTGCATTTGTGCATTTGGCATAGACGTCTGCCAGGCAGAGCCCGGGGACACTGCATAGCCAACGCTTGATGGCCACTTCAGCATGGCAAAGAAATTTGTGAACACAGAGATTAAATCTTGATTGCAGTGTCATACAGCTTTGGGTCCTTTCTCCAGGCTGCTGAATCTCTGGGATTCTGCAGTAAATCTAAACTCTTCTCTTTTCCCTTGATCAAAATTACACAGGTTACATTCAACTATTAATAAATAAAAGTTGAAATAGAACCTCAACCTCTTGAAAATTAAAAACAAAAGGAAAATTAAACATTCATCTAAACAATTCTTAAGTAAAGGAGGAAATAAGAAATATCATTAGAGGCTAATTAGATGATAATGGCATTGAAGACACTTCATAGCAAAACTTTCAAGGTATGACCAAAATTGTACTCAGAGAAAATGCGTAGCCTTAAATACCTTTGTTGTAAGACCAGGAATAAACTATATACAAGTATTTAATTCAATAATTACAGAAACAATATGCATAACATAAAGCAAAGACTATAGCAGGACTTAAAAATTTTTAAAAAGTAGAATGAAAAGCAAGTTGCTAGCAACACAAATCAAGAATTAAGGGAAAACATAAGCACACTAAATGAGTAATTATAAAGAGGATATAGCAACAGACATTAAAGGGAGGTTAGAATTTCACTTAATGGTAACAAATTTGAAAGTACTTAAGAAATAGTTTTCTGAGAGATTAGACATGATCATAATTGACTCAAGAAGAAGTAGAAAGAATAAATAGCCAATTAGCCAGGAAACAAAAATTGGAACTTTTGGCACTTATACCTTTAAAAAAAAAGTCTGGCTGCTTATTTTTTTTATTGTTGGAGAATATACATAATGTAAAATTTACCATTTCAACCCTTTTTAGGTGTATGATTTAGTGGCATTAAGTACATTTACAATATTGTGAAACTTTAAGCACAATCCATTTCCAGAAATTATTCACCATCTCAGATAAATTCTGAGATCCATTAAATGATGATACCCCATTTCCTTTTCCATGGTCCCCACCCCTATTCTTGGTAATCTTATTCTCCTTTCTGTCTGTGTTAAACTTACCTATTCTACAAACTTCATTTAAGAGGAATCATATAACATACATCCTTTAATGTTTCTTTCACTTAGTATAATGTTTTGAAGGTTGATCCGTGGGGTAGCATGCATCAGCATTCCATTCTTCATTAAGGCTGAATAATATGCCATTGTACATTTACACCATGTTTTGTTTAACCATTTATCTGATAATGAGCATTTAGTTGTTTTGGTTATTGTGAATATTGCTTCTGTGAACATCAGTGTTTACATTATCTGCTTGAATCCTTGCTTTTGATTCTTGGGCATATACACCTAGAAGTGGAATTGCTACATTGATATACTTTTTTATTTTTTTGAGACAAGGTCCTGCTAAATTGCTGAGGATGGCTTTGAACTTGCAATCCTTCTGACTCAGCCTCCCAAGCAGCTGGTATTACAGGTGTTCCCTACTGAACTTGACTTTGTTAAACTTTTCAAGGCACCACTATACCTTCTTCCACAGCATGTTGAAGTCCTCCTGGAGTTGCGGAGCTATGGCCAGGATGGGCTGGAGTGTGGCTGAGACCTGGAGGAACCTGCCATGCTGGCATGGGCCTGAGGTGCCAGGACATGGTAGACCTGTGGCAAAAAGGCAGCCCTGCCTGAGCCCAGTGCAGATCCCTGAGTAACCACAATCCATGACCTCAACCTCCTACTTCCCTACCAGCTAAGAGAAAATGCAAGTGGGGCAGACCTGAAAGGAAGTTAAAAACTACAAAGCTCTTAGAAGAAAACAGAGGAAATCTTCATGACATTAGATTGAGCAAGGATTTGTTGGATGGGGATGGCCTCACAGAATGACTTAGAAAGTCTTCCCTTCTCTCCAGGTTTTTGGAAGAGTTTGAGAATATTGGTGTTTATTCTTACATAGTTAATAGAATTCACTAATGAAGCCATTTGGTCCGATTTTTTTTTGTTGTTGTTAAGAGGTTTTTGATTATTGATTTAATCTCCTTATTTATTAAATGTCTATTCTGACTTTGATTTCTTCATGATTAAGTCTTTATAGGTTGTATGTTTCTAGGAATTTGTCCATCACACCTAGATTATTCAATTGTTGGTGAATAATTACTCATGTTACTCTTTTAAATTTTAATCCTTTTAAATTTCTATAAAATTGGTAATAATGTTTTATTTTTAATTTCTGATTTTAGTAATTTAAATCTTTTGCCGTTTTTTTTTTTTTTTGTAGATAGGTCAGCTAGTGGTTTACCAATTTTGTTAATGTTTTCCAGGAAACAATTTTTGGTTTCAGTGATTTTCTCTATTCATGTGTTCTTACATATGACGTTGTTCTTATCCTTAAGACAAAAAATAAATTTCCATGAAGTATAAATTATCAAAGATCATGGAAAATAAAGGATTTCTCTCTAATTTTACAAAGCTAATTGCTATTGTTTGGATCTTCCAAAGGCTTGGTCCACAGTCCATGCCACTCCTGGGAATGCAAAAACCTTTAGTTGGTGGGGTCTAGTGGAAGGCAGTTAATTCATATGGGAGCTCCCCTTGATGGGGATGTTGGGACGCTGGCCCCTCCTCTTTTGTTCTCATGCCTCTTGGCAGCAATGAGGTGAGCCAGCTCCCCCTCTGCCATATGCTCCCACGATGATGTACTGCCTCACCACAGACCTAAAAGCAGTAGGCCAACTGACTATTGACTGATCCAAAATAAACCTTTCCCTTTATGAAGTTGATTGTCTCAGGTATTTTGTTACAGTTATGGAAAGCTAACATGTTAATATGATCCTGTAATGACAAAGACAACAAAACTGTGCACTATTCTAACTCGAATATAGATGGTAAAGCATTAACAAATAAAATTCAACAATTTATTGAATCAATTATATGCCATAACAAACAGGAATGATCTAAAAGGCAATAAGATTAGCATACCTAACAAAATATCAATTAGTTAAAGAACAAAAAGCCATATTACAATCTCTATAGACATAAAAGAAGATACCTGATAAAAAAGAAAAATTCACGCAGATTTAAAACTTGAACTTAAAACCATAATGCAATATGGACTATCATATGAAGAGAAACCACCATTTGTGATAGTGAAATTCTTTCCTTAAAATAAGAAATAAGACAATTTTGGTAGTAACAACCACTATAATTAGAAAGTATTCTGAAAAAGTTAGCCAGTGCAACAAGATAAGACATCAAATTAAGAGTGACAATTTTTAGGAACAAGAAAATATAATTATTCGTTTAAAATAGATGTTTTCTTAGAAAACCCAAGTTCATAAATTATAAAATTTTTAGATAAAATTTATATTGGTTAGGAGGCTAGAATCAAAATTAGTTTTTTTTTTAAAAAAAATACATGCCCTTCAATAGATGAATGGATTAAAAAACTGTGGCATTTATACACAATGGAGTATTACGCAGCACTAAAAAATGACAAAATCATGGATTTTGCAGGGAAATGGATGGCATTAGAGCAGATTATGCTAAGTGAAGCTAGCCAATCCTTAAAAAACAAATGCCAAATGTCTTCTTTGATATAAAGAGAGCAACTAAGATCAGAACAGGGAAGAAGAGCATGAGGAAAAGATTAACATTAAACAGAGACGAGTGGGGGGAGAGAAAGGGAGAGAGAAGGGAAACTATGGAAATGGAAGGAGACCCTCATTGTTACACAAAATTACATATAAGAGTTTGTGAGGGGAAAGGGGGAAAAAAAAACAAGGGAGAGAATTAAACAACAGCAGATGGGGTAGAGAGGGAAGATGAGAGGGAAGGGGGGGGGATAGTAGGGGATAGGAAAGGTAGCAGAATACAACAGTCATTAATATGGTATTATGTAAAAAGGTGGATGTGTAACCGATGTGATTCTGCAACTTGTATTTGGGGTAAAAAATGGGAGTTCAAAAAAAAAAATGGGAGTTCATAACCCACTTGAATCAAATGTATGGAAGATGATATGTCATGAGCTGTGTAATGTTTTGAACAACCAATAAAAAAATAAAAAATAAAAAAATACAAAGGTAATTATAACTACAAAATGTAATGGAAGCTGGGTATGGTGGGCATGCACCTTAGTCCCAGCTACTTGCAAATCTGAGTGGGAGGATCATTTGAGCTTAGAAGTATGAGACCAGCCTGGGCAACATTGCAAGATCCCATCTCATTAAACAAAAACTAAAACCCAACACCAAAACAAAATAACAACAACAAACCCCACCAATACACACATACACGCCCCCCACCACACACACACCCCAAAAGATAATGCAAAAGAATTCCATGCTGTCTTGTTTGTTGCAAAGCATTTGTGGCCTAATTCCATCCTTCATCTCAAGGGACCCAGAAGAAGCTGTCCTGGAGACCTCTTTCATAACAGTATCATGTTGTCCTGCATGCATAGAGAATAGGGAAGGAAGACTTCTCTTAACCTTTTCCCCATCAGAAGCTCAGGGTTGTTGGTGTGCGAGGGGAAGAAGAGGTGGGCTGATGAGAAGTTGTTCCTCATTCTTTCTCCAGAGAGGATCCAGCTATAACCAGAGAGATCAAAGGATACAAAAGGTGTGGGGACTTCCTCACATTAGACACTGCTGCAGTTTCTTACCAGCCACGAGCCTCAATCTGTGTTTATTCGGGCTTCAGGTCACCATATTATTTGTGTAATTTCAGTCTCATAAGAGTAGCATTAGGATTTACAAAGATTGCATGAGTTCAAAAACATGAGTGTTTCTGTGTTTTATGTCTTTCCATCCCTGCTTTTAGTTAAGTAAGCATTTAATCTGTTTCCAAGAAGCTACTGCAAAGAGACTTTAGCTCTGTTAATTGAGAGACATCTGGGTTTCAAGGAAATGTTTTAAAAATGTGTGACTGGAAATTGATGGGCAAACTATTGTGTGCTTTAATTTGCTGGGTGTGTGCAGCCAAGCGGAATGGACCAGTCTTTTCTTTGTGGTAATTGTCCATTTATTCTCTTGCTTTCCATTTATTCCAAATTGCTGGGGGTTAGAACAGAACAAGCCACCCAACAGCCATAAACCATCAACAATCTCTTAAAAATAGGGGGAGATAAATTCATATTTACTAAGGATTTATAACTTCAGGTATTATACATGTAATTTGAACTGTTAGATGTCTCTTTTAAGATCTAGATCCCATTGATCCCCTGTGCCTCACCAACATAACCCCCCACCACACATAGAAACTTATGTAAATTTTCTTGGAGCTTAAATTTACATGGTCTTCAATATCTTTGAGCACTTTTTTTTTCTGCTGAAAATATTGAGTGTTTGGATCATCTTGTTCTCTCTTAGGCGTTGTCAACCTAGATGTGAGATAGTTCTCTCCACCTTTTTTTTCCCCCAAACCTACCCCAAGTTATGAAGGGCCTTGTATATGGGCAGCAGACTTTATGGAAGGTTCATGTATTAGTTGGGTTTCTCCAGAGAAACAGAAACCACAGGACATAGACACATGGAGGTACAGAAAGAGATTTGTTATGAGGAATTGGCTCATGTGATCATGGAGGCTAACAGGCCCCATGATCTGCCATCTATAAACTGGAAGCCCAGGACAGTCACCAGTATAGGTCAGTCCAAACCCAAAGGTCTGAGAACCAGGGGGCTTCAGTCTGAACTGAAGCCCTGAGAACCTGACTCTGATGATCTAAGCCTTGGTCCAAGTCCAAAGGCCCAAGAACCATGAACCCTGATGTTCAAAGGCAGGAGAGGATGGAAATCTCAGTTCAAGCAGAGAAAAATCTCTCCCTTATTCCACCTTTTTTTTCTGTGGAAGTCCTCAAGGAATTGGATGATGTCTGTCTTCATGGGTGAGGGTGAAGTTCACTGATTCAAATGCTAATATTTATCAGAAATACCCTCATAGACACATCCCCAAGTAATTTTTTTTTTTTTACTAACCATCTGGGCATTCCTTAGTTGTTTATTTAAATGGTTTTAAGTATGTCATCCTACCTTAATCACACACTTGCTGTCATATTTAGCACAAAAGAATTGCAAAGAGCATATACCACTAGTCCCATCTTATACGTGATATTTTGGAGTTCAGAGAGGTTAATGATTTAATTAGAGGTCACACAGTTGGTTTTGAGAAATTGGAATTCAGACGGAGGTTTATCTAGTTCCAAAGTTCATTCTCTTTTGACCTTTGCTTTGTAGTTATAAGTGTGATCATCTTTGAAAGAGGTTGTAAACATTTTCAGATTCTACACTGTTCCATCACGAAGAAGCCTAATCTTTGAAGTCGTTGCTCGAGTAGCGCTACATTGCTGTGTTGGTTTATGCACAGTTGACGCACACACTCGATGCAGTTACTGAGTGCCTCCCATCAAGTACTAAGCTGGTGCTGGATGCCAGCTATCCCAATGCTCCCAACATGGGGATGTGGAGAGGGATCACAGGGATGGAAGAAGGTAACGTTTCTTTGAAAAGTGGCTCCTTTCACTAACAAAAAATCAACTCATCCATCCCCCTGTCTCTACTGTGCATAATCAGAACTGGACATGTGGGAGGGGCTCATGGCTCTTTAGGATTTTCATCATGCATCATCAGGAGTAGGTATGGGGGCAGTGGAGGGGGTGACAGGACACAATGTGGAAGCTCTCATTGGAGGTGGGTCAGCCTATGGAGGGGGACCCCTCATACCAAGTCCTACCCCATCTTCCACCATGCACCATGAGTCTGCTTCTGGGGTCCACACATTGCCGATTGAATTTTCTGTGTCCCGTGATGTTCATATGCCAATGCATAACCCCCGCCACACAGTGGAAATAAAATTGGATGAACTCCTGGACATTTGGGTCTTGGAAAATTTTAAGGAAAGTTGCAAATAGAGTTCTCTAGATAATTACAGGCTCAGGAGAGAGGGACACTTGCAAGAAGTGAGCAAGAAGATGGCCTGTGTGTGAAGAGGTAAAACGGCAGGGACTGCATCCTAACCCCTCCCTCATCTGCTTCTTCAAGATCTTGGGCCAGATTCTTGGTCTCTCTAAGCCTCAGTTTTATTGGCAAAACAAGACTCTCCTGGATCCTTCCAGAAAACTGACATTTTCTACTTTCCCCCCACATGTCCTGGAGACAGACAAGGATCCTTGCCCACTGTTGACAGGGACGACTGTTGCCACATGGGGACATTTATTTTCCTCTCTGGTTGGTTTTTAGTTGTGGTCTCTTTTCCCGGCTGATGGATTTCTTTGGTGTCTGCCGGAATCCCTTTCCATTTATTCCTCCCTCAGTTCCTCCTTCTTTGCCTTCCTATTGACAAATGATGGAGAAATAGCCCGTGGCAGGAATCGGAGCTGCCCGTGGCTGAACGAGGCTCTGCTCGCATCACTACAAGGTTCTGAGACTGCGTGCCTGTGCAGGTATTGATTCTGATTTTATTTTCTCCTTTTGGTTAGGAATCTTAATTGAACTGCGGGTAGCCACGATTACCACAGGCTCACCCCTATTAAGCCCCAAACACACTTTCCTGAAATTTCTACTCAATCAATACTACCTAGTTTCAATGAGAAGAGAAAGGTTACAAATTTTATATATAAAAGTGGGTATTGAAAAATTCCTCTGGTCAACTCCAGGTCAGCGTCCAATTCACAGCACTTTATGAGAGTAATTCTTTCAGAGAGAGATTTTTCAGCCCATGAAGTGACTTGCACGAGCTCTGGGGGCCAGCTGGGATGTCAGTGTGAAAACTCTTCTTTGTATAAAACGCTGATGGGGGTGGGAAGAGGCAGCCGGGCCCATCATCTCTGGCTGGGTTTGGAGGGAGGAAGAGGCTGGTAGTGATGGGGTCCTGTGGACTCTCAGATGGGGACTGCCAGATGCCTGGGGGGAATCTGCTTGCTGTTCCCTCGTCTGTTCTCTTTAACTGCCAGAAGGGAACACGCCTTCATTAACTCACTGCTAGCTCACGGCCATACAGACTTTCCATTTCACATATTCAGTAACTGTTGAGTAGATCCTCTAGCAGGGGCACCCAGTGGCGGTTCCTCTGTGCCAGGCAGCTTAATTCTTACCACATCTCTAAGATGTATATTAGGTATTGTCATCCCTAAGACTGGGATTTCTCTCTCGTTGCAAAGCTCATGAGAACTGCCCTTCTGAGGAAGCAGATGCTCAGTGGAGTTAGACATGGCGGAATTCACTGGCGCAAACACTGATGGACAAAAATGGAAAAGGAGCCAGAGAAGGCTGGGAGAGCCATCAGATTGTGGTGAAGATCTGCCCCTGCAAGGGAGAAGTGGGAGGAAGACAGGAGGGAAGGAAGGAAGAAAGTGGGGAAGAAGGAAGAACAGGAGAGAGGGGACTGCATGTGGCTCACAGGAGCCAAGCTAAAAGGGAATCTAGAGTTAAAGCGTCTCAGGAGGACTCCTGCCTCTCCTTGAGAGCAGGCCTGCCTTAGGACCCCTGCCAGGATATCAGTCACTGACTCCAGCCCACGGGATCTGTGGCTTTGTGTGCAAGTGGTAGTGGACTTCAGAATGCAGCCTCAGGGCCGTGGATCAGTTACCCTCCCAGCAGTAGAGGATCTGAAAGGTGCTACCATAGTCCAGATCTCTAGTTTGCCACCCACTATGCAGTCAATCATGGGCAAGTGAAGTAATTTCTTTCAGTCTCATTTTTCTCATCTTTAAAGTAAGATAATTCAAACCCACAGGATTATATGGAGAAATAAATGAGATGGTGCATAGTGAAGAAAGCATTTTGTACGGTGCTTAGCACATGGTAAGCGCTCAGTGAATGCTAATTATGATGAGGCTTTATCATATCAATGGTTTGAATTTTATATTTTCAAATGAAAAGTTTCTTAAATCTATACAGAGAATCTAAGAAGAGTAGAGTGGAATGTTCTGGATGAAGGGGAGTTGGAAGCCTTGTCTGATTCCTACACCTCTACCCTAATCCTTGGGTCATTTCTGGGTAAACAAGAATTGGAGAGAAATAAGATGTGATCATACCATATACACACTTTGTGAATGTCTACTTCTGAATTTTTTTTATGTTGATGGATTAAAATTACTTTTAAAATTACTATACATTAAGGTTGAACTTTTGAGGATATATGGTTCTATGAATTTTAATGATTGTATAGGTTTATCTGTCTGAGATGGGGTCTATGTTGCTCAGGCTGGCCTCGAGCTCCTGGGCTCAGGTGATCCTTCTGCCTCAGCCTTCTGAGCAGCCGGAACTATAGGTGCACATCTCCACATCTAGCTGTAGGTTTGTGTAACCACCGCTGTGATAGAAATAAGAACAGTTTGATCAGTTAACCCTTTATCATCACACCCTCCCTACACCTACCCCCTGGCAACCAGTGATCTGCTGTCACTGTAGCTCTGTCTTCCTGGGAATGTCAAATAAATGGAATCATTCAGTTTTTTGAGATTGGCTTCTTGCATTTACCATAATTCCTTTGAAGTTCATCCAAGTTGTGTATATCAATAGTTGGTTCCTTTTGTTGTTGCAAAATATTTCAGTGTATGGATAACCTGGTTTGTTTCAGGGACTTGAGGTTGTTTCCAGTTTAGTTTCCACATAGTTGGGGCTGATTAACATATGTGAGCTGCTATTACGGAGGCTAAGAATGGGAGCCCATGTTTCAGCAGGGTTCTTATATATCTTCTTTCTTTTTAAAACCTTTGCTTTTTGTTATTATTATTTTCCTGCTCATAAGTCCCTGAATGCAAAGAATCAAAAAAAATTTCATTTCCTCTGGGCCTCAGTGGCTGTTCAGAGGTGGCAGCCACCTGGTAACTCCATTTCTTTGTCAGTTTCTCACTCTGTGGCTAAGTGTCTCTTCCCAAGGTCAGATTTTTTCTCCCAGTCATAAGCGGTGACCTCAGGACTAACCTGTAGCATTGATGTCCCTGAGTGCATGCCCAGGACTGTAACTTACTTCCTTCTTTCTCCCCCAGATGCTTGTGCTTTGCATCCCTAAGCCACCCATCGACAGTGCGCCTGTTTACCCATCCCAGCTGACACTTCTCAAGCATTTTAGCAACCCTGACCTCATTCTTTATTTAGCAACATCATCATTTCAGTCTCAAGCTGTTAAACATTTATCTTCACTAATATCAACATCATTAGGATTTGCTTGAATAATGAAGACACACATGCGATTAAAACTGCAACCGGAGTCTAAGGAAAGTGGAGCTGGCGAGATTGAAAGCCATCCGTTCTGTGGAGCCCTCCAGGCAGGGGGTCTGGCTCTTGGAAGGCAGTCTGGAGCAGGAGCAGGGAAAGCTGAAAAACTCTACTACCTGATAGACTGAGAAGAATTCAGGGTTCCCAGGGGGTGATTCTAGAAGGAAAAAGGGAAGGCTAAGCAGGAGAGAAGGACTTATGATATTGCACTAGGCCTGGAACCACACGGAATGAAGCAGACAGTGAAAAATTTCCAGGGGATTTTCACTACGTTCTCTGTGTGCTAGGATCTTTAAAATTAAGAGCACGCCAATGACGAGGAGAAACAGGAGCTGGAAATAAAGATTTTTATTACTTTCAGGTCCTAGGGGGTACATAGAATCCTGGAGGCCACACCCAGGAAGGTCAGGGAGTGCAGGAAGGGAGAAAGAGAGAAGCAGGGAGCTGTGGGCCATGACCTTTATTGGGTCCACAGCATTATCCAAACAGGCTTCCTATGGGGTTGTAGTTGGTGGTTTTAAAGCAAGCAGGCATGAATTCCAGAAGTTACTCTGTTACTGGTCACTGAAGCACAATTGCACAGTCCATGTGGGTGTGCGGGTCATCAGGGCAATTCAAATAGGTTGCATCTTGTGTAAGGTCCTTGCTTAGCATCTGGACGGCCAGCTTAAGTGACAGCTGCCATTTTAAGAAAAATTTGGCTTTCCCACCCAAGGGTGATTCTGAGAAAGGCTCACCCACTCCCTAATACCAACCTAACCTTTCACTGCCTGCATTAGGACCTCCCAGCTCTAATCCCTGAGCCTGCCCCACAAACATCCTGAACCCCAAGACTGTTTTGCCTCTCTCTGTCTATGAAGAGACGTGCCTTTATTTGTCAGCTCTGACAAATAAACTCTCGAGTGTATCTCTCCCTGGGCTCTGTCTTTCATTTGCCACTCACCTGTCTCCCAGTTCCTCACTTTCCTTTCATCTTGCTATCTTATGGGGATGTGGTCACAAGGAGGTGGTTGTACTCAGTTGATTTTGGTATTGAAAATATAAATTATTAATATCTCACCTTACCTGTCCCTGGGGCTCTAACTGGTTGGGAATAGGTGCTTGGAGTCACATGTGGTTAAGATTGCTTGAGAACAAGGCTCTCTAGTGTTCAACTTGAAATTTCTCATCTAGATTTCTTTACTATGCCATTTTTCCTTGGACTTCTTACTAACATCTAACACACATCCAAGTGACTCCTGGGAATGATTTTGCCCTGGACAACGTAAGAGCTGGTTCTCATTTATAGATCAACAGAACATAAGACAGAGATGGTAGGTACTGGATGGGACAAGATGAATAGCTGATTTAATTTGGTGAAGGTAGAAGTTTGGTGCCATGGAAGGGCAAGGATTCTCCTTGCTCTCCACCATCAAGAACCTCCTTCATGTCAAGGAGCACAGAGGTGCATTGTGGACTGAATAGCATCCCCTCAAAATTCATAAATTACAGTCCTAATCTCCAGTTCTTTAGAATGTGACTACATTTTGAGATAGGGCTTTCAAAGAAGCAATTAAGATTAAATAAAGCCCTAATCTGGTAAGACTGGTGTCCTTACAAGAAGAGGAAGAAATACTAGGGATTGTGTGCACAGAAAATAGGCAAACACCCTGCAAGAAGATGGATGCCTTCAAGGAGAGAAGCCTCAGGAGAAACCAGCCCTGCTGGCATCTTGATCTTGGACATCCAGACTCCATAAATATAAGAAATAAATTTCTTTTGGTTAGGTCACCTGGTCTGTGACATGTTGTGATGGTAGCCCTAGCAAATTAATACAAGAGGTTGAGTGATCTCACCTGGAACTGGAGAAGAAGGGAGATCTCAGCTGACATGTGGTTCATCCATGGCAAAAACTATGCCTCCAACCCACATTAAACACAGCATGACAGAAGAGGCAATTGAGATGAAGAGGCAAAGCATTAAGATGCAAAGCTAGACTTGGCTACTGACTTGGCTTGGGCACTTACCAATTTATGACCTTGGGAACCATCTCTTTGAGCCCTACCAGCCTCCAGCAGCAACATGAGGATAGTAAATTGTGTTAAACTGCTTTATAGAGCACCATGCACACACACATGCAGAGGGGACCTAGAAGCTCTTTATTACTTAGAAAGCATGATTGATAAATGGTTAACTTTTCTAGCTTCATTTATCTTTTATCTAGAATCTACTGGAACTTTGTTGTTGGATCAAAAGTAATAAGAAGCCAATGACTGTCACTATTAAGTTGGCCAACTTTAGAAGTACCTCTGACATTCCTTACAACAGAAAGATATCCCCTGGACGAGGATAAAAAGCAGAAATCTCTTTTACTTTTAAAATGCACTAGAGACAATACTCTGCGTTGTCATTGGTAAAGAAACTCCAGTGTTTTGGCTGTTTTCATAAATACTTATGGATTCTTTTGGTTAAAACTTCCCCAAAAACGGGTTTGGAAAAATGTATAAAGATCTTTAAAAATATTCATACTGTTTGATACAGTAGTTCCATTTATAACAATTTATTCTAAGGAAATAATTTGAAATGCAGAAAGCTATGTGTTTAAGATGAGTTGTTCCCTTGCAGCTTTTCTTACTATGGTATAAATTTGGAAATATTCCTAAACACCTACTGTTAGGAATGGTTAAATAAGTTGTGGTACATTCATAAGATGAAAGATTATGTAATCATTGAGAATGTGTATACAAGCGGGGCCCGGAGGCTCATGGCTGAGGTAGGAGAATCATGAATCGGAGGCCAACCTCATCAACTCAGTGAGACCCTGTTTCAAAATAAAAAGGGCTGGAGATATAGCTCAGTGGTACAGAGCCCCTGGGTTTAATCTTTAGTACTCCCCACTCTCTCTCTCTCTTTCACACACACACGCATATAAAAGTATATATCATTAATTGAAAAAGAATATAAATAAAATTGGAAGGGGATACAACATGTAGATATACCTGGAGACAGTGTCAGATTGGTTGAGGGCTCAGTCGCACAAGACTTCCCCCTGCCCCTCACCAGGGATACCAATCACAAGCACAGGTTGTGCCCTGGGCTTCTAACTGACTGGCTGTGAATCATGGTTCCCACGACCCTCTCCTGGGTTTTAGTTCATGTAGTGGATCATGGAACTCCAGTAAATACTTTTTATTTACCCATTTATTATGAAGGATGTTATAAAGGATACAGAAGAACAGCCAGATGAATAGGGCAAGGTGGGGTGGAAGGGTCACAGAGCTTCAGTGCCCACACTGGGTGCACCACCCTCCAGGAACCCCCCACATCCCCTCTTGGCTATCCAGAAGCTACTTGAACCTAGTCCTTTTGGAATTTTAATGGAGGCTTTTTCACTTAGGCAAATTGATTAAATCATTGGCTATTGTGATCAGTTAATCCTCCAGCCCCCTTCTGCTCCCTGGATATCAGGGGTGGAGTCCTGAAGCTATCCTGGAGCCCACTAAAGAATTACCTTATAGAACAACAACAACAACAACAATAACAACAACAAAATTGGAACAAAAAGAATGTGATTACCCAGGAAATTCTAAGGGACTTAGGAACTCTCTCAGGAACTGGGGTCAAAGACCATATATTAGAGCAAAAGATTACACTAGCACCCCAGCTATAAAGGTTTTAGGAGCTCTGTGCCAGGAAGCAACAATGAACTCCCCCCCCCCCCCACCACACCTATTTACCTAAAGTCACAATATCACAGAACTAGAGCACAGAGATGTGAATTCCCTACAGTGTGTTAGGTTCAGTAGGCACTCTTGTGATGACAGGACAGAGTAAACTTTTGGGGAATGTCACCTGAAATCAGAAATGTATATTGAGGTCTCGAATGCCCTGCTAATAGCTCGAATTTTCTCCTAAAGAAAAGTTTACGGCCTTTAGAAAAACATATGGAAGGATCATATCTTTAGCTCAGTGGCCACAGAAGACATGGATGCCTGTGTTCTATGTGGGTTTCCAACCTATTTGCTATGTGACCCCAGGCAGGACTGGAACTGGGATTTTTTTTTAATGCAGTGTCTACTTTTCCTGACTTGAAAATTCTCTCATCTCTCAGCCCCTTTCTTTCCCATTCTTTCTACAGCAATTCAAGAAGAAGTGAGCTATCACAAGCAGAATCCTGGCAAGGCTGGCTCTGGGCACACTGGTCAAGTGGACATTTCTGGGGACACCTTCAGCTTCTTCCAGCTTCTTTCCCTCCTTCATATAGACACTCCCTCCATCAATTCTATCTTTTAAGGAAGGATCTGGATGTCATCTTCACTGGGACAAAAGCTGGATCAGAGCTAACAGCCTTGTTTCCTGCTGATTTTTTTCTCCCCCCAAAAAAACGAAGGCTGAGGGCCAGGTTGGTGGCCCACGCCTGTAATCCCAGTGGCTCTGGAGGTGGAGGCAGGAGGATCACGAATTCAAAGCCAGCCTCAGCAATTTAGCGAGGCTCTAAGCAACTCAGTGAGACCCTGTCTCTAAATTAAATACAAAATACAGCCAGGGATGTGGCTCAGTGATCCAGGCCCCTTGAGTTAAATCCCTACTACCAAAACAAAACAAAACCAAAAAATAAAAACAAAGGCTGAAAGCCTTAAGCTAGGTGGGGGGACTATTGGCTGAAGGCCAGACATTAGCCAACAGGTAAAGGAGGAAAATATTCAGGCAGGAAAACACTCCAGTGTCTCTAAAATCACAGAAATAGGTGTGCATGTACCTGTGAGTGTGCACCTGTCCATGAACAGTGCCCCCAGAGAACTCCTGTGGAATACAAGCCTTCTCCACCCCATAAGTTTGCTGGTTCATGTTGGTGTTTCAGCCCTCCTAAGCATTAGGAGTATAAGAGAGAATTTTCTTCCTTGTTTTTCTTTGAGGATCAAATTTCACTTAAACAATCACACAAGAAACAAACTCCATATTGAATAGAAGTTTAAACACCAAGATGCCTTTTGAAATCTTGTTTTGGAAATAACTCAATCAATAAATGGGCAAAGGACCTGAACAGACACTTCACAGAAGAAGAAATATGATTGGTCAACAAATATATGAAAAAATGTTCAACATCACTAGCAATTAGAGAAATGCAAATTAAGACTACACTGAGATTTCATCTCACTCCAGTCAGAATGGCAATTATCAAGAATACAAATAAATGTTGGTGAGGATGTGGGGAAAAAGGTGTATTCATATATTACTGGTGGGACTGCAAATTGGTGCAAACACTCTAGAAAGCAGGATGGAGATTCCTCAGAAAACATGGAATGGAGCCACCATTTGACCCAATTATCCCACTCCTTAACACATACCCAAAGGGCTTAAAATCAGCATACTATAGTGACACGGCCACTTCAATGTTTATAGCAGCTCAATTCAGAATTGTTAAACTATGGAACAAATCTAGGCACCCTTCAACAGGAAAATGTAGTATATATACACAGTGGAATATTACTCAGCCATAAATGAGAATAAAATTATGGCATTTGCTGGTAAATGGATGAAATTGGAGACTATCATGCTAAGTGAAAACAGCTAATCCCAAAACACCAAAGGTTGAATGTTCTCTCTGATTCTCCAGGGGGGAGTTGGGGGGGGAAGGGAGGGAGGGATGGGAATGGGAAAGACAGTAGAATGAATCAGACATAACTTTTCTAAGTTCATGTATGAATACATGACTAGTGTAACTCCATATCATGTACACCACAATAATGGGAAGTTATACTCCATGTATGTATAATAAGTCAAAATATGCTCTACTGTCATGTATAACTAAAAAGAATAAATAAACAACAACAACAACAACAACAACAACAAAATCTTGTTTTGGGAGCACAAACTTATAGTGGTTCTTCACCTATGGCACATTTGGCTGTACATCTCAGAACTTCAACAACAAGGAAAAACTTATTGAGCACCTACTAAGTTCTGAGAAATGTGCTAGATGCTGAAGATACAAAGATGAATAATCTTGACATAATTTCTGCCATTAAGATTATCTCAATGGAAAAGACAGACACATAGGAAATAATTATATTACCTAAAATAGGGACAGGGTCCAGGCACCCAGGGAAAGGGCATCATCCAAAAGTTCAAGGTTTTGGCAGGATGGAGGTCATTGAGAACCCAGGAGGAGAAATTTCAGTAGAGCACTGATAGAAGGTAGAAGCCAAATTTAGGGGGTTAAAAATTGGAAGGAAGGACAGTATAGAGCAATAGTAAATTACTCTTTTGAGATGTTCAGATGAATAAGTGAGGAGAAATTGGGTATTAGCTGGAGGATTAGCACAGGATAGAGGAAGGATTTTTAGACATCATCTTTATTATTAATGCAATAACGAAAAAGGCAGACATGCTTCCTGCTTCAGGGAGCTTGTGACCCAGTGGTTAAAATACACAAGTCCTGGTCAGAGATGGGGAGACAACTTTGAATCAGAGGGTAATGGCAGAAAAGTGTGTCAAGGTGGGGAAAAAAGCCTACAGTAGTTACTCTGTTTAAAAATGAACTGAAGTCCATGATTTATTCAGATTTGTTCAGCCTTTACTGATTTTCCTTTTTTCTGTTTTCCTATGCAGGTTACCACATTACATCTATCCTGTCTCCTTCTAGCTGTGACAGTGTCTCAGCCATTCCTGGATTCTGATGGCCTTGACCATTTTGAAGAGTACTGGTCATACAATGTCACCCAGTTGGGATTTGTCTAACATTTTTTTTTTTCATGATTAGCTGGGATTAGAAGAGCTGAAGTGCGGCTCTCATCACATCATGTCAAAGGCTGTGCCTATTGCTGTTGCTGTTGCTGTTGACCTTGACCCCATGGCTTGTGTAGTGCTGGCCAGCTTCTCGAAAGTTACTGTAAAGTTCTGTAAAGTTGCTCTCCCTCTCTCTCCTCCCGTCTCCAGACTTTCTGAAAGTAAGTCACTTGGCAGCCCACACTTAGGGAGTGGAGAGTTACGCTTCATCTCCTTTAAGAGAAAACATTTGGTACATAAATTATTTGGAATTATTCTGTATGGGAGATTTGTTTATTCTTCTCAATTAATTCATTTATTCCATCTTTTATTTATATCCATATGGACTCATGGAAAATTATTTTGTACTTTGGGTTATAATCCAAAAACTGTCTGGTTTTGCTGTTAAAATAGTTCCAGCTTTGGCCACTGGGAGATCTTTCAGTTGGCTCCTGCATCTCTTTGGCATATCCATATCCACATCACTGTGGTTTTTTAAAAAGTTATTTTTAGCACTTCCTTAATTTCTGGCCCCCTCAGAGCCTCCAGGCTCATCTTGAATATTCTCTGCCTCAGGTCCTAGAATCAACTGTTTCTTCAAGGAGTCCACGTTCCTTTAATTACAGAATAGTACTAGAAACCAAGATTTGGATGGTTGGTGTCGTGTACTCATTGCTATTAGAATGTTGATACTTTTAGACCCTCTGGTCTGTTAGAGAAATGCGTGTATATAGTCTCTGTGTATACAAATATCTATAAAAAATTCTGCATGTCTCCATCTGTATGTCTATTCAACTAAATACAAGTTCATACTGATTTTTCGGACTTTTATGTATAGTCAATGCCATGGATCATTTTAACCTTATCCCTTGCTAATTTCTAATCTCTCATTGTAACAGTGAGAAACCTGGCCTCCACCGTAAGTCCTGTGGCCTCTTTACTCCCAGTATTCACATGCTGTAGAATGTTTGTATATAAATCTTTTGCCTTTAATCTTGCAGACAGAATTCATTTCCAAGGTGATGTAGATCAGCACCTTTACCCTCCACCCCCTTCAGCAAGATTAGTTCATACATTTGTAATATAGTCAGGTTCTTTTGTTATAGTCTGCATTCCATTCTAGAATCTTCCAATCACCAAAACGTTCATTTTTAAATTTTGCGTTTATGAAGGCTTACTCTGTGTTGTTAAAGCTCCACGAGTTTTGACAAATGCAAAGTGCCACGTATCCACCACTATATAGTCACTGAGAAATGTTTCATCATCCTAAAAATCCCCTCCCACTCTGAACCCCTGATCTGTTCACCAACATCACAGTCAAGCTTTTCCCAGAATGTCAGATAAAATGAAATCTTTTCAGTTGGTTTTACTTAACAATATGCATTAAAAATTAATTCATGGGGGTGGGCACAACTGTAACCCCTGCAGCTCAGGATGCTGAGGCAGGAGGTTTTTACAAGTTCAAAGCCAGCCTCAGCAATGATGAGGCACTAAGCAACTCAATGAGTCTCTAAATAAAACACAAAATAGAGCTGGGATGTGGCTGTCTAGTGCCCCCAAGTTCAAACCTGGTACCGCCCCTGCAAATTAATTTGACTTAATGGCTTGATGGTGCATTGGTTTTACTATGGAATAGCATTCCATTAGATGGAGATGCAGCACACTGTATTTATCTATTATCTGTTGAAGGATATCTTGGTTTGCTTTCAGTTTTTTTTTGTGTGATTATGAATAAAGCTATGAACATTTGTGTGTTTTGCAAAAGAATAATTGCATCAGGCAAGTTAAATAGGCACAGAGGACTTTATTCAAGACTGTTGCAACAAGGGTAAGACACTGAAATCAGCTCTGCTGAAAAAAGGCAGGGGAGTTTTCAAGCCCTCTGTTGTGCCAGAGGAAAAGTGCTGGAGGGTGTTATGCAGAAGGAGCATCCGGGCATCCGGGCATCCACGTATCCACGTATCCACGTATCCATGCATCCGGGTATCCACGTATCCACGTATCCACGTTTCAGGGCATCCGGGCATCCACGTATCTACGATCAGGCTGTCTGCATTTGCTAGTTGGCGCTTCTTCAAGTTAAATTCCGACTCTTCCCTAGAGACTGGAAGACTGGAACACTGTTTTCACATTCGCCAAGGATGGCTCTTAGAGACTTGAGAAAGTTCCTGGGTTGTACACCTGGCAAGACTGGGAGGAGGAGTCTACCATTGTCAGCTGTCGCGCTCGGAGAGAGGAGTTTGGGGCCTGTGGTTAAGGAGAGAACGGTTCAAGTTTACTATGGGGAAGGGGAAGCCGTTCCTGGTCAGTTTTTGTGTGGACAGTGACTTTCAATCAGTTGAGTGAATACCAAGGAGTGTGACTGCTAGTTTGTACTGTAAGATCGTGTTTGGCTTGTCAAGAAACGGCCAGATTCTCTCCCAAAGCGACAGCATTCCTTTGCAGCCCCACCAGCAATGAGTGAGAATTTGGCACAGTCTTCCTCCCTCCCTTCCTCCCTCCCTTCCTTCCTTCCTTCCCTCCTTCCCTCCTTCCTTCCCTCCCTCTTTCCCTCCTTCCCTTCTGATTTTAGCTATTTAAACAGGGGTGCAGTAGGCATTGTTTTAAAACAGATACATTCTTCTAGGTCACCAGCCTCCAGAGCCTTGTGGACTTCCCTCTCCCAGCCTTCTCTTGCCACATAGGCTCCTTTCTTCCAGAGGGATGGCCTTTCCACAGGTTCCAATTCACGAATTCATTCTTCAACATTCTGTGGCTCCTGGCTTGAGACTCGCCCCACTCCAACTCCATGCCAAGCTCAAAGCCAGGTTGTCGAATGCATCATGTACACGGAGGCTGAAATCTCCTGCTGAGGTGAAGCAGAAAACCTTCAGAAGTGCCAAGATCTTCAGGAATGAGGGAAAGTGACTTCAAGTTTGCTAGGTGCTCAGATGAGAAGAGGTGGAGGGCGACAGGTGGCAGAGCCAAATGATAAGAGCTTCAGAGAAAATTGAGAGGAGCAAGGTTAGAAAGTGATAGTAAGCATCCAGGATGAAGGCCCAACGCCAATTAGAAATTAAAGTAGCTGTAAACACTACAAACACGACACAGGCTGCTCCATCCACGACCTTCCAGAGGTGATACAAAGATGCACATCCTCACCTGAGGAAGGGCTCTTTCTGAGAAAAGTTTGAGATGTACCATTTAGAAGAATCTCTCTCCTCTTTCATCATCCTTTGACTCATTGGCGTGTGCTTGGATGTCTGTCCCACTTAATCCTTGGATTTATGCATTGTCTTTGGTTTAAATGTTTTTGAGCCCCCCTGAGTGTCTTCCTGGTATCATTTTGTTTCTAATAGTTTAAAAATAACTTTATTGAGGCACATTTTGCATATCCTATAACACACCCTTTTGAAATGCACAATTCAATGATTTTTATTAAATTTATCGGATTGTCAACTATCACCATAAATTAGTTTTAGAGTACCCTCATCACCTCCATAAGATCTCACACAGTTCCTTACATTAATGCTCCTTTCCTCTGTCTCTGCCCCTACCCCAAGAGGTTAGTAATCTGCTTTCTACCCATATAGCTTTGCTATTTCTGGATCTTTCACATACATGGAATCATACCACATATGGTCTCTTGATTCTGTCTTCTTTTAATGAGAACAGTGTTTTTGAGGTTCATCTGTGTTATGCTAAGTATTGGTAAACCAGTCCTTTTTACTACTGTGCAGTTGACCATTGCAAGTACATACACATTTTGTCTATTATTTGCCAGTTTATGGATGTTTATATTATTTTCATTTTTAAATTTTTGCTGTATTGAGGATCCAAACCAGGGATGTCCTACCACTAAGCTATACTCCAGAGCCCCCTACTCCTTTTTTTAAAAAAATTTGAGACAGGGTTTCACTAAATAGCCAAGGCTGGCCTTCAAATTGAGATCCTCCAGCCTCAGCCTCTAGAGTTGCTGATTTTAGGTGTGTGCCACCATGCCTGGCTTGTTTTTCAGTTTGTTAAGTTATGAATAGCACTGATAAGAATGTTCATGTATGATTCTATATACAAATAAGTTCTCGTTTCCTAGGGTAGACCTAAGATTGGAATTACTGGATCATATGGAAAATTCATGTTTCCCTTTTTAAGAAATTGCCAAACTGTCTTTTAAAGTATTGTGCCATTTTATATTCCCACCAGCAATGAACGAGGGTTCTGGGTTTTCACATCCTCGCCAACATTTATTAGTGCTTGTATTTTTAATTTTAGCCATTAGTGGGTATGAAATGGTGTTTCCTGGTGGTTTTAATTTGCATTTCACTACTGGCTAATGATGTTGAGCAATTTTATGTGCTTTAAATTTTTTAAAAATTAAAGGCATCCATTGCAGAAAATTTAAAATATAAAAAAGAGAAAAAATTCCTTGTATTTCTACAATCTAAATATAAACACTATTACCATTTGATGTATTTTTTTCCCCGTCATATGTATGGGTGTTGCTTTTTTACAAAAAATTGATGTCCTGCTCTATGTGTCACTTTGAAAATTGTTTTTCCCTTTTATATTTCCTCATGTCATTGGATATTCTGCTGTAATTCTGGTTTTTAACCTTTCTCTCCTCAATGTGGTCATTCTAGTCATTCTTACAAATGAAATCTTTTGTAGAATCCCAACATGCAAAATAAAAAGCAGAGCTTCTCTGGTAGAGGGGACAGAGTGGATCACACAGATCTCTTGGCCTTGTCGTGGCTTCAGAAGGTCAGTTTTCCACCTGCTCCTACATCTTCTTTTTAATGCCTACAACACAGTCTGTACTGTTGAAGTGACTAGGAGTGTAGAAGTGAGCCTGCTGGCATTTGCATCTCAGCTCTGCCCTTTTACTAGCCCTGCATCCCCTGCTTTGCTTTCCTTGTTTGTAAAATGGGAATGATGGCAGTGCCCACTGCCATAGATGGACTATATGGGCATCTTCTGCATGATCACAATAATTTTGCCTTCTTTAGTTTTGAGTTACTCAATTTCATATTTATGTGGCATCAAATTTTAAAACAGAAAATTTAAAAAAGTATCTTTTAAAAATTTTATTTGATCTTTTTAGGTATACATGACAGTAGAATGTATTTTGGCATATTATATTTACATGGAGTATAACTTATTCTATTTAGGATCCTATTCTGTGGTTGTACATGATGCAGAGTTACATTGGTAATGTATTCAAATACAAGGAGAGGAAAGTTATGTCTAATTCTACTGTCTTTCCTATTCCCCTCCCCTTCCTTCTCTTCATTCTCCTTTGTCTAATTCAATGGATTTCTTAGTCCCCCACCCCCCCTTGTTGTGGTTGCATATACATATCAGAGAGAATATTGACCTTTGGTTTTTGGGGAATGGCTTATTTCACTTACCATGATAGTTTCCATTTTCAACCATTTACCAGCAAATGTCATAATTTCATTCTCTTTTTATGGATGAGCTATATTCCACTGTGTATATATACTACATTTTCTATATGTATTCATTTGTTGAAGGATACCCAGGTGTGTTCCATAGCATAGCTTAGCTATTGTGAATTTAGCTTCTATAAACATTTATTGGCTATGTCACTGTAGTATGCTGATTTTAAGTCCTTTGAATATGTGCTAAAGAGTGGGATAACTGGATCAAATGGTGGTTCCATTCCAACTTTTCTAAGGAATCTCCATATTGCTTTCCAGAGTATTTACACCAATTTTCAGTTTCACCAGCAATGTCTGAGAGTACCTTTCTCCCCACATCCTTGAAAAAGATGCCTTTTAGTGAACATGCCACCAGTCATTGTCTCTGTCAGCCATGTGAATGGATCAATGGGGAGTTCAGAGAAAGGAGATCCACTGATGCTCTAATTCTCAATACATGGATATGATATAAGGTCTTGGTAAATTTGCCATCAGCATTATGACAATTTCTGCAAAGGTGATTTTTTTTGATGATTTTATGAAATGAGAGATTGTAAGAAAAGGTGATGAAAATGTTTAGATTCAGAAAGGACATTCAAAATGTTAACTATGGTGCCCCAAATACAACATTTTGGGGATATTCTGTTCTAGAGCACCCTGATGCCACAGCAGTATTTATTCAAATTTTTTTTTTTCAAGAGTTTCCTTTCAAAAAAATTTTTTAAAAAGAAGTAAGCCTTTATTTCCTATTTTGCATATAAAGCTGACTAAATTAGTTTTTTATTTTTATTTTTTTTTGGGTGATTAACCAGAGACCAAACCCCATATCCTCTTCCAACTCCTGTGATATTTCCTGGGCTTCAACCTTGGCTGGGCTGGGGCTGCCTAGTACCTAGGTGGAAGAATACAAAAAGTTTTGAGGTCAACAGATATGGCTTGCTTTGGAAGGAGAAAGCTTCTACAGTGTTTGGCCATTTCACTCATCTACCGTTTAAATTGCTTTCCCCTTATTTTTAACCAAGAGTTTATTGACTAAGTGAGTCAGTGGAGCTCCTTTATTTTTGTTTGTATGTTTCATAGTAATAATTTATTTCTTATGTCATATAAATCCTGCATATTTGCTATGTTGTAGACATTGTGAAACTTAACTATTAATATTGTTATAATTGTCAATATTGTAAATGGAATATTTTCCTCCATTATTCTCTTCCATTTTAACTAGTTATTATTGACATTGTTGATATGTAAATAAAGCTGAACTTGCCACAGGGCAGATTTCAGCAGTGTCACATTTAGCTGAATACAGGGCTTGATATTGCAAAGCATTAAGATCCAAAACCTTGCTGGGAACAGTGGCACATACCTGTAATTCTGGCAGCTCAGAGGCTGAGATAGGAGGATTGCAATTTCAAAGCCAGTCTCAGCAAAAGCATGGCGTTAAGCAACTCAGTGAGACCCTGTCTCTAAATAAGATACAAAATGGGGCTGGGGATGTCGCTCAGTGGTTGAGTGCCCCTGAGTTCAATCCCCAGTACCACGCCCCCCCCAAACAAACAAACAAAAAACAGAACTTAAACCTTGGAGCAAATTAAATTTCATACAAGTATGATTACATAAAAAAGAACCCAAATATTGTGTGTCACTACAATGCAGTAATAAAAACATAGAAAAACCCCAAACCTTACTAGAAGGCTCACAGAAGGTGGTGGGGGAGCACGACATTGAGTAGCTCAGAGCAGGTTGAGTGCTCGCTCTCTATCATGCTTGTGCCAGCTGTACACTGTACTCGCTGTACATTGTACTCTTTCCATTCTCCTCTTCCAGATCTATGCTGCTCTTGTCATCCAAACTAGTATTTCCAGCTGTGTTCTGGCTCTGCCTGTCTGTCTGTTACTCTGCTTAGCACCACCCAGCTGAGAACTTGAGTGGCAAAGCACCCTGCGTTAGTTATCTACTGCCGAGTGACAAGTTACCCCATCCTCAGTGCCTTAGAACATTTATTGTCTTAGGGGTTTCCATGGGTCAGAATCTAGGAGCAGCTTAGCTGGGTGGTTCTTGAGCAGATCCTCTCATGAGGCTGCATTCAGGCTGTTGACCAGGACTGTGGTCATCTCAAGACTGGAGGGGGAAAAGCTGCTTCCAAGTCTGCCTTAATTCCTTGCTGCTCTGGTTTGAACGGCTTTGTCCCTGCTAAACTTGTGTGTTCGGAGCTTAGTCCCTGTCACAATGGAATTTCGAGTTGTGGCCTAAGGAAAGTGTTTCATGTCATGAGGATTCTGTCCTCAAAAATAAAAGAAGAGAGACTGTGTCCCAACCTGCTGGCATCTTGGTCTTGGACTTCCCAGCCTCCAGATGTGTGAGAAATAAATTTGATGTTTATAAGTTACCCAGTTGATGATATTCTTTTTTAAATTCAACATATATTACTAATTGTGCATCCAAATGGGGTTCAGTGTGATGTTTCCTTACATGCACATAGCATTCACTGATTCAATCCAACTACTTTCCCCCCACCCACCTCCACATGCCCTACCAATCCCTAGTAGTCACTATTCTATTTTCAGGTCACCTTTTGTTTTTTTAGCTTCCACATATAGGAGCAAACATTCAGTACTTGTCTTTCTGGGTCTGGCTTATTTCACTTAATGCCTTACACTTAGATTTCATTCTTCTTTATGGCTAAATAACACTCGGTTGTGTATAACAGTATTGCACATTTTCTTGTGGTATTCTATTATTATAGCAGCAGGAAGTGGACTAATACTTGCTTAGGCCGAATGACTTTGTGATAAGGTAGCTAGTTTTTCCCAGAGCAAATGAGAGCAAGAGTGTGTATGTGAGAAAAACCCAAGTCAGAGGACAAAGGAAGTGAATTAAGCCTCATCTCTTGAGAGAAGAAGGATAAAAGAATTGTGGACATAGCTTTAAAACCACCATGAAGTCCTTCTTACAGTGGTTCAGGAAAGAATATAAGTTAATAGGCCATTTTTTCATAATTAGCATATATAGGAAAGCTATTGATTTCTGTGTTTGCATTTTGTAATTATCCAGCTAACTAAACTTTTATTAGATCAAAAAGTTCTCAGTGAATCCTCTTGGGGTTTCCAGGTAGATAATAATGTTTTTCATTTCCACCAATATTTATACTGTTTTTTTTTCTTATTTTCCCAGTCACTAGCTAGAATTACCCAAATAATAACAATAAAAAAGTAAATAATAAAGGTATTAGTGGACATCCTTGTTTCATTTCTCACTTTATGGGAATGTCTTTAGGATTTCACCAATAAGAATGATGTTAGCTGTTCTTGGTTTATTACATTGAAGAAGTACTTTGCTTGTGGTAGTTTCCTAAGAATTTGTAGCTCTTCCTGGTTTTTGGAATATGGTTTTATTATCAGGTTTTAGGCATCACACACTTGGATTTCCTGAGGCTTCAAGTGAAGAATTTCCAGACTTGCAGGATCCTAGCCCTTGGCTAGGCCAGACCACATGTCCAAAGGGTCAGGCAGGAGATAAACATTTTGCTTACTGCTTACAAATTCTTTTCTGTTCCTTTTCTGCCACTCTCCCCTAAATAACTCTTTGTCATATTTGATGTGCTGTCTCTGGAAAGATTAGTGATAAGAAAAAAAAAAAAAGAATTGTATAGACAGATGATTGCTCTTTTCTCAACTGATACAGATCAGATTTGATCACCCATGATGGGACTCTATCTGTCCTCTCCTTTCGATCTTTGCAGGAGACAGTTGGCTGCTCTTGCTGCTATTGTTTGGATACAATCCATCCTCCAAGGGTTCATGTGTTGGATGCTTAGATCTCAGAATGATGATGTTAAGAGGTGATGAGCCCTTTAAAAGGTGGGGTCTAGTGGGAGGTCACTGGGTCCTAGTGGGCATTTCTCTTGGAAGAGGTCAAGATGGTTCTCATGGGACTCTGAGTAGCTTACGTGAGAGGGTTGTTATAATAAGAGCTAACCTGGCCCTGCCCTCCCTCTGGCTTCCTTGCTCACCATGTAATCTCTCCCTCTTGCTTGTGCTCCTGCCATTGTGATGCCATCCATCATGAGATCCTCACTCAAGCCCAACTTCCAGAACTGTGAGCTAAATAAACTTTTTTCCTTTGTAGAAAACACAGCCTCAGTTATTCTATTATTGTAACAGAAAATGGACAGAGGTACTTGTCCAGACTTGGGATTCCTCCTACCACTGGATAATTTGTAGATTGCAAGGCATTATGTAGGGGAGCCTGTGCAGTGTTTTTTTTTTTTTCCCTGAAAATCATTTCTCCAGGAGAATGACTGATAGAAACCTGACCTCCTATAACCCAAAGCCTCCTTTGTGGAGACTGTCAAGATCCTACTCAGTCTGTCAACCATGCCCAACCCTTTTCTTTGCTAGCTCAGGAAAACTGATTCCTAAACAGTTGGATAAAATGACCTGTGTCTGGCCCAATTAAAGGATAGTCTTTAGCTTTGCCTCTCAAAGTACTTACCTGCAGCACTGTGTCCCCTGGGGGCTTGTTGGGGCCAAGCTCTGAGACCCCATCCAGATCTACAGAATCAGAATCTGCATTTTAACAAGACCTACAGGTGATCTCCATGCACATTAAGGTTTGAAAAATCTAAAGCATCTCAGCTGCATTCCAAATCCTCTGGAGAGCTTTAAAAATAACCCTGATGCTCAGATCACAGCCTAGACTAGTGATTTCAGCCACATTGATTTCTCTCTCACCCCTCCACATTTGTCAGTGTCTAGAGAAAGCTTGGTTGTCACAACTGGGGTGCAGGTGCTATTGGCATTTAGGGACACTGGCAAACTTCCTTCAGTACAAAGCACAGCCCTCAGAACAACAACAATAAAAATTATCTGGCTGTAAAATGTCAATAATGCCAAAGATGAGAAATTCAGAATTTTTGAGGACAGGGCTCAGGCATCGTTGGCTTCCCAGTTTTCCTGATGCTCAGAATCTCCTGGGATACATGGTGATCACATAGTTACCTGGGCCCTTCCAGGAGTGATGCTGAATTAGTGGGGCTGGAATGGGGCTGGAATTCATTTTTAATACATCTCCCAGGTGACATTTGGAAACTCATGCAGGGGCAAGGAGGGAACTTAGGAAATCTGTCCCTAAAGATGCACTGAAACTGAGTGTGGGAGGGGGGAGCTAGCCATATATTCCTCAGGGATAGGGTGGAAGGGGTCTCCTGTATACATTACCTCCTACTGAGAAGTTGGACCTTGTTCTCTATACTAGCTCCATCCAAGTCTTCATTCTGGTCTGTACCTGTGCGCAGATCTCTCCAAGAAGGGAGATGCCCACTTATAAGGTACTTACCACGAATTCATCTCAAAATGGGTTCATAGGTATCAGAAGCAAAAATAAAATGGTTTCTAAGTGTTCATAGTCTTCACCTCCCCATGACTTTCTGGGAGGATTCCAAAATCACCTGCCTTGCTCCTGAGATTTTGTGCTGATTAGGGTAAAGGGTGGGGAATATGGAGAGACTAAAGGGTAGTCATACTGATTTATGGAGAGGGGAGCAGTTCACACCTCCCCTCTCAGTTCACACCTGTCCCCATGCAAGTCAACAATGGACTGGATTTCCAGATCTGGAGGACGTGGTGACTCACCATATAGCCTTTTGGATGGGGTTTTGTTGGGTTGGTTGGGGGAAGGGGAATAGAAGATAGGGGAAAGGTATCTGAGAAGGGCTGAAACACCTCAACAGACATTACACTATGATCTTCCTGGTCTTGAGCAGTTCCTAGTTGAAGATCCATGGCCTTTTCATTTAGGAGACGGTCTTCAAAACACCTGAAGGTTAGGGGATTCCAGTGATGATTAACACAGCCCACCACATCATCCTGTAGTGCCTCTACATACCAGAATCTGGAGGAATGGCAGGGGTTGGGGGATTGGTTCTTGATAGAAAGAAAAACCAGTGATCACCATTTGTATTGGGACTTTTGATGTTTTGTTGTTGCTGTTGTTTTATTTTTTAATTTCATTTATTTTTTTATTCCATGCTTTTATAATTATGTCAAAATGAATTCTACTATTATGTATAACTAAAAAGAACTAATAAAAAAGAAAATACATGCATTAAAATTAAAAGAGGTACAATAAAAAATTGGAGGAACATTGACTAAGAAATCCAGTAAGGGTTTTCTTGAAGAGGAAATTGGCCAATAAATAGATGCAAACAGGTTTACCTTCAGTCATAAGCAAGTAAGTACCCATGAGTTCAAGATGCACATACCATTTTTTTTACCATGTGCATATATTTTGAGCATATATTTAGTTCCTGGAACACTGTGGTCCCTGTGTGTATGTGGGAGCATGACACAAGCATGCTTATACCCTGTTGCAGCAAGGATACTACCTTTCTGGAGGGCCATTTGACATTAAGTAGATTTCCTCACTGTCCCTAAAATCTAAGTCATTGAATTTAGCACTGAAAATCTCCCCCTATTCCTACAAGCTTCCCTGCCTCCTAACCGCATTCATTTCAGACTCCTCTCCTGCTGGCCTTGTCTCATGCTGTTTCTTCCCCACCTTCTCTGCCAAATACCCTCCTGTTCTTTTGGCATTTGGCACTATGTTGCTTCTCCAGGGTGATGTCCCTTACCTCCCCATCCCCAGGCAAGGACAGCTGACTCTCTGGGATCCTCAACTCCAATGTTTCCCTCCCCTAGTCCTGGCAGAGAGCAAGCTCCATGCCCTCTGGGCTGAGCACATGTCACAGGTATTGATTGACCCCGCATAGAGATGTCTGATCAGGGATGGCCTTGATCTGAAAGACAGGGAGAGAGAGAGAGAGAGAGAGAGAGAGAGAGAGAGAGAGAGAGAGAGAGAGAGAGAGAGAAGATAGAGAAGACAATGGTCAGAATTAGGAGTAGGCAAGAGAAATCTCCTTGAAAGAAAGAAAGAAAGAAAAGAAAGGAAAAAAGAAAGAAAGAAAATAGAGAAGACAATGGTCAGGATTAGGAGTAGGCAAAAGAAATCAAGTCTGCTTACCAGTACCTTCAGGGCCATGAACAGGACTTCCAAAACTAGGGACTTTCCTCCCTGCAAGGAAGTTCATGAAACAGCCTTGCAACCTACCTGTGGAAAACAGGTAGCCACTCCCCAGAAGTTGCTGTTGTTTTAGAGAGCTTTCACTCCAATGATTTCCTGATGTTCAGATTGAAATGGGGCTGCTGGTGCTTCCACAATTCAGTCTGGATTGGAACAGGAGACGTATAAAAGGCATCCATGAAGATGATCCAATCCCCTAATGCCCACTGATGGCATTTAGATCATGTCATTGGCTTTTCAATAGATGATGAGCAGGAACCAACCTGCCTTTTGGGTACTGGGCCCCCACTGGTATCTTGAGGACATCCTCAGCATATTTTGGACCCATACTTGACTGGGCTACTGGTCATGGAAATTGTGAGCTGAGCGTGACAGTGTCAGTCCTGAGAACCTAGTTTTCTGAGGTCCAGATGATGAGGTTCTGGCCAGATCTTTCTACACAAGACGTTTGTTCAGTTCTGCTCAAGGATCTGGCTTCTCAAATTGGAAGTCTCCTCTCCTCCACCTTGATTACCTGTACTCTCAGAAGTTCTTCCCCCATTTTTTCCATAGTCTCTGATCCTATAATGGGGTTCATAAAAGGAATGGATGTTCCAGGAGTTTAAACCCTATTAAATTCCATCTGACCTTGAATTGGACCAAACCCAACCCATTCACTGTTAAAATTGATTTCTATTGATTCCACTGTGTGGTAGAGATGGAGAGGTACCGCCCAGATCCCCCTTGAAGGAAGGACTTGATTCTATCCATAAGCTCTTTAAGGATCTGCCACTGTAGAAGAGTCATCTTACCTGAAGCATCTGCATCAGGTGACTGAGTGAGGTGGGAATATATGGGATATTAAGGCCTAGATATTTTGGACTGACATGAATATTCCAACAGGAAGTATGTGATCCTACCTGCAATGCAGTTTCACCATTTCTTCCGCCCATGATTCTTCCTCCTTCCTTTTGCAGGTATTGATCCCCAACAAACAAATTTCACCTCCAATTACCTCTGTGCACCTGCTTTAAGAAAGCCCAATCCGTGACACACTGAGTGGGCCCTATTGCCCCAGGAGTGTCCATGTTTCACTACTGGCTTCCTGAGATGACCCTGATGGACATCTACTTCCTGGGGTGTGGTGGTAGTTCCTGATGACTGAGGTTACTTTGTAAGGCAAGGTATTTTCTTATCATGATAATGTTCAATGGGGTTGTTGTCTGATTATTTCCTTGACCACTCGAGGCAATGACCCAGAGACTCTTTCGATTATCAGTGGGCAAAGTGGGCTTTCTGGAACACTTTTCTAGTGTGAGACTTGGGCAGGATAAACTCTCTCTGACCCTCTTTGAAGGTCCTATTTCTGCCCTTTGTAATTTTCCTGGCCTACCTCCTGTTTCTCTTTTGTAAGAAGTGTGTCATTTCAATTTGCAATTTCAACCTGGGAGGAGGAATTTTCGAACAAATCTGGGTTTAGTGAGACAAATTAAAATCCAATTAAAGAAATAAAATAGTGAACGGTAAGTGTCTGTGAGAGGTTGTTGGGGGCTGGGGTGGGGATTGGTTTGAGCTCACACAAGAGCTGAGAATTACCCACGGGGGATGAACTCCTCTGCGAAGGCTTAGAAGGCAAAGCCGAAAATAGGGGGTAATTACAGGAGAGCGTCTGCGACCTGCTCAGTGAGACTATGGTGAGGAACAGGTTGCAAGAGAAACACATTTGATTAAAAAGCGGCTTAACCTCTCCAAGAAACCTGCATTGGGAAAAGAAAAAGAAAAGAAAAGAAAAAAAGAGAAAAACTATAAATTGCCACATACCTTCACAAGTGAGAATCAGAATGTGAACGAGACTGTACTTATTTGTATATGCTCATAGGGACTCAGAGGAGTTAAAGTCAGTTTGACAACCCGATGAAGAACTTGCTGGGTTCCAGGTGTGTGCCAGGCAAGGATAAAGATGCAATGAAGAAAGCAGAGACCCTGCCTCCAAGGCTTGCCAGCTATGGGAGAGATGGCCGGGAGTATGCAGAGATGTGCTGCCTTCCCCACTTCAGGCTGTGTTGACAAAGTGCCACAGACTGGTTGGCTTGTAAATAACAGGTATTTAGTTCTCACAGCTCTAGAGGCTCTCAGTTCAAGATCAGGTCACCAGCATGGTCAGGATCTGGTACAGACCATCTTCTGGGTTGGAGACTGTTGACTGCTCCTTGTATTCTCACATGGTAGGGGCAAGCTCTCTTCCTTCCTTCCATTGAACCCAGGGGTGCTTAAGCCACATCCCCAGCCCCTTTTTTTGAAAAAAATTAAATTTTAAGACAGGGTCACCCTAAGTTGCATAAGTCTTCGCCAAGTTGCTGAGGCTGGCCTTGAACTTGTGATCCTTCTGCCTCAGCCTCCCAAGTCTCTGGGATTACAGGCAGTGCCACCACACCTGGCAGAAGCTCTTCTTATAAAGACATTCATCTTGTTCATGAGGGCTTCACCCTCATAACATGATTGGCTTCCAAAGGCCACACCTCCTAACCCCCTCACATTGGGGGTTAGGATTCCAATATTTGAATTTTGTGGGGACACAAACATTTGGTCCATAATAGACAGTCCACTCCCTTGCTCCCAGGGGGTGAGCCTGGAATGATTCAGACTGAATTCTCTGTGGTGATCAGTTGGGCCCCTAATTATCTGTTGGAAGGAGATGTTACAGGTCTGAGAGAAGAAGGAGGTTTTGGGTATTGGATGCCAAGGGGATAGAGTGACATGGAGAAGCAGGGGTGGGACTAAGGTGAGATAAGTGAAGCCCATAACTAGGGCACAAAAATTAAAGGGGCACCAAAATTTTTTTAATATTGTCTTCATTTTTGTATTTTTGCATTCTTTTTGACTTTTAAAAATCAAAATATGAAAATATGTATGACCGAGTTTTTGGGTATGCCCTTGCAACTGTGCCCAGGGCAAGTCCTCTCCCTGTGGAGAATAGAGTCAGTGTTTGTCCTTAGGGTGGCCCGTGGACCCATTGCAAGGCCTTCTGGGATGAGAGAAGCTGTCAGTTGGAGGCAAAGGGCTGGTTTGTACTAGAATCTCATGGGATTGGGAAGCAGAATGACATCAAGCACAGTGATGAAGGGTGACAGAACCTTGGATAAGGGACATTCTCTCCATCCTTGGAAAGCCCCTGGTGACTGCATGATAAAATGAGAGGAATACAATGTCATGGGAACCCAAAGAATCTTGGCTGCTCCTTGAAGCACACCCTGGCACGTGATATGCCATTTATCTTTGTAGTTCTGGTTCTTAACACATAGTAGGCATTTAGAGTCTATTGAGTGAAGATGGATGTGATTCGTGCATGTCTGGTGGTGTGGTGATTCTTCCTGGAACCCTGGGGTGAGATTGGAAGAGATATGACTAACTGCAAAGCATGATCTCTCCTAGTCCCTCAAGTACCAATGACACGCTCCTGCTTTGTTTTACATTGTTAAAAGATGCAAAACCTAAAATTGACCATTTGAACTATTTTTTTTTGTATAGTTCAGTGGCATTAAGTACATTCACGTTATGGTGCAAATATCACCAACTGTCCATCTCCACAAAAAAATTTCACCTTCCCAACAGAAACAATAACTCCCCGGCCCCCTCCCAATCCCTGGCATTCACCAGTCAACTCTTTGTGTAAATCTGACTACCCTAGGTACCTTTTATAAGTGGAATCTCAGTTCTTTTGTGACCAGCTCACTATATTTAATATAACCTCCTCAAGGTTCGGGTTGCAGCATGTGTCAGAATTTCCTTCCCTTTTGAGGCGTTTTAATGGCTCCATTGTACATAGACACCACTTTTTGTTTATCTGTTCACCGGGTGCTCCCATCTTTTGATATTGGGAACAAAGCTGCTCCGAGCACACTCTCCCACTTACTCTTGGAGAAATAAGAAGGGAAGATGTCCTGCAGGGCAGTCCTCATGTTGATTCTATTTTACTCTCCACTGTAGCCATGGCCTCCTGGATGGAGTCCGTGACTTCATTTCAGCTCCTTTGAAGATACATTGTGTCCTGGGCACTGGGTTTAGTGTTTCAGATACGAAATTGACTCAGGCATGCCCTTCCCTTCACAGAACTCAGTTTAGTGCGGGGGAAGAGGATTAGGGAGCCTGCAGGGGCAGATGCATCAGCAAATAATTTTATTTGGATCTAAGTTCAGTCAGAGAAGTGATTGCTTCTGTGTATTATTTTGGTCCTTGAGTGAGTGGAGAACTCCCTCAAGAGGAGGAGATTTTGCTAAAGTGGGTATTATAAGAAATGGGACTTGAAGGAGATTTTGGAGTCTTGATCAATATCCCCTTTTGTATTTATAGACCATTCAAGTGAGGCGGGTACTTCTAATACAGTGACTAGATAGTTCTGACATTGGAACCTTTGAGTTTGGTGCTTCCTGAACTGGGGAGACAAAGGGGCCACCCAGGAGGAGATTCAGTGCATGATGCCTCCATTCTCGCTCTTAAACCTCACACCTGTATCCTGAAGGGAGATGGGCTTCACACAAGTCCTTGAAACCAAGAGTCTATTGGCTGATTTCACGGGAATGCTTCATGGCTGAGAGGAAGCCATTCAGCCTATTAAAGGTCGTATACTCTCTTTAATGTGGATGATAAAACTTTAATTAAAGTGGTGATTAGAAACAGAATAATAATGACCACTAATAAAGTAGTTTATAGGGATCGATAGCTTTACAAAGAACAGCCCATTCGGTTCTGGTGGGCTGCTGCAGGCAGCCCCAGAGCATGGGCTCTGGGCAGGGTGAAAGGATTAGGGGAAGGGTTTACTGGAATAGAGAGATAACATAAAAGGCAATTTATAATGTGTGACTCGGAGCAATGAGCTAGGGAAAATGGAAAGCTGCGATGTGGATGAAATTCCTTGTACCTTTGCATTATGAATGAGCCTTACAAGATTGCAGTCTACAGTCAGGTTTGGTTACTTGCATACAAGTGAGCACTATCTGCATTGTTTTCTTTTTTTTAAATTGTGGTTCCTGTGTCTTGGGATGAAGAGGGGCGGGGCAAATAAAACCACACCTGAGACAATCTTTAGTAACTGATGCCCTTCTCATAATGATGATAATAATAAAGGCCAGGGCAACAATAACAATAGTGCTAATATAGCCATAATGAGCACCTACTAAGTGCCAACTATTTTCATATGTCCTCTCTCATCCCAATGACTCTCCTGCCAGCTATATAGGACCACCCTCCCCTCCCCAGATGATGTGAAAGATGTAGATTGAGAAACAAGATTGGAAAGGGAATGGTTTCTGGAAGTGTAAAGTATTTAATTTAGGATTAAAAGGGCAGTGAGAAACTTGGTTCAATAGGAGGAACATGTAGAGGGAATTTTTTTTTTTTTTTTAGCTCAAGGAATTTCAGGAAGGTTCCATTTACCTTGTCCCATGCCTCCCCACCCTGTACCTTCTATTATGAATGCAAATGGGACATTGGAAAGGTTGAGGAATCTGGAATGAGGAATATGCAGATGCTGGCTCTGATGGTCACTGGCAGCTAGACTTTGACGGTCACTGGGGTTCCACTTAGGCTCCTTGAGCTTCAGTATTGTCATCGGTAAAATGTGGCTAATATTTACCTCATGGGGTTTTTGCAAGGATTAAATTAGAATTTAATAAAAGACTAGTTACAAGGTATCCAGCAGATCAGAGGTGCTTGAGGAATATTGGCTTCTCACCTGAGTTGTGTTTCACCTGGGTTGGAGCAGAGGGTTGCTATCAGAGGTTGGGAATAGGGCTGAGGCCATCAGGCTGTGGTTACCAAGGCCTTAAAGAAACAGAACAAGCTGAAGAAGAGGAGAATCAGGGTGGTACTTGAGGAGAGGCCTGGAGTGAGTGGTTAGTTCTGCCTAATGCTGTTGAAAGGTTTGAGAAATTTGTCTCCAAGAATTGACCATTGGTTTAGCAGGATGTAGTGGCAGATGACCTTGTTAAAGGGCGTTTCCATGGAGAAGTGCGGGTGGCCACCCAACCGAGGAACAATGGGAGGAAAATAGGAGAAGAGGAACTTAAGACAGTGAGAAATTTCTAAGAGCCATATGCAGTAAGAAGGCATAAAACAGGACTGTGACGGAGTGAGGAGGCATCGTAGGGAAAAGAGCCCCATCGAACCCAACACCCCGGCTCGAACCCTGAGTTTTGTAATTTTCTCTCTGTTTAAATGTTCCCAAATGCAATCCATTAGTACATCCCTTGTTCTCTGTTTCCAAGTTTTTCCACCTGTCTGCTCCTTCCCAGTACGAGTCATCCTTATTTCTTATCGGACCTTTCTAGCACTTTCCTAACTGACCTCTCGCTCTATTTCTGCCTCCCCCTTCCCCAGCCATCTTCCATAGAGCAGCCTGAATGGTGATTCCAAAGCAGAAATTAGATCATGACACTTTCCCACTTAAGGTTTCCATTCAGGATTTCCTTCCTCCACCTACACATTCTGTTTCATGACCTACAAGGACCTATCAAGTCTGGTCCCTGCTTGCCTTGCCAGCCTTACCTGTCTCTATTTTCTCCTTATTCACTCACATTGGTTTCTTTCTGACTCTCCCACATGCCAAGTTCCTTCCTGCCTGGGTTTGTTTTTCCTGGTGGTGACTCCTCTGGAATCCTCTTCCATTATATCCACTTATGGATCTTTCTCTCATCATTTGACTCTTCAATGTCACTTCCTGAGAGAGGCCTTTTCCATCGACCCTGGCTAACTTTCTTTCTCCAATCTGCTCTTTATCTTATTATACTATCTTGTTTCTTGATTGCACTGAGCACCTGGAAGTATTTTATTCACTCATTTTCATGTGTTTGGCTTCCCTCCAGTAAAATATATAGTCTGAGACTCTGTATCCTTGGGATCTGGAATGATCAATCCCTTGCACATAGTAGGGGTTCAGTAAATATTTGTGGAATGTATGAACAAAAGATATCAAAAGGACTCATTTACCCTTGGATGCAATATGAAGTTCTTATTCACCTCTACCTACTCCCCCCTGTCCCCCTTCTCTTTCTTGCCCACTCTTTATTCATTGAATATAAATTTCATCAGGATTTGGACCACAACACAGAAAGGCTTGGGAGGAAACACTGCATAATCCAGTGATTCTAAGAGTCCCCAAGTTCTAATTAGCCTGGTATATGGCAATGATGCTAAATGAACTGTAATAGTCTTATCAGGTCAAAACCCAGCTTTTTAGGGCAGCCCAAAATAGAGCCTGTGCTCTTTTTGTCTTTATAAGGGTGTTCTGTGGAGTCTCTAAAGGTGTATCAGGGTTTAATAGACAAATAATGTACTTGGTAGAATCGTGCACTGAGAGAGATGCTTGCAAACTCTCTGGGGTGTGGCTTCCGGATATTGAAGTTTCCTTCAGGTGAGCTTGGGGCCTGGATGGATGGTTTCAATTAGAATTTAATTAGCATCAATCAAGGTGAACTCTAGGGGAAGACAGTTCATCCCATATGCCCCTGCCCCATCTCCCCCCCCCCCTCCCCTTTCTCAGGGCAGCTCTGAAACAAAGCTCTGCATTGGAACAACTGTGAAAAGGAAATGCTTTCAAATCAGTTCTGTGTGAAGCAGGGAACCCTGAACCTTCATATTGAAGGCCATTTTGGGACCAGCTAGCTCTGGCCTTCCCATGTGACACTTTACTGAGGGCCTGTGCCCTGTTCCTCAGTCAGCGGCATTCAAATGTCCATTTGCAGCCTCAGTTCTGAGTCACCATGACCATGCAGCCTAGGACAGCTTGCTGGCCGGAGTTCTCCTGGCTTCTGGTTTGAACAGTGCTGCAATCCTAGATTTGACACCGAAATTGCATTTCACTGCTTTTGAAATCTAATGCTTCTAGGTTTTTCTTCACATAATCATAAATGTATTATGATTTCAGTGTGTCTGACTCTCTGAACACAGTGGGGTTTTGAGGGATAATCCTAATCCAATTGCTCCAGTGGCTCAGTGGAGCATGTTTTTAGGAATACTACTTACTTGACAATTTCATAGACCTCTTGGAATATTCTAAAAGAGTCCTTTGAAACCAGTGGTTGAATTTTTTTAAAAAAATTTTAAATTTGTTTTAATTAGTTATACATGACAGTAGAATGCATTTATGCACTTTGATGTATCATACATAGATGGGATATAATTTCTTATTTTCTGAGTGTACATGTTGCAGAATCATATTGGTCATGTAGTCACATGTAAACATACAGTAATGGTGTCTGTTTCATTCTACTATCTTTCCTATCCCAACATTCCCTCCCCATCCCTCCCATCATTTTCCTCTACCTAATCTAAGGTAATGCCATTCTTCCCTAGTGCCCCCCACCTTATTTTGAATTAGCATCTGTATATTAGAGAAAACATTTGGCCTTTGGTTTTGTGAGATTGGCTTATTTTGCTTAGCATCATATTCTCCAACTCCAACCATTTACTGGCAAATTTTACTCTTCTTTAAAGCTGAATAATATTCCATTGAGTATATATACCACATTTTCTTTATCCATTCATCTATTGAAAGACATCTAGGTTGGTTCCATACTATAGCTATTGTGAATTGAGATGCTATAAACATTGATGTGGCTGCATCACTATAGTATGCTGATTTTAAGTCCTTTGGGTATAAACCAAGGAGTGGGATAGCTGGATCAAATGGTGGTTCCATTCCCAATTATCTGAGGAATTTCCATACTGCTTTCCTTAGTGGTTGCACCAATTTGGAGTCCCACCAGCAATGAATGACTGTACCTTTTTCACCATATCCTCACCAATATTTATTGTTGCCTGTATTATTGATGATTGCCATTCTGACAGGAATGAAATAAAATCTTAGAGTTGTTTTGATTTGAATTTCTCTAATTGCTAGAGATGTTGAACACTTTTTCATATATTTGTTGATCAATTGTATTTCTTTTTCTGTGAAGTGTCTGTTCAGTTCCTTAGCCCATTTATTGATTGGGTTATTTGTTTTTTTTTTTTTTGTGTTAAGTTTTTGAGTTCTTTATATATCCTAGAGATTAATGCTTTATCAGAGGTGCGTGTGGTAAAGCTTTTCTACCAATCGGTAGGCGCTCTCCTCACTTTATTGTTTCCTTTGCTGATAAAAAGCTTTTTAATTTGAATCTATCCCATTTATTAGTTATTGATTTTACTTCTTGAGCCATCGGAGTCTTGTTAAGGAAGTCAGATCCTAGGCTGATGTGGTGAAGATTTGGGCCTATTTTTTTCTTCTATTAGGCACAAGATCCTAAGTATTTGATCCAGTGTGAGAGATAGAGGTTTAATTTCATTTGGCTACAAATGGATTTCCAGTTTTGCCAGCACCATTTGTTGAATAGGCTATCTTTTCTCCAGTGAATATTTTTGACACCTGAATCTTGAGAAACCAAAGTCTCTCTAGCAAACAAAATAAAAAATAAATAACAAAACTTCCCTGGGGGAAGTTCTTGGCACAGGTTAGAATCTTTCCTTAAAGTTGAGTATCTTCCTGTCCTGAGATGAGAGCCACAACTGTTAGCACGGAGAAAGTTTGGGTGTGGCATGTGTGATGTCAATCCCATGTCCTCCAGTCCTGTTTCAGAAGGGAGCTCATCTTGGGTTCCTTAGTGAAGAGCAGACACAAGGAGACCCCTTCCTGGGAATGTAGCAACATCGTCCTGATCCTGGTGGCAGAAGGCTCTTCTCTACCATCTCCATGGGAACAGAGGAGTACGGGGACAATAACTGGGGCAGTGAAGGTATTTAATGATATCATGGGCTATAGTTGATTTAAATACATTTCAGCAGAAAGGAGGGGCACCCATGGCACAAGGCAGATGTGTTAATGGCCATGAGGGGCTGCAGTCTTCCCAGGGCCTCCTAGGTGAAAGGATTCCAAGGGCTATATAAGGTGATGGCTCAAGGCCCTTCTGGATTGCTGCCCCCATTGTTAGCCATGGCTTCTGGAGATGTCTTATTTATTATTTATTTATTTATTAGTACCAGGGATTGAACCCAGGGCTGTTCTACCACCGAACCACATCCCCAGTTCTTTTTATTTTTTATTTTGAGACAGGGTCTTGCTAAGTTCCTGAGGCTGGCCTTGAACTTGTGATCCTCCTGCCTCACCTTCCCAAGTTGCTGGCATTACAGACTTGTGTCACTGTGCCTGGCTTTTAATTTATTTTTATTTTTTTAATTTTTTTTTGGGTGTAGATGGACACAATATCTTTATTTATCTTTATGTGGTGCTGACGATTGAACCCAGGGCCTCACCTGTGCTAGGCGAGTTCTCTACCACTGAGCCCTAGCCCAGCCCAAGTGGCTTTTTATTTTTAGATGTGTATTTTATTTTAAAATAGCTCAGCATGTTCCATCCTCGCTGCCCTTCGCATCCCTTGCAGCCCTGGCCGTCGCCACTGGCTGAAGGAATAAAGACAGACCAGCAACAAGGGCCCCACCCCCGCAGCCCCCCTGCTGGATCCGGAAGAGACTCTCAAGATGACTTCAGCACATTTGTCATTGTAGTTGGTGTTGCATGTTCCTTCCTTCTCTTTGGACAGGAAACCAGGGGTCTATCACCACACCTGCACAGAGAACATTCTCAGTATGTGAGAATCCAGGAGACCCCAAATGCCAGCTGCATAGCTTGAAAAGCAGAGTCAGCTTCTGAAAGAGGTGAAAAACAAGGGTTGGCAATTCAAGAGAAATGTCATGCGGGGCAAAGCAGCCTGAGGCATCCTGTGATCTTAGCAGGTATAATTGGAATGGAGCCCTCAGTGGCCAGCCTGGCCCCACTTTTGAGGGGGGAGGAATGGTGTTTTTCACCTTGCACTTCTGCTGCAGAGCCCTTTTGTGATTTTCTCCATGAACTGAAGCCATGGAGGGCCCTAGGGGCCTGGGACTTCTCTCTTTGGGTGTGAGGGCAGCTCTCCTCTGAGGCCCCTAGGATATGTGCTCTTTGTCCACAAATCACCCAGTCCCTCAGCTCCAGAGAAGGTGCCTGCTGACTTCCCTGGGAGATTCTATACCTCAGCCCAGTGCTGAGTGGGGGCTTTATTGAGCTCCAGTAATCTCATTTACTTTTTATAAAAAATGTTGATAGTCCAGTCTGTGGGAAGAACCTGAGAGTCTGAGGGACTTGGATTTAAATTTTGGCTCCTGATAGCTGGATGACTTGGGTATATATGCACATTTCCTCACTTCAAAAATGGGGACCGCAATACCTGTTGTAAATTGTGGAAAGGAAAGTGCATCAGAGTGGTCAGGGAGGAAGTGCTATTCCCTGACCATCTGTGTTTTCCTCATTGTTACCAGAGTTGACTCCACCAAATGGTGAGGCTGCCATCTTGGTGGGTGCTTTCTAAGAGTCCGGTGTTCCATGTGTTCTGTACTCCATATCAGTTTTGCCCATGTAGATACCTTGTCTGGCTCTTGGTTTCTTCTTTGGAGGTTCCTGCCCACTGATTCCCATCAAACCTGACCCATGGTATCTTTTTTTGTTGTTGTTCTGGGGATTGAACCCAAGGTTGCATTATCACTGTGTTATATCCCCAGTTCTTTTTATTTTATTTTATTTTTATTTTGAGATAGGGTCTTGCTAAGTTGTTTAGAGTCTTGCTAAACTGTGGAGGCTGGCCTTGAACTTGATCCTTGAACTTACCATGATTATATTTTCCAATAGGGAATGAAGCCTTTAGTCACCTTTAGTCATTAACCTAAGAGGCAAGTGATATCCACTTAAACTCTTGGCTAGTTGGTGGCTCTCAGCCCACTGACTATTAGGTAGGATTTACCAAGGGCCTGGGAGCCCACGGCACTCAGAGGTATGACCTCCCTCTAACCTTACCATCATTGCTTGTGCTTCATAGCGGCTTCTGCTTGGGTTCCCTGCTTATCTCCAGTGTCACACTCTGGGGCGGGAGTCTGGTTTTGAATTCTTGTTCTTTAACAGGGAATCTGATCCTCTTCCTCAGTGTGGCAGCTCTTCCCCTACATATTGGATTCTCTTCTCCCTAACTCCTCACTATCAGATGTACCACTAGCTCCTTTCCCTAAGGGATTTATTTCTTGGCTACGTGCATTGCAGCTGTCTTCTTTTCACCTGCTGCCATGTCTCATACTCTGAGCATTACAGCTCAAAACAAGCCTGAGAGTTCTGTGTCCTTCAGGATTATGGGTTTTGGACTAATGGTTTCCCTTTAGGTGCTAGCTCTAATGCTTAGTTCCAGCCATCTTTATCCTGGATTCTCAACTTTCCTATACACCTGTGTGTAAGGGTTCACAGTGCCTCATAAGGGAAGCTTATAAACAAATACTACGACTAGTATTTATTTATGATTATCCACTCCTTTTAATACATACTTTCAAAAGAATTTCAGACAGCTTTCAATAAGCTATACTTAAAGTTGATCTACAAAGCAAGACTAAAACACCTGAATCACTAAACAGAAGCAGAAGGCTGGAGGTCTAGGTTGAGGATGTTCTTGTCCTTGGGCGCTGAATTTTCAGTCGGGTTTTCTAAGAGTCAAAGCAAATACAAAAAAACATGAGTGCTACAGTTCTATTTTTGTATTAACAGCAGCAGGCTGAGATCTTTCTGAATATTATTTAATTCTATCTCTTTAGGTTACTATAGTACAATTTCAGATAAAATTTCTTAAATATTCTTCGGGAATGAATTAGATGGTAAGAATTTTAAGCATCCTGATAGATCAATTTGACTAAATTAGCATGGATTTATCTTTTAATTAAATGACTTACTGGGTACCTAATCATTTAGCATGACATATTTTGGCACATACTAAGGGATGGTGAGATGCAGTACCTTTCTTTGAGGAGCTCATAGTGTAGAAGGGAGAGGAGATCACATGCATATGGGTAAAACACAAAGAAGAAAGTAGTAAGAGCTGTAAAAGTTTCACAGATGTGGTATTGGGAGAGTCCAGCAGAGGGATAAGGAAACCAAAGGTTCATGAAAGGGTGTGACTGAGACACTCAGGTCTGTGCTAGTAGAGGTGGTGGGAAAGATAAGTAGAAGAAAAGGGCATTTGAAATTGAAGGAACAGTGCGATCCATGGGACGGGTGTAAAAATTATAGTTTGTGTTTGGGAGAAAGTTATACCAGGCTGTGACTGGTTGCATGGAGTCTAGAAAATTCTGAATTCTAGGTTGAGGATTATGAAGGCAACATGATAGGAAGGGCCATGCAGGGTTTGGAAGGCTGTGCTTTCAAGTTGGAGAGTTAATTAGAGTAAGTCTGGTAGACTAGGATCTGTGTTTTCCTGAACCTAGGTTTTATTATGTAGCCAAGGGGAGAAAAGGAGGGTTTTGAGTCAAATATGTTCAGAATTTGACTTTAAGAAATTATTTTGTCAATTGAATGCTGAAAAAATTGGATCTAGGAAGACTGGAGACTGGGGTTGATGATTGCTGCACAATTCAGGTAAGAGGTGAAGAGAAGATGAGGGAGCAGTGAGGGTGGAGAAGTGGACGATGTGTGGGGCCATGGATGCACCATTACTCAGTATCTTGCCCTGAGGTTCTGATGTTTTATGCATCCTCATTGCCTTGGCTATGCATGAGGTAGTGTAATAAAGAGTACATGGGTGTTAGGGTGTTCAAAACCTGCCCTACCACTGACCAGGTACAGGTATGATTTTAAAACATGCCTCTTCCTTTTGTTTTAGTATAACTCCTAACATAATGGTAAGAATATTCTCCTCACAAGATCACTGTCAAGATTAAATGAGAGAATGCATGTGAGGTGTTTTCTATTATGCCTAGCCCAGAAGGTCCTAAATTAATTGTTTTTACTGATACTTATCTCTGATGCCCAGATCTTCTCTTGCATCCCGGACCATGGTACTTACCCCTTCCTTGACCTTGGACTTTGCTTTCTGCCTTCCTCTTCCTAATCTACCCAGATCTGCTTTTTTGCTTGACTCTCACCTTTGATGTTTGAATTTATCTTTGTTCTAGATTTGTGTTGCCCTATATGGTAACCACTAGTTACATGTGGCTATTGGATACTTGAAATGTGAGATAAAGTGTAAAAATAAATGATTTCAAAAATTCAGTATGGAAAAAAATGTTTCAATTATAATTTGCTTATGTAGATTATGTATGAAATGATAATAGATTGGTTGTATTGAGTTAAATAGAATGTGCTATTAAAATTGGTTTTACCTGTTTCTCTTTGTTAAAAGGTTAACAATGAAATTTGTTGAGGATTTGCTAAGTGCTAGGCACTGTTCTCCCAATTCCCACAATTTGAGTCATTTAAACATTGTGACAGACCCACAGATCCTTAGCCTAATTTTATTTTATTTGTTTATATGTGCTAAGAATTGAACCCAGTGCCTCTAACATGCTAAGTAAGCGCTCTGCCACTGAACCACAACCCCAGCCCATTAGACTAATTTTATTTTATTTTTTTAAAATTTTTATTGTTGGTTGTTCAAAACATTACATAGTTCCTGATACATCATATTTCACACTTTGATTCAAGTGGGTTATGAACTCCCATTTTTACCCCATATACAGATTGCAGAATCACATCAGTTACACATCCATTGATTTACATATTGCCATACTAGTGTCTGTTGTGTTCTGCTGCCTTTCCTATCCTCTACTATCCCCCCTCCCCTCCCCTCCCCTCCCCTCTTCTCTCTCTACCCCTCTACTGTAATTCATTTCTCCCCCTTGTATTTTTTTCACTTTCCCCTCACTTCCTCTTGTATGAAATTTTGTATAACCCTGAGGGTCTCCTTCCATTTCCATGCAATTTCCCTTCTCTCTCCCTTTCCCTCCCACCTCTCATCCCTGTTTAATGTTAATCTTCTTCTCCTGCTCTTCGTCCCTACTCTGTTCTTAGTCACTCTCCTTATATCAAAGAAGACATTTGGCATTTGTTTTTTAGGGATTGGCTAGCTTCACTTAGCATAATCTGCTCTAATGCCATCCATTTCCCTGCAAATTCTATGATTTTGTCATTTTTTCATGCAGAGTAATACTCCATTGTGTATAAATGCCACATTTTTTTTTATCCATTCGTCTATTGAAGGGCATCTAGGTTGGTTCCACAGTCTTGCTATTGTGAACTGTGCTGCTATGAACATCGATGTAGCAGTGTCCCTGTAGCATGCTCTTTTTAGGTCTTTAGGGAATAGACCAAGAAGGGGAATAGCTGGGTCAAATGGTGGCTCCATTCCCAGCTTTCCAAGAAATCTCCATACTGCTTTCCAAATTGGCTGCACCAATCTGCAGTCCCACCAGCAATGTACAAGTGTACCCTTTTCCCCACATCCTCGCCAGCACTTGTTGTTGTTTGACTTCATAATGGCTGCCAATCTTACTGGAGTGAGATGGTATCTTAGGGTGGTTTTGATTTGCATTTCTCTGACTGCTAGAGATGGTGAGCATTTTTTCATGTACTTGTTGATTGACTGTATGTCCTCCTCTGAGAAGTGTCTGTTCAGGTCCTTGGCCCATTTGTTGATTGGGTTATTTGTTTTCTTATTGTTTAATTTTTTGAGTTCTTTGTATACTCTGGATATTAGGGCTCTATCTGAAGTGTGAGGAGTAAAGATTTGTTCCCAGGATGTAGGCTCCCTATTTACCACTCTTATTGTTTCTTTTGCTGAGAAAAAACTTTTTAGTTTGAGTAAGTCCCATTTGTTGATTCTAGTTATTAACTCTTGTGCTATGGGTGTCCTATTGAGGAATTTGGAGCCCGACCCCACAGTATGTAGATCGTAGCCAACTTTTTCTTCTATCAGATGCCGTGTCTCTGATTTGATATCAAGCTCCTTGATCCATTTTGAGTTAACTTTTGTGCATGGGGAGAGAAAGGATTCAGTTTCATTTTGTTGCATATGGATTTCCAGTTTTCCCAGCACCATTTGTTGAAGATGCTATCCTTCCTCCATTGCATGCTTTTAGCCCCTTTATCAAATATAAGATAGTTGTAGTTTTGTGGATTGGTTTCTGTGTCCTCTATTCTGTACCATTGGTCCACCCACCTGTTTTGATACCAGTACCATGCTGTTTTTGTTACTATTGCTCTGTAGTATAGTTTGAAGTCTGGTATCGCTATACCGCCTGACTCACACTTCCTGCTTAGCATTGTTTTTGCTATTCTGGGTCTTTTATTTTTCCATATGAATTTCATGATTGCTTTCTCTATTTCTACAAGAAATGCCATTGGGATTTTGATTGGCATTGCATTAAACCTATAGAGAACTTTTGGTAATATCGCCATTTGATGATGTTAGTTCTGCCTATCCATGAACAGGGTATATTTTTCCATCTTCTAAGATCTTCTTCTATTTCTCTCTTTAGGGTTCTGTAGTTTTCATTGTATAAGTCTTTCACCTCTTTTGTTAGGTTGATTCCCAAGTATTTTATTTTTTTGAGGATATTATGAATGGAGTGGTTGTCCTCATTTCCATTTCAGAGGATTTGTCGCTGATATACAGGAATGCCTTTGATTTATGCGTGTTGATTTTATATCCTGCCACTTTGCTGAATTCATTTATTAGCTCTAATAGTTTCTTTGTAGACCCTTTGGGTCTGCTAGGTATAGAATCATGTCACCTGCAAATAGTGATAATTTAAGTTCTTCTTTTCCTATTTTTATGCCTTTGATGTCTTTCGTCTGTCTAATTGCTCTGGCCAGTGTTTTGAGAACTATGTTGAACAGAAGTGGTGAGAGAGGGCATCCCTGTCTTGTTCCAGATTTTAGAGGGAATGCCTTCAATTTTTCTCCATTCAGAATGATGCTAGCCTGAGGCTTAGCATAGATTGCTTTTACAATATTGAGGTATGTTCCTGTTATCCCTAGTTTTTCTAGAGTTTTGAACATAAAGGGATGCTGTACTTTGTTGAATGCTTTTTCCGCATCTATCGAGATGATCATATGGTTCTTATTTTTAAGTCTATTGATGTGGTGAATAACATTTATTGATTTCCGTATATTGAACCAGCCTTGCATCCCAGGGATGAATCCTACTTGATCATGGTGCACAATTTTTTTGATATGTTTTTGTATCCGATTCGCCAGAATTTTATTGAGGATTTTTGCATCTAGGTTCATTAGAGATATTGGTCTGTAGTTTTCTTTCTTTGAAGTGTCTTTGTCTGGTTTAGGAATCAGGGTGATGTTGGCCTCGTAGAATGAATTTGAAAGTTCTCCCTCTTTTTCTATTTCCTGAAATAGCTTGAAAAGTATTGGTATTAGTTCCTCTTTAAAGGTTTTGTAAAACTCTGCTGTATACCCATCCGGTCCTGGGCTTTTCTTAGTTGGTAGTCTTTTGATGGTTTCTTCTATTTCCTCAATTGATATTGGTCTGTTTAGGTTGTCTATATCCTCCTGACTCAATCTGGGCAGATCATATGACTTAAGAAATTTATCGATGCCTTCACTATCTTCTATTTTATTGGAGTATAAGGATTCAAAATAATTTCTGATTATCTTCTGTATTTCTGAAGTGTCTGTTGTGATATTGCCTTTTTCATCCTGTATGCTAGTAAATTGAGTTCTCTCTCTTCTTCTCTTCATTAGCATGGCTAAGGGTTTGTCAATTTTATTTGTTTTTTCAAAGAACCAACTTTTAGTTTTGTCAATTTTTTCAATTGTTTCTTTTGTTTCAATTTCATTAATTTCAGCTCTGATTTTAATTATTTCTTGCCTTCTACTTCTTTTACTGTTGTTTTGCTCTTCTTTTTCTAGGATTTTGAGATGAAGTATGAGATCATTTATTTGTTGGTTTTTTCTTTTTTTAAGGAATGAACTCCAAGCAATGAATTTTCCTCTTAGAACTGCTTTCAATGTGTCCCATAGATTCCGATATGTTGTGTCTGTGTTTTCATTTATCTCTAAGAATTTTTTAATTTCCTCCTTGATGTCTTCTATAACCCATTGATCATTCAGTAACCTATTGTTCATTCTCCATGTGATGCATGATTTTTCCTTCCTTCTTTTATCGTTGATTTTCAGTTTCATTCCATTATGATCAGATAAGATGCATGGTATTATCTCTACTCCTTTATATTGTCCAAGAGTTGTCCTGTGACATAATATATGATCTATTTTTGATAAGGATCCATGTGCTGCTGAGAAAAAAGTGTAACTGCTTGATGTTGGGTGGTATATTCTATATATGTCAATTAAGTCTAGGTTATTAATTGTTTTATTGAGTTCTATAGTTTCCTTATTCAACTTTTGTTTGGAAGATCTGTCCAGTGGTGAGAGAGGTGTGTTGAAGTCTCCCATGATTATTGTATGGTGGTCTATTAGACTCTTGAACTTGAGAAGAGTTTGTTTGATGAACATAGCTGCACCATTGTTTGGGGCATATATATTTATGATTGTTATGTCTTGTTGGTGTATGGTTCCCTTGAGCAGTATGTAGTGTCCCTCTTTATCCCTTTTGATTAACTTTGGCTTGAAATCTATTTTATTTGCTATGAGTATGGACACTCCTGCTTGTTTCCGAAGTCCATATGAGTGATATGATTTTTCCCAACCTTTCACCTTCAGTCTATGTATGTCTTTTCCTATCAAATGCGTCTCCTGTAGGCAGCATATTGTTGGTTCTTGTTTTGTGATCCATTCTACTAGCCTGTGTCTCTTAATTGGTGAGTTTAAGCCATTAACATTTAGGGTTATTATTGAGATATGGGTTGTTCTTCCAGCCATATTTGTTTATTTATGTTACTAAACATGGTTTGTTTTCCTCTTTGATTATTTTCCCCTCCTTTACTGTACTACCTCCCACTGTTGGTTTTCATTGTTATTTTCCATTTCCTCTTCCTGTAATGTTTTGCCAAGGATGTTTTGAAGAGATGGTTTTCTAGCTGCAAATTCTTTTAACTTTTGTTTATTGTGGAAGGTTTTAATTTCATCTTCCATCCTGAAGCTTAATTTCGCTGGATACACAATTCTTGGTTGGAACCCATTTTCTTTCAGTGTTTGAAATATGTTATTCCAGGATCTTCTAGCTTTCAGAGTCTGTGTTGAAAGATCAGCTGTTATCCTGATTGGTTTACCCCTAAATGTAATCTGCTTCCTTTCTCTTGTAGCTTTTAAAATTCTCTCCTTATTCTGTATGTTGGGCATCTTCATTATAATGTGTCTAGGTGTGGATCTCTTATGATTTTGCACATTTGGCATCCTGTAGGCTTCTAGGATTTGGGATTCTGTCTCATTCTTCAAGTCTGGGAAGTTTTCTCGTATTATTTCATTGAATAGATTGCTCATTCCTTTGGTTTGGACCTCTATACCTTCCTGTATCCCAATGACTCTTAAGTTTGGTCTCTTTATGTTATCCCATATTTCTTGGATGTTCTGCTCATGGTTTCTTAACAGTCTTGCTGAGCTGTCTATGTTCTTTTCCAGTTGAAATACTTTGTCTTCATTGTCTGATGTTCTATCTTCTAAGTGTTCTACTCTGCTGGTAGTATTCTCAATTGAGTTTTCAAGTTGGTTTATTGCTTCCTGCATTTCTAGGATTTCTGTTTGTTTTTTATAACCTCTATCTCCCTGTATAGTTGATCTTTTGCTTCTTGGATTTGTTTATGTAATTCATTGTCGAAGTGATCTTTCATTGTCTGATTTTGCTGTCTAATGCTTCCTTGAGACTCCAGATCATCTGAAGCATGTATATCCTGAATTCTTTATCTGACATTCCATCTGCTGCAGCTATTACCTCTTCTAAAGTTGCGTTGACCTGCATTGCTTGTGGTCCTTTCTTTCCTTGTCTTTTCATACTGCTCACGTTTCTTTCTGCTTGGTGAAGCTGTTGTGTTATTGAAATTTTCCCCCTATATATTTATATTGCTCTTATATAGTTGAAAAGTCTCCCTTGCAGGGGCGGGCGGTGGCTGTGCTCCTCCTCCAATTGGGGTGATCTGTCTACCATGCTGACAGGCCGCTGGGCCTGTTCTGCCGGTCGGTCGCAGGTCTGCCTACCTTGTGGGCACGGGCGGCGGCTCTGCTCTGCCCCTCCTCCAATTGGTGTGACGTGTCTACCATGCCCGCGGGTCGCTGGGCCTGTTCCGGGCGTGGGCGGCGGCTCTGCTCTGCCCCTCTGGCTTGATGACAAAGTGAGAGAGACTCGGGTGTTTGTGACTCACTTTCTTTACCAGGAGACCAACTGTTTCTGTCGCCGATGGTATCGATGAAGTTCTCTCCTCTGCTGCTTTCTGATGACATCAGATCTCTGCCATGTTGGTATCCCATGCGAATGGCAGCATTTCGTTCCCTTTGCCGGGTGACCAAAGCAACAGGTGGGTCCTGACCGGCCCTCACAAGCCCCGTCTCAATCCTGTTGCCACTGCCTATGAAGGCTTGGTTGGTATTTACCTCCACAGTATTCAGCAGGACCCGGACCGAGAAGCAGTTTCCGCGGGTTCTTTAGCCCTGGGCCAGAGCAGTTCCGGGAGCTGGAATTCGGCCGCTCCGGGCTCGGTGTATGTTCTGATAGGAGCAGGCCCCTTAGCCTAATTTTAAAGGAAACTGCGACCCAAAGAGTTCAGGGTAATTCTTTAATCACCCAATTCTTTAAAATTTTAACAATGTGTGACTACTAGGAAATTAAAAATCACTTATGTGGCTTGCAGTTGTAGCTCATCTCATATTTCCATTGGAAGGTACTGTTCTAGACAAGTACATTTCTCTTGGTAAATATGCTTATGAGTCAAATGTGGTCCTCTGCCTGTTTTTATATGGCTCATGAGCTGAAAATGGGTTTTACATTTTTTAAAAGGTGGGACAAAATTTTTTAAAAGAATAGTATTCATGAAAATGACATGAAATTTGAATTTTAATGTCTAAATAAAGCTTTATTAGGACACACCCACGCACATTCATTTTTGTGTTGTGTACGGTGCTTTCATGCTACCATGGCAGAGCTGAGCACTCACAACAAAGATCTTATGGCCCATCAAGACTAAAATATTTCCTGTTTACAGAAAGTTTGCTGACCCCTACTCTAGACCACTCTCTGAATGTTGGACCCGTTCCTCTTTCCTGACCACAGGCTCTTGGACTACTAGCTGCTCTCCTGAACGGCTCCCCTGTCTACTCCTCATCCTGGATCCTAGACTTACACCAAAGCCCACCACCCTGCTTTTTGGCTCTGCACCCGCAACCTACTGCCATCTGTAGCCCTGCCATGGATGGGATGTCATTCCCTCTCAGTCACTTAGAGCTGCCACACTGGGCTCCCATGGAGGTGACTTGTGTGTGACTAAGTGAGCCATTCTGCCTGCGCTTGTGTCTGATGTTGCCATCTTGGTGTTTTGGTTCCTGTGGGCTGTGGTTTGCCATAAACCAAGCACAAACACGTTGAAAACACCAGACTCAAGGATTGCTGCAGGAGACAGACAGACGGTGGTGCTGTCATGGCGATGCTGTCTCCGAGATGGGGATGACCATCTGCTGTTATCAGTGTGGAAGATGCCGCTCGGGGAGGAGAGCATTGAGGGTGGAATGAAGAAGTATGTTTCCAAACTTGGATGTGGTGGTGCGTCCCAAGAGAGCACAGCACAGTGCCGGTGGTGAGAGGGCGGCTTCCAGGTCCCCAGGGGAACTTTCCTCCTTCACTTCCAAAAGTGCCTCCCACCACCACAAATCATCTTTTAAAAAAGAAAATTATTTTATTTTTTACACTAAAAAAGAAATACATAGTTGCTATTTATATATGATTTGGTCTGGGACAAATTTAGGTTTGCAGACGATTATGCCGACTCCCCCAAATGTCTCTTTTCCCATCAGGATCCATCAGTACCACTGACTGTCTTCCTGGCTCTGTTTCTGTAGGATGAATTCTTTCTCAGAAGGTTTTTGGATCATAGTTTAAAAAGCTTTCATGTAGTTTTTTTTTTTTTTTTTAAACCATCAGCTTATCTAACTTTCCTGGTCTCCCTGAATCTCTATAGTAGGTACAAATTAGGTTCCAGGGCTGGGGACTGGTTCAGTGGTGCTGTATTTGCCTAGCATACATGAGGCCCTGGATTCAATCCCCAGCACTGAAAAAAAAATTAGTTGCAAGATTCTGATGAGCTTGGCTATGAATTTTTCAAGGTAGGAACTGCAGTTTCAGCTTGGTACCCTGATGCATAGTATGGTGCCTGTCCATAAGCAATGCCCCTATATATGTGTGTTTCTTTTCCTATTCATTCAGATTTAGTGACAACTAGTAACCTGGAACTGCCTGCATCAGCCTTGCTAGTCCTTCTCCGTGCCTCTTCTGTCTGCGTTCTTTCCTACTCTGGTCTGTCCCATTCCTTCCTTCTGGGCGTCTTACTCAAGCATTCACTCCTCTGACTTGTCCTTTTAACTCCCGTGAAAACAATTGTACCCCCCCTCTTCCATATCACATTTGTTCAAGGCCAAGGTCATAGTAAAGGAAATGGAAAAACTCCCAGGAGATCAGTGCTAGTAGTCAAGAGAAGTTAAAATGGACCCACATGGCACCTGGTAGAAAGTATTCTTTTCTGTCTCAATGATTCCTTAGAATGCCTGTAATCCCAGTGACTTGGGAAAACTGAGGCAGGAGTTTCACAAGTTTAAGACCAGCCTCAGCAACTTAGCGAGACCCTGTCTCAAAATTAAAATAAATAAGTAAATAAATAAATAAAAAGGGCTGGAAATGCAGCTCAATGGTAAAGCACTGCTGGGTTCAATCCCCAGTACCAGGAAAAAAAAAAAAAAAGACTCCTTAGATTTCTAAAGGACTGTTATTTGTGCATATAGAATAAACTCCTCTTTGTCAGGACCATTTGAAATTGGTTTTGCTTTCCAATACATAACGTGCCTTGAGTAGAGCAATTAATTTCAGAGGTGCCTCTGTGGTTTTAGGAAGTTTCACTGGAGTCCATTATATGGAGTTTTTTTTTTTTTTTAATGTATGATCTCTATAACTCAAAGTAAGCACGTGAAACTCCTTCCTTGGGGAAAATTCAATATCAGAATTTTTATTTGCATGGGTTTCTGGTATTCTCAGTTATTCATTCATTTAGCCCTTTATCCATTTGGTGAATATCTGCGATACCCTCTATAAGTAAAAAATGGGACATGACTAGGGATTTCCCGTCACAAAGGTTCCAACTCACATGAACATTGGCAAGTGAGGACATATGTTAAGCAAACTACAAGGGAAATGTCAGGTAGAAATAAGTCAAAGCAGAGAATTAAAACAGGGTGATGGTTAGTGGGTGGATATTTCGGGTTGGGTTGTCAGGGAAGGCCGCTTTCAGAAGTGGCAGTGAGACCAATATCTGAATGTCAAGGAGAAGCCAATCTGGAGGTTGGGAGAGAGAAAGTCTCTAAGATGAGATGGAGTATAGTGAACGTGCAGTGGAGATGGGGGACGATGACAAGCACAGACATGTGGGCAAGGGCTGCAGCCTGTAGTGCTTTTTAAGTGGGGGGATGGAGAAAATTATTCTAAGTATTAGGGATATCCCTGGAAGTCTCCCATTTAAAAAGCATCTTCATTGGGGTATCACTATATACCATAAAATGCACCCGTTTCAAGTGTGCAATTAGATGATGTCGAGTACGTCTTCAGAGGTGTGCCACCGTTGCCGCAAGGTGGTTTTGGAACACTTCCATCAGCCCTGCTAATTTCTGCTCCTTCTTTGTAGTCATTGCCTGTCACCACCCTGATTCTTGATGACTCTTCATCTACTCACTGTCCCTATTGGCTATTTGATATGAAGGAATCATATAATGTGTTGTGTTTTGCATTTAACTTCTTTCCCTAGCTCCTTTGATGATTTGTGATGGACACGTGGGGAGATTACTGGCCATTACAGGGAGGAAAGACTGGAGAGAGGCAGCCAGGGGAGCAGGAAGACAAGTTAATACACAGATGTAGTTGCCTAGGCAAGCTTTACAGTGCTGAGCACAGGCGCATGAAGGAGTTCAGAAGTAGCTGAGCTTGTGGTAAGGTTTGGAAGAGAGAGAAGGATGCACTGATCAATTGGATGTGGTATGGGAAAAGCCTGGTGGGAGAGGAACAGAGAATTTTGTTTCCATGTGTCTTTGTAGATGAATCTACTTGACCCAAACACATTTTGGTGGCTGCCTTCTCTCTAGGCTAAAGAGCAGTCAGGTGACAACTGGGAAAAATTCAAGTCTCTACTTGGAAGACTTCATTATTTAGCTAATCCAATACCCATTCCTCTTTGGCTCGCCTGCTTTGTAGAGGCTGAAAAAGCTAAATACTCATTTCCTCTGCCTTCCTTGATCCTAGAAATGATTTTATTCATAAAAAAGATGAGCAGCTGATACCATCTCTGGTTTTTCCTTCCTGGAACATATAGATCAAATGCCTGGAGCGGAAGCAGCCTGCATGTAGCCACATGGGAAAAGCTCAGAAGATCAGCAAGAAATTAGCCCTGCAATCACGGAGCTGTTCTCAGTTGTTCACCCAAAGAATTCTTATGTGGAAAAGAAATTTCTTACTTCTTTAAACTAGTGATCTGTTTTATATTACTTGCAGCCCAACTCATTCCCCAATGATACAGGGACCTGTAGAATGACACAATGTTTTGACCCAGAGAGGATGTATCTGCACTTCTGCCCTGAGGTCAAACATGAGGAGGGAAGTGTGCTTCTGTCTCTGTGTTAGGAGAGAGATCAGGACGTGGGCGGCAAGCTGAGAAGCTGCCTAATGTACTGATATTGATCACCCTGGGTTATCAGGAGAAAGGTCTTAATTGAATATGTCCAGGTCCCCTAGACTCTGTTCTTTAAACCACAAGCTCAAGTCCAGCTCCCTTTGAGGGTCAGTTTGGGGCTTTTCTTTTCATTTTTTTTTGTACCAGGAATTGAATCTAGGGGTGCTTAACTATGGAACCACATCCCCAGTCCCTTTTTGTATTTTATTTAGAGACAGGGTCTCACTGAGTTGCTTAGGACCTTGCTAAGTTGCTGAGGCTGGCTTTGAACTCTCAATCCTCCTGCCTCAGTCTCCTGAGCCACTTGGATTACAGACATAAGCCACCACACCCGACTGGGCCTTTCTCTATCTCTCTCTTTTTAAAAATGGCTAGCCACCTTAGCCATTTCCTTTATATATTTATTTATTTTTAATTTTTTTTAGTTGTAGACAGATGCAATGCCTTTATTTATTTATTTTTATGTGGTGCTGAGGATGGAAATCAGTGCCTCACACGTGCCACATACTAGGCAAGCGCTCTACCTCTGAGCTATAACCCCAGCCCAGCATTTCTCTCTTAATGGTGGCAAAGGTTATTACTTGATTGGTATGGCAACTTGGTTTCTCCTCTGTTCTTCATCTACCTAACCCTGATCTTAAGACTCTTGTCTCTTTTTTCACTCTGGGCTAATAATCCTTGGCCAGTAGTTCTCAAGGGGGTTGGGGGTGGGATACTGCCTCTCCCAACTCAGGGAACTTTTGGCAATTCTTGGAGACAATTTTAGTTGTCAGAACTTTGAGGAGCTGCTGTTAATATCTAGTGGGAGGAGGCACAGTTCCTTCTAAACACATCCAGTGCACAGGACAGTCCCCCCACAATAGTAATGCAACCCAATATGTCACGAGTGCTAAGTTGAAAAGTTGTGCCCCAGACTATAAGCCAATGCATCATTTTGGTTGAAATCCTTGGCTATCCATTAGCTGACACTTGATTTGTATCCCCAATAACCACTGAATATATAGCCCCAGCCCCACAACTCAACACAGATGGGTTACTACCCTCATGAAGCCTGATCTTGACTCCTGAAAAAGGGACTCAGAGAAATGTTGTCTTGTTTTCCAAGCAAGCCCAGAAGGAAAGAAACGAAGACAGGAGCTATTAGGGTAAAGTGTGGGGCAGCCTTGTCTGAGTAGTAGAGGTGAAATGGAACCTTGACTCTGTCAGATAAGGCTGAAGCCCTGCTGCTTGAAAGAACTGGAGGCAAATTAAACTGTGACATCGCTCAAGCTGTAACATTGGTTGGAAAGTAAAGGCAGAGGTGGGGAGTGGGAGAGCAGAGGGCCAGACGTTCCACCGAGGCAAGGGACCTTCGACACGGAGATAATACCCACCTCAGGCAGCCTCTCACACTCTTCCAGGGGAGCAGGGAATAATCACTGACTGTCCAGGGCCTGATTAGCCCTGAGTCTGGATGGAAAGGCTCCTGTAGCACCTGGCTGTAGCTGCAAGACTGGCATTTCTTAACAGGATGAAAGGATTTCTTCTCACCCACTCAGGTCTGTTCTGTCACATTGGATAAATTTTCTGATATAGTGCATGAGTCAGGAATCAATTTTTTTTGGTTAATTAGGCATTTTGATTAATACAGAATGAACATGAGGCTATGGAATGGTAGCAAGAGTCCTGAGCTTAGTAGAGTCAAAGACACGTCTCTATTGCTTTCTTGTGAGTCACAGTAATTATCTAAGCTTCAGGGTTTGAATTCGCTAACTGAGCATCCCACACCTGTCCAGGCCATCTGTTAGTGATGATGCACAAATCAAATGAGGTGATGTATGTAGGAGTGTTTTGAATATTACATATTAAAATATACATATTGAAGATGTTATGTTATCAAGTACACCAACCATGAATTGCTAGTTTCAACAAATCAGAATAAAATAAAGTATACATGAAGTTCAAACTATATAGAGCATGGAGTTTAGTCTCTTTCTTGATACAAACTTTTTTTTTTTTTTTTTTTTTTTTTTAGTATTGCAGAGAAAAGGAAAAACAAAACTTTCACAGTCATTGTCCTGAGTTCTGGCCTCTAAAGAGAAAAAATGTGGAGTTGACTCTGTGTTCAGTGAGAAACATTAAGATGTTTGACATCATGTAAAAAGAGACTCAGGAGTATGAGTCCAGAGGCAATTTTTTTTTGCATAATAATGAAGGGAGAGGAGTTGAGTTTCAGAAGGATCCAGAGAGGGAAGTGAGCCCAGACACCAAAGGAGAGAGGGGACTGAGCCCTGGGCAGTCATCAAACTCACTGCTCAGATCGGATGCACCTATTACTTCCTTCAGTGGCTCCAGAGAGCCTTTCCACTGTGGGACAGATTGTCACCACAGAAAAGGGGCTGAGTTTCAGATCCATGCCAGAGGGGCAGAGAAGAAGAACGCTGTGGGTGATGGTAGTGAAGCCAGGTTTTCATCTGGAGCCAGAAAACTCAGAACCACAATGTAGAGTGACCACTGAGGACTCTCCCAATCTTACCACTGAAAATTGATGTCCCAGGAAACCCCACGGTGCCAGATAAATGGGGCTCCTTGGTCAGCTGCTAAGTGATGCTGGGATGGAGATATTCAGGGTTTTCAGAGATCTTGGGAAGGCCACGGGACTTTCACCAGGCATGGATGGAAGAATGGGACTATTAAAAAATCTCCAAGGACAAAATGATATCATGTTAATATATATGCTTGACAGTTTAGGTTAATATGACATTGAATTGACAAAGGAGGCAGAAAAGAACCTAGGTCTTGCTGTTTTTTTTTTGGTGTAAGTAAACATTCCCAAATCCTGGAATATTCTGGGTTCTTATTGCTTTGGTTCATCTTAAAATAAGAAGATTTGTAAGGCTCTTGTGTGTGAAATTCAGGGTAAGCAAAGCAAAATGAACCTGTAAGCATTCATGAAAAGACAAACATGAAAAACCAAAAACCACCCCATTTTATTTGGAAATGTTTCAAAAAGCTGTAAAAAATAGAATAGTCCACAGACCGTCAATATGCTGTATATCCAGATAACCTGTTGTTAACATTTTACTCATTTACTTTATGATTTGTAGCCTCTCCTTATGTACATAAATACAAACATACACTTATAATTTTTTTCTGAGAAATTTGAAAATAGACTACATACATCATGACTCTTGCAAATACTTTATGTACCTTTTAATAAAATACATTTTGTTACATGTCAACGTCAATAATTTAACAACAATGTGATACCTTACCATGCATATTCCAATTTTTGTCAATTGATCCAATAATGCCCTTTATAGTATTTTTCCCTCTTCAGTACAAGAACGAATGTAGAATCAAGTATTTCCTTTAGTTATCATGTCTCTTTAGTTTTCTTTAATCTGGAACATTTTGCAGTCTTGATCTGTCAGATATGACATTGACATTTGTGAAGGTACAATCCTGTTTTTGTGTTTCATAGAAGCTTCCTTGCTTTGAGATTTTTCTGATGTTTTCTCATAGTTAGATTCAAGTGATGCATCCCTAAATCTCTCTAAGAGATTCTGTGTCCCTCTCAAGGTACCACACTTAGAGGTACCCAATGTCCACCTGCCTCTCACAGATGATGTTAACTTTGACCACCTCATCAAGGCAATTGCTTGCTGCTCTGTATAATTGCGAGTCTCCCCTCATGTGTCCATTCTTAATTCTAATTAAGATATTAGCCTCTCCTATGACTTCAGACCTGACCTGTCTGTCCCCCCATGAGCAGGTGGAAGGTGTAACATGTTTTAGTTTCTATTTACAGTTTAAGATAAGGTTCTTATATTATTATTTTTATTTTATATTTTATTTCTGGAACCAAACCAAGCTCTGAAGTTTGCTTTGTATTTGAGGAAAGCAGTGAAAAAAAAAATAAAGCCAAAACCCATAAAATCAAAACAAAAATCACAGGATAAAGCCACCCCACCCCGGGTGCTCTGTGTCCTCCACTGGAGGAGATGATTGGGTTTCCCGGAGCCAACCATTGTAAGAGTAGAATTCTGTTTGCTGCATCTTGATGAGAGCTCAACAGAAAGATTCTTGGAAAAATGAGAGGAAAATGGGCTAACGTCTCAGTGATTAAATGGCAGAGGAAAAAATTAAATTTTTTCTAGTTAGGAGTTCACATCCTGTGTACCACACTGACTCAGATAAGCAGGGCAGCGTTAGTAAAGATGAATGCGAAGAGTCGATAGTGAGTGAAAACAAGTCTGATTCCAAGCAGGAACGGTGTCGGCCTGATATTCTTTCAAGGGCTAACCTGGACCTTGTAGAAGCTCAGTATCATAAACTAAGACAGAACTGCTCCACTTCTCTCCAGCGTGTGGCCTTCCTCTTATCTGCCTCTTCTATTGTCAACTTTCTCTTATGCCTTAACCTTGTGGTCAGTCACCTTTGACTTTGTTTCCTGGTGTCCTTTCAAAATTTCCGCCCCCTGGTGTGCAGTTTTTTTTGGGGGGGTGGGTGGGTGGGGAGGGATGGGTACCGCAGATTGAACTCCAGGGCACTCGACCACTAAGCCACATCCCCAACCCTATTCTATATTTTATTTAGAGACAGGGTCTCACTGAGATGTGAAATGATCACTAGTAATGAGTGCCTTGCTTCCTAGGACATTGGATACTTGTTTATTCCCCTTGTGACCAGCTCAGCCTGACCTCAGGGACCCCAGATGAGGAGGCACATGAGCCAACTGTGTCAAGTGAACTGCATTAGACCCCAACCCCTGATGCAGTTGTCCTTGTACAATTCCCACTGTGGAAGTGGACAGGAAGCAGCCCCACTGCTTCTCCCTGCTGGCTTCAGGGAGCAAAGAAGCAAATTTATGCCTCAGAGAGTTCAGAGATCCAGCAGATGTTAAGTAGGTAGTTAAACAAGGAGAACAAATCGACCAATATTTGAAATAAAATCAAGACCAGAAAATGACAGAAGGTGAGAGCAGGTAGGAGCCAGGTCGAATTAATGGTCAAGATGTTGCTTGAACAAATTCTGGAGATGATTACCACGTCAAAGTACACGTGGGCGAGATTGGGTGGGGCCCATTTAAAGAGGTTAGCCTGCAGGAGGCAGCGCAGCAGCACAGGTGTTCTGGTGATGGTCTAATGAATTTGAGCACAAGCTTTACATCAAAGGATCGATGTGAAGTCACATTCAGCAGTGGGGTTTAAGAGCAAGAGGACTATTAAGCATCTCGCTGGTGTTAAGATTTTTTGCTTCGAAATCTTGGAAAGTTGGAAAATTGGGAGATACACAGGCTAGCGAGGCAGCGATGTCTGGATCTTCTGCATATAAGGTTGGAAAAGGGACAGTTTGGGTTACTGGGGTAGCAAATTTAAAAATCCACAGGATTTTCCCCAATATTCCTAGAAGAGAGCTGGGAATTTGGATTGTTCCAGGACTTTCTGGGAGCTCAGGTCACTACCAGCTGCCCTTGTGCTAAAAGGGGCACTACGTTGTGCCATATTCTTCAGTTCTCACCATAAGATGAAGACATAGGAGACACAAAGAAGTTATGCAGTTGGCTCAAGGTCAATACAGCAAGTAGTCACGCTGAGACTTAAACCGAGGGCTCTGAGTCCTGTGCTCTGTTGCAGGGCTTCTTAATCCACTTGAGGTCACGGATACTTTGAGCAGTTTCTGGGAGCTGTGGAAGCTCTTCCCAGGATATTGTACACTCGACATTTTGTCTAAAGCTTCAGGGGGCTCATGAATCACTGTAAATCTGCTGATGGACTTAGAATTAAGAACCTCTGAATGTGTGTATGCAAATATACATATAAATAAATAAAATTTCTATATTTTAGGCAAAATATAAAGGTACATATATATAAATACACATGCATATGGGTATGCTTTCAATTTCTAATCTTAAAGAAAAATTTTATTCTGAGTTCAAAAAAAATCCTACTGTGCATATAAAATTTTGGAATACAACACATTTCTGAGTTGAGGTGAGCTGGTGTCAGGTTTGGAAGCAAATGCTGCTTATGCCTCATTTGAATCCTTTTGGTACTCATTGTTCTAGTATAATTTGATTAATCCTACTACACCTCCATTCCTTCACATCTTTATCATTTTTTTTTTTGCAGTGAGAACATTTAAAACCTAGACTCTAAGCATTTTTCAAGAATCCAATATGTTGTTAATAATGATAGTTATTAGGTTGTAAAATAAATGACATGAACTTGATTTTCCTGTCTGACTGAAATTTTGTATCTTTTGATCAATGTCCCTCCAGTCCTGCCCTCTCCCACACCTTACTCCTGATAATCACCATTCTACTCTCTGCTCCTGAGTTGAATTTCAGAAGTGAGATCATGCTGTGCCTGTCTTATGTCACTTAGCATAATGTCCTCTTGATTCATCCATGTTACTGCAAATGACAGAATTTCCTTAATTTGCTTATTTAACTGGAGATTGAACCCAGCAGGGCTTTACCATTGAGCCACATTCCCAGCCCTTTTGATTTTTATTTATTTATTTTTTTGGGTACTGGGTTTTGAACTCAGGGGCCCTCTACCACTGAGCCACATCCCCAACCCTATGCTGTATTTTATTTAGACACAGGGTCTGACTGAGTCGCTTTTGCTGAAGCTGGCTTTGAACTTGCGATCCTCCTGCCTCAGCCTAGCGAGCTGCTGGGATTACAGGTGTGTACCACTGTGCCCAGCTTATTTTTTAAAATTTTGAGTCAAGGTCTCACTAAGTTGCTGAGGCTGGCTTTGAACTTGCAATCCTCTGCCTCAACTTCCAGAACCCCTGGAATTATAGGTGTGTGCCACGGGATTGGAAAGTTCCTTCTTTTTAAAAATGAATAGTCACATACGCACACATTTTCTTTTACCATTCATCTGTTGATAAACATTTAGGTGTGTCCACATCTTAACTCTTGTGAAGTACAGATGTCTTCTCCATATACTAATTTCACTTCCTTGGTATGTGTACCCAGAAGAGGGATTGCTGGGTTATGTGATAGTTCTATTTTGAATTATTTTAAGAACTGCCATGCTGTTTTCCAAAATGGCTATACTTATATTAATATTTCTTCTTCAGTTCCAGTCAAAAATGACTGGAAGTTGTTGCTCTAAGTGACCACAAGGACTTTCCTCCAGTTACCAGAAGTCTTTCAAGTCTCTCAGGCAGTCCTGTATTATCTGGACTCCTAACCTCATCTGGGTTGTTACCTCAGGTCCTTCCTGTCTGTTCTTCGAAACTCAACGGTCTGTCAGTAGCTAAATGCTCAATATTCTCATGCTCTTTGGAATATTCCTTTCTCTCCTTGCTCTGAAACGCCCTTCCTTGAAGCCACCTATTTCCTGTAGCCTCCCTGGTGGACCATCTCCTTCCCAGGCTTCCTGCTCACTCCTGGGCCAGGAGGCGGGGCAGACTCCTGTCTGCTCCTCATTAGCCCTTCCAGAACACCCTTCCTTCCTCGCCCCTGAAGAATGCAGCTTCTTCGAAACACACCGCCCTCCTGGTACACTTCTCCTCAGGCCTGTGGTTAAGCTCAGGCACCGAAAACCAAAGCACCTGCTTTTACTTCTTCCTTTCCACCTCCGTTCCTGCCATCATTCTTGGTTTTTTCAAAGTCCACATGAATGAGCCACTCAGCGTTTTGTACCTCCAGGTTGCTTGGCTATCCCATCTCTGATGATTTTGTCCTTCAGCCCTACATCACTGTGGTCACATGCTAAATTTGTTCTGCCCAACATGGTAGCCAGTAGCCACATGTGACTCTTTCAATTTGAATTTAAAAATTATATTTAAAACTAGAATCCTTCAGTAGCACTAACCCACATCTCAGATACAGAACATTGCAACCACCGCGGAAGGTGCCATAAGATGGCACTGCTCTGAGAGCTCCACACAATGTCGAGCATCACATTCTGAGACTCTCATCTTCTATCACTGCAGCTCACTCTCTTGAACACCTAACTCTCATAACTCTTGAACTCCCCGGGACCTTCAGTTCACTGACCTTGCACTTACCCTTCTCATGCCCTCACTTTCCCCATTGCCTAATTAAATTCTCATGGCCCATCATTTTAACCCCCTGTACAAATCCTCTCCTATGGAGTCACTCTCTTGCTCCTATTTCTCTCTGTCCTTCTTCTCAACCACCACCCCAGATTCAGTCTCTCCTTCTACATGATATCTGTATCCAAGGAGCTGAATGCAGCTCAACTGTACTCTTACTTAACATTCAGGGCCACCAACCCCAAATACCAAACACCTAGAAATAATTTCTAAGTCTTGGCAAAAACTCTGTTTAGAATGGGAAAAATTAAAAATTTTAAAACACTTAAATAAATGGAGAGTTATAATATGTTCAGGAAAGGAAAGGCTCAAGATTGTGAAAAGTCGCTGGGCATGGTGGTACAAGCCTGTAATCCCAGCGGCTCGGGAGGCTGACACAGGAGGATCTCGAGTTCAAAGCCAGCCTCAGCAAAAGCGAGGTGCTAAGCAACTCAGTGAGGTCCTGGGTCTAAATAAAATACAAAATAAGGCTGGGGATGTGGCTCAGTGGTCAAGTGATCCTGATGAGTTCCATCCCTGGTACCCTACCCAACCACAAAAGAATTGTGAAAAGTCAATAACTCCTCAAATGGTTATATATGCAGTGCAATCTCAATAAAAATGGCAATGTTTTTCTTTTTTAATCCAACAAGCTGATTCCAAAATTTATTTGGAAATGCAGAAGGTCCAGGAATAGCCAAGATACTCCTGAATAAGAATGTGGAGGACTTCTTCGAGATCTATTTTTAAAGGATTTCAAAATCCACTATAGAGCTAAATAATTACCATAGTGCAATTGTGCCAGTCATCAACTATTGACTTTTAGTTCCAAACCCAGCCTTGGCTCTGCTCTGCGACAGGGGAGCTGGACCCTGGAAACCTTTGTTACCCAGTGGTGAAACGTCAGACTTTGTCAGTAGAGGGTGCTGGAGGGACATTGCAAGGCGGAGCAGAGACGGGACTGCTTGTCTGGGTGTTGGGGAGATTTTCTCTTTGTTTTTATAGTATGAAAGGATCAGTGGGAGCTTGCGGAAGACTCAGTGGTACTCACCTTCCAACACCTCATTGGGCACCGTCCATCTTGCCAGCCCTGGGCTATGGCACCATAAGAAGCAGTTACAGTTCTACTGTCCTGGCTGGCTGGCTGCAGACCACTTCTGACCCACAGGGCCCTTGTCAGTGTTATCGCTACCCAGTGGGTTGCCGCTGGTTGCTCTCCAGGGAGGTGTCCATCTCAGCCTTGGTGGAAGGCCCCTTTCCAAGTTTGTTCCAAATTTGGGTACTGCCTCAGCCCTAGGGTAAATAGCTGCACTTCGCATTTGCTATTTCTGTTTTTCGTAGAGCTCTCTTTAAATCCTCTTAATAGTTCACTGTCTTTTACAAGTCAATAATTGTTTATATTAAACATTTCCCTGTTTGAATTCCTGGTATGGTTTCTGTCTCCTGACTCTCCTGACATTGGCACAAGTCAGGTACACAGACCCACAGAACAGAGCAGAGGGCTCCTGGGGAGACTTAGGCCATCTGTGGACACTTGGTGTATGACAAAGTTGACCCGGCAGGGCAGTGGTGAGGAAAATGGTCACTTCTACACACAGAGCTGATCTCGGAGTGCATGGCCTTCTATTCTCCCCATTGCTAGTTTGGTTCAGCCTTGCTGGCTCTGCTGTGTGTGCGACAGAGTGGCCATAGTGGTCTCCCTCAGAGCTTCTGTGTTTGCTGTTGCTTTGCCTGGATTGTCCCCTCCCTGGAGGTCTGTGTGGCTCATTTAGCCGTGTGCTCACATCTCCATCCCTCAGAGGAACTTTTTCTCTAAAAGGAGAAAAATCAAAATATCATTTCCAGGTATTCTCTTATGTGATTTTATATTCCTCCATGGTACTTTTTAGCACTAACATTAAATATTTATGTGTTTGTTTATTGACTGTCTCCCTCTTAAAATGTAAGACCCATTAGGCAATACATTTTGTTTTCTTTACAGCTCTATGCCTGGCAACGAGTTTGCAATAAATACTTGTTGAATGAACAAAATGAATGAGCCAATGAACGAATGAATGAATCATAACCGACACTGGGCCAGTAGCCCTGGAATTTTATTTGCATTATATACACATGTTCTTTAGATGGAGGTTTTGGCCTCACTCAAAGGGAGTTTCTGCTGTTTTCTGGTGTCAGGATCTACCTCTAAGAACAACTGTCAGCGACCGACTCCCGTTATAGTGATGATTTTAAAACTCGATGTTGACAACGTAAGTTAGATTATTTCCCTTTCATGCTTAAAGCCTCAGATAGCTTCCCATTGTCTGCGGTAGAACATTCGAGCTGCTTCCTCTGGCCTCCTGGGCCCAGCGCCGTCTCCTTCCTGCTTCTCTGACCTCTTCTTGGCCTCTCCCTTTTTGCTCTTGCTCCTCCAGGGGTGCTTGGTTTCTCTCTGTTCCTTGAACAAAACCCTAGCTCATTCCTTGGAGGCTTCTGACTTGGGTTCTTCTGCTTAGAATACTGTCCCCAGTTCTTCATTTCTCCAATCCTCTATCAGACAGTGCGACCACGGTCTTGCCTCAGAGATCTTTTTCTCATCCCCAAAGCCCCTCCCTCCTCCTCCTCACCCTGTCTCATTTTTCCACGGAGTGCTCGTTGCTCTCTAAAAATCATCTTGCTTATGTAATTGTTTACTCTCCATCTCTTCTCTCTGGCAGGACTTTGTTTTCTTTGCTAGCATATTCCTGGGTCCCAGACAAACAGTGCCTGGTACTTAATAGGTGTTCAATAGCTATTTGCTGAGTAAATGAATATTTCATCAGTGACATCATTTAACAAGGGAAATACTAGCCTTGGGAACATAGATTCTTCTAGAAATGATGCAAACACTTTGGGAAACTTTCTGTTTGCAGTAACTTATGCTAAATGGACCTTTTTCATACTCATGTATGCTTTCCTATTAAGCCTTTCTTTATTAAAAAAAGACACATTAATTTCTACCCACTGCTTATAAATAGGGTGCATTTTGTCACCGATGCTCTGCCTTTGAAGACTGTTTGACTCTGATCTGTCCGTCTCATCTGAATATTGCCCTTCTTTCATGATTGAAGGGGGTTTAATATCTGTCTCCTATCTACAGGGTCTTTTCACTTGGTTTCTGGTTTATCAGCTTCCGGCAGTCTCTGCTGCTCTTAAGAAGAAAAGTATTAATCCTCTTTATTTATTTTATGTATTATTTATGCCCCACCTGCTTCCAAAACCAATTTGAGGCAGCTAACTTCTCTTAATTACTTTCTACTCTTGTCCTTTGAAGCTTCTGGACTCTAAGGCTTCACAGCAGTGCCACTGGGTCTTTGATTCCTTCTTGAAAAGTACAATGTTGGGGAGTTGGATTGGATGATCTCTGGGCTCTTTGTTGTGACATTTTGAACACCCTTCCTAAAGGAGAGGCAGTTAATGACCAGTCACCTAGAGATGCTCTCTCACTCACTCTCCAACTTTTCCATTTCAGCTGCACTTCTGAGGGAACTAATTTTGCAACCTGATGTGTTACACTTGGCCCTCCATACCAATGGATTTTTGCATCCATGGTTCAACCAACCACAGATCAAACGTATTTGGAAAAGAATTACACCTGTATTGAACATGCAGACATTTCCCCACCCCCTTGTCATTACTCCCTAAACAATGCAGTATAAGCACTATTCACATAGTGTCTTGGTCTGTTTTTTGTTGCTATAACAGAATACCTGAGACTGGTTAATTTATAAAGAAAAGAGGTATTGAGCTCAGAGTTCTGGAGATTCAAAGCATGGCACTGGTGAAGGCCTCATGGAAGACAGTGTCACAATGGTGGGAGTCCTTGTGGAGGAGAGATCATGTGGTGAGACAGGAAGCAAGAGAGTCAGAGGAGGTGCCGGTTTTGCTTCTAATAACCACTTTCAGTACAACAAGAATACACTCAATACAAGAAAAACATTAATCCTTAATAAAGGTGTATTACCTCGCCACTGAGTCCCATCAAAATCAACAAGCTTCTAACACATGAACTTATGGGACACACACACAAATCATTTCCAAACCATAGCACATAGCACTTACATTAGGTATTTTAAGTAAGCTAGATTTGGTTTAAAGTATATGGGAGGATGTGCACAGGATCTACACATCTACACAAATACTACACCATATTTTATAAAAGACTTGAATATTCCTGGATTTTGGTAGGCACAGGGGATCCTGGAGCAGATCCCCTGTGGATACAGTGGAATGGCTATATGTTTTCCCTTTTATTAAAATGTGAATTTTAAATTTGTTACATATTGTTATGGTTTGGATAAGAGGTGTCCCCCAAAAACTCCTGTATTCATGCAGAGATGAAATGATCATGTTATGAGAGCTGTAACCTAATCAATCCATCCTAGTTTGAGTACATCGACAGGCAGTCCATTCAGCCTACCTATAGGCAGGTGGGGCGTGGCTAGAGGACGTGAGTCACTGGGGGTGTGTCCTGGCAGGATTATGCTTCTTGGGGCTCCTTCCTTTTCCCCTTTCTCTGCTTCCTGACTCCACTATGAGCTGAGCAGCCTCCTCTGCTGGGCCCTTCCCCCTGATATGCTGCCTCACCTGGGACCCAAAGCAAAGGAGTCAGCCATCTGTGGACCCTGACCTGTGAGCTCCAAATACACTTTTCTTCCTTTAAGTTGTTCTTGTTGGGTATTTTAGTCACAACAATGCAAAGCTGACTGAATACATACTATACATAACATATAATACCATTTATTGAGCACCCACTATGTGCCAGACACTGCTAGTTACCTTATATAAGTCATATTAACCAATTTATATAAAATTTCTACAATGTAGACATTAGTACCCCTGTTCTGTGGAAGGGAACAACCAAGGGTCAGAATAGGTAAGTAAGTTATGCAAGATGAAATAATAAGGTGTGTGCAGCCAGGATTCGAAATCTGGTCTCTCTGACCCTTAAATCAGATACTCTAAAGCTGGTCCCTGCAGAATGATCTACTCCTATGGGTCTAAATGAGAGAGAGAGAGAGAGAGAGAGAGAGAGAGAGAGAGAGAGAGAGAGAGAGAGAGAGAGAGAAATTCAACCATTCAACCCTGACATTGAGTTAGGGATGACCAAGGGACGCTAAAACAGCTGTGGAGAGAAGCAGTGCCTTCTCTTTGCCATCTCAGCTTCTGGGTTAGGTGCATTTACGTGAATATACCTGTATGATGCTACTGATGTCATGGTGATTGGCAAATGGATGGCAAATGGATGGACAAGGTCATACCTGGCTAGGGTCCTGAGGTTGAAAAATGGTTAGCCTCACCCACAGTGTGGAGGTGGAGGTGAAGAAATTTGCTTTCCAGGCAGAACACACAGCACATGTAAATCTCTTAAGATATGGTGCACTGGGAAGCCAAATGGTCTGGTAAGACCAGGGCACAGGTTCTGTCTACCAGCTGGAGAAAAGCTTGGAAATGAGGCTGGAGAGGCCAGGTTACGAACAGGCTTTTGTCCTTTGGTAATTAGTGTGGACTGAGTCCAATAGGTGATGGAGGGCCACTAAGGGATTCAAGAGGAACGCTGGGATCTGGTCTCATTTTAGAAAGTGCATCTGCTCTCTAACTCTTTCCACCTGACCAGCTACTGTTGGCCAGGTGTGTGAGGGAACCCCTCTGGGAGACCTCGTCTTCTTCTTTGGCCAGGATTCTCACTGTGTCAGCTGACACCTGTGTATAGAAGGTGATACATCAAGGACAGATAGATACTGTCAGAGCCTGAATGGGAGTCTGTGAGAGGAGTCCCCATAACTCAGTCCTGAAAGGTATTTTCCTATTGTTCTTTAGATTGGAAGAAAAGCTGCCTTTGCCTCAAATGCCAAAGCACTCTGTGGGTAGATTTCCTGCCAGAGGTGAATCAATGCCAATTCAAATTCATCCAATAAACTCTGGAAAACAAAAATTAAATTATCAGCTCTCTTTCCCCTGGCAACTCCAATGAGCTGAATACTTTGCCTCATGTTCAGAGACCCGGAGGGGAAAATGGGCAACTTCTGGGGTGTAAGAGAAGTGAACAGAGAGAAGGGCTGGACACCTCAGGGTGGAGGTATTTTGTGTGTAGTTTCTCAATGCCCAGGCAGGATCGTAATGCCAGCCACAACACTCCCGGGGCGACGCTTGGAAAATGGAAGTGGAGCTAACATCTGTAAACTGCTTGTCAGCTGGGAAAACATTTTCCAAACACGCAGCCTAAGGTGCCTTGTGCGGTGCTCATCAATTATCTGATACTAGGAAGTGCGGTTAAAAACCCTTCTAATAAAAAGTTATGAAAGTGGAGAATTAGAAAAATGGATATATTTTAAATTTACTTTCAATTCTACAAATTCGTTTTAGATTAAAAATCAGAAGTTACCATTGGGTTACCACTTGCTCATGGGATTGTTAGGACTGATGACAGAGAGTCTCAAGCGCTCAGTATTCTATTTGGCACATAATAAGCACTCAGTGAAAGGGAGTTGCTGTTATAGCTGTTGGTGCTTTGGGGACTCAGGTGTCCTATTACCAGCTCTGCACCATCCTGAGTTCTTGCTTGTATGTCACTTGGTTCTGGCCACCTCCTTATGCTGACCCTTGTCCATTTCTCCATGCCCACCTCTGATGAAGACTTCCAGTTCCTACACCAGCTTGCTTGACCAGAGCTCTGAACACTCATCTCCCAATCTGTCATTGGAGTTTCTCCTTCTCCCCTGACTCCAGGGCTTGTAGGTGTCCTGCTAATGACCCTTTCCACCTCCTCCTGCTCCAGCAGGTCCTGAGATTTTGTAAATGGCCTGTGGTAGGCAGAATAATATCCTCCTTCCCACCCTCCTGAGACATTAAGGTTCTGTTTCCAGAAGCTGTGACGATGTTATGTTACACAGCAAGGTCGGGGGTGAAGGTTGAAAATGGAATGAAGGTGGCCCATCTGTTGACCCTGGGTAGGGGAACTATTCTGGATTATCTGGATGGGCCCAGTGGAATTACGAGTGTCCACATGAGGGACAGAGAAGGGCAGGAGAATGGGGATCAGCATGGTGGATGCATGAGGGCCTCCAACCACCATTGTTGCCTTTGAAGATGGAGGAGGCTGTGAGCTCAGTGTTGTGGGCAGCTTCTAGAAACAGGGGAAGAAAAGAATAGGTCCTCCCTGAGCTCTCCAGGAAAAACCATTCCGTCCAGCATCTTGGTTTTTGCCCAGTGAATCCCTTTGCAGACTTCTGACCTCTATAAGTGTAAGATAATAAATGTGTGTTGTTTCATATCATTAAGTTTGTGGCCATCATTTAGAGCAGCAATAGGAAACCAGTGGTCGGGCTGGGGATATAGCTCAGGTGGTAGGGTGCTTGCCTTGCATGCACAAGGCCCTGGGTTCAATCCCAAGTACCACTATCCTCCTGCCCCCCTCCAAAAAAAAAAAAAGAAGGAAACCAATGGTCTTCCCTTTCAGGATGACTGTGTGCCATCTGGAAGATCAGCTTGGTCTTAAAGTCGAGAAGACAGGGTAACATGGATGTGGGAACATTTCCAAACAGACTGGGACACAGACCATTTATGATGAATGTTACCCACCCAGTGCTCACCCCGTCTGTCCAGTCCCATTTTGAAGCAGGGAGAAGAAAACTTTTCAGAGCTTTTTATAGTTCTCCAGTAAATACCTTGGTTAATCCTCCATGCTTTTCTGATGATGTCTTTGGATTTTGCTGTCAAGGACTACATTTTTGTCTGACAAAAATACTTCAAGATGATCTTGAAAATTATCAAGTCATAGAAGCAAAAGATGTTAATGGGGATTTTTAAACTTTTTATTTTCTTAAATAATGGTCCCTTTTTATCCAGTAAATCTTACTTGGACAGAAAAATTACAAAATAGAGGATGGGATGCTGTTTGGGTGGATATGGACTGACCACAGCTGGTGGAGAGGATCCTGGAATTGAGCCTCATTTAATTCCAGAGGAACTCTCATCCTAGACTTGAACTTCATCTGACAGTTAATGCCAGGAACAGACTTGAACCTGGGCCTGTGGTCTTGGCTCTCAGACTGTGTTTTTTTTTTAACCATGCTACCTTGACCTAAAACCAAACTCTTGTTTGATTCCTTATCTCATTGATAATAAGGCAACACTCACAGGTATTCTCTGGTGGGTGGGTGGCAGAATATTTTTCATCCAGGAAGTTCAGGCTCAAACATGTTTCAGTTGCTAAAATTGTTTTTTCATTCTGCTGCACCCATTCTACAGGTGAGCAAACCAAGGTTCAGAAAGGTCAATCATATACCTTTTGTGCATTTTTCAGCTCAGACCTCAATCAGCAAGTCTCTTCCCATTCAAGACAATGAGAATCCTCTTCCTCTCACCCAGTTTGAGGGCTCCTGCCACCAACCTGGGCATTCTGGTGAAAAAGAGTAAGAGAAACAGGGGCATTTCCCATTTATGGGAACCAGCAGACACACTGTGTGTGCTTATTGGAGCACAGGAGAGGAGAGTCACCTTCCAGGAAAATTGACGAAAAATAATAACATTCTTAAAGATTTCTCTTTGAGCAGGTGAGGTTAGATATGAGGACCTGGGGTAAGAAGCCAACTTGGGAAACAGATAATCTCCAAAATCTGGAGGAAGAAGGAAGGAACCATCCTGGGTCCACACTGAGAGTTGTCACCATGATAACCAAGATCCAACTCACGTCTTCTTCCAGTTCATTTAACACACAGGTACACGGTCAGTAGTTCTGATTCAGGAGTGAGGCTCTTCACAAATCCACCCTAGGCATCGCTGTGTCTCCCATCAGGACCAGCTGGTACCCACCGGCACGGCTCACCTGCCAGCATCTGCTCTGATTGGCGGATGGATGCCGAGCTGTCCTTGGGAGTTCTGAATATCACTCCTGATATAAACACCAGGATCAGTCAAGGTCCTGGTGCCAACAGGAGAGGCGTGTGAGGTAGGCAGGACCACTGATGGAATCTGTTCTCAGGAAAGGGCGTTTTGACATGGGTGTGCTGGGAAGCGATGGAACTTTCCAACTGGCTTCCGCAGCCACACACTTTTTAGCACACTGCGCTGCTGCATTCCAGGTGATGAAGAGCATTTTTCAATTTGATGGGTTTCATCTGCATTTTATTAGTCTATTTCTGGAAAAACTACCATTTGTACATCATTTTCCTTGCAGTTTTGTCTTTATTATTCCCCTCCCCACCTCGGGTGGTGGGTCCAGGATTTGATTTTCTCTTAGCTCTTGGCACATTTCTCATCCTCAGAGCAATTTACCCTCTGTGACAGTCCATCTGTCTCTCCCGTCCCCATTTATGAATACTCTGCCTTTTCCAATTTCCCTTCTTTCCTTTGTCACGTCAGCCCTCGTCTCCCCTGACCTTTTCTAGCTCTTTGGATGGGCTGTTACTCCTTAAGGAGGCTGTTGGATCATTGGGGGACCCTGCAGATATCTCTGACTGGCTCTGTTGTCCCTCTCTCTTAACAGTCTCATTGACCTTTAGTTGTGTGGTAGTGGCTTGTGGTTTTATCTTATCCGGGGGGGGAAAAAGAAAACTACAAGCATTAAATGTGTTCTTTCCTCCTTACTCTATGCCTGCTGGAGTTGCTGGGAGAGACCATGTGGTTTGATGGCTTTTGATGGCCACCTCTGAAGTTTGCGGGGATTCTTTGATGGGTTACTGGTCACTGCTGTTGAGCGTCACCAACGTGGGAAGTGCACCAGAGGTCGGCATACTTTTTCTGTAGAGGGCTAGATCACCAACATTCTCAGTTTCTTGGAGCATGAGGTTTCTGCTGCAATGGTTCATCTGCTCTTGTAGTGAAAAAACAGCCAGAGACCAATGTAGAGGGAGGGACATGAATGGGTTCCAATAAAACTTTATTGATAAAACACAGGCAGTGGGTCAGATTTGGCCTGGGAACCTTAGTTTGTTGACCTCTGTTTTAGAGTAATTTTATTTTCTACCTCCTTACTTTTCTTGTATATTTGTGTATCTGTTGTTTATTTTAAAAGTGCCTCTTCAGAAATAAGGTTGTATTTTATCTTAGTATTCTTTTTTCCCCTTTTTCTTTGTGTTTATTTAGCTTTTTAAATTTTACATGACAGTGGAGTATATTTTGAAATATTATATGTATATAGAATAAGTAAAACTTGTTCCAATTAGGATCCCATTATTGTGGTTGTACATGATGCGGAGTTTCACTGGTCATATATTCATATATGAGGATAGGAAAGATATCCAGTTCATTCTACCATCTTTCCTATTCCATTCCCCCCTCCCTTCCTTTCATTCACCTTTGTCTAGTCCAATGAACTTATAATCTTCCCCTCCCTTGTCGGTTAGCACTCACATATCAGAGAGAACATTCTTTGTTTTTTTTTGGGGGGGGTAGGGTGGGGATTGGCTTATTTCACTTAGCATGATAGTCTCCAGTTTCATCAATTTACCAGCAAATGCCATAATTTCTTTCTTCTTTATGGCTGAGTAATATTCCATTGGATATATATGTCATATTTTCTTTATCCATTCATCTGTTAAAGGGCACCTAGGTTGATTCCATAGTTTAGCTATTGTGAATTGAGCTACTGTAAACATTGATGTGGCCACATCATCATAGTACACTGATTTTAGGTTCTTTGGATATATACTGAGGAGTGGGATAACCGGGTCAAATGGTGGATTCATTCCAAGTTTTTTTGAGGAAATCTCCATACTGCTTTCCAGGGTGGTTGCATCAATTTGCAGTCCTACCAGCAATGTATTAGTGAGTCTTTCCCCCCACATCCTCACCAACATTTATTGTTGCTTATATTCTTGCTGATTGCCATTCTGACTGGAGTGCTTTTTTTAAAAGAATCATTCTTTTTAGGTATACGTGTCAGTAGAGTGTATTTTGACATATATGCATGGAGTATAACTTATTCCAATTAGGATCCCATTTTTGTGGTTGTACATGATGTGAAGTTTCATGGTTGTATATTTTATATATGAACATAGGAAAGTTATGTCCCATTCATTCTTTCCTATTCCCATCCTCCTCCCTTCCCTTCATTCCCCTTTGTCTAATCCAATGAACTTCTATTCCTCCCAACCCCCTTATTGTGTATTACCACCAAAAAAAATCATCCATCTAGGAATTCTTGATGGGGTCACCTTGGGAGGGAGAGAGTGACAGGGAAAAGGGAGGTTGGTGCAAGGTATTATCATATGCTATTTATGGCACAGCCACAGTGCCTTTCATTTAGGATGGTTGGAGGAAGTGGGCTGTGTTATAGGATGGTGATAACCTGAGCTGGGAGATGAAAAATTTGGCTCTAATCCTGGATATTTTGCTCAGGATCTGAGTAAACTTGGGTGAGTTGCTTTATGTTTTTCAATTTCACTGTTCTTATCTGAAAAATGGGGTTATTGTTTTATTATTACTTTATTATTAACTTTAATATTTTGTACTATTTGATTTCACATCTCTGAACATCAGTTTCCAGCTAGTATGAGTTTGCATCTCAGGGCATTGTTTTCTTTTAATATCATAAGGATAATGTAGCATATGAATTATTATGAAATCTATGTGTAACAGGAAATTCAAATGTTAGTAGCTTATGATTTAGGTGTTTATTTTATTTTCTTCCCAGTCAGTTGTTCAGGGATTATATGGTAGCTTCGTGATGTCAACAGGGACTCAGAATCCTGCTACCTTTCTGTTCTCTTAGTCTTTGTATATGGATTTTGTCATCTAAGTCCCTTCAAAATCTCAAGGTGGCCACTGCAGCTCCAGCCATCACATTTACATTTCAAGGAATGTATATATGTCAAAATCATTATATATGTATATATAATATGTATGTGTAATATATGTCATAGATATATAATATGTGTATAATATATACATGCATATATAATATATGAATCTCCATGTATGTATAATGTGTCAAAATATACTCTACTGTCATGAATACCTAAAAAGAACATTTTTTTTAAAAGTACCCCAGTCAGAATGGCAATTATTACATTTCCAATTTAAGAATCAGAGGAAGCTGCAAAGGTAAAGGCCTTTTAAATAACTTGTCTGGAAATTCAGTCCAGACAATTGTGCCATTAGACAATCCCATCTTCCAGTATATGCCGTGTTTTAGATTGTTACATTACTGCTCTCTGTAACGTACGGGACAAAGAGATAGAACAGATACAAGGATGGAAAATAGCAGTTGCTGCCACAAACGGCTTTTTAGAAAGGTAAGAAATGGATAGGGGTCTCCCACCACACCCACAGTACAGAATTTCTGTATCACTCTGGACACATTTTCCAACAAGGAAACAAATGAACTTATACAATGGACAGTGTAACCAGATTGTATTTCAGTACGAAAGCATTCTGTAAGCCATCCTGTTTGCCTTAGTTGGTCTTACTGTAGGTACCAGTGTTGTATTAGGTGCCATATTAAAAAGCAAAACAACATAAAGAGCTCGAGATGCAGAGGAAGGACTTATGAAACCTCACTCTGGACCAGAATCACTTACCATACACATTTTCTAGAAGTGAACTAGATGGAAATCCAGAGGCTGATGAGGTGTCTGGCCTCCCCAGCTGGGGCTGGTGGTGATTCTCAGAATCACCACCAAGAATCCTTTTTCCTTCAGGTTCTGGGAATCACCTGCTTCCTAAGTTGGCTTCTTACTATGAGCCCTACTGACCAGAAGAAGCCTCTAAGAATTCAATCCTTCCATGGAAGACAACCCTTTTTTTCTCCTGTGCTCCAGTAAGTACATAGTGCCGTGACGCCTCATTCCCATGGATGGAAAATGCTCCTGTTTCTCTTGACTCTTTTTCCACCAAATGCTCAGGTTGGTGGTGACAGTCCCCACACTGCAGAGGGAAGAGAATTTTCATTGCCTGGAATGGGAAGAGATACTTACCAGTTGAGGTCTGAGATAAAAGTGGATTCTCCCTTCACGAAATCCCATTGGACAACCCACTCACCACCTAGCTCAGCATTGGCAGCCCTTGTGTTATTGTCTAATTATGCTTTTATTATGTGGATACCACAGTTACCATGCGGTAGCTGGATAGGACAGCTCCATGAATAATCTTATGTGTATGTGTGTGTAGCATAAATATTATGTATACATACATAAAGTATATATTATATATATATATATATACACACACACACACATATATATATATATACACGAATACAATGACTAATCCTGTACATTCCTGCTCATTTTTTTTCTTTTTAAGTTGGAGATGCAGCAGAGCAGAATTTGGGGCTAGGAAATAAGGTGGAGAGAGAAAATTAGAGTTAGGCGAAAATTAGGTTGGTATTGGAGAGGCAGATATGGCTAGGAGTGGAAAGAAAAGTTTTAAAAATAGTCATTCTGGAGAACATATTTGGATCCCATTCACATTTTTAGAGAAGTGCAGGTAAGTGACTTGTGATGGTTGGATTTTCCTTTTGTTTTTGGCCAGGATACTCCCAAAGAATAAATGATAAAGGAGCCATAAAGTGAAGATTGAATTTTAATAAGAAGCAAACCTTTTTCCTATTAAACAAGCTGTACATATCCATCTTATAAAAATTGCTGGAATGTGGTTAATCTGTTGTTCACATAATACCACAGACTGGGTGCGTTTTAACATAAAGAGAGTTATTTTGGCTCATGGTTCTGGAGGTTCAAGGTGTAGAGGCTACTTCTGGTTTTGGTCTTATTGCTGTCAGAGTCTGGAGATGGTGCAGGGCATCATATGGTGAGAGGCCCTGTCTCTAAACACATAGTTGGATTAAGTTTCCACCCTTTCAAAACCTCACAATGGGAATTAAATATAAGCATGGGTTTTGGAGGGGACAAACCATATTCAAGCCACAGTACTTGGGGGGCCCATTTGTGAGGTCTTTATGAAGTTGCTGTGTACAGATGGTAGCCTCCTTGTTTGGGTGGATGGACAAAGAGACTTGGAGCAGATCTTTCCTCAGGGAAGAGTTAATCCACTGGTTTTGAACGTTCTACAAATGGAAGACTCAGTGGCTCTTTTTCATCATGGAGAAAGGATGTGAGAGGGCCTTTGGTCACCTGGCAGAGATTGCTCTCTGGAAATCCTTTGATATACTAGCTGGTGCTTTGAAAAGATGGGTCCATTTGTATTGGGGTTAAGAAACCATTGGGGGAGGAAAGGATCAACCCCTTTAGAGGTTCAAAGTTAGCAAACACTCCCAGATGGATTGCAGTGGGTCCCAGGCAGATGTGCTGATTGGAAAGAGGAGTAAGGGTTCCAAAAGGTACTCATTATGAGAGACAGGAGTCTGGCTCATGACTGAACCTGGAGAAAAGGATCTGCCTGTGAATGTGAACTAAAGATCCACAAGACCCACACCAGGAGCACTATGGAGGATCGTCAAAAGGTGAACATCATGAACACCCAAAGATGGCCTTGGCTTGGCCAAGGATCTGGGAGAGCAAGAGGAATAATCAACAAAGAGGCAGCCGGCCAGATTTTTAGCAGCAACAGGGTCCAGTGGACCCAGGAGTTCCTCTACTTTTCTTTTTACCTAACAGTTGAAAATAGAACCGAGCAAGGTTGGTGATTCTTGGGCCATTCAAGAAGAGGGTGAGGCTCAAGCATGATAAAGTGAGCATCTTGCTTATATGAGAATGTTCGAGTGATTCCCTAATGGGTAAATAAGTACAAATATGGCTCATTGTACTGGCAGGGTGGTTCATTCTCAGTTACATTAGAAAATGTAGATAAGTTCAAAGAGAGGAAAAAATAAGTTCTAGTGTACAATAGCACCGCAGAGTGACTATAATTAACTATAATTTATTGTATATTTCAAAATAGCTAGAAAAAGAGAGTTTGAATGTTCCCAACACACAAAACAATGATAAGTGTTTGAGATGATGGATATGCTAATTATCCTGATTTGATCAATATACTTTGTATAATGTATTGAAATATCACACCGTACCTCAGAAATATGTGCAATTATTGTGTGTTGTCAACTAAAAATAGAAAAAGAAGACAGTTCACAACACCCATGATAATTATCCTAATATGTAAGTGTATATTTTCTTCTAGATTTTTCTGTTTAAATAATTATAGACATACATGATGGGAACACATTGTTTTAAAAATGGCTGTTTTTCTCTTTATAGTATATTATTATATACACTTTTCTTGTTAATATATAGTCATCTCAGTATCATTCAGAATAGCTGAAATATTCTAGTTTTGTGAGCACTGTATTTTGTGTATTGCATTTTTGTGGTTTGGATATGAAGGGTCCCCTCAAATCTCCTGCATTAATACAGGAATGTTCAGAGGTGATCTGATTCCATTATGAGAGCTGTAACCTGATCAGTGGATTAATCCATTTGATGTGATTGCTATAGGAAGGTAGGGGATGGCTGGAGGAGGTGGGTCACTGGGGGCATGCCCTGGGGGATGTATTATATCTTGTCCCCTGGCTCCTCCTCTCTCTTCTTCCTGGCTGCCATGAACTCAGCAGCTTTCTTCTGCTATGCCCTTCCATCATGATATTCTGCTTTGCCTTGGTCCCAGAGCCATCGAGTGGGCCAATCATGGACTGAACCTCTGAAATCATGAGCCAATAAACCTTTCCTTCTCTAAGTTGTTCTTGTTAGGTATTTTTGTCATAGCAATGAAAAACTGACAAACACAAATGTGTAGTCATGTATTTTGCTCCATAAAGATGATGTCATTATCTGCTTTTCTGTGCACCTGACTTCAGTTGGAGGCAGTGTTGAGCAGTGGCTCAGAGTGGTGGGATTTGGATTCAGGCAGGCTGTGGTATTATTTCGGGGTCTGCCACTATAAACTGTGTGATTTTAGGGAATCCATTTGTCTTAACTGTCAGTTTCACCAGCAGTAATATATATATATATATATATATATATATATATATAAACAATGCCAACCTCAAAACACTGTTATGAGGATTAAATTATATATAAAGCACGTGATGTGTTTAGCACAGGATCTAACAGAATAATTATGCAGCCACGGGTAGGTACAACAGCCCTTCATTCATTAGTGCAATAACAGTTTCTGAATAGCTGTAGAGTGTTAGTCAAATGCCTGGACTGAAAAATTACAATATGGCCTCATCCCTACCCTCTAGAAGCTCATAGGTAACAGCTACAGAGGAAGGAGATAAGTATTGTAATACTGAGGAATGCACATAGGATCCAGGGGTTAGGAGAGACATGGTATTAGGTTTCTTGGGTGTCTGTGTTATGTCAGGAACATAATCACCAGGCACTCGAATGCTTGTCTTTACCTCTTCTTTTCCCCAGGAAACAGAAGTGTAGTACAATAAGAAATATATTTAAAGCCAGGCTTGGTGGCACATGCCTATAAACCCAGTGGCTCGGGAGACTGAGGCAGGAGGATTGTGAGTTCAAAGCTAACCTCAGCAATGGCAAGGCGCTGAGCAACAAAGTGAGACCCTGTCTCTAAATAAAATACAAATCGGGATGTGGCTCAGTGGTTGAGTTCCTCTGAGTTTAATCCCCAGTAACTTCCTCACTCCCAAATGTATGTATATATATGTGTGTGTGTATGGTATGTGTGTGTATATGTATATATATGTGTATATATATGTATGTGTGTGTGTGTGTGTGTATTTTTTTTAAATTTGTTCCAGGAACAGATCTCCTAAAACCTTCAGAATTCATCAAGTCAGAGGAGTGTCTTTTCATTAATCATAATGAGTCCCTTTTGATCAAACCTGAGTTTAGGCTAATGGGTGACTTAAGGTGGGTCCCTAAATAGTAGCCTCAAGATGAGGCTGGCCACATGTAAGGCCAAGTGATCAGAGGGAGGGCACTTTCAGCCCACCACTGACCTCCAGGAAGAGGGAGATGCCTGGAGATTAAGGTCTCTAAAACGGGGGTTGGGGCCCTGGGTTTGGTCCCCAGCATCGCAACAAACAGAACATAAACGATCTGTAAAAAAGTCTTGCAGAGCCAAATTTCCTTAGTTCCAGTTGGTGAGCACGTGGAGGTGCTGGGAGGGTTGTGTGCACAGAGCAGGGGTGGGGCTGCACTCCCACACCCTCCTCCTCCCTATACCCCACCACAGCATCTCCCATCTGGCTGTTCCTGGTTTGCTTTCTTTATGATAAGCCAGTATCATATAAGACCAGAGTTTCCCTGAGTCCTGTGAGTCATTCTATCAAATTATCAAACCAGAGAAGGAGGACTGTAGGAACCCATGATTTATAGCAGGTAAATCAGGGGTACTGGAGGCCTGGACTTGCAATTGGCATCTGAAGTGGGGGCTGTCTTGTGCACTGAGCTTTTCCCTTGAGCATCATCGGATGCTGACTCCAGGTAGACAGTGTCAGAATTAAATTGAATCTTTGGATACTCAGTTGGTGTTCAGAGAGTTTGAGAATTGCTTGGTGTGGAAAAAAAAACCCACACATTTAGTGTCAGAACTGGTATGTATAGGGAAAAAAAAGTGTTTTTCCAAGAAGAAGAAACCAGTTTCTTCGGACACCACGGGTAAGGACGACCGGGTCAACTACACAAGCAGGTGTCTGTGAGCTTGCCGCTGTGCGGCTTCATCCCCTAATTCTCTGTCTGCTGAGACTCAGCCTTAGGATGGCTGGCTGGCCCAAGTCGAGATCTTATTTGATAAATTCCATTTCTGTTTGAAGAGGAGCTATTGCTTTCAGGGACAACCTAGATGAACTGAGCCACCCAGTTCAGGAGGAATGTTGGGGACAAGTTACACCCCACAGCCTAACGCCTTGAAGGTCAGATCTAGAGAGGGGCCACTTCTGGAATCTCAATGGAAGAGCACGTTGAGCAAGGAGCCTCATGCTTCACTCTATTTGCGAATATTAGGAGCATAAAACAGAGCTGTGATTTCCCCCTTTGATATCTGTACTGAGGAGGAATTCTGCCTAGAGTCAAGGACAGAGGGAGAAAGAGGGAGAATGCTTCTTTAGACAGGGTCTCCTTGAACATGCACCATGTGTGTTTTGTAGCTGATGTGCACGGAGGTTTATTTTCTTAGGATAATTTTGTTTTATTTATATTAGGAACTTGAAGCATCTAATTTACACACATTGAAGGGCCACATTCAGCTTGGTGGGATAGGAGGCCTTAATTGCTGAGGGATTGTATAACAAGGGCAGGAAGAGGCAATGCTTGCACCTATTAAAGGAGGAGTCACATATGTGGACAGGTGTTTGTAGGGATTCTTTGTATATATGAAAGATAATCCTGGATCCATTAGAAATGCTTTTCCCACTCAAGCCCTCTGTTCCCAAAGCAAAGGGGTGATGAGTTAACATCCATAAGGGTCAAAGGATTATTCTTCTTAATATATAAAGAACTCTTATCAATCATTAAGAAATATAAGCCAATAGAAAAACAAAGAGTACAAACAGATAATTTCAAAGAAGAAAAAAAAAGAAGACTGTCAATAAATATTTGAAAAATCACATACATTCTTTAATAACCAAGGAAATAAAAATTTAAATGATAATAAACTAGATATCATTTTTAAAACCAAATTAGTAAAAAATTAACAAAATGACAAAATCTCGGATTAAACGGGATTGTGAGGCAATAGGAATAATCATATATTACAAAAAAAGTATAAGTCAGTAGAGTCTCTATGGAGGGTAATTTGAAAGTCCAATTTGAAGTGCAATTCTAAATGAGCATGCTTTCACTCAGAAATTCCAATTTCAGGTTTTTGTTCTGGATAATATTTATCCACGTACACAAATATGTGCAAGGATGTTCATTCCATAATTGTTTGCAGTTGTGAAAAAGTTACCAAACTATCAAGTGGAAATTGATTAATTAGATGTATAATAATTTGATGTATTTAGACCGTGGAGATAGATTTAATTGTTTAGGATCATGAGACAGAGATATGCATGTACAGATATGGGAAGAGCTGCAAAGTCTATTTAAAATGAAAAAAAGATATTGCACATTTCACATAGTATAGATGTAACATATAACTTCATTTATTATTTTAAAAACCATATACTATATTCATATGTGCAAGACATACGCATACACACAGATATATACATATATGTGCATTTTTAAAAGTTTGTAAAGAGAAAACCTAAACTGTTGTTTACATATATATATTTTACACACACACATATATATTTTAATATTTTCTTAGTTGTAAATGGACTTTTATTTATTTATATGTGGCGCTGAGACTTGAATCCAGTGCTTCACACATGCTAGGCAAGTGCTCTACCACTGAGCCACAGCCTCAGCTCAATTGTTATATTGTTATGTGGTTATCGCTGAGGAGGAGAATAAAATTGAGGGTTTGAGGTGGAGGACAAATAGAAATTCTTTTTAAAAAAATTTTTTTTTTTAGTTGTAGATGGACACAATGCCTTTATTTATTTATCTTTATGTGGTGCTGAGGATCGAACTCTGTACCTCACATGTGCTAGGCAAGTGCTCTACCACGAGTCACAACCCCAGCCCCAGGAAATTCTTTTTTAGTCTTTAAATTTTTTAGGGTTTAAACATTTAATTCTGAGAATGTGTTCCTGGATTATTTTCGAAGAAAAAGTCAGAGGTGTCAGAACCCATCTCATTCCAGAAACTGCAAAGGGGTGTTGGAGACCTGCTGAGCCAGACCACTGGGAGCCCAATGGGTCGGACTCAGTTTCAACTCATCATGTAGGCAGGGGACAGCTGTGGAGGGGCCTGAGGAGACAAGAAAGGGGACCAAACCTACATTTCTGATGGCTTCCCCGGCAGGGAAAGTGAAAGGTATGCACTTTGCATTTACTAAATGGATAGAGGAGTGAATGACTGGGCTCTTATGAAGAAGTCTGGGTGTAAAATCACAAGTGGCACCTCTGAGGTGATGATTTTTTTTTCTCTTTTTCCAAATCAATTCAGAGAATGTCATTCAGCTTGAAAAATGAAGAATCTGGATTGAATACAAGATATAAGGCACAGTCAGCTGCTTAGTGTGATTGTTCTCAATAGCTGGGCCTTGACTCCTTGCTGGTCTGTCACAGGCAATTTGTTGGTAGTAATTAAGTAGCAGTGTTTGCAAATGATTGACACAATAGAAGAGAGCAGCCTCAATATTCTATCTATCAAAGTCTCCCTGCTTCCCAAGTACTCATGGCGTTCTGATGGACGTGCTTTCTTTGGGGTTGGGAGAGGAATGGGTGCCAGGCAGGGTACTGGGAAATCTAGCTGAGTCTGGGGCATCAGAGAAGGGGTCCTATCTGATATTGGAGTGGGAAAACATTACAAAAACCTCTGTTCCAAGGAAAGGAAAATTGCCCCCCTTAAACTCAAAGTATTGTAGAATGGAGTAGGTTATGATAGAGGTTTTTTCTCCATTCATCCTATCCCCAGGCAAAATCCTTGAAACTAACCATTGACCCTTGTATTACCAGGGTTCTCCAGAGGAAGAGAATCAATAGGAAGTACAATTATAAAAAGGAGACTTATTAAGTTGGCTCACGTGACCAGAAGCTGGATATCCACAATGGCTGTCTGCAGGCTGGAGAGCTGGAAGAACCAGTAGCTGCAGAGTCCAAGAGGCTCAAGCCCCAGAACAAGAGGGATCAACTGCGCTACCCTAGTCTGAGACTGAAGGCTTCTGGGGAATTACTGGCAGAGTCTGCTTTGGAAGAGTGAAGAAACGAGAGTCGGATGTCCTCAGATGATGGCAGCAGTAATCAAGAACCCCATTCCAGAAGAATTGAGCTTGTATCTGCTGCTGCTTCCTTATTCTTCCAACTTTATTCCATCCAAGCCATGATCCTTTTTTTAAATTGATTTTTAAAAAAATACATGATAGCAGAATGCATTACAATTTTTATTACACATATACAGCACAATTTTTCATATCTCTGGTTGTATATAAAACATGTTGACACCAATTTGTGTCTCCATACATGTACTTTGGATAATGAAGTCTATCACATTCCACCATCATTGCTAACCCCCTGCCCCCTCCCTTTCCCTCCCACCCCTCTGCCCTATCTAGAGTTCGTCTATTCCTCCTATGCTTCCCCTCCCTACCCCATTATGAATCAGCCTCCTTATATCAGAGAAAACATTCGGCATTTGTTTTTTGGGGATTGGCTAACTTCACTTAGCATTATATTCTCCAACGCCATCCATTTACCTGCAAATGCCATGGTTTTATTCTCTTTTACAATTCCATTGTGTATACATGCCACATTTTTTTTTATCCATTCATCCACTGAAGGGCATCTAGGTTGGCTCCACAGCTTAGCTATTGTGAATTGTGCTACTATAAACATTGATGGAGCTGTGTCCCTGTAGTATGCTGTTTTTAAGTCTTTTGGGTATAGATCGAGGAGAGGGATAGCTGGGTCAAATGGTGGTTCCATTCCCAGATTTCCAAGGAATCTCCATACTGCTTACCATATTGGCTGCACCAATTTGCAGTCCCACTAGCAATGTGGGACTGTACCTTTTCCCCATATCCTTGCCAACACTTATTGTTGTTTGCAAGCCATGATCCTATTGGACAGTGCTGCCCACACTTAGGGAGGGTTTCTATTTCAGTTGGCTATCCCACATGCGAATCATTCCTAGACACACCCTCATTAATACACCCATAAGCCTCTTAATCCTTGGCATCTCTTAACCCAATCAAGTTGACAATTCAAATTAACCATTACAACACTGATGCTCTGGTCACTACTAAGCTGTTCAATTTGACAGTGTTGTGCAGGTAAAACCAGCTCTCTAGTGGGGAAAAGCCCTCATTTTTAGTGTTTGCCAGTTTCCATGGTATAAATGTAAGCTGGTTTCAAACTGCTAAAAGTTTAACATCAACTTGCAAAATTCTTGAATACTTTACAAGAAGTTGTGTTCCAATAAAACTTTATTTGTAAGAATAGTCAGGAGGGTGATCTCTTTGTCGAGAAAAGCCTTGGTCCTGGGGAAAGGGTTTAAGAATTGAGATTAGATCCTCTGAGCTTAATACCAACTGCTGGACCATAGTCAAGTTAATTAATCTTTCTGAGGTTGTTCAGCCATAAAATTCAGGAGGATAACCCTAACTGACAGGGAGAGTTGGGAAAATTGGATGAGTACATATCAAGTGCTTATCCCAGTTTCATCATTACTGTCATCATCCTACTCTATATTCAAGGAATCTATGAGCCTAAGAATTTTTAATTTGGGTTTCTCTGAGACATAGGCTGACAGCTCCCAGGTGACATTTCCTCTGAGAAACAATAAACTATTTGAGTTAAGTCCTTATCTGGACTTATGCCAGGTGGAGAGATAAAGAGATGCTCTGGGGACAGCATTCTGATTGGGCTGGTTGGGACTCTACTCCCCACCTTCTGGCACATTTCTCCGGGCAGCTGCACTCGGGGTAGCCTGTGCCTCTTTTCCCTCAAAGGCCCCATCCCTACCCTGAGCTCAGGGAGGCTCACACAGGACACTCCATGTGTTACCTGGTCCCTCACTCCTGTCTTTGGCGTTCCTTCCCCAGGCCTCCATCAGAGGACCTCTCATCTGGCCTTTTGGTTTACAGGACCACAGATCTTGCAGGGCAGGTGCAGGACAGTGACAGTGAGGGTCAGTTAGAATCATGTAATTAAAAGTTTGGGTAGGAAGCAGAGCCAGGTCTGTGGCAACCTGGGAACTGATGGCGATCTCACCAAGTTGGGAGGCTGTGTAAAGGGGTTGTCACAGAGCTCTGACATCAGGTCACCTGGGTGGGGAAATCTGGCTCCCCACACATCAGTTGTGGGCTCATGGGAGAGTGCTGGTTGCCTAATGTGTGAAATGAAGTCAGTATGCAGAACACAAGATTGAAGAAGCATTGACTAGGTCTGTTTCCTCCAAGATACAGCTTGATTTCCTGTGACTGCTGATTGGTTGTTCTGTTCCTCTTTCACCAGAGGGGAGTCCCTTGCATATCCTCTAGCTGGCATATGACTCAGAATACTCCTCTTAGCCTGGGAGGTTAACATGACAGGTGGAATGAATGAGTGATCTTTGAGTAGCTTCTCTCAGCACTCACTCACTTGTTATTTCATTCATTCTACATTAACTGGGCATCTGCCCTGTGCTAGGCATCATACTTGGTGCTCAGATTTCACATAAGACATGGTGCTTGGGGGCTGGGGATGTGGCTCAAGCGATAGCACGCTCGCCTGGCATGCGTGTGGCCCGGGTTCGATCTTCAGCACCACATACAAACAAAGATGTTGTGTCCGCCGAAAACTAAAAAGTAAATATTAAAAAAAAAAAGACAAGGTGCTTGCCTTCAGGGATTTACTAGTCCAGCAGGTGATAGGGAAGCAGTTCATGGTACAAGCATGCACATGGGGAGGGGCAGGTGGTTCAGATGAGGAAGTCAGAAGGGTTTCTGGCAGGACGTGGTACTTAAAATTAGCTTTAATAAGCAGGAGAGAGGCAGGAATTGGGGAAGGATGCTCCAAGTGGAGGGGAAAGCATACAGCTTGAAATACCATGATTTGTTTGAGGCTTTGCAGGAGTGTGTGTAACTGGACCACAGGGTATGGGGAAGCATTTAGGGGTCCTGGGTAGGGGAGGTAGATGGGATCAGATAATGCAAGGCCTCATGGACCAGACTAAGTGGCTTGAATCTCATTTTTATTCCTAGGTGCAATGGGGGGCCTCGGAAGGTGTGAGCAAGGAGTAACAAGTGGGGTGTGTCAGGGATGTGAGGGGCTGACGGCAGTGACACTGTCCTGGGGCTGCCAGGGAACCTCCCAGAGACTTCCTCAACAGGTCAGCTCTGTCGCCACTGCTGTCGGAAACCCAGAGTGTGAAGCACTGTTAATTTTTCTCTCTTTGCATTTTTTTTTTTTTGGACAAAAGCGTAAGAAAATGTCATTTACACTCTGAAGAGTGTTTTGCCCAGGGCAGAATTGGACGGCTGGCCCAGCCTGCCACACTGTGACAGTTGCTGTACAGAATGAGGTGCTTGGTGTGAATAGGCAATTAACAGTCCCAGCTGTCTCAGGGAGAACACCACCTCCCGGGCCCATTCTTGCTCCGCTGCCGTCTTGCTTAGCCTCGGTTTACCACTGCCTGCTTTTTGAAGGTGCCAGGAATCCAGTGGTCCCCTTTTGCACTCCTAACCTCCCTGGAAGCAGATGTAGGGTGGTATGAAGCCTTGTGTCCTCCATACCATGCTTAGAGTTGCAGGTACTTAGTGGATACTTTATGAAGGTGGACTTTAAATCTGATTTTTAAAAATCTTGATTTATTTGATAGATGAGGAACTTAGAGGAGAGGGAGAGGGAAAGAGAGGGAGAGGAAGGGAGGCAGGGAGAGAGGGAGAAGGAGCTAGGTGACATATGTTGCTCATTTCGCCCTCATGGCAGGGTGCTATCATGATTTTCACAGATAAGAAAAATGAGGCCCAGAGAGGCCAAAGCATTCACCCACATTTGTGAAACAGATCATTGCCCAATATGGATCTAAAATCAGGCCTCTTTCGCACAGACCCCCAGGCCACTGGTGAGTCTTTTAGTTTTAGGGGTCCAGTTGTTACTTGGCTTCTGATGCTTCAGCATGGGCTGTAGCTGTTGTTCTGGGGAGGCTGCCATGTCCCCGCTGCCCCAGGCACAGTGGGAAAGCCTTGGCCAAGGGAGTGCATGGAGCCTAGCACCATGGGTGAGTGACACTTGTGAATCCAGCGACTCTCAGGTGTCTGGAGCAACCGAAGGGCTGGTCGCTGCAGCTGTGGTCTTTAACAGAGTCCAGACACTGTCAGCCCTCCTACCAAGGGATAGCACTTCCAGAGTAAGTCCCTCCACCTCGCCATCCTCCCCTCCTCCCTCCTCTATGGTCTCCTGTTTTTGGTGGGACCAAACAAATGCCATTTCCAAATGCGAGAGAGGGAGCCAGAGAGGCTATGGGTTCACAAGGTCAGTCTCTTGGGGCACAGAGCAGAGTGAAGAAGGGTCTAGAAGGGCAAAAGGAGACAGGAGTACCCTGGGGAAGTGAGGAACTTCGGTCCTGGGACTTGTGGATGGACTGATCCAGGACTCAGGTGTCTGCCGAGTGCTTGCTCCTACAGAGACATTCCTGATCATGGGTGCCTCTGTTGGTGGGAGGTGAGCCTAGTCTCTCTGTCCCAGGCACTGCACAGGGTGAAGGCAAGGTCCAGGCTGATGGAGTGAGACTCTCACCTCCTGCCTAGCAGGCTCAGCTTCCTCCCAGGGCAGCACTAGCCAGTAAGAGCAGGCAAAGCTTCTCAAGAGCAGGGTGGGCCCGAGCTGGGCTGATGTCTCAGGAGACAGAGTGGCCGATGTGTCTTCAGGTAGGGTGTGCTGGCGTCCCTCCATGTGTCTCCGTCCAGACTGTACCATAGGCAGTGCCATAGGCTCATCCAACTATTTCCATTTTCCCTTGGATTCCAGGAAAACTACTATTTCCTAAGGTTTTTTTTTTTTAAATTTAATTTTAGTTTTTTTGCCATTAGTATGGGGTCATGTGACTGGATTCTGTCAGCTAAGATGTGGCTAGAAATGACACATGGTGTTTTCAGGCTTGGCCATAAAAACCTCTTGAGTCATTGTTCAGGAACTCTCTGTTTTTTCCATATAAGTAGCTAGAAGCAAGAACTCTCTTCAAAATTGATAGTAGTGGTTGTGTGTTTAACATGTCAGTCTCCTCAGTAAAAGAAACCTGGATCCCTGAGTCACCCACTGCTTGGAGGAGAGCTTCCAAGGGAAGTTGACTTTGAACTGTAATGTGAAGCTATGGACTGAGATTTTGGTGTTGATGATGACAGCAGCTAGTTTTAATTAACTTCACTAATTAATACATCCTCCTCTTTCTAGTCACTGGCTAGTCTACCTATTGATGATACCACGAATGTACACTTTATGGATTGAGTCCTAAATGGAGGTATTCAGGGGAAATTTTTTATTGGTCTATGGGGGGAGATACGCTCTGTCTGGGTGTTCCAGTCTTAGAGAAGGATGGAAACGATACTTACTTAGCCCTGACTATGTGGTCAACACTTTGCTAGATACACATCTTTTAAATGCTACGCATTTTCAGGCATGTTAACTTGCTTAGCTCTCTCAATAACTGGGAGAGTCAGGTATTACTTATTATTCATTACCCCTGTTTTGTATAAGAAGAAACGGTGGCTCAAAGAAATTAAGTAACTTTCCTATCATTGCATCGTGGGGGAGCCATCAAGTGGCTAATAATTGGAAGATGGGTCCCTCCGATGAAACCATACAAGGAAGTCTTTCAAAACGGCATATGAAGAAGAAGTAGGTTATAAGAATGTTATCTGTAATGCAGAGAGGACACAGAATAAATGAGCTGTCAGAATTCAGAAAGCTTCTCCAAGCAACGTGTAGAGTGCATGTATGTATTCTGAAGCCCTGGGATAGGAATCTATGTTCAATGCCTGTTATCTCTTCCTTTTATTGATAATCAACATTCCTTTAGAAAGTGGTCAGTCTCTAACCAGAACTTCCAGGATCATTCCTGGTTAATTTTCTAAATAACCCATTGTGTAGCCACATTTCACCATGAGGGAAACCAGGCCTGGGGGGTGGGCCTGCACCTCTGGCAGGAGGAGTAACTGGCACAGAAGTTCCCAATCTTGACAAATCTCCCCACCCAAATGAAGATCTTACTTACCTTGCTTCTGCTAAACAGCTTTTTTTAGGGGTCGGGGGTGGGGGTGCTGTTACAGATTTCAGTACTATGAATATCAACCTATGACTTTCTCTCTCTCGCTCTCTTTTTTTTTGTCCAAGACATTAGTTTTTATAGAACATCTTCAGTGACAGCCCAATCAGCTGTGTCTTTGATCTCAGACAAGAGCTAAGGTGGGGTCGTTTCTTGGGGTTTCTTCTAGGGTCGCCAGATTTCTCCTCCTTTGGATCAAATTATACGATCCTACTAAGCCTTCCTTGATGTCACTGATGCTCTCCCACTCTGGCTTTTCCAGAAAGCCTGGGTTGTTTGGCACAAGAGTGGCAGTCGAGCTGTCTGGATTCCTGGATTTGGGCTGTTTCTACCATTTTCTCTTGTCAGTACCCAGATTCTATTGAAAAGATTTATTATCCATTTTTCATCCTCTGCTTCACTTGGGTGTTTGACAGATCCTTAGTTATTTTCCCACTTTGGACACAGCAGGAAGCAGTCTGGGTTCTCTCTGATGTTAGGCTTCTCACTATAATTGGTTTGGGTCTCTATCATGCAAACTTCCTTCTGAATAATTCTGTAGCCACCGTCCAGAAGGTAGCCTCAATGGTTTGACAGTTGTTTTATTTTACTGGAAACAAAACATATCTCTGAGCTTCCATGACTATTCCCTGCCCATCTCTAGTTGGGAAAGAAAATCAGAAATGGCATATCTGAGCTGCCCACTCTCAATTCATACTGCTCTCAAGGCAGGGAGTTCTAGGACAAGCTGCTGAGGGGAGGATGAACTCACTTCTCTTTGTCCAAAAGATTTAAAAAAATGAATGTGTAGGGTGGTGATCTCCCAGTCCCAGAGTAACCCTGGTGTGAGAAGTGAGGTGCAGTGGGTCTGAATCCTAGTTCTGCCACTTAGGAAGAGTAGGCTTTGGGCAAGTTACTTTAACACTCTGAACCTCTGTTTGGTTCACTGTGTTTGGGGATAGCAAGTATTTATTTTTAATCACATAAGACTGTTGGAATGTTGGATGAATCATACCAGTCAAGTGCATAACATATGGCCTGGAACGTGAGATGGTATTCGATGACCAGCAGACATGACGATTCACCATATTTTCCCTCCGAATCAAGTGGGATGCCAAACAAATTTAAGCAAGGCTGTGTTCTACAGGTCAGAGGCTGATTATATGTTGTTATGGTTTAGATAGGAGGAGTCCCCCAAAAGCTCATGTGTGAGACAATGCAAGAAGGTTCAGAGGTGAAATGATTAGGTTATGACAGTCGTAACCTAATCTGTGGGTTAATTGCTCGATATGGATCAACTGGATGGGAACTGTAGCCAGGTGGGGTGTGGCTGGAGACAATAGGCAACTGGGGACATGACTTTGGGGTTCATATTTTGTCCCTGGTGAGCAGAGCACTGTCCTTCTCCTCCCTGGTTGCCATGTCTGAGCTGCTTGGCTCCACCACTCCCTTCTGCCTTACCTCAGGCCCAGAGTCATGGAGTCTGCTGATCAAGGACTGAACCTCTGAAACATTGAGCCAACATAAAATTTCCCTCCTTCACGTCATTCTTATCAAGTCTTTTGTTTAAAGCAAAGAAAAAGCAAATTCAAACCCTTATATTTTGTGCCTCCCTGTAATTTCCTTGTCTCTCAAGCAGTGGCCTTTCATCCCTGTGTCCCATCTTGACCTTTCGAGTTGAGGTGAAATTTACATAAGGCGAAGTTAACCATATTGAAGTGAGCAATTCAGGGACATGTAGTATGTTCACAGTGTTGTCCAGCCTCTGTCTCTGTCTAGTCCCAAAACATTATCATGGAAAAGAAAAGTCTGTACCTGTTAAGCAATTGCTCCCTTTCCCCTTTCTTCCCAACTTCTGGTAACCCCCATCTGTGTTCTTTTAGTGTTTACCTACTTCACATAAACTGAATCCTATCACTTGTGGCTTTTTGTGCAGGTTCCTTTCACTGAGCGTGATGTGTTCGAGGTCCACCCAGGTTGTAGCATATATCCACAGTTGTTTCCTTTTTATGGATGGATAAGAGTCCATTGAGTGTATATGCCACAGTTTATCCATTCATCCCTTGACGGGTGTTCAGCCTGTTTCCACCTTCTTGCTGTTGTGAGTAGCGCTGCTAGGAGCATGCGTGTACCTGTATTTGAGCACCTGTTTTCAATTCTGTTCATATATAATGCTTACTTATTTTTATTCATCGATGCTGTGCTTTTTTTTTTAAATCAGCATATTTTCTGAAAGGCGCCATGGCAGTGGTAAGGCAGGGAGGCTCTGGTGCCGGGCTCTCTTTTTGGCTACTTACTAGCTGAATGTAGCATTAACTTCTCTGTCCCTCCCTTCCCCCATCATTGTGATGATTAAAGGAATCAGTTCCTGTCAAGCACATTGTCTGTGTTTAACGGATATCAGCAACCACATCTTCTCCTTCTGGAACTTCCTGGAATCTCCTTTTGAATTCATTTGTTTTAGGATTTCTCATGTATTTCCTGGAGCAGCTGGTGTCTGACATTTCTTCTCAGGCAAGGTGGTCGAACAACTGGGTTGACCCTTTAACACCAGGAGTCTTGGAAGTCTGGAGGAGGATCAGACACCAACGAACTTTAGAAGAATTTGGTTTTGAGTTTCTTCCCACCTGACCAGTAAGGATCTAAGGCTGTCTTCTTCCTCCCCTTGACAGACCCCTTGGATCTGTGACCCAGGTATACTCCCCAATCCTATTGGCTGTATCATATTCCTGCTCAAGACTTACATCAGTTTCCGTTGTCTCATATTAAGGCAACTCCTCTAAACCCCACATAGTAAATAGTTCTCTCCCTATTTTATTTCTGAGTGTCTCCCTGCAAAAGGGTGAGGGAGTTTTCTCTGTTTTTTTTTTTTTAACTAAATGAGGAATCTTGGACTCAGAGGCATAAGAGCATTGTCAAGGGTCATCAGCATGTGAATTGCAGAGTTCTAATTCCATGGTGCTGGTCAGACCCAGGAGCACCTGCTTCTTCTGCTTTGCATGCTGTCACCTCTCTGATTTGCACACTGCCACCCACTCTGGCCTCCTGTTATGGAATCCAGGAGATTTTGTGTGTTAGTTCTCTTTCATCAGGTCTGTACTAAACCAGTGAATTCTCATCATGCCCCAGGCACCTGCTGGGCTGGTTGTAGACTTAGTTCTTCTGCTTGTCTGGAATAGCATCTGCCTCCCTACCTATTCCAATCCTGCCACCTGGATGGCTTTATTCAAATCTCTCTTCCTTCACTAAAGCTTCCCACTGAGCTTTTCAATCAAGACCTTGTTCTTCATTTCTGAATTTCCTATCATTCTTAAAGTTGCTGCTCTCTGGATAGCAGCAAGCACAAGAAGTATCTTTGTGTGAATTACAAGAAGGCTTCATTCCCTGTAGGCTAATCAATTGCAAAAAAATATCCTCGGTCTTCCTCTCAGGTGGGTCCCTTCGTGCAGTGTGCAGACTACACAATCAAAGTCAGCCAACTTGCTTATCTGAAAACTTCAAAAATAATTATTTGTGACTTAAAGTTACAGAGATTGCAAGAGTCTCACGTTCCTTAATTGTCTCCTTCAAATGGATTTTAAGCTCCTTGGGGGCAGGAACCATGATTTAGCCTTCGGTTCTTGCCATTGTATCTGGTCCAGGGCCATGTTCAATCTCCAGGGTGCAGCAAATGAGGTGAATTGGAGGAAGGGTATGTCATCTCTTGGCTCTGAAGGGACCCAGCCAAACTCTTGCAGGAAAAAGTCCACGGACAGCATAGGTGACCTTGGCCACCCTGACCACATGGCTGTTCTTCAGGTTGTTTCCTCTTTGAAATGCAGGCTCCTTCCTTATTCACCCCTCCATGCTTTGAGCTTTATCAGTGCAAATGAATTCCTCAGGGGAGTCTTTTTTTCCCAGAAGCCTCCACTGGAATTAATTTCTCCCCTCTACAATTCCCTAGGTGGTCTTTCCCTTCCAATCACAATTCCCAACTCTCAAAAGTATTTCGTCAGATGTAGCTCAAGTTTTCGTCTCTGAAATCTGTAGCAGGCAGGTGAATGCAAAGGTCCATATTGGGATTGCATCTTCCCTTCTATACTAAATTCTCTGAGGAGGATTTGTGCCTGGCACATAGTAGGCCCTCACTCAATGGCTGTGGAATCGGGGTCCACCAGGATCCCCAGTTGTGCACAGTTTCCAGCAGGGCATCTTTGTTCACTGAGACGGAAACATTTGTGTCCCACCTGTTAGCACGGCCTGACGTTGGTTTCACACTTTCCCCAAGATTTTTCTCACCTCTCAGCTGGTTTTGTTCTCTGAACCTGTTAGGATTTGAGAAGAGAAGTGATTTTCTCCATTTTACTTGTGAGGGCCCTTAAACCCAGGAGGTGGAAGCATCTCATCTCATTGTCTGGTGGTGGGGTAAAGCTGCCACTCAATTGGGTGGACACGTTTGGATCCAGTGAACAGTTTGGCTCTCTTTGATTCTCTGGATGCTTTCCTAAAATTAACCATTGATCATTCTTGGAATTCCCACTGGCTCTGGGCCCTGAGGTAAAGAGGCCTAGGGTGGAAGGGTTGTGTCCCCCTCAGTTCCAGAATCCTGCCAGCACGTTCCAGTAGGTTCTTGTGTCAGCACCTAGCAGCCTGAGCCCTAAAGGAAATGTTCTTTTCTCGACTCTCCATTCTACCATTCTATTTGAGAATCTCTTCAAGATTCAGGCAGCCTATAAATATTTGGAACTGTTTTGAAAATACCTTGGCATTCGACAGTGGGTTTCTGCCTTGGCTGATGTCAGACTTACCTGGAGAACTTTCAGAACTGCCATTGGTAGCTAGGGCCCTTCATAAGCATCTCAGTCGATTCTGATGGGCAGCCAATATTACAGATGGCAGAGAGGGATCATCTGTGGCTTTAAAAAAGTCTACTGAAGGTCTAGACTCATAGTCAGAGACTCTGATTTAATTTTTCTGGGGTTGTGAACCATTGGCAAAGTTCCTGTGCCTTGAGCGTTGCTTGGTTCATGTTGTTATAACAAAATGCTGCAAATTAGATGCTTTGTAAACAATGGACATTTATTTCTTACAGTTCTGGAGACTGGGGAGTCCAAGATCAAGGCAGATTCTGCATCTAGTAAGGGACTACTTTCTGCCTTATAGACGATGCTTCCTTGCTGTGTGCTTACGTGATGGAAAGGGCAAGAGATCTCTCTTCTGGCTTGTTTTATCAGGGCATGGATCCCATTCATGAGGGCTCCACCCCTGTGACCCACCTCCCAAAAGTCTGCAAAAAGGCGTCCTCAGTCTTCCTCTTAGCTGGGCCCTTTTGTGCCGTGTGGAGACTATACAGTCATACTCAGCCAACTTGCTTATCTGAGTTTCAAAAATAATTGTGGCTTAAACTTCCCAATACCATCACCTTGAGGTTTAGGGGGGATATAAACATTCCAACCTAGCAAGTTCATTATAAAGATTAAAACTAAATGATTACAGTCTTAAAGGGAATCACTCTTCCATTCTGGCCTCAGTCAGAAGCACGAGTTATAAGAACTTTCTAGCATCAGAAAGAAGTCTACTGGTAATCTAGACTTTGCTACAACTTTCTGGTTCCAAAACTCACCAGCTGTGTGGTCCTGGTTGTATATCTTTAGCTCTCTGATTGTTAACCTCTACTAAATAAGACCAAGAACTATTTGGCAGAACTGCTAGATGTACCAAATAAAATAACATATTTATAATATATGTCAAAGAACCCAGCACTGAGCTTATCACATACTTGGTACATAGAAGGAGCTCAATTTGGAAGGGGAAAAGGAATCAAATGCTATTCTCCTTCCCATAGGGAAATTCTGTATATCAACTTTTCAACTTTTTTTTTTTTTTAGTATCTACTAGTTGCAAGGCATTTCAATATGGTTTCTTTCTCTATCTGTGCATAGTGGGGAGAGATAACAAAGTAGAATGGAGAGATCATCTTCACCTTTGGGGAGCTTCAAATTGGCATGCATAAAAAAGAGAATCAAGAACCAGGTGAACTCATTTATATATTATGCATGTTTCTAGCAGAGCACCAAATGAAATCAGTATTAGACACACAATTATTGGGCTGTATGAGCTGAGAGGATGGAAGAATTCTCCCAAGCACACCTTGGAGGGATCAAGGAAATCTGAGGTGGCACTTGATGAGGAACTCTTTAAAGATGTGAGCTGGACTTAACCTGCACTTGAAAGAGTAATCCAAGCTGAGTGATGTTAGGGGACTGGAAAATGCAAGTATGATAACAATAAAGAGTCTGGGTGGCTCATCTGCAACCTGCACCAGGGTGGAGACAAGCATTTCTGGACCTCTGCTGGGAACCCATGAAGGAAGGTAAAGAATTGGATCCTTTATTCTGAAAACTCCTGGGGACTATTGAAAATGTGAGTCTTGGGAGATGATCTCTGATTGGAGGTTTTGGCTCATTTATCCCAGTGTGGGTATGGGGGTGCCTGGCCACATCTGGGTCAGGATATGACACTCCTTCTCTCCACCTTGGGCCATGACCAAGGCCTCAGATGCTACATCAAAAGCAGCTTAAAGGGGCTGGGATTGTGGCTCAGCGGTGGAGCTCTCGCCTAGCATATGCAAGGCCCTGGGTTTAATCCTTAGCACCGCAAAAAACAAATGAATAAATAAAATAAAGATATTGTGTCCAGTGAATATATATATATATATATATATATATATATATATATATATATTTTTTTTTTTTTAATTTTTATTTTTTTTAAAGCAGCTTAACAAGTCCCCTGGGTTCTGATTCCTACTTCCATTCCAGGTCTGGCACCTGGGTTCTGCTCTGTTCTCTTGCTGTGTGCCCTGTCTTTGGAATCCGTTTCTCTACCAAATCAGTTTGGAATGCTTCTTCTCCTTTGGGTTTTCTGCTTAGCTTTGCACTTTGGTCTCACCCCTAGAAAATGCCTCAGGTTTCCCTTTAACCACTCCATGGCCCAGCCTAAACTTCCTGCTACCTCTCTTTAGGGAGGACTCAGGTTCTCTCTATTTGAGAGCAGAGCATGGATATTTTTATGCTCTTAGTTCAGATTCTTTCACTTATGTGGAGATGAGAAGCAGGAGAACCTGTTGAGTGGGTGTTGATATAGTCGAGGCCTGAGATGATAAGGGCTGGACTAGGACCTTGTCACAGGGCTGCAGAGTTAGAGGGAGTGAGCACTGCATGGAAAAGACATCATGAAGTCAGAACTGGCAGGGCTATAACTTATGCATATGACTTTTAATTATGGACCCCTCTTTCCATCTTTCCAAACTCTTGACGCACATCTTGTTTTCATTTCTCCTAATGGTCTGAGATCTTGGAGACTTTGCAATCTGAGTGATTAGGAGAGATGACCTGCTGTGGGTTTCAGAAGGCTGGTGTGGAGCCATTATTCAAACACGAATGCATCTTTTATTTTAAAAGAGAGAGATTTTTTTTTATTCAAAGTCTGCATATGTTAATTGAAGATTTGAAGGAGGAGGCTGGGGGAACATTCTGAAACCATCCAAAATAGTTAATCTGCATAGGCAGCAGGATGTGATTCTGAAAAGGGAATGCTCATTAGATAATGCTGTCCTCTAGGCTTCCAAGAACACACTCCCAGGGAGCCATCCTCTGAGTAGGTCCTTAGACAGAGGAGTGGGCCCACATTTTGCTGCTTGTTGGAATCATCTGCAGGTCCCTAGGAAACATTGAAGTCTGGCTGTAATCCCAGACATTGTGACTTTACTGAGGTATGATGGACATGCAAGAAAGCTGTGTATATTTAACTTAGACATCTTAATGACTGAAGATAGGTGTACACCTTTGCAACCATAACCATAAACAATGGCATGAATTTAACCCCCCAAATTTCCACCTCCCTCTTTTCTGGTGATAAGAACATTTAACATAAGGTCTACCCTCTTATTTTTGAGGTATTCAAATTTTCAGTAAAGAATATAGTGTCGTTAACTACAGGTAATGTGCTCTACTGTAGATCTGAAGGGCTTAGTCATCTTCTATAACTGAAACTTAACTACCTTTTGTCCAGCACCCACCCTGCTTCCCTTTCTCAGAAGTCCTAGAAACCTCCATTCTGCTTTTATGAGTATGACTACTTTCGATTTCTAATACAAGTGGAATCATGTAGTGTTTGTTGTGTCTGGTTTATGTCATTACAACTCAATGGCAAAAATCAGAACCCACTTGAATCAAAGTGTGGAATATGATATGTCAAGAAATTTGTAATGTTTTGAACAACCCAAAATAAAAAAAAAAAAAAAAAAAAAAACATGGGTAAAAAACCTGAATAGTTATTTCTCCAAAGACCGCATCAAATAACCAACAATCATGTGAGAAGTTGTTCAATATCACTAATGGGGAAATGTGAACCAAAATCATGGAGATAACCACCTCACATCTGTTGGGATGGCTGTTATCAAGAAAAGAAAACAAATCTTGGCAAGGATTTGGAAAAAAAGGGAACCTTTGTACAATATTGGCAGGAATGTAAATTAGCATATGGAAAACAGTAAGGAGGTTCTACAAAAAAAAATTGAAAATGATTCAGGTATCTCCTGATTTCAAGAGAATTGAAATCAGGATTTGGAAGAGCTGTTTGCACACCTGTGTTCATTGCTATGATATTTTCAATAGCAAAAACATGGAAAAATCTACATTTCCATTGACAGATGAATGGATGAAGAAAATGTGGCATATACGAGCAATAGAATGTTATTTAGTTTTGAAAAAAGAGGGGAATCCTAGCCTTTGCTATAACATGGATGGACTTGGACGGATATTATGTTATAATTATGAATCACTTGGAGGAGATTCTAATGTGTGGCAAAGTTTGGGAACCTATAGAGGAGGATGTAGTGAGAATAGACATTTCGCTTACAGTGATTCTCACATTTGAGCATGCATCAGAATCGCCTTGGGAGTTGTTTAAACACAGATGACTGGGTCTCACCCCAGAACATCAATAGTTCTGCAGTGGAGTCGAAGAACTGGCATTTTTAACTGGTCCCCAAGTGATGCTGATGGTTGGGGTCACACTTTGAGGATCACTGGCTTGGAAGAGATGGGTCTTGCTTTACCACATATAGCTACATAACCCTGCACCTGTCACTTGTTCTTTAAAAAGTCCAGTTTCTGCATTTATAGCATAAGGACAGCAAGTGGTGAGTGTGTCTTGGGTCACTGGATGGGTGAAATGAGATGGTATTGCAAACTGCTTAGCTCACGGCCTGTGTCGCAGGAAATGTGCAACCCACGCTGGATTTTACCAGTGTGTTTCCTCAGAACCTAAGGTCTTTCCTTAGGTTCAATCTGCTAGTTGCTCAGTGTGTTAAAGTGAGTTTTTGCTCCTGAAAGTCCTACTCTTAGGCTTTCTGAAACAGGAAATCTGGGTACTCTCATGTACTGCAAGTGTTCTGGGGTCTAGCAGAAAGGGTCCACCCCGGGGGTGTTGGCATATGTCAACCACGTGGTCCATCAGACTCCAGCCTCACGTGAGTGGTGTGGCCTTGTGGATCCCTGCTTTCCTGCCCGGGTTCCATGTCATGCTGGGGTTGTTCTGCACCACCTTCCCAACACCTGTAGGGCAGTGAGTTGGGGTTATCCTAGTCACATGGCAACCAAACTGGTACCCAGGGAGATGGGAACAAGGCCCTGAATGGCCGCCAATGGCTTTGGAAACCACAAAATGTGTTCTCTCGATGGGCCAATGGATGTCCACACCATGTTTTCTCTTTTTCTCCCCATTTGCCCAGAACTCTCTTGGGTACACATTTCCCTCCTTTCCTATGTCCTAGAGAAGGGAACTGAGGCCTAATGTTTTTCCCGGGGTGGTAGATGCCCTCTCCAGGATGGAAGGGATGCCCATGTTGGTCTGAGGCTCTGAATAGCAGAGTCAGCAGGTGGGCACAGGGTGCAGAGCAAAGGGGCACGGCTGCCACCTCTTCCTGGGCCCCTTGACTGAGTGCATTTGTGGAGTTGTATTTTCCATGTTTTCACCAGGCCAAGTTCCAGGGGATTTTTGGTAGTTTGAAAACATCTCTTTATTTTTATTTTTTTGTAGAGACGTACTCATCCAGCTAATCTTTACTGCTCCCACGTGGTTTGAGGAACTGGTGCCCGTGAATCCCAGTGGGTGTGGAGAAGGGGCACTTAGGGCTGGCCCAGAGGGTGAGAGGCAGAGGCCAGTTTTGCCTTGAGTTCTGGTTGGTCAAGGTGCTCAGGGTCCCTGGGGTGGGAGGGGGTGAGTACCTGGGTTTTTCTTGGTTCCTCTTGGATTGAAGAGCTAAAGGAGACACAGGCGGGGGGTGGGGGGGGGAATGATGCATGGAAAAGCCACAGGAGGTCATCTTTATCAGATTGTTTATAGAAAATAACCCAGTCCCCAGGGAACAGGGTTGACTTGCTCCAAGTCACAGAGATGCTGGGACAGAACAGGGCCTAAGATCCCAGGCCCTGCCTGCTTTTGTCACCTGTGCCTGTGTTCCTCCCTCAGCACACCTCAGGCATGTACCTTTGACCTGTCTGCTGGGTATCGGGCTGCTATCAGTTGATATTAATCTGGTGTCCCCATGGTGATCAATGCTAACCCTTTCCTGTAAAGAGAGGCATGGTATGATTCAGGTGAACTTCCAGTAGATAGGCTACACAGGTGCTCCCTCTCTAGGGACCATTCAGACGACAGTGCAGGTGGTGTGCTAATTATTTTAAGTAGCTGATAGTAGTTAGGCCTCATAACTCATGGAGGCAGTTATTGGTATTCCTAACGTACAGATCAGAGACATAAAACAAATTGCCTAGCGTCACACAGGAGACAGGTGGCAGGGTAAGTTTGATCCACTATTCATATTCTTCAGCCATTATGCTGTCTGCTATTGCAAACTAAGGAAGATACTGACCCAGAAAGGAAGCAGCAAAGCGCACCAAGAAAGACTATCACCTGTTCGCCCTGAACCTGTGTAAGTATTTGGTTTTCTGGAAAGATACAATTGCTTAGAAACAGGCCTCCGTGCCATCCTGGCCGAGGCTGTCACGTAATAGTGATGCCAAAAAGTGAATGTGAAAATTCAGTCAAGTGTAGGATTTTAAATATGAAAAAACCCGGACCTGTTGGAAATTGTCATTGTCAATATGCTTTGTCACTTGATATGCTTGTGAATTTTCTATTCATACAGACGCCACGTGCCTTTGCTTTCTCTCCTTCCGGTGATTGTGATGGAAAGGAGACATGAAAGTTATTTTTAATTTGGCCACTGAACGAACATCCAGGCCTTCCCTTCCAGCAGCTAAGCCTATATGTTTTCTCAACAGGGTATTAATTACCTGGCTCTGAGAATGGCCAGACAGACTATTCTGGCATCTCTGGCTGCCCTGCCGGCTGCATGCAATTGCTTGTGGACCCAGCAGGACTCAGAGACTTCCACAGGATGCATCCTCCTTCTCAATAAATTCAGACATAGGTACTGGGTAACTTGTTAAACACATTTATTGATTTTTTTTTTTTTGACAGTAACCAAACACAGTGAGTGACCATTTATAAACAAGAAAAGAAAGGCATTCGTTTGTACTTTGTGAGATCCGGCTGCACCTGGAGAGAAAGACACCCCTTTCCCGGGAATTTACAAGGCAAAGTGCATTCCTTCACGGGAGCATCACAGGGGAGGGGATGGCAGTTTTTTGAAACGCGAGAAATCGGTCGCCTGCAACGTCAGGCTGAAGCTCACCTTGTATGAAGGATGGCGCCATGGAGTGGAGTTAAAGTTATACTTGCTTAGCAAATGCATTCCTGATTGCCACAAACCCAGTAAAACTGGCTGCAGATGAACGGACATGTAGATGAAGGAGAAGGGAAACCAAAGAATGCAGCTGAGGGGAGCCAGGGCTCAGCCTGCCGGGAAGGAGAACAGACCCGAGCCAGAAAAAAAAAGTGAAATTAACTCGTTCAACACATTTATTGAGCTGTTAACAATAACCAAACACAATGTATGACCTTTGGAAAACAAGAAACAGCAAATGGATCAGTTCTGATCTTGGCAAATCCTACTACAGATATGTGACAAAGAGGGGAAATAATTCCATTTCTTTATAGTCTGCAGTGATATATATATATATATATACAGTGTGTAGCTCTTCAGTGTCTGTCCTTTTTTAAATTTCTTTTTTTTTAAATCGTTGAGTAAACAGAAGAATCGTTATCTAGAAATAAAGTGTCCTTGCTCAGCTTTGTCCTGGTTCACTGTCACCAGCATCCTCAGAGGATCCTAGGACACTGTTGGAGAGGACTGGAAGCAATGTTTGGTTGATGTGTTCAGAACTGTTTTCTCCTCTCTGTCTCTTCTGGAAGAATCTTGTATGTACAAAGGCTGAAAAGTCTCGTCGGGTAGATGTATCAATTCAGGAAAATGGTATCAAAATTGTAATCGGGTTAACTGGTTATTATCTTCTAAACCTCTTAGGAAGGAGGCTTTTGTTTCTGAAAATGTCTCCTCATTACTCATTATATGTGTGTGTGTGTGTGTGAGCACTTGTGTGTGTGTGTGCGTGTAGGGGTGTGTGTAAGAGATGCTTTCCTCTGCCATGTTTTTTGCAGACCATATTCATGAAGAAGGGGCCAATCCAAAGAGTGAATGAGGCTTGGGGGAAGGAAGAAAGAAGGGGGACATTCTGGGTTACGCCAATTCACAGTCGTAGCGTTTCACTGAGGTGGGATTCTTCTTGGCTTAGTTCCCTACTTGAGAAGCCATTCGTTTACTGAAAAGAGAGAGAGAGAAAGAAACAAACCACACACATACACACACACATACACAACACAAAACAAGGCGTAACTGAATTAATTTGCACATTAACGGGGCCTGACTCCAAAGGGGAAGGGGCTATTTTGTAAATGCCAGCTTACGTATTAGTATCCCAGCTACTCCCTTCCCCACGACCCTCTAGACACGTGCTGTTCAATCTGGTGGCCGCTAGCTGTGGCCACTGAAATCCAAATGAGTTAAAATGCAAAGTTTAGTTACTAGCCACATATCAACTGTTCGACAGCCTTGTATGGAATAGATCATTTCCATCATTGCAGAAAGTTCTAGAGAACGGCACTGGTCTTGACCAGGGATGGGCAAACTTCAGACCAGGACCTGTTTTTGTGAATCAGGTTTTATTGAAATATTGTATTGTTTATTGTAAGTGAAGCTTCATTTATGGTAATCCACACCCCTGCATCTGGTTCTTGTCTGTGGTTGATGTCACACTACATTAGAGTGAGGCAGAGACTGTGTGACCCACAAAGCTTAAAATATCTGCTCACTGCCCCTTTACGGAAAAAGTGTGCTAATTTCTGGTGTAGACGATAGCTCTGTAGGGTTAGGGTCACACCTGTCTTCACCACTGCTGTGTTGCCATCGTCTACCTAAGTGTCTGGCACATAGTAGGCACACCATGAATAGATGCTGAATAGAGGGGAGGGGCAGTGAATGAGTTGGGCATTTATTTGTCTAGCAGTTCTGGCTTGAAGGGAGCAGACAAATCTATGGTTTAGGCAGTGTGTCAGTGTGTCTGAAAGAAGAGAGAAGGAAGGGCACGTGGGGAGACCTGCCTGGTGAGAACCACAGGCCTGTATTTGGAGAGTGTGCTATTGCTACAAAAGGCCTCCCCACCCAGGCTCTTGTTTGTCCCTCACAGCAGGCAAGGAAGTAAATGGGGATAGGGACTGTCAGAAAGAATCCTGGTCTAGAGGGGTAAATGAGCTGGTTGGGTATTTGTAGCTTGTTAGAACAAGGCCTGGCCCTCAGGTCCAGGGCCTATCTAAGACATTATTGCACCTCCACCTCCCTTTCCACACTGAGAGTCTGCAAAATGACCACCAGATATTCAGTCCATGTGCAGAAGGAAGGAGAGAGGGCTGAGGGTGGGCCCGGGTTTCAGGAGGCAGAAGTCATCTTAAACGTACCCTGCAGTAGGAATCATAACCATTCTAGGGTCAGAGTATTGGACAAAGATATGTTCACACATGTTACCTCATTGGACCGGATGGCCTGGCATCCAGAGCATTGCTCAACTTTGAGGGACACATAACCAAAGGCCCTACTGCTTCTTATTATCCTGTTCTAACATATAACCTTGGGGAAATCAGCCTTTCTGGGTTCTTGTTTAAAATGGCAATAAAAAGGACTGTCTAGCCTGAACCAGAGGGGTATAAAGGTTTGATACATGTGACATCAAACTTAAATACACCTGTAGATATGCATCTTATATATCAAACATTTATCACCATTTAGTCACAATACATAGGCTTTCCAAAAAGAAAATCATCATGCAAATGTTGGGGGGAGGGTGCCCTTGTCATCCATAGTCATGATTTCTGTACTGGGAGACAGTGTCAGGCTTTTAAGAACAGGTCTAAGAGGGACATGGGGCTCTGGCCTGGGTCCTCCTCTGCTGTCTGAGCCACCGTACCCACCTCTATACTGAAGCTTCTGGGCTCGGTTGTTCGGACAGTCCTTCCCCTGTAAACTGAAGTTGATATTGGTGCGGATGCAGCGGTTGTTGAGTGGCTGCACAGGCCTGAAGTTGTCACTCATGCTCAGAAAGATCTGAGATGGCTGATTCTGGCTGAGTAGGCGTAAGGAATGCATCTGAGGAGAGAGAAATTGCTGTGTGAGATCCAGTCACGCTCTTTGATGCACAAAGCAAGAAGTGAGACCAGGCAGACTGGGCCAGGTGGCACCAGGTGTCTGGGAAAGGGCACCAGCCACTTCTCCCTGGGTCCAGTTGAGTTGAGGAGCTGCTAAGGCCTCCAGGCATGGACCAAGCCTTGCTCCTGGCTCACTAGCTCACACGTGACTCTATGGGTTATTTATTGCCCCCCTCACATGTGCCATCTGTTAAAGGAGAAATTCTAGCTAGGTGCTCTCCAGGGTTCCTTCTTGCTTTGACACCCCATGGTTCATTCATTCCCTGACCCCCATGTGGACATTACCCAGACCATAGTGATTGACCCAGGGGGTCAGAGCTAAACTAAGCTGGACCAATTCAGTTCCTTTTCTGTGCATCGCAGAGCCAGGGGTCTGACCTCTAGCACCTGCAGCCATGTTCCGCCACAGGACTGAGAAGCAAAAGGAGCCCGGCTCTAGCAGGAGAGAAGAATGAAGCAAATGTACAGTGAGGAGAGAAAAGCAGAGGAAGGGCTTCTGATTCTGGGGAGTTCCTGACACCCGTTTCTGATCTCCTATTCCACAAGAAGCCCCAGTATCTTTTGAATAAATTCTTTGTCTAAGCTTAAGCTACCTGCAGGGGGTTCCTGATGCTTGTCACTCAATGAGTTCCAATCAATACAGAGAGGAGGCTGTGAACATGTCTCCTGTCAAGGAGGCTGAGTTCCGCTTCATTGGCTCATCTGTCCTTTAAGTTTTGATGGGCTCTCACAATTGTGGAACATCAGAGCATGTAATTTACCCCCCATGATAAGGAGGAGGAGTATCGATTTCACAGAGCAGGGTGACAGACCTGAAGTGCACCATGAGCCATGGAGCAAAGCTGGCCCAGGAGGGCAGGCCTGGCTCCCATCCATCTAGAACATCCCACATTCAAGAATGTGTGTGGAATACCATGTATCACATTGCCTCCTTTCGGAGACCGATGCATGTGTTATCAGTTTACAAAGGCCTGAGAAATCCTTCCACAATAAAACTTATGTAACTTTTTAAAACCCACCTTTTCCAAACATGTCCGATGCTATCATTCAATTTGCTCCTGTGCTCTTTGGATGGTATGACTGTAGAGTACATTTTGGGAGCTAACTGTGCAATCTTCTCTCACTCAGAGAGGTGGGATGCTTCTATAGTTAGTTCATGCCAAATCCTGAGGCTGGCTCTTTAAACACAGGTATTATGAGTTGAATTGTGTAACCCTCAATCTTCATAAGTTGAAGGCCCTGGTAACCTCGAGTACCTCAGGATGTGACCTTACTTGGGAATAGGGTCACTGTAGAGGTATTTAGCTAAGGTAAGATGAGGTTACTGGAATGGCCTCTTCAAATTAAGCATGATTGGTATATTTATAAGAAGGAGGACTCCATTTGTATACTATGAACTGAAATGCATTCTGCTGTCCTGTGTAACAAATGAGAACAAATAAATATATAAATTTTAAAAAAATTTAAAAAGAAGGAATTTGGACACAGAGACTCAGAAAATGTCACACGAAGATGAAGGTAAAGATTAGGGGTGATGCTTCTCATACCCAGTGGCACTAGAGACTGTGAGCAAACCATCTAAAGCCAAGGAGAGGCATGAAGTATCCTTCATATCTTTCATAAGGAATCAATCTTTTTGACACCTTGATCTTCAGCTTCTAGCTTTCGGAACCATGAGTCAATAAGTTTCTGTTGTTTACACCACCCCGTCTGTGGGACTTTACAACAGTCCCTAAGCCAACCCAGCCAGTCTTTACATCCATCTTCCCCATTAGCTAAAGGACGAAAGCTAAGCTCACCTGCATCCTGGTTATATAGACAGGCTTGTTCATTATTATCCAACTTGCTGTCTCATAGCAGGGAGGGATGGTCATCGACCCATCATAAGTAATGAAACTGGAGGTCTCTGGATATAGTTCCTCTATATTAAGTCCCTGTAGTAAGTATGCATCATCTAGAAAAGAAGGTAACAAAGACTTAAATGTTAAGTTTCTTAAGAAAGTACTGGTATTGTTTATATATATTTCTTTTTGGATTCCAGACAACTGGTATCTGTCAGGATAGGCTGCAGTAACAAACAGTCCCATCACCTCCTTTCCCTATTTCAATCACTTTAATCAACAAAGTTTTGTGTGTGGCTCTCAAACATGTCCATGCAAGTTTGGCTAAGGGCTTCCCTCCAGGTCTTTATTGTACACGTTTTGGGACCCAGTCTCTTGGAGAAGACACTGTCTGGCTGCATTGTGATTTGTGGATCATAATGACAGAAGGAAAAGCAAGCATGGTGAAATATTTGTTGGCTCTGAAGGCTTCCGTCCCAAAGTGACACATTGACTTCTGCTCTCATTTTGGTAGCCAGAGAGTTCCATGACCAAGGCTGAAATCAGGGCTGCAAGGAAGCACATTCTTCCCATGGGATGGGACACTGAATGCTGGTGAGCTGAAAGCAATGTGGTCCACCACAGGACCATGGCAGAGTCAAGTCCTTCATGAGGGTCCCTGAGACCTGGGCCGTAGGCACGGTAGGCACAATGGAATGGACACAGACCTGTTGAAAAGTTGCCTGGTTACGATTATTATTTATGAACATCATTAATTAAAAGAGCATTCAGCTGGGTGCGGTGGTGCACGTCTGTAATCCCAGCAACTTGTGAGGCAAAGGCAGGAGGAGCACAAGTTCCAAGCTGGTCTCTGCAACTTAGTGAGATCCTATCTCAAAATTTTAAAAATAAAAATAAAAAAAGCTGGGGATGTGTCTCAGTGGTTAAGTGCCCCTAGTTTCAATCCCCAGGACCAACAAACAAACAAACAAACAAAACAAACAAAAATCGTTAAGAATATATTCTAGAAAGAAAAATAACTAGGTTAAATCCTAGCACAAGATTCATTGGTCAAGTTCAACAATTGACTTCATTTTTGACATGTCTCCTCCTGGTAGTCCCATGTGGGTAACCTTTTCTTATACACCTATTTAAGCAGTTCATATTTGCATATCTTTTGCTATTACATATAGTTTTTAATTGTTAAACATGGAGGAAAGAGAGAAAGAAGATACAATTCCAATCATCAACAACAATTACCACTAGCACCTTGCTAAATTTCTTTTTAATTTTTTTAAATCTCAGTGTATAGGTTAATTTTTTAGAAAACTGGAATGCACTGGGGTTTTGAAATCTGCATTGACTCTCTCCATCTCTTCCCTCCTCCCTTCTATGTTGCTTTCTGGGGCTCTCTTCTCCTGGCTTCCAAACCACAGTGCTTAGGGTTCTTATTTCTGACCATTATTTCTCAGTCCATTGCTGACTCTTATCTTCACCTGTTTCCCACACCCTGAGGACCTGCCCAAGCCTCTCTTCTTTCTCAATCTATGCTCTCATCCTGGGTAGCCCAACTATCCAGGCTCCAATTGTCCTCTGCACCCCAGTGCTTCCACATCTATGTCCCCAGAAGTGTGGCACCCTCCAGTGTGCCATGAACGCCAACTGTTGGGGTCAGTCCAGGTGGCTTGCAGAACATGTGGCAGGAGCCCAAAGCCTGACTGGCAGAGAGATGAGACTGGCTTCTGCAGTACCCCTGGTTTCACACGTGTTGTGTTCTCTCATCCTGGTGAGAAAGGACTTAGTCTTTAGTGATCAATATAATTTCTCAAACTCAGTTTTGTGCATATATTACAGTAAAGGACTTGCACATGTAGTTGGAACTTTAAACGGAGCCAGTGAGGTGGGTCAGGGAGAGAGTAACATTCTCATTGACAAGAAAATAAAGATGAAAGAGGCAAAGTAAATATCCCAAAGCCACAGAGTAAGCTGGTGACTGCAAAGGAACTGGAACTCAGCTCTCCTGGTCTCCACACTGAGGTTGGTTACTCACTCAACAAACATTCACTAAGAACCTCTTGGGTTTGGCTCTGGGGATAGAACTATGAACAAGACAGGTGTTTTGTCTGTCTCTTCTAATTGAAGAGCGAGACAGCAAATGACAAAACATAAGTAGACTATGATGTCAGGGTGCTAAGTGCACTTACCTAAGGATCCTGGCATTAATGCTACTGATCTATTTTCTTGGGTAAAGACTACCTCTCCCTATGTCTTCCTCCAGAAATTGTTCATTTAACTCTCTCTGATAAGAAAGAGGCATCTTTGCTAAGGGAACTTGAATTCCAGGTTTTTGTATTTGCTTGTTAATTAAATTATGAACAAATCTGTTGAGTCAGTAGTTTGAAATGATATTAAAAATAAAAAAGTCATTTTCTTTCTCCAATCCCAACTGCTCCTACTGGTCTCCAACTTTATCCATACAAATCCCCTGAGGAAGAGAGTTTGGTCAACCTGAGTAGCCCTAAGAGGAAGGACTTCCTTCCACGGGCTGCTGAAATAGAAACACTCTCCATCCAAACACAAAGCATCCAGGTAGTGATTGGAACATGAGGGGTCTGGGTCTGCACCGTGGCATGTGTGGTCAGGTGCTCCGATCACAAAGCCACGGTGTGCAGAGCACACAGATGTGACGGTCCTCAGGTGCTGGATAAGCTTATGCAGGGAACTTGACATTGGTGACTGTTTCTTAGCCCCTACTGTGTGTCAGGTTCTCAGCTCCGTGTAGGTGAGAAGGACATAATTAAGCGAATGTAGCTGGGAGTCACAGGGACAGTGATGTGCATCTGCACTGGCCCAGAGACAGCCTATCAGTTCTGCTTGGGGAGCTCAGGAAAGGATGGACTGAGGAGCTGACCCGAACGGCATCTTGAATGACAAGAGATAATCAGTGTGTGGCTGGCAGCGGGTGGCTGTCAAGGGCACTGTAGACAGACTCCTGCTAGAGAAAGAGCTCAGGAAGTTGAGTGTGGCATGTACCTGGGGACAGCTAGAGTGTGAGTGAGACGCAGGGGGAGGGATACTGTGGGAAATGAGCCTGGAGGGGTTCAGCACCAGCCACACAGGGAAGGCCCTTGTGTGTGCTGTTGGGAGTTCCGGCCTCATGCTGGAGGCCATTCAGAACCACTGAAGGGTTTGAAGCCGGGGATGGCATGATCAGATTTGCACTTAATGAGGCTTGCTCCGACGGTGGTTTGGCCTGAAGATTAACATATTGGATGAGAGAAAGAAGCATCTGGCACCTTCTTATTAAAGGTCAATGTGATTTGTTTAACCAAGCTTGCACAAGAAACATATTGGGTACTCTAGCGTGCTGCTATTATTGTGTTTTATTTTATTCAGGGGAGTGGGGAGGAGAGAATGCAGCAAGCACCATGAGGGGCATTTCAGGCATGACCAGAGTAAAGAAAGAGGAGCTCTATGCTGAAATGGTAATCGGCCCTTGGGTGGTAGCACACTTGAAGAGAGGGCTGGAGGTGAGCACAGACCAGGAGCAAAGGGCAAAGGGTGATGTTGATGGATTTACCCCAGGATTGTTGATGGGGGGACAACTGTTTCCAGAACATCACAGTGGATGCAGTGGCCACAGAAGGCCTGGGCAGATCTTTATTCCTCACTGTATTCTTTGGTTGATTCTTGTTAATGTTCCTGCTTCATCTTTTGCCCTTTTTTATTTCCCAGGCTCTAGAACTTGGACAGACCCAGCGTGAAGAGTCTGAGCTTTGGACTCCTGCCCGAATTTGGATGCTGACTTTGTTGCTCATCGTCTGCGTGAACTTGGACCCACCGATAACAGACTGATCCTCTGCTTCCACATCTGTAATATACAGATGGTTGGAGTCCTTGGCTCACGGGGTTGTTTGAGGAATGCATGCAATCATGCTTTGCAAGTGTTATCCAGCACAAGGCCCAGCCTAGGTTAAGTAGCAATTCTGGGTAGCAGTGTCCTTGCCTTGCTTCTGGGGATGACCACTGCTTTCTTCCCCAAGACTCCCTGTTTTTTTCCCCACTGAGTTGGTGCCCTCTTTTTTTTTTTAAAAAAAATGTATTTATTGAATTATTTTGCCAATGATTATTTACCTATTTGACTGTCCCCATAAACTGGGAGCCTTTCAGAGAATTATTTGCATCTTTTATCTCTGAATCCTAATTGTCAGCATGAAGTCCTCTACATAGCAGGTGCTCAGTAAATGTAGATTAAATGAATCTATGAAATGGTTTCTCCCTGGAAGCCCTGCTAGTGGTGTTGCTGGGCAGAACCAAGACAGGAAAAGGCAACATCTGGTCAGATGATGGAAGGCGTCTCTGAGGCTTCAGCCTGTACACATGCTACTTACCACCACCCCCTTGCATGTCACACCCCAGGACATTGGGATGAGACTGATGGCTTTGTCTCCATCTCCATGTGGTGTTCTCATGTGTCTACTCCAAGTAAGCCTGTACCCTCAACTACCTTGCTGAAGTTGGTCTGCATTTAGCATGTAACATTTGTCCTTCTGACTCACCACTCTGCTTCAAAGGCTGCTATTAAATCAATGTTCTCTCTTTTAGGTAGTAGGATTTGAGAGCGGCAGGCTACCTTTTTGCATCTTCTTTCTCCCTCACGGAAGCTTGCTTTTATTTGGTAGGACACAGACGCTGGGATACAAGAAAGGAATATGGCCAAACCAGAAGTTTTCAATCCTAGTGTCCAGGCACACTGGGTGTCTCCCCTGGCCAACCAGGCCTGGAACTGAGTATCACCCACAAGCTAGCTTGTCCACGCAGCAGCCAGCAGACCCCCAGCCTTTTGTGTACCTCAGTGTTATGGTCTGGTTGTTGTAGGCAGAACGGAAGCCTGAGAATTAATTCATTGGATGTTGAATCCTCCTCTCCAAATTCTCCAGGCTCTAGTCATTAGAGTAAGGATGGCAAAAAAATCTAGAAAAGGTCAGGACTGTTTGTGCACAGAGATACACAGATATGGCACGGAGCACAAAAGAGGCCAAATGGGGTAATGACACATGTCTCTGCTAGCTTTAAGGACATTTATGGAGAGAAAGTCATGGCAGAAGTTCAAATAGTTTTTCATGGACCATCTTATAAAGATCTCTCTCTCTCTCTCTCTCTCTCTCTCTCTGTCTGTCTCTCTATCTATCTCTATCTCTATCATCTATTTTAATCTATCTTATGAGAAAATAGCTTATAGAGGGAAAATCATCCCTGGACTTCAAGTCAAGAGTCTTAATCCAAGTCCAACTGTGGCTTTGCCAGTAGCTTATGATTTCTTCACAAGTAAGTCATGTAACCTCTTACTTGTGGCAAAAATTGTGCATAAATGCTCAGGCCATCTTCAGATAACAAAAATTACATAGATTCAAAAATGTCTCTCTGAATAAACAAGTTTATATAGCCAAATTTATCTTCTCTAGGTCAAATTTTTGGCATGAGAATGTTGTAGCTTCTTATGCATTGGCTGTATCTTTCTAGTACAGGAAACCCCTGGATAATCAATAACAACAGAATGTCTATGAGGCTGGGGTTGTAGTTCAGTGGCAGAGCGCTTGCCTAGCATGTGGGAGGCACTGGGTTCGATCCTCAGCACTACATAAAAACAAAATCAATGAAGGTATTGTGTTTACCTACAACTAAAATATATATATATATATATATATATATATATATATATATATATATATATATGAAGAATATTTAAGCACAATACACAGCCCATTTCAGTCTTTCAAATGACTGCAAAAGTTGATAGTTGTGTGTTGGTTTTATGGCATGCTCTTGCTGAATCTCGGATGTATTTTGTACTGAGTTCTTAATCATGGTTTCAACTCTTAATTTTTTTTTTTTTTTGTTAAAAGCACACTATGATGAAATGCTTGGGATAATACAGTAGGGAAATCTTTTCCTTGGTCCGAGATTCTGGCCTCTGTCAAATGTATCCTGCTTACTCATGTGGACCACTGATGAGCGCTAACATTGCCTCTTCCTGCTTATGCGGTTCTCGTTCAAAGCAAATGGTTCCAATGCGAAAAAGACTGGGCACTTCCCGAGATCAATATTGTTTCTGATCAATATGGAACTATTTGGCAATTTTATTATATGGAATGACATTTCCTCTTATAATCTGAGGCAAATTCAACTGAAATGAAAAAAAAAGCAATTACTAAAGAATAAAGTAATATGGTTTTCTGTTTTACACAAACAATAAATGAAAAGAAGGGCCTCCGAGAATTGGATTCTTGGAGGTAAGCTGCCCCTTTTCTACTCCTTGCTGACATGAATAACTACTTAGATTGCAACCTGGGAAGCGGCGGGCTGCATTTCGCATTCTGTGAAAACATTTCCGAAGCCATTCCTTTGAAATGAAAGTACAAGTTCAATTAAGCATAGAGAAAGGCACCCGGAGCAATCTGCTTAAAGTCCTCAGTGATATTTCATCACATTTAACACCACGTCCCTTAAGGAGCAGTGCAGAGAACACTTCCCCAAGAACTGTGAAGTAGAAGGCGGTTACAATGGGGCCCACCCTGACCCACGCCTTCCTCTTTTAACAGAGGGGTTTGGGGGAGGGTGGGGCCAAAGTGGAGTTAAACAAAGAAGCCTGCAGAAGTTCTTTTAAAGAGTCATGTATGTAAGAAATAAATAATTTTTAAAAAATTGAAAAAAAAAAAAGAGTTTGCTCCACTGCCAGACACCTTACGGGAAAACTGTCTTCCAGATGCCTTCAGTGGGCTGTCTTTATTTCCCTGTAGGAAATTTATTAAAAATGTCACCAGACCTTTGTGATCCTTTGCATTCCTGTTATTGAAGCCCACCATCATATTGACATCCCATGACATGAATGAGGCACACGAAGTTGAAGGGCATGTGAAATAAAGTAACACACTGTCCGAGGATGTTAGAAGATTGCTCATTTATAGACAATGTTGTAAGAAGTGCTTCCTCTTATCACTTAAGATGGCTCTTTGCACTCAACTAATCATTAATTTGCCACCTGAGAATACCACAAAATCCCCCTTTATAAAAAAACGAATGATGAAATCATTCAATGAAATCAAATGATAGGAATGCTATCTTTTATTTTTCTGGGGTCCTGAGCCAGCTAATTAATTAACACAAGGAAAACAGAGGAATGGAGGCATTATTCCAATACAGTACATAAAAAATTAGAACATTTCAATAAGCTACCAGTACCTTCTCTAGAAAATGTTTCCAGAAAAATCTTTTTTTCGATGTCACGATTGCAATCTTGCCCCTCACTCTGTTGAAGGGGAATTTAACTTTAATAAAATGGATTTTCTTTAGAAGACTTTCTAAATTCACCCTGAAATTAATTCAGGTTGGTTTTTACCCATTGTGGATTCCAGTTAGTGTTTTATAAGTTTTTACTCAGAGGTAGGAAATCTAAAGCTTCTAAGGAATGCAGTAGAGTCTCACTGTCATTACAGTGTGCTGCATGGGTACAAATAGGAGCCACGCTTCATTTAAAGTAAGAATATTCTGTTCACCTTTGGTTTTATTCTCATTTGGCATCAAAGTGACCTGATTCCTGGCTTTGTTAACCAAGTCAAAAGAATGATTCTGCACAATTTCCTCTTTCCTAGCCATGCCTGCTGTGCCCAAACCTATAGACCTGGCAATTGGGCAGTGTCTCCACCAGCTGCCATGTTGGGGTGATTTCCCCCAGGTTTCTAGGGAAATCTAAGCTTCCTAGGAATCACATTGTCATGACTGTGCACTATAAAAATACTAACTACACAGGAGCTGTTTGTTCCCTCCTCCCCACACCTCCGCACTGGCTGAGGAGGTGGCCACAGAGGAGCCTCTTGCATGGTGGGATTTTACAGATATCTTTAGAAGTGTTTTTCAACTCTAAGTCATGAAGATTTGAGCTGCTCTTTCGAAAGTGAAGACATGTCCCGCCTCTCTTGTCTATTTATTCTTACTTCCACGATTTCACCCAAGTTTAAATGCCATCTGGATGTCGATGTCTTCCACATTTACATTTCAGTATTCTCTCCTGAAATCCAGACTTATCCAACTGCCTACACCCCACCTCTTTTTGGGGGCCTAATAGACATCTTAAGCTCAACGTGTTCAAAGTTTGTGATTCCCTTTCCACCCACAGATATGCTTCCCCTAAATCTGCCCCATCTCAGTGGATGGGAGTGTCTTCTAGCCCCAGCTAAAAACCTTAAGGTCATTTTTGACACCTCTTTTCCTCCCATTTCACCCATCTGATTTACCAAGAAATCTCTTGGCTTTACCTTTAAAATAAACCCAAATCATTTGCCACTACCCCTTCCCATTGACGTAGTCATGATCAAAGTCCCATGATTTGGATGGCTGCCTTCGTTTCTCACTTTCCCCCTTGATTCTCTGAAGTCTATCTGCAGCCAAGTAACCAGAGTGCTCCTTCTTTCAGCAGATCATGTCCCTTGGCTTGAAGTCAGACTGGCTTCTAGTTACAACATGGCCTCCAAGAGGAAGACTTGGGGACGACTGAACCCGTCTGAAAGCACTCTCTAAGCCTTTTCTGGTTACTGTATATGCCCATAATGACAGTGCCACTGTTGTGCCTCTAGGTGACACTGATTTCCATTGGAGGTCCCATGCCAAGGGAAACACAGGAATTGCAGAAAAGTTGGGTGGGGATGACCCTGAACATGAGCCACCATGTTAGTTGTGTGATTAGTTTATGTCCCTTCCGAGTGGAACAAATACAAAAAGCAAAAAAAAAGGCTCTTCAAAATGTAATGCTGACAAATTTCATGTAATGTCAACGTATCAGGATTAAAACTAGTTTTAAGACCTCAGAGCTAACTTTTCTTGTTCTGTAGGGAGGAAGCACGATAAAGGAAATGACCTAGGACCCAAAATCCTTGCTCTCTAGCGTGGAAGTGTAGGCTGTTGGTCATTAAGTGTGTGCTTGCTCCTCACCCCCATCTCCATGGGTGGGTTTTGATTTTGGGCTTGGCCACGTGGCTTGTGTTGGCCGGTGGAAAGTGAGCAGAGGTCTTAGGTCACATGACGTGTTTCTGACCTCCACCAGGAGACTAGGGCTCCTGGTCCTGGACGAACTCGAGCTGTGTGGAGTGAGCTGCCTCAGCTGACCCCTGGAGCTCTGGCTGGAGACCCCGTTACCCCGACTGACCCTAAGTGCAGCAGGGAAGAGTCAGCGCTTACTGTTGAGTGCCCACTTGGTGGCATCCCTGGGCTCATCCGTAAGCTGGCGTAAGCAACCGGACCCACTTTGGAGGACTTGGTGAGCATGAGCCGAGGTGCTGCATGTAAGCATGGAGCCTGGAGTGTGAACATTGCTCAGAGAGCGTCCCTCCATATTCCTGATGCCCATCTTGTCATACAGTAGGCACTGCATCTAAGCAATCCGGGGAAATTGGAGCTCCGCCGGGGTGTAATTCTGGGCAGCAGCAGTGGTGTGGGCTGGTTGGGGGAGTGGGGGTGCTGGGGTCAGGTGAACCGAGTACTGTGGTTGCAGTGGTTGTATGTGTATGTGGGTGGGTGGGTGTTGATTGTTTTCTGTTTCACTTACAAGCGTGGAAGCAGGCTACCCTGACAGGTGCCCCCAAGCAGGTGGCTTTGTCTGCATCAGGACTGGAATTCATGGGCTGATGCCAGCATATCCTCCTGCCTCTTGCAGCGCTTCCAGAGAGATCCCCAGGCTGGTGTCTCTCCCTGTGCCACTGGCTGTGTCCTATTCCAGGTCCCTCACACCCCCTGCTTGTCACCAGGTCAACCCTCCACAGGCCGGTGGCTTCAGGGAGTTTAACCAGATGGAAGAGATCTGTTTCCTGCTGAGCAAATCAAATCCCTTTCGGCCTGTGTCCTGTGCATGGGGTGTGGAGGCCATCCCTTCATATCAGGCCATCATTATCCCTGTGGTGCTGGTCCTTTCAGGTGTGTGACAAAGGTCGCTATGGGGAACACCTACATTATTCCCCCCTGGGGCATCAGAGTACAAAATACCTGTTATTAGGGGACAGAGACAGTCTCCTCTCCCCATGCAGGCAGGGTCTCTTTATCTTGCTTGGATTCCCCTTTCTCTTCCTGTGGCCCTAGCAGGCATGGAGACTGGGGGTGAGATGGCAGAGGGGGTGCTCGTACAGTCTTCTAGGTCTGTCTCCAGAGCACCCTTCCTGCCACTCCTTACTGCTGAGGCCATCATTCCTCCACTCACTTGGGCTTCACCGATGCTGATGGGGTGTGCTTCACCTTGGGCACCAAGGGCTGCTAGAGATGGAGCCCCTCCCTCTGAACTCTCTGCAGTCTCCTTCTGCCTGCAATGCTTTGGCTTCCTCTTTCCCTCCTTTCCTCCTTTCTTCCACCCCTCTCTTTCTCTATCATTCCTCCCCTTTCTCTTTCTATCCTTTCCTTGATCTCCTTCTCCCTCTCTCTCTCCCCTCCTCTCCCCTGTTCCTCTCTCTGTGGCAGCAGCCGCATCACGTCATATTAATCCTACCAGAGCTGGGGGTGAGGTGGGGAGGGGAGAAAAGCCCCCCCCCCCCCCCCGCCGCCAATGATCGACTGCGAGTAGCAATCTGTCAGATTGTGTGTTGGGACTTAATGTGCAATTTCATGGTTTTTCACGGTCTCTAAACTGCAAATTCAAGATTATTTGAAAACATTTTATTTAATTTTCATGCTTTTTTAATCAAAAAAAGTTAAAAGAATAATAATCTTTTATGGGCAGTTATAAATGTGCTATTTACAAGCAAGACGGAAATATCTCCCTTAGCTGAGCAATCTAAGTGTGTGCTTAGAGAGGACTCCACCAGCATACTGATGAGGGTGGCCGCAATGTGTTTAGAGACAACTTAATTCATTCTTCTAGATGATGTCTGTCTAGTGGGGTGATTCTCCAGGCTCATCCATCACCCCAGCAGCACCTCTGTCTCCTCACACAGGAGGACCTAGTGGTGAGCAGCTTGTGGGTAGGGCTTGCATCTGAGCCATCTTTACCTTCCTGAAGGAAGTGTTTGTTGAATGAATAAATGAGCAAGCGAGGGGCAGAGATCTCTATACTTTTCCTCCAGTCACCCAGGGGAGGCCTGTAAACACTCACTCTGTCTTTCCTGCATCACCTTTGGAGGTAGAAGCAGTGGGCAAAGCTGAGCTCCTGGATCAAGGATGTGCCAGGGAGATGTGGGGCGTTAGAACGTTTGCTTGCTTTTTTTTTCTTTTTCCTTTGGTGGAAATCATTGTTTACTTAGTGATTGATTCAAAACCCTAGAAGGGGAAGACTTTAGGAATCTCACACAACTTTCTCTAAATCCTGCAACTTCTGGGGTTGCTGAGGAGGAGGGCTGCGGTACCTTCATTTTTCTCCTCCTTCAACTTTTCACTGTTCTCTTTTTTCTGCTAAAGAAATCTGGGATGAAGCACTCCAAAAACTCAAGGAAACTGCGCAGAGTCTCTGGATCCATGGGCCACAGAGAACAAAAAAACGATGCCACCTCCTGCCTCCTCCTGGAAGGGGGGCCCAGCCATAAGGAGAAGGAGACTCGGCCCGGCCCAGGGTCTCTGTTAAAGGTTGGACGCAAAGTAGCTGGTGGGTACTTTTGCAATCATACGATTGGCAAAGCTCCATCTGTGGACAGCTGACATGGTGGAGTTAGCCAGCCAGCCATCAGAGTCCCCCAGCTCGTTACCAAGCCACGGGATAACAATGACCACATCATCATAATCGTTATTGCCTGAGACAGGCGTGGCTGACTAAGACACCCCAGGGACTTCTGCTTGAAATGAGCTGCTTCTTGGCCAAACCCCGACTCTCCAGAGTGACTTTGTAACAGAATTAAAGGATCATGAAGCTGAAAGGGGCCCACGGAGATCATCAGTTCTGGCTTCTTGCCTTTCGACAGGGCTGACCTTTATAGAAGAGTTGCTGTAGGGGAAATGGAACCAAACTTACTTTTATATGTTATTCTTGTGATGGTATCTCTGTTGAGCATTCGATTAAGAAATGGGTTTGATGAATCAGAAACCTAAGGGGGGGAAGAGAAGAAAATATGAATGACTGGGTAGCACTTTCCCAGGATAAGCATCACCTCTGTGCATTCTCTTGCCCATTTGTAACGGTTTGGATGTGAGGTGTCCCCCCAAAAGCTCACATGTGAGACAATGCAAGAAGGTTCAGAGGATCAATGATTGGGTATTAAGAGTCTTAATCCAATCAGCGAATTAATCCCCTGATAGGGATTAACCAAGTGGTAACTGAAGTGGTAGAGTGTGGCAGGAGGAGGGGAGATTTGGGGTCATGGCTTTGGGGTATATATTTTGTATCTGGAGAGTAGAAACTCTCTCTCTGTCTCTCTGCTTCCTGATCACCCTGTGAGCTACTTCCCTCTGCCACACTCTTCCACCATGATGTCCTTCCTCACCTCGAGCCCTGAGGAATGGAGCTGGCTGCCTACGGATTGAGACCTCTGAAACCGTGAGCCCCTAAAGAAACCTTTCCCGATCTACAGTTGTTCTGGTTGGGTCTTTCAGCCGCCACAGCAAAAAAAAAAAAAAAAAGCTGACTAAAACACCATTCATACTTACTTAGTGCCCACTATGTATCCAACTCTATGATGGCTGGAAATTCAGAGATCACAGACATAGACCCTATGCTGTAGGAGCCCCCAGTGTAGACAAGAAAGACAGGTGAGTGGGTGAGCAAATGGTTTTCATATGATGTGAGGAGGGCTATGATAGTCTCAGGTGTGATGTTATTAGGGAAAAGGGGTATTAGGCATGCGTGTGTCTGGGAGGATGGGTGGAAGTAAGCAGGTGTTTTGGTGGGAGAGTGTGGAAAAGGGAGAAAGGCAATAAAAACATGGAGGACCTATACATCCATGGATGGGGGCCGTGAGAACCTGACCTGCTCACGGAAGCATTTCAGAATTGTGTTGCTGGTGGAGCGGAGGTTGTGGGGAAGGATGGAGGGCGAGGCCAGGGAGTGGGCAGAGGCTGACACATCAGGCTTTGGAAGTCATGCTAGGACATGAACAGTTTATTCTGTAGGAATGGAACTATCAAAGCATTTTGAGTAGAGAGTACAGAGTGACATGTTAGGAGATAGATATTTATCTAAGCACAGAGTGAGAGGGAAAGAGTATCCAGGATAAAAGTATCAGCAGGTGGAAAAAGCCACTCTAAAAAGTAATATAGAAACTTGATATATCACTGGTAATTACTACACAAATTGAATATCCATAAGTCATACCTTTCAGCCAATCAGTCCCTTCCTTCCCACATTCATCCATCCATCCATCCATCCATCCATCCATCCATCCATCCAGTAAATATTCACCAAGTGCCCATCATGGGTCCCATTTTATGCGTATGCCCTTATAGCTCCAATTCCAGGGAGGAGGAGCTAAACTTCAAGGAGCCCAGAGCTGCCTTTGGTGGACCCACCACGTATGAGTTCCCGTGTGGCTCCGCGTCACCATGAGCGCTGTTTCCTTCCCAGTGCCTTTTCACTCAGCCTCTCCTGAGTGCCCCTGTTCATCCTCCTCCTTTATCTCCTACCTTGCTCAGCTCAGCTCTGCTCTGCAATTTACGCCTCGGCTGCTAATCGGATGCTGTGACACATCAACATTTTAAACCTGATTTATTCTGAGGGTTGGAAAAATTGCAGCAGATGATGATTATTATTAGATAAGCAACAGGTAATTTTGGTTTGGGGAAAGCACAGGCTGTTTATTTTCCCTCCATCTGTCTCTCTTTTCACACAGTTTGCTGGGTGTGTTGTGGGGAGACACACACCCAGGGGAGCTTGACCAGTGATAATGCTCCATGGAGACTAAAGTCCACTCTGAATGGAGAAAAGTCCCTAATTGAACACTGTCGCTCCCTGGAAACTTTAGTGCTAAATTCAACTTCTACTGTGACATAGCCTTTAGCATTTAAAAGGTGGCTTGAAGTCCCCTGCTTGTGCTCAGGCATTCCACTAAGGAAGGAGGGCCAAAAATATGTTGTCATGGCTGAGAAGGAATCCGCCATGTCCCTTAATTGCTGGGGGTCTCAGGCTCCTGGTACCTGGTGAGTCCAGACAGCATTAACATGGAGACTATCCCCTTTTGGGCTGATTAAAAATAATTGAGAAATTTCCAAAGTGCTCACAGATGATTTGTGGGCACTAGTGTGCAGGCGGTGTGGGTGAGAGGATAAAATATGTACTTGGTATAAGTGAGCTTAAGTGGGAAGTTAATGGTGTGTGATTGAGCAGCAATTACAGCCAAATCTCTGTTCCCTGTGGTCGTGGAAAGGATGGGGGATTAGTGGAGGACAGAGATTAAAAAAAAAACTCCACAGATGTACCACTGTTTTCTTTTAGCCAATAACTCCAAGTCTCCAGCTTTTGGGCAGGATGGCAACTTTAGGGTTAAATAATAAAATAGATGTAAAACACATACTACGGTGCCTGGCACTGGGATTCTGCTCTTTCTTATTTCAGGGTTTGTGATGATGTCAAAGACACAGTGCAGGAAGTAGCAGGCTCTGTGCTGGGACCAAGATGACACGAAAAGCCTAAGACAGGGTTCCTTGGCTAAATGCTCCCTTCCTGTCATTGCTAATGGAGGAGTTTGGAGTTTGTGGCCAGGGACCATACCTTATCATGGATGCCCCTGCCCAGTGCACAGCTCTGCCCTGCCCTGACCCAGATGAGGGCAAGGATGTTAGGGGAGGCTTGGCACCTGGGAGATGGGTGGGGAGAATTGCATATTGTACAGGGTCATGCTTTGGGGGAGGAGTGGAGCCCTGGGGTTGCATTACTTGCCATTCTTTTGAGTAATGATGATGATGTCATTGAAAGCTACCACTTCTTGATGGTAATGCCGGGATTTTTTTTCCTTTTCTTTTTCTTTTTTTTTTTTTTTTTTTTTTTTTTAGGAGAGGTCTTACTATTACAGGCATGAGCCACTGCCACTGTACCCAGCTGAATTCTTGGTTTTGATTGATTATCAGATTCCAAGTCCTGATTGGTCCTCTTTCTCAAATAATCTGGCCAATGCCTTCCCAGGGGCTACTACAGGCACTGTTGACTTTTGGGATTGTAACCTACTATAACTTTTTTTTTTTTTTAAATCTATTTATTTTCCTAATTGGAAAGATTTTTTTTTTTTTTAAATTTTAAAAATTTAGTTTTTCTGCTTTACTCTACCTCTGCCAAAATGTTAAAGGGAGTTTTATATAATGAATTAGAATTTGCTTGGTTGGAGATTTTGTACTTTTGCTGCCTGTTAGGGAGATGCCTGAGGCAGGTGCCTCCCCAGAATGTCTGAAAGACAGCAGCAGGAAAGCCAGGAGGAGCTGTTCAGTGCAGAGCCTGCAGAGGAGGCGCATCTCCCTTGTTTCTCAGGAGCAGCAGATTGATGGACAGGTCTTCAGCCCTAGGAGGCATCAGTGGGAAGCCCCTCCCCTTCTGCTATTGCATCCTTTGATTCTACTGCTTTAGGGGGGATCTGAAGCCTGTCCCTGGACCCAGCACGTTTTTTTTTTCTCTCTAGGACAGAAACTGCCTGAACCCTCAGGTCTTGATGCTTGAAATGGAACCCATCATTTTTACATCTTGCTGCAGGGGACTGCATTTTTCATGAATCTTATGGATATTAAAGTCACGAGACCCTGCAGCTTTTCTTAGGCAGGAACATTAATCCATATCACCTCTTTAATATTTCCAACTTCAACAGAGACTGATTTTCTGATTGGGGCAGAGAACGGCCAGAAGAGAAGAATGAAGGAAGGAATGCAAGGCACTTACTTTTATAAATATAGAAACTACCACCAATCCATTTGGACTCTTTGCAGCTTCTGTGACATTTGTATATAACTCATGGTTATAGTGGATAAGCTGCACCTGTCAGGAGGGAAAAACAAGAGTGAGAACAACAATCCAGTGTTAAAAGGTGTGAGAAACAGCATGTGCCCCCCACCCCCATAAAAGTGAACTAACTGCAAAGTAAGTTGAAGAACAATCACAGACAGGCTTTTAATTGAAGGGATTTCAGTGGCATATGTAAGTGTGTGTCCTTGTGAGTAAAATGCACACAAACATGCATAGATACACACATACACCCCATACATATTTGCAAATGTCTTCCGGTGACAAGCATGCTTTTAATAAGCTCAGTACCCATCTGCTCCTGGCTCCCTCCTAGGACAATTCCCCTAAAGTGTGTGTAAAGTGAATTTCCTTATTAGGAATGAAACAGCCCTGTAGGGGCCCACACAATCTCCCGGCTTCACCAACAGCTGCCACTGAGAAAATCTTCCTGGCAGCCTTTGGAAAAGCAAGGACTTGGTAGGTCCCTAGTCAACCAGTGGCTCTGAGAAGAGATTGACCAGTCTGGAGGGTGCAGGGATTCTCATGCAGAGAGGGACAGAAGCTCAACTTCTGATGCACCAACCTTCATAGGTCACCTAGTTGTGCAAAATGTTACCTCCTCGGCCTCAGCAGAAGCCAGCCATTTGCCTGTGGAGCCCTGTGCAGCAGGCCATGTGGGGAGCAAAAGGAGCCCTGGATTCAGGCTGCAGTGAACTAGGCTTTCTCTCTGTTATGTAATTTTTTAAAAGTTGTTTTAAATCTGTGAAACATAGCATATATGTATGTTCAAACCAATGCACCACCAATTCTTAGCCACCTGGTCACGGGACTCCACCGCATTTCTGATTCCATTGCTTCCTCCGAAAACATGAGTGTCTTAGAATTCATCTCAGGGCAGTAAATTTAAAATGTATTTTTTCCCCCAACAGTGTAGAACTACAATTTTTGAAAAAAAAACTTAAAAATATAGAAGTAAGAAGCAGTGAGAGACTCCTCCACCTCTGGCTCATCCCAGCCTGAGCAATACCACTATAAAATTTCGTGTAGACCTTTCAGACACCTTTTAGTGCTTATAAATCATGCTCATGGAAATAGGGCTTAAAAAACAATAGAGAAGGAATCATTTATAATTATGATTCTGAACCTGCTTTTTAAAAATGGAACACTAGTTCCCGGCTGTCTAAGTCAATACATACAGATCTACCTTACTCTCCCTAATGGCTGTTGCTTTTCTGCTGTGTGAACGCCCCATAACGTATTTAACCATTCTCTCACTGGCTTTCAGATTGTTTCCATTTTTTTTTTGTCTCTTATAAACAATGTCACGGCAAGCTCATCATATATCTTTCTGTAATGGTGTTAGCGCTTTCTACAGGCTGATTTGAGAATCTAATAAGGTTGTGCCTGTAAAAGTGATTTGTGACTCTGAAAGTATAAGAGTATTCATTATTGCCATATCCTGAATCACATTAAAAAAAAGGATTGAGGTTTTAGAAGTTGAGAAAGGCAATGATCAAAAAAGGTGCTTTACCTTGAACTTTGGGGGAAAAAAATCTCTCTGATGCAATGGTTTGCAACCTTTGCCATGCACCCAGATCACCTGGGTGTTTTGAAAGCCCTCCGGGGCCTGCCTGCCCGATCCGATTCTGGTTTTATTGATTTGGGGTGCCAAGCAGACACTGGTATTTGTTAAAAGCTCTCTGGTTGTAAGGCAGCTGGAGTTGAGAGCCAGGAGAACATCAATAAGCATCAAGACCCCTCAGGGCCTTCTCAGATGGAGGGTACCTTGAATCTGAGGTTGTCTATACATCCCGAGCCAGTGGAACTCCTCGTGGAGGGAGCACGTGTTACCGCGGCTCTTGAGCTGTCCGTTGGCTTATTTCTTTTTTTCCTTCTTGTGAGTTTTGCCAGTAGAGCCAGATTGTGTCATGGTAGCAACTTGGCTGTTGTCAGAAGGGCCACCATAGGAAGGAGCTGGTGAATGCTCCATCTCTGCAGGACCCTATCAGGCCCATGTTCATTGCCCCTTCTCTTGTTCCCCCACACAACTGGGACTTTTGGCAAGTGGAGACATGTTGCCCTGTGGAAGTGCCAAGGTTCTCATATGTTCAACACCCTTTTCTTTCCAGTGCTGAGAGAGCTTTTTAAGATGAGATCAACACACATGCCACCATCTGCTAAGATCCTCCTGTCTGACCCAAGTGGCCTACAAAGCCACCTGGTTGATGTGCCAGGGCTTCAAGACATGCCTTGAAATTGCAGCAGGCTCGGAACACTAGAGCAGGGGAGAGGAAGGCAGTCCAGGGGAGCAATCCTGTTCCCCAGCTTGCAAGCTAGAAGAAGGCAGGGAGAGGTCTTCCAGGTCACTGGCTGCCCCATGGGATGGGATTCTGCCAAGGGCTGGGGGCTGTTGGAACAGGGCTGATGTGTGTGGGGGTCAGGCTGTGCTCTGCCTCAAGGTCCTGGTAACATATTTAGGATTTTTATTTGAAGTCTCACCTCCTCCTCGTTCCAAGGTAAGTTGCCTAGGATTCTGGTGCTATGAGCTTTGGTTTCTGTTAGCAGTTGGTTGATAGACTGCCTGTTCCATTAGGTTGAACAGATGAAATTGACCTTTTGATCTACAAAAATGATGATTTTATAGAGTGAACATGTTCTTAAAATGAAATTACTTTGAGTGTGGCATCCCCCTGCCCCCACCCAGGTGTTAGAAAGATGACAGGGTACTTTGCTACTCAATGTGTGGTTTGGGGATCAGCGATAGTCACAGTTAGGGCATCTGGGATCTTGTTAGAAATGCAGAATCAGAGCCCCACCCCAGATGTCCTGGATCAACAGTCCTGGATCAATTTGTATTCTAACAGATTCCCAGCGATTGGAAGGGAAATTCAGGTTTGAGAAACACTTATTTAGCATGCGCTGTTGGCAGGTTAGCAGAGCCCTGTTTTGCCTGGCTGTTCACCTCTTCTCCATTTCAGTGTGGCTGGCTTCAGGGGTACATGCATCGTGTATGTTGGAAGGTAGACTGTGTCCATAGGAAGCCTGGCATAAGAATTATCAAAAGGCTTTCAGCAGGGGAATAAAATAATCTGCATAGACCATAAATGGCATCCTGGAGGAGGGAGAGAGAGTAGGAGTGGGGAGGGTATCATTCAGCTGTTGGCCCTTTAAGGCAGAGATGTGCTTAGTTGGATGGATACAGCATGGATACATGGTGACTCCAAGGCCCATAGAGAGTTCCCAGTCCACAGAACCTCTGGGAGCAGCACCAGATGATGCCAGGAAGCAGCTGGCAGTGGCCAGGCTTATTATTCTCACTGCCAGAACACAGTTTGGGCATCAAAAGGAAGAGAGAGAGACCACCTGGGGCTGTACCAGTTCATGCCCTGGCAGCAGAGATTCCCCATGAAACAGCACTGCCTCCCTCGACCTGCCTCCCAGGTCTCTGTCAGTGGCAATTATAGTTCCTACAGTGGTCGTTTTTTGTTCTATGCCCCAACCAGGCACCGTGGTGCTAGTCCAATGTGCTCTCATCACTCCCAGCATGCCTGGGTGTGGGTGGGCCTGGGAAGAGACTCCACAGCTTGTCCCTAGCAGGATGTCCCAAGTAGGACTAAGGGAGCAGCAATGTGTAAATTGTATCCCGCGAGGGACCCAGTGTCAGATTGGCAGGTGGGTTCTGAAAATGATATCTGGCAACTACTTCTTGCCCTTTCAAGATGATGCCTAAGATGTAGTTTAACTGAACTTCAACTCTGGGACTTAGTGTAATCACAGAGTCTGACGTGAAATCAGTAGATGATCAGTAAGTGATTGTTCAACCTTCTGAGCAAGCGAGCCCGGCCACCAAGACCGCGGAACAGCGCAGGAGCTGCGTCTCGGAGCAAATGTTTTGAGAGCTAATGATGACAAGCTAATTAAACACCAAGTCTGACTATTCATTAAAGAGATGCCCTGAGAGCTTCCCTGAGCTTAGTTGGAATTACCATCTGAAAGAGCTAAACCTGGATTCCTGGAAATTATTCTATAATTTTGAATTTTTATTAATTTTAGATGGGAGCCCTCCTAGAGTTTCCAAGCAATGCAAGACAAAGCAATGGTGGTCATAGAGAAAGAAGCGAGACACTACTGGCCTCTTTATGGTGTTCACATATAGCAGGTGCCACCATTCTCTGCCTCTGAGTGACCTGATGTGACCTGTCCTTGTGTGGCATAGCTTGAATCTTATGTTCTCATCTCATTGTATAACCTCTGTCCTTTACAGGGGCCTGGAACCCATTTATTTGTTAAAAAAAAAAAACAACACACCTTCAAGGGCCAACCATAACTATAAGGCCAGTTGGAATAAGATCGATGAAATCCTGGCCCTCCTAGAGAGAGTTTCAGGGAGTAGCAGGTGCTTTGAAGGAAGCAAAACAAGATTTCACTTACAAAGTGAATGTCAGGCATGGAAAGAATGGGGTGCGTGTGTGCAGAAGGGGACCAGTATCTGGTCAAGTAGCTAGTGAAGGCCTCTTTGGGGAGGTGACATTTGAGCTGAGTTCTGATGTTGGACAGGAGCCAGACATGGGAAGATTGAGAGGGGACTCCTTGCTCACAGAGAGCCCCGACAATGCCAAGAGCCTGAGGTGGGGACAGGCAGTGAGACAGGTTGGGGAAGGGCCAAGGTGGCTCAAGATGACCACCTTGGGACTTTGTAGACCATGGCAAGGAGCTTTGATTTTATTTCAAGAGAAATGGGAAGTTGCTGATGTGAAGGAAGAAAACACTTGATCTGAGGTGCATTTTTTAAAAGATCTCTCTGGCTGCTAAGAAGAGCAAAATGGAGGCCAAGGCACCCCTGCCTACCGTTCTTGACCTCTCAGGTCAGCTCGGCCTCACCTTCTCTGGGATGCCTTTCATGAACCACTGACATTGAGTGTCGAGCCCTCTCTGTTTCCCTGGTACTCTTATCTGGGAGGTAAATTTATGATGGTCAACTTTATGTGTCCACTTGACCAGATATCTGGTAAAACGGTATTCCTGGGTGTGCCTCCGAGGATTGTTTCTGGAAGAGATTAGCATAATAGATTGAGAAAAGAAGGTCCACCCTCACCGATGTGGGCAGACATCATCTAATCTGCAAAGAGCCTGTGGAGAAAAAAAAGACCAAGGGGGGGAAGAAACCATTCTTCTTGGGCTGGGACATCTGTCTTTTCCTGTCCTTGAACATCGCAGCTCCTGGCTCTTGGGCCTTCCAATCGGGGGCTCTTGGACTTACTCCTTAACTCCCATGGGTCTCAGCTCTTTGGTCTTGGACTGAGGATCACAGCTCTGGCTTCCCTGGCACTTGCAGGTGGCATATTGTGAAGCTTCTCTGCCTCCATAATCTTTTGAGCCAATTCCATAATAATCTCTTCTTATACATCTCTCAGTATATCTTAACTGGTCCTATTTCTCTGGAGATCAAAATATGACTGATCAAAGTTCAAAATATTTTACAACCCAAAATGGCATGAATGCTGGGTGATCAGAACAGATGTAATTCACAACCAGGATAGTCACAGGGGGGCCTAAGTATCATTGTTGGTCATCATTTTTTTTTTTTTTTAAGATTATCACTAACATTTGTTGAGTAATTCTTTGCTCACCAGGGAACCAAATGTAAGCCCTAAGTAACATTCCTCCTGCTCCACCTCCCTGGCCACACCCCACCTGCCTTCAGTTATCACCCAGTCAATCCCCATCCGTGGATTAACCCATCGATTAGGTTAGGGCTCTCATAATCCAATCATTTCACTTCTGTAAATTCTTCCATTGTCTCACACAAGAGCCTCTGGGGTCGCCTCATATCTAGACCACAACAGGGAACTATATTCATGTTTCGGAATTTTCTTAGGGCCAAAGGCAAAACTTTTCCTATGCCCCATAATTGAAGCAATGAGCCTGAAAAGCATTGGTCTTTGATGACAAAGAACTCAGCTCAGCTTTCACACCAGTGGACAGGTACTCCTCTTTGCCAAACCAGCAGATCTCCTGCAAGCAAGAGTCGGGCCCACAAACTGGCCGTCCCTGTCGTAGGTTCAGCTGGGAACAGCCTCTGCAGTTCAGGTCTCAAGCAGAGCCTGAACAGAGAGAGGGCATGGTGACTCGCCTGTGTGTGCCAGGGGGCTCCCACCCCTCACACCTCAAGAGAGCACCTGGCTCTGTTCTCAGGCCTGGTGTACTACTTTAGTTCATCTTTACAATGGGATGCTCCGTTAGCAGAAGACCCTTCGTCAATGTGAAAGAGCTGCCTTGTGATGGAAAACCACACCTGACATTCAAGGAGACGACCTTCCCTCTGCTTAAATACTCCAGTGGCTTCCCATTGCCTGTAAGATAAAGATCCGAATGTGAGCACAGTCCTTGTCATGCTTGGGTTAGAAGGTGTTCCCCCAAAGCTCCTGTGTTCATGCAGGAAGATTCAGAGGTGAAAGAAAGGATTGGATTTTGAGAGCTGTAACCTAATCGGTCCATCCTAGTTGAATGGGCTAACTGGTAGTGTAGGCAGGTGGGGCAGGACTGGAGGAGGAGGGTCATTGGGGGTGTGTCCTAGAAGGGTGCATCTTCTCTGCAGCCCTTCCCCCTTTCTCTGCACCCTGGCTGACATGAGCAGAACAGTATTCTCCCACCATGCCCTTCTGCCATGACAGAAACATCCTTCACCAGACTTTAAGCTTCATCTGGACAAGGATTCTATCTGACACCCCCAATATCCAGCACTGTAGCTGGCACATATCAATAAGAGCAGGGTAGAAACAATTGTCAAATGAAGGAAGGAAATAATGTAGGCTGTGATCATCCAATGACATGTGACGTCCCAAGGGATAGGGACAGGGACAAGCTGAGCAGGTAAAGAATAGTCTTAAATCCCAAAGGGTACCTCTAATGGAAACCAAGATTCTCAATATTGCGGGATAAATAAGCCTCCTGCAACCTAGGTCAGCCAGACTGTTTGCAAAGAGCCACTAAACGTCTTATCCATGAGGCAGTTTCCATCATAATTATTCAACTCTACTGTTGTGGTATGAAAACAGCCATAGAGAAACTATGGAATAATGGGTATGGCTGGGTTCCAAAAAAACTTTATTTATAAAAACACCCTGTGGGCCAGATACAGTCTGTGACTAGAGTTTGCTGATCCCCCGGCTAGTTTAAATCTGAGAGATGAATAACCAACTTTCCGAGCGTGCATTTTCTAGAAAGTATTCTGTACAGGCAGAAGGAAAATGGAGGCTGATAGAACCTAAGCATTAACCTCTCCCTTTGCTGTAAATTATAATGATCACCATTGTCACATTTTTATAGTCCTTTACACTTTTCAAGGCATAACCAATTCAAATGAGTTTAATTCCAATCAACACATAGGTCCCAAGTACCTACCCTGTGCCAGACCCCAGGAACCCAGAGATGAATACTCTCTATTCCTTGAGGACCTCACCCATATTATTCTTGTTTGTTCCTAAAACAGACAAAAGATGAAATGAAGGCACAGAGAAGTTAAGCAACTCTTCTGAGGTCACACAGACCAACAATGACAGTTACCCTGGTCTACTTCACTTTTTTTTTTCCCCAAGAAAGGAAGGAAAAAAGGGAAGATGTGTTGTACTTGAGGAGAGATCACATTGAAGCAGCTTTTGCTGGGACAACAATTATAAGCTAGAACTTATTTATAGAAAGTCATTAACAAGTTTGCCTTTATGTGTAAGAGCACACACAGTCTGTAGAGAAGAGCACAGTTTGATATTTACCAGCCACTACATTCTCTCCCTAAGGTTTGGCAATTATCAGTGGCTAGCCTGGTGATGATGGTCTCCTGCATTTTAAGACACAGAAAGTAGTTATAACTAAAAATCAAAAGAAGTGCCCATGCTTCATTGACGGAAGACCCCTAAACATCTACCATAGAAATCTAGAAAATATAAGTCCCCCGCCAAGAAGATCACAAAACTTTGATTTTAAAGTGTGATGTTTTTATTGAGCTGTTCTGCAGTTTGCTCAAGTGCAATGTGATAGGTTTGGGAACAGGATGATGCTGAAAATGTAAGGCTTCCAGTCTATTCCGATACCTCTTCTGTCTGAGTGACCTCAGGCTAGTTACGTGGCCTCTCTGTGCCTTCCTTTCTTCTTTCATAACATAAGAATGCATCCGAGCATTACTGTGAAAATCAAAAAGGTAACAACTGCACAGTCTCTCAGGAACTGGGCAGGGGATAAGCGATCTGAGATGTTCCTCTGGCACTTTATTGTTGATTTTTTTCCCCTGAAATTTTCTGAAATAGCTGCCTCTAGAAGGCAAATTTGCTTTCCCTGGTCCTTCCCCCAAACATCTGTACCCTTTCTACTTGTCATTAGTGAAGCTGCTGAGAGCCAGAACTGGATGCACAGCTTGTGATGAGCTCTGGATCCTTCCAGAAGCAGCTTCCAGGCAGAGGCTGCTACCACCCAGGATTTGAAGACGAGGCACATGGGTCCTTTTTGAGTCTCAGCTGATTATAGTTCACATTCCCCTCACTGACCCTGCAGACTCAGGCTTCGTGACTCGTGCCCCTTTCCTCTGCACCCTCCTGTTTTCGGCATATACTCCGCAAGGGGCTTGATGAAGAGAGCTCTTCGGCTCTGGGGTCAAACATCATGGGTTTGAGTCCTGGGTGACTTGGTTTCTTGCATCCTCGATTTCTTCACATGCAAAACTGTGACTACGGCATCACAGAGAATCCTCGTGCTGATGAATGAGCTAACACGTGGGAATGAGCTCCAGTGTACAAATGAGATACAAGTGGCTTCCAGTGCAGTGTCAGACACAGATGAGCCCTCGTTCAATGGGAGAGCTGGGGATTAGGTAGAAATGGCTCACTGCTGGGGCTCCGATGAGGGAAGGAGAGGCCCAGAGTGATGGAGAGATTCACAGGTTCTACAGAGAACAGCAGAACGGGGCCATTAGGGTGTAGGGGCCTTGTTTCCTGAGGGCAGTGTCTTGGTAGCTTGCTTTATCTTATTGCCATCAGGATGCCAAGAAGATTTTTCTGGTCTCTTCTTTCCATGGTTTGTATTATGAAAACAGCACGTGGTCTCTGGTTTGCCTTTCTGTGGATTATTTTCAATCCCTGCGAGGAGAGACCGTCCCCGATGAAAACCACCCTACTGCTCTGTCCAGGTCATTTTATCAGATAGTTATTGAGTAGTTAATTCCAGAGCCCTCATAGATAGTACTAATGAAGTCTCGCTTTGTTTTAATTATTGTAGACATACAACATTGTATAGTTTCTTTGAATTAAGGCAAGAGTTGTTCTCTTCTATTACTTACAAAAACTTCTACCCACAAAAACGTCTAGGGCAAGATAGTTTCCAAATATGTTCCAGGAGAATTTCAAGAGGGCAGATAGGCCAATAGCTCCTTTTTTTTTTAAAAAAAAAAAAATTGATTTAAAAAAAATAAATGACAGCAGAATACATTATAATTCTTATTACACATATACAGCACAAATTTTCATATCTCTGGTTGTATATAAAGTATGTTTACACCAATTCAAGTCTTCATACGTGTACTTTGGATAATGATGTCCATCACATTCCACCATTTTTACTAATCCCCTGCCCCGTCCCTTTCCCTCCCACCCCTCTTCCCTATCTAGAATTCATCTAATCCTCCCATGCTCCCCCTCCCTCCCCCACTATACATCAGAGAAAACATTCGGCATGTGTTTTTATTATCATATGTGCAAAAAACTTAATACAAGCTAAAGGAAGACAACATTACATTGAAAATAATTCATTGTGGTTATTTATTATGATTGAGTAGGTTCAACATTGGATTCATATCAGGTAGGTCAACTTGGGAGAACTCTTCCAATGAAATGTGTCACATTGGTTGAATAGAGCAGAAAACCGTGAACATTTCAATAGGAACTACTTATATTTTGTCACACTGGTCCCAAGTTAGCATCTATTTTGGTGGAATTATTCCTCACTTCGAGGGAAGAACTTGGCTTTGACAGTTTGCTTTTCTGACTTAATTATTGTGCTGTGCAGCTTTTGCATCCCTTAGACACAGTTGAAATTATCAGTGAGTTCTGATAACTTCTCCGTTATTCTCAGATTAAAGTGGCTTCGATTTTGAACTGAACTAAAACAAGAAAACATCTGGAGCTTCAACCTGATGCAGGACTTCCATTGCCTGATTTCTGAACTCTGGACGTGAGCAAGGAAGTTGACTTCCAGATGACAGTGGGGCTATCACAGAAGGCTGAGGAAGGTTCTGAAGGGTTGGGTATTGTGACCTCCTGAGTGCAGCATGGATGCCATCCCTCTCGAGGGACCTCGGTGTCCTCTAAGTAGTTAGTCATAAAGGCTGTGGCTTTGCTAGTTTAGATGTGACTAAATTAAAAATGAGTGTGACTTGCCAAATACGCAGGGTGATGACTGTAAATGCTTTCACAGTAAGGGCTCAAACCGAGGGCTCTTCTAGCTGCACACACTGGTCAGTCTCCCTCATGGAGGAGGAAAAGATTAAATCCTCACCGCTGTTGGCCAAAGCCCCGACTCAGTCATTGTTCATTTACAAGAGCCACTTTGGACGACTCCTCTCCTAACTGCCTTATTGATGAGCAATAGATGCAGCATCTATTAGATATAGTGGGGAGGGGCTTCTCTCCTTATAAATCAAGCTGCACAGAAATTTGGATAAAAGAGTCATAAAACTAGGCTTGATTTTGTACACATAATTGCTTGAAGTGTGATGCTTAATAACTAGAAATGCACACTAGTTTGTTTCAGAGCCATTAAATACAGATAAACACCATCCATGTGAACTGAGGTGAGGGTAGAAAGGGGGCAGAACTGGGATCAAAGGGGTGGGGTTTTAAAGGGGTGGAATTTTAAAGGAGCTGGGGCAAAGGGGCAGGGTTTTAAAGGGGTGGAGTTTTAAAGGAGCTGGGCAAAGGGGCGGGGCTTTAAAGGGGAGGATGGGTAATTGTCAGTCTCTGCACACTTATGGATCTTAGGGTCTTTATCTGGAAAAGGTGGAGATTTTAAGGACCGAGTTTGGTGGTTCTGGTAAAAAATAAACAAGGCTTGGTGGGAAGTATAGGACATTGCCTCCCTCCTGAGCTTCCCTCAAAGCAAAATAATTGCCTTGAATAGAAATCAAATAATTAAATCAAAGTTTCAGCGGCAGCGAGTTTATGCCCGGGTTGTGCGTGAATGGAGCTGTGGGGAGGCTGGTTGTGTAAACAGAAGAGTTGGCTAGGCAGAGACTGCAGACAAAGGATATATGCGTGCAAGTTGGGCACAGTTTCAGGCTTCCTGGCTGCCGGTTTGTGGCTTCTGGTTTCTTCTGTGATAGTGATTAGATCAAATCAAAGCAAAGGCAAACAAAACAATGTTTCCTAAGCCTGGGAATCACCACCCAAGCTTTCATCCATTTATCCTTCCAATACACCCTTATTTGTGTTTCTCATGTGCCAGGCAATGCGCTGGGTATATGAAGCCGAAAAGAGGGAAGATCTTATAGAAGAAGGAGGCACATGTACAAAGGCCCTGTGGCACCACAGAGGACACACATGTATAAGAAGTAAGTGGGGTTGAGGAGAGAGAGGGAGTGAAAGAGCATATCCAGTCTTGGAGGCTGTGGTAAGAATATTGCCTTTATCTTAAGAATAATGGAGAGGCTCCAGAAGTTTGAAGATGGGGAGAAAGTGTGTGTGGAGGGGGAGGGGATGGTGATGACCACAGATTTGCTTTTGGCACAGATCATTCTGGCCCAAACCATAGTGAGACGTGCTCTTTTATTGTAGTGTGTTTCCCACCAGAGAGTCTAATTCTTCCAGGCACCATTGCCAACTGTGCCAACTTTCCCCTATTCTTGTCCTTTCAGAGGCTGCCCAGGCTCTCAATGGGTGGTCATTCCAAACCTGGGATCAGATGACCCACATTAGGAAGCAAATCTCATGCCACAGGACTTGACAAGTTAACCATCCTTGAACATCTGCTGAAGTGTTTTAATCATAAAAGGCATCACAAATTATTTCATGATTTTTTTTCTTTATAATAAAAAAGTGAGTCAGGAACAGTGGTGCATTCCTGTAATCCCCACAATTTGTTGGGGGCAGAGGCAGGAGAATCTCAGGGTTGAGGTAAGCCTCTGCAGAGTTCTTGCACAGGCAACGACTTTCTCAATAGGACCCCTAAAGCTCAGGAAATAATGACAAGAGTTCATAACAGGATGGTACCAAATTAAAAACTTCTGCACAGCAAAGGAAGCCATTAGGATGGTGACGAGAGAACCTACAGAATGGGAGTAGATCTTTGCTAGCTACTCTTTGGACAGAGGATTAATATCTATGACATATAAAGAACTCAACAACGTAACCACAGATTAGCTATTGTGAATTGAGCCGCTGTAAATATTGATGTGGCTGCATCACTGTAGAATGCTGATTTTAAGTCCATTGGGTATAAAATGAGAAGTGGGAGAGCTGGGTCAAATGGTGGTTCCATCACAGCTAAACTATGGAACGACCCAAGGTGCCCTTCAACAGATGAATGAGTAAAGAAATTGTGGTATAGATACACAATGGAATATTACTCAGCCTTAATGAAGAATGAAATTATGGAATTTGCCGGTAAGTGGTTGGAACTGGAGAATATCATGCTAAGTGAAATAAACCAATCCCAAAGAACCAAAGGCCAAATGTTTTCTCTGATATGCAGATGCTAATTCACAATAAGGGGGAGCGGGGCTAGGGAAGAATAGAGATACTTTGGATTAGACTGAGGGGAGGGAGGGAGGGGAAGTGATTTGGGGTTAGAAAGGACAGTAGAATGAATCAGACAGTATTACCCCATGTGCGTGTATGATTTCATGACTGGTGTAACTCTACATCATGTACAACCAGAACGATGAGAAGTTATACACCATAGTTATGTATGATGTGTCAAAATGCATTCTACTGTCATATAAATAATTAGAACAAATTTAAAAAAAGAAAACAAAAAACTTCACATCAAAAAATCAAATAAACAAATTAAAGGGGAAATGAATTCGATACTTCTCAAAAGAAGAAATACAAATGGTCAACAAATATATAAAAAGGTGTTCGACATTATTAGAAATTAGGGAGATGCAAATCTAAACTACACTGAGATTTCATCTCATACCAGTCAGAATGGCAGTCCTCAAGAATACAAATAATAATAAATGCTGGAGAGGAGGTAGAGGAAAAGGAACACTTTTACACTATTGATGGGATTGTAAATTTGTACAACCACTATGGAAATTAGTATTTCCATAGGGAGGAAATTTCCTCTATAATTCCATATGGAGTTTCCTCAAAAGGGTGGGCATGGAACCACCATATGACCCAACTATACCACTTCTTGGAATTAATCCTAAAGAATCAAAGTCATTCTACTACAGTGATTCGTGCATATCCATGTTTATAGCAGCACAATTCACAGCAGCCCAACTAAGGGACCAGCCTAGGTATCCGTCAATAGATAAATGGATTTAAAAAGTGATATATATATATATATATATATATATGAGTTTTATTAGCCATAAAAATGATGAAATTATGTAATCTGTAGGAAAATGGATGGAACTAAAGACCATTATGCTTACCGAAATAAGTCAAACTCAGAAGGTCAAGGGTGCTGTTTTCTCTCATATGTGGAAGTTAGAGAGGAACAAGGAAAGGAAAGGTGGGGGTGGGTCTCAAAATTCAAAGGGAGATCCTTGAAGGAAAGGGACCAAAGAGAGGGGGCAGGAAGGGAAGGGGGAAGTGCTAGGGAGAACACTGAACAAATTATATTGTTATATTGTGTGCCTGTAGGAATATGTAACAATAAATCCCATCATTGTGTATAACTCTAATGCACCAATAAAAAAAGTGGAAAGAAAAGCTATAAAATAAAAAGGGCTGGGGTTGCTGGGGTGTGGCTCATGGCAGAGAACTCCTGGGTTTGATCCCAAGCACTGCAAAGAAAAAAAAAAAGAAAGAAAACTATGTATCATTGCAGATTATTTCAGGGAATGAGAGAGCTCCAAATGGATCCCTGAAAAATTGGGAAAGTATTCAAGTCTATGAAAAATGAGTAATGAGCAGAAAACAATTCTGAGGATCACAAAACAGTATTAACTCATTCCAGGAAATAAGATACAGGTCATCCAATGCCTGGAAAATAAAATGCCAAAACATACCAAGAAAATCTCCGTCCTTATGTGGAAAAGTACAAAAGCAATCACTCAGAAACCAATTTGAACGATCCAGGGATAACCTCACTGCTTCTGGCCTGTGAGTGCCATTTGAAATGAAGCCAAGTGCCAGAGGACAATGGGACCTGGAGGTAGGGTTACATGCCACCCAGGAGGGAGGGCACCTACTGAAGGAGAAGGAAGGAGTTGTGAGGATGAATGAGTGGACTGAGGGAGCATGTCAATAGTCTCAGAAGCCGGTTCTCCCTCTGCTCCCCAGCCAGTGTGATTTCAGCCAGGGAACTGTGGATAGCTGGCTGTGGATTTGTTTTCTTTGTGTGTGACTGTCCCATGCATTGTAAGACCTTTAGATGATACCCCCTCCCACCAGTTGCTTGCAGGGCTTCCCATCATGATGACAGTTCCAAGTGACTGTGACTCCCACATATAAACAAGACGTGTGTGTGTGTGTGTGTGTGTGTGTGTGTGTGTGTTGCTGCTGCCCTCACTGCAGGCTGTAGCTAGGAAAGCCAGTTTCCCCATCTGCCAATTGGAGGAATGACAGAATTCTCATGGGGCACATCTGTGCTACGCATTGTCACGCAGGTGGATGTGTCTTGGGGGTCAGATGACCTTGGATGGCAATACCCTTCCTGTTGCACTCCGGTGTGGTCTGGTTATCATTCAATGTCACTTTGGTGCTGGACACAGCTAGTGCCTTCCCCTCCTAGTGGATTCTGGCTTACAGAAGGGTCCTTTGATCCTGCTACCAAGAGGTGAGTCCGGGCTGTCAGCGAGGAAAGGAGACGGAAGGCAGGAAAGCCAGGTTGCTCTCACTGTCCTGCAGGGAAGCCCAGATGGTGCCCTTGTCCCAGGTTCCCAAAATACACTTTGGGAGGGGAACAGAGACAGCATTTTGCTGACAGCATTTGGGAACAGGCGTGTGGGCAGTCTATATTAAGACTTCAAGATCCATTCCAAGCCTCTCTGTGAGCGTGCGACAGCAGTGTGGCTTTACTTGGAAACCACTGGGCCTCGTCTCCCTGGGCCAGATCATGATTTTCATTCTTTTCTTTGAGTCCCTGTTATTCGGCTCCAATCATTGAGCAAAGGGGTTGCCTCCAACATCCTGGCTCCATCTGGGACTTCTGTCATTTGCCAGGGCAAAGGTTGTTTCGAGCAGCGCTGGGTCCATTGGAGGGGAAGGCCTTTGTGTTTTGTTCAGCCACAGTCTAGGGCATTTCCAAGGTGAGAGGGGACTAGTGTGGTGCCCATCCACAGAAGTGGCATCCACTCTGCTGGGCACTATACCAGGAAGTGAGATTCCAAGCTAGAGACTCAGTCTTGGCCTTAAGCAGTTCTGAACCATGGACACAACCAGCTCACATGAGGAGGACGTCACAATTTATGGCCCATCTTCATATCCATTTGCTCTTTGGGCTCACATGTTAGCCCTGCTGTGAATCAGGCCAGGGAGCTTTGAAACCCTGATTCAGGCTGGAGAACCTGAGAGCCCAGATTCACTCAGCTGCCAAGTGAAAGATCCTAGACTTGAATGCAATTCTCTGATTCCCAAATACAGTTATTTCCCATCTTCAGACTTTTGTTCAAGTTTCTTCTGTCATGCAGTTCACCCTCCCTTCTTTTCTCTAACCATCCTATCATGACTGATCTTCATTAAAAAAATTATAGTAGTTATCATTTACCGAGAGCTTTCCATGTGCCAGCAGGATGTTGAATGCATGCGCTGCAGATGCCGTCTCATTCAGTTCTCACACCAGATGCACAGGCAGGGATTGTCATCCCCACTCAACAGATGTGGACATGGAAGTCAGACAGGTGGAATGCTTGGTCCGGAGACATCAGTTAGTACCCAGGCAGAGCTACGAGTCAAACCTGGTTGCCCAGGGGCCTCAGGAACACTCCCTGCTTGCTAAGGATTGCTGAGAGCCTCCCTGATCATTCTGGTCCACATTCTTTGAGCTCCATTGCACTTTGGTCTTTCTCTGGCTCTGTGTGTTCTATCCATACAACTCCCACGTCTCCGCCTGTTTATCTCCTATCCACAGTAACAACCACCACAACAACTACAACAGCAACACTAGTGAACATCATCGAGCCTGTCGTGCGACCCGGGACTGTGCAAGCCAGTGCACACGCAAAACCTCATTGAATCCACACAAAATCCTATGTATGAAAACCTTACCATCAGCTCCAATCACAGATAAGGAAACGGAGGTACAGAGATGTCAGGTACTGTGCCCGAGTCACAGAATTATTAATACACGGGTCTTGGGCCTGATGCCAATGTGTTCACTACTATGCTAGGCAGTCCCCACATAGATGTGCATACTCTGGGATCTGAGACTGTCCATTAGACTTGAGGGACTGGCTAAAGAAATACATCCCTGTGGAGTTAGACCCTTAGTGTTAGCTGAGGGGGAAAAGACACAGGGGCTCATTTCCCATGATGACCCTGTCCTTCACCCCCCTCCTCAGCTCCTTCTGCTAGGATCCCTCCTCTCAGGTTGGAGGGAGCTGGCTTCATGCATGTACCCGCAGTGAGTCTCAGGTTGTCTCTCCAGGGTGGAAGCTGCCCCAGGCACAGGCTGACCCTCCCTTGCAGGAGCCAGACCCTTGGTTTTTCCCAGCTGTTAATGGGAAAAGCCTCTCTCCGGGCCTTCCTGCCCTAGGATGTGCACCAGGTCCCCTACAGCCTGATCCTGACCTTCCCAGGCTTCTCTCATCCACTTCTTTAGAACATGCAGCCTGCTGTGTGGGGGGCGCCTGGCTGCTCCAGCAAGTGCCTGATAACTTCTCACGTTGTGGCCTTTGGCCACATTGTGTGTCTCCATCTGGAAGAGCCACTTTTTTTAAAGCTGTAATTTCTGACAATTGAAAGCCACTCCCTCCTCCATTGCCATCTCCTCCAGGCTGAATATCTCTGTTAAATTTGCTCTCTTTTGGGGGCTGGGGCTTGTAGCTCAGTGGTAGAGCACTTGCCTGGCATGTGTGAGGCACTGGGTTGGATCCTCAGCACCACATAAAAATAAATAAATAAGATGAAGGTGTTGTGTCCATCTACAATCCCCAATTCCCCTCCAAAATTTGCTCTCTTTCTCCTTTTGAATTCTTGTAACCCTACTAGAATCTAGATTTTACTCTTCCTTAAATTAAAACTTTCCTGTGCTTGTATCAATTCCCTCCATAGACTGAGTCATGGATGGAGTTGGAGATCCGTCCTCAGTCCTGCCACCTCACAGCTCTGCGACTTACATCATGGAGTCCACATCTCTGACCTTGAATTTCTTCATCATTAAGGTGCGAAAAACACCATTTATGCCCCACCTCCTGGGTTGTTGTAAGGATTAGATGAATTAATGCTCACGAAATGCCCGGCACACACCAGATACGCACCAGGCACTCAAGAACTTGCGGTGGCGCACACCTGTAATGCCACGGCTTTCTCTCTTTCTTTGTTGCCATGTCCTGGGCTGCTTTTGTCCACCGTGATGTTCTACCTCATCTCGGGCCCAGAGCAGTGGAATTGGCCTGGCCTGGACCTCTGAAACTATGAGCCAAAATAAACTTTTCCTTCTCTAAATTGTTCTTGTCAGGTCTTCTTTTGATCACAGAGATGGAAAAGCTGACTAACATACACAAAAAAACACACAAACACCACTACACACACACACACACACACACACCACTACTACCAACCACTACCACCATGAAGATGGCTCGATGCCCAGTGCAGGCAAGATCACAGCAGAACGCTAAAGTTCATTGCTAGTCATGGTTTCAGTTAGTATTTTACAAATGAGTAACTAACACCTAGGTGGGGGCAGTTGCCCTAAATTAGTACGGTAATAGAGCTGACATTTATTGGGTTCTACACTACACGCTAGGCATTATACTTGGTGTTTTATAAGCATTATCATATTTGAACAGCCTAATAAATAAGCATTATCATATTTGAACAGCCCAATAAATCCCCCATGAGGTCAGGTAATAATCTTTTTAAAATTGACATACAATATTCATACATATTCAGAGGGTAAATTATTGATGTGATACATGTATACAATGCGTAAGGATCAAATCAAGGTGATCAGCATCTCCATCTCCTTAAATAATAACATTTCATCATCTCTCTTTTACAAAGAAGAGCACCAAGACTTAAAGAGGTTAAGTAGTTCATCGACGATCTCATTTCTTCTAATATTTTTTCCTAATATAAATGAAGGCTAGAATTTGAATGCTGAGAGCCCAATTCCAGAGCCTGACTTTTAGCCAGAAGCCAAAAGGAAAGTGAGTCCCAGATCTCCAGTGACTCAGGAAGGGCTGTGGAAATTCAGACAAAGCTCATTTTGTGATTCCTGCACTGAGGTGGTCTGCTCAGCTCTTCCCAGGGCAGCCAAATGGAACAGAAATGGATTCCCCCAGGCCCGGCATCTTGCTTTACCATTCTTCTCTCTGCATAGTTAAAATAAAATCCCCAAGGCCTGGTTGCAGCTTGGCGGGATGTCCAGTGAGTTTTGCAGGATGGGAGATCCGCAGGAGAACTTGGAGAAGGCAGGGGACAGTGAGGGTGGCACTAGGCATGCCCAGACCTTTAGCTCTGTCTTGGGATGAGACAAAATGCACATGTCTCTTGTTTTTCTGAGTTGACAGCCTATGAGCTTAAAGTCTATGAAATTGGAAGGGTGCCAGGAAGGGTCATTCTTTGCTTTCTAGTCCTCAGCTATAGAGATGGATTGAGCAGGGATGAGAAGATGAACCTCCCACTCAGAGTCCTGGAGTCTCTCTCCTGCACAGTCCCCTTCTCTGGCATTTGGTAGAAGGACTGTTGACAACCCAGATAGGAGCCATTCAGGGCTAGCCCAAGGCAGTCCCCCACAGTGGCCCCAACTGGTGGTGGCAGATCATTGTGTCTAGGAAAGGGAGATACGTGAGCACCTTTGGAATTCTATATTCCAAATCTCAGCCAATCCCAACCCATGCTTCTTGTCTTGCCACCCTGAACCCTGCTCCAGATCTGTTCCTCCTGCACCCCTCTCATAATGCTACCACCCTCCCAGCTCTACATTTGTAAACTTGAGCGCCTGGGAGGACTCTACTCTTGCCTTCCTTCTTCACGGGATCCCATTTGTCACTAGGTCCTGTGGATTTTAGTAATACTCCTGACAGTTCTCGCTGCCCCTGTCTGTCCTCTTTATTCCTAGTGTTTACGGCGTCACTCCAGGGACTCAGCTCATTGTATTGCACTGGGATTATTGCATATCTTCCTACCTGACTTTGTTGCTTCCAACCGTATGTCCCCCAAGCCAGTCTCCCCGTAATAGTCATGGAGATGGTTTTCCCTCTGGACGTTTCGCTCTGTGGCACCTCACTGACCTCACTCTCCTCTGGGAAGTGTCCAGGTTCTTTTTCACGGTCTGAAACACCCTCCATGACCTCCAGTCTCATCTTCACTGCCCAACCACACACAGCCACGGTGCCACTCCACTCCGGTTTCCTGTCTGTTTGCACATCTGCATGGTGGAACACGTCTTGCCCATTCACCTGAGACCTTCACTCCTGGGTTCCTGGGTAAAATCTCACTCCTTCAAAACCCTGCTCTAGCTGGAGATGCTCACGCACACCTTTGGGCCATCAGCAGACCTACAACATAACCTCTGATAAGGCTTCACAGTCCCGTGATGAACTTTAGGATCCCTTCTCAGCAGATGGGGGGGGGGCGGGGGGAGCTGCTTGAGGGTGGGACTGTGGCTTCCAGAAGTCATTTCCCCAGGACCTTCACAATCAATGCATCATCAGCCCTCAATACACTTTGTTGATGTAGCTGATTTTCCCAAATTGATCAAGCTGATTCCTTCCGCACAGCAAAACTCCACAGGGAAGAAAAACAGCCCTCTTAACTAAGGGGGGTGGGGTGGGGAATGAATTGACGCGCCTTAAAACTGTAAACCCTTGAACAAACACTTTATTCTTCTCCTGCAGTTACTTTTTCTTTCTTTTTTATTGGGTGACTGTGTCCTGGACAGAGTTGGCTGCCTTTCAGTCACTTCCCAACTCTGATCATTATCTCAGGGGCAGGGCGGGGTGGGGTGGAGGGAGGAGGCAACACACACACACTGGACAGCAGCTCTTTTCCTCCCAGAGACAGATACAGAGCAGCTTTCTGAAGAGGTATTAGTATTGGGGCAGATGCTATTATCTGCATTTTATTAATTAATCCATACATCTACCTGTCATTCTTTTCTTCTCTATGGCCTTCCTCCCAGCGGTGTGCACTTCTGCTGTTGGTAAATTGGCACGATAAATCTGGCGGGACCACCTCTATTTCCAGCAGTTCACTTAACATTTTATCACATGGCTGTGGTCTCAGGATGGAAGTCAGTTAAAAAGATTAATACCATTTAATACCACCCAGAAGGAAGATGCCAGAAATCTGTTTAAGGTCCCGTTATTCATGTCTTCATTTCCTTTGTGCGCGCGTGTTGATAAGCAGAGGCCGCCTTTGGAGGCTGCCGCTAATATGTACTTAAAATGATGAAGGTAACTAGTTATTTCCTGTAAGAAAATTGCTCTGCTGTCATTAACACGGAATTAACACGGCTCCCGTTTCATCTTCAGCACACAGACTTTTGCCCCCAGTTGCCTTAAATAAACAGAGAACCTTCCCCGGGAGGCTGCCTGTTGCTTTATAAAAGAAGAGCCCCAGAGAGGCAGAGGGGTGGGCACCTCTTTGCAGAGTGTTCTGCTTACTGGGGCTGCTGTGAGGAGGGGACACTTGGCTTTCTTCCATGTTGTAGGCACAGTCACCCCTGACCTACCATGGGGTTTGCAGGAAGAATTAGCATAAATGCCATTATTTCTATATGCCCGAGCAATGTGAGGAATCCGTGATTCCTAAATGCTCCCAATCCTCTGGACCCATGGTTCCAGAATTTTCTCTCCCTTGGACACATGCAGGGTATTCAAGTGGGCATGCTCTGCTTTGAGAAGGACTCACATATACCTTGCAGGGACGTGGTGCCCTATGTGTTAACGGTAAGTCAGTAATGGATGGTTATTAGGGGTTCAGCATGAATAAGACTGGCCAGAACTACTTAAAGTGGAGTCTGTGAACATTCACGTACAAGTTTTTATCTGAGGACCATTTTCACTTCTTTTGGGAATATGCTGAGGAGCTGAATTGCTTACCAGCAAACTGCTTTTCTCTATTTTTGAAGTGAGCACTTATCTGTGGTGGGCACTGAGGTTAATACTCAGGAGATAGTGCCCTTGGATGACAAACTTCTAGAAAGAGGAGGAGGCCAGTTGGGCCCAAATAGTTCAGGAAGTCTTTGGAATCTGCTTTAGTTGTCTCTCTTGGGGGCTTGCTGGCTCTGCTCTCCCTATTCCACCGTGACCGTCTGCCTGAGTGGCAGTATCAGCTAAGGCACTGCATAGGAGCTGATTAGAAATAAATGAGGGATCTGGGGCTTCACCTGACATACTATATCCCTCACTCCTCCAGGGCTCTCCCAGGACTCTGTCTTAAGAAGCCCTCCTGGTGATCCTGAAGATCACTGAAGTTTGCAGACTTCTGGGACTGATGTGGGTAAGGCTATAGCCACCCTCTCTCTGCTCACATCGGAAACCTCACCAGTCTCAAAGTGAACCAAAGATACTGCGTTAGGGACAGATTTGAACCAGCTCTGACTTACTGAAAGCAGACCATGTGCCGTCCACTTCACTTTTAGGAAATGGTGTGTGCACTGCTTGGCTTACAGCAGCAATGCCTACCATTCCAAGCAGGTCTGCATAGAGTGTGTCCTCCATCCCATTCCCGGTCAGGGGCTCTCAATTTGTCACTGCAGGATCATCCAGGGTAAGTCCTGAGGCTGGACTCTTCCTTACATCATGCCAATCTGCAAGCCTGATGACTGGCTTGCCACAGAGTCCTTACCGTGGTCCAGCTCTCTGACAGTCAAGAGCAGCCGTGGCTTGTGATATCTGGTGTCTGATGTCAGCCTTTCACATTTCTGCTGGTGGAGAAGTGGCAATACAAGGTGTACTGAAGTACTGTGTGTTCTCTTGTCAGACTGGAGTTCAAATATTGGTTCTGCCACCTGAACCGGATTATGTTTATTAATTCTGCAAGTCTTTAGTAACTTGCCTGCAAAATAACACCTATGGTACAGAATATTTGCCCAATAAACACTGGCCATTAGAGTTATTAATCGTTACTGAAAATGTGTGGGGGATACTCTATGATTTTTCTCTCCCTCTTCCCTCTTTTTTTGGGGGTGGGTACTGGGGATTAAACTCAGGGCACTCCAATACTGAGCCACTTCCCCTGCCCAATTTTGTATTTTATCAGAGACAGAGTCTCACTGAGTTGCTTAGCACCTCACTGTTGCTGAGACTGACTTTGAACTTGCAATCCTCCTGCCTCAGCCTCCTGAGCCACTGGGATTACACGCATGCACCACAGTGCCTGGCCCCCTTTGTCTTCATATCCCTCATTTTTTTATTTATTTTAGGTACCAGGGATTGAACTCAGGTGCACTTGACCACTGAGCCATGTCTCCAGCCCTATTTTGTATTTTATGTAGGGACAGGGTCTCACTGAGTTGCTTAGTGCCTTGCTAAATTGCTGAGGCTGGCTTTGAACTCAAAATCCTTCTGCCTCAGCCTCCTAAGCCACTAGGATTACAGACATGCGCCAGTGCACCTGGATCTTGTCCCCTTTTAATAATTTGAAAAAAAAAGAAATATAAGAAAAGAGTTGGACAGTCAAGGTGTGGTAGAGAGAGCAGGAAAGAGTGAAAGAGAGAGTGTGAGAGAGGACGCCATCACAAATCTCCAAAGACTTCTTGAACTTCAGCCCCTGTGGTCTCTTCTTGTCTCTAAATATTTACCATCTAAGTGTGTGATCATGTGAACGCTTTAACTCAGTGCTTGATATAAGGTAAGAGCTCAGTTTAAAAAAAATATACAAAACCAATTTGACAAATATTCAAAAAGTTAAACACAGAATTTCCATATAACCCCGCAGCAATTCCATCCCTAGGTCTGTAGTCAAAAGAATTGAAAGTAGGAACTGAAAAAAGATGTGTACACCCATGTTCATGGCAGCTCCATTCACAACAGCTAAAAGGTGGAAACAACCCAAATGTCCATCAATGGATGAATGAACAGGCAGATTGTTCAGCCATGAAAAAGAATAAATTACCAATGCATGCCACAGGGGGATGAACCTTGGAAATACTATGCTAAGTGAAAGAACCCAGACCCTGAGGTCATGCATCACGTGATTCCACTTATATAAAACACTCTGAATAGGTAAATCCATAGGCACAGAAAGCAGATTGGTGGTGACAGACCAGGGGAAGGGAGGCATGAGTAGTAGATATAGGGTTTCCTTTGGGAGCCACAAAAGTGTCTTGGAGCTAGATAAAGATGGTGGTCACAACACTGTGAATGTACTAAGTGTCATGGAATGATCCACTTTAAAATGGTCAATTTTATGTTATTAACATTTTAAAAAATTAAGAATATATACCTATATATGTTTAAAGAGCAAAGAAGGGTAAGCCCGAATGACTGACTTATCCTTGAAGAGCACAACATTTAAAAGGATTCCTTAACTCTGTTTCTTCTTGCTATAATGAAAAATTCCTCAGCCCCTATGAGGAACTCAGAAACGGACTTTTTGCAAGCAGCTGCAAGACCAGCCTTGCTGGTCCAGGGAGTTCAGGTAAGAATCAGGAATATGAAAGTCATTAACAACCGAGGGGCTTCTAAGACAGGTGAGCGCATAAGAAGGTTCCGTAGGTGTGGGTAAGGCAGTCAGGAGAAAAACGTGATGGAAAAGGATGTAGGCGAGTCCTCTGGAGAGACAGATCCAGGGGCATAAAATCAGCAGTTCTTCTCCATTAAACAATTTGGGATTATGTGGAGTCTCCTGGAAGTTCATGTCTCTCTTTTTATCTTAATTAGTAAAGCAAAGTCTCAGGTACAGTAAACCCTCTTGCTCCCGAAAGGATGAGCCGGAAAATAAGAAAGTAAGCTTTTGGGAGAGATGAATGATAGAGTGAGGGGTGGTGGGGAAAGGGCTGCCTGAGGGTGAAGAGCTATGGCAGGTGAAATAAGCTTTCCAAATTCCTTCTGTCCTTCTCTCCTTTGCTCATTCATCCACTCACCTATTCATCCATTCATCCATTCATTCACTCATGCATTCATTCATTTATTCACTCACCCATTCATTCGTTTACTCCCCATTCATTCATTCATACACCCACACATTCATTCATCACCCATGCATTTATTCACTCATGCATCCATTCCCTCACTAATGTATTATTTTGCTCATTCATACCTTTATTTCTTTCTTCCTTCCCTCATTTACCTATTCATTCCTTTTCTCTCCAAAAAATCACTTTCCTTTATATATATATATATATATATATATATATACTTTTAAGGAATTAAATATGCAAGATGCATAGGACATAATCATTCTCTGCCCTCTAAGAGTTTCTCAGTATTGGCATTGGAAATGGGGAAACACATAGATTCAATTATAAAACAAACTAGAGGGATGTGTGTCAGAATCTACTGCACATGTTGATCCCATGGCCATCTTGTTAAAAATGCACATTCTGATTCATTATGTCTGGACAGGGCCTAATTTTCTAAAAGAACTGAGGTGAAGTCCATGTCGTGCCCTGCTTTTCTGTGGCTCATAATCTAAGGAGACATTTTTACATGGTTGGGGAAAAACAAAACAAAACAAACCGAACCAAAGAAGAATGCCATTGTTTGACAATTGCATATTCTATAAAATTCAAACTTCAGTGTGTAAACAATGTTTTATTGGAACAGTCACCCCCGTCGGGTTGCACCTTGTCTATGGCTGCTTTCCCAGTCAAGTCAGGGTTGAGTGGTTGTAATCAGTAGTAGTTTGTGGCAGCAAAGCCTAAAATACTTACTAGCTGCCCAAAGTATGTCTATCCTGTGTGTAAGGTTATACGGGATTTCAGGAGAGAGGGAGATACCACTTCCTGCTGCTGGACTGATCAGGAGCAACTTCAAGGAGGAAGGGCATCCTGGTGTGGGTCAGTGGGTGGGCCCTGAGGGGGGCTTTGGGGTGGAAGAAATCCAGCAGGCCTAAGGGCTTGCAGTACAAAAAGCAGGGGCTGTGACTAATATCTCAGTGTTTAAACCTTTAACACCCAGGCCTCTGTCCACACTGCCAGTGGAGGCATCTGATACAAAGAAATCCTCTTCCCGACTCTGAAAGATGAAGCCAACTGGGCAGGAGTATGGCAGATCACCTGAGTATCTGTGAGCAATAATGAAGCCCGCCGTGACATCGGAGGGCATGACCTTGGTGAAGGTGTGAAACATACTGTTTCCCAAAGTTGGGGAATGACGCTGTTCCCCAGGGAGTGTTTGGACATATGTCAGGGTGTTTGGGGTTGTCATAGTAATTGGGGAACAGCTCCTGGAGTTTACTGCATGGGGACCAGGGATGCTGAAGGAGTGAGAAGAGATGCAGAAGCCTATAGTGTTAGGGAAGGTTGAAGGGTCTCTCCTCAATATCAACAGCACCTCTCTGTTAAGAGACCCAGGCTGGGGAGCCTTCTGTGGTATGGGAGGAGCAGAAGTTGAGGAACAAAGAGACCTGATTGAAGAAAATGAAACAACCTACCCAGCTATTGATGAATGGAGACCAAGAAAGAGGTCTATTCAATCATGCTTGGCAGTTAGATAAGAAGACTCCTATCTTTCCCCCCTAATTCTGGGGAAACCAGAATGCCAGCCATGTACAATCCAAAGTGAATCTATGCATTAGGGGATGTTTGCCCAGGAAAGGTGAAATTTGTGTGTAGGGTGAAGGCCGATCACTTTTACTCATAGCTACTTTCAGCCTTAAGCTGTACGGTGGTTGGATTGCTGGCTTTGGAATCAGGAAGAGCTGGGTATGAGTTCCGTTTTCTCTCTTCCTAGCTGGGGGAACCAGAGCAAGTTAAATTTTCTTAGCCCTCATATTCTGACTTGCAAAATGTATTTAGTAAAGGATCATTGTAAGGGTTGATTGAGATAATGTGTGGGACAGGCTTCACACAGTATTGGGGCCCATCCTGGTGCCTAGTAAATGTATTTCCTTATCTCTTTGCTCCAATGAGCACACGCTGATTTCTGCTGCCAACGGTGCTGTTGTCATAGACCAGTTCAGAAAATTAAAAGGGAACCAATTTTAGCTAAATGTGGCGCTGACTGGTGTAAGGCAGAGTTTCTCAATCTCCACACTATTGACATTTGGATGATTCTTTCTGGTGGGGCTGTCCTGTGCCTTGTAGGGTATGAACAGCATCCTTAGCATCTATTCCCTAGATACCAGCATTAGTGCCCCCATTCATGACAATTCGAGCTATCTCTAGACATTGTCAAATGGCAGTATTAGCTTTGTTCAGGAAGCAACTGGTTTAAAGCAAGATAAAAATAAGTTGTGGCTATTTGGGATGAAGGGAGAAATGTGGAATGACTTTGTTTTTGTCTCAACAAAACCCTCCAAACCATAAACCTCTAAACTCTATGGCCTGTGACTGGCACTATCCACCAGGTTTTCACTCAATGCCAGGTCTTTGGAATAGGTAGAGAAAAGACATGGCCCTGTTCTCCAGATACAGACAACGTTATTTATTTATTTATTTATTTATCTATCCAGAGTCCCACTTGGGGAATAAGGTTCTTGGAACTCTGGCCAATCATTCTTGAGTTCTCCAGGCAGGGTTTGCCAAAGGGTCTCTGGAAAACGTGATTGGGTAGCCAAGCGGATGAGATGTGAGAATTTATGCTGGTGTTTACTCTGAAAGTCAGGCCACAGCATGAGCCGACCCTGCCTGCAAAATAAAAATTCCCCACAGTGGGGGAAGGGGGAGTGGATTTATCTCAGGAGACATGGCTTGGTTGACAAGACTGATTATATGGGGTGTGCTGTTTATACCAGTGTAATGCGCTTAGAGCTTAAGGCGGAAGGTGGGTTTTATAAATCAGTAGATAAGTAAAACAAATGCATTGGGTTAGATAGTCCTGCTCCCAGGATAGAGGAGAGACGGGATGGGAAATATAGCTACTCAGTGTAGGAAAATGAAGGGAATTCAATAAAGTCATTGGATTCTCTGTTAAACGATCATTTACTGCCACCACCTAGAGGTTTTGCCACCCCCTCCCACCACCCAAGGCCATGTTCTTGATGAGAAAGTTCTGCAACTTTGTATAAGCATTAGGAACAGGAAGTCACTTATCTTCTCAGCACCAATAGCCCAAAGTGAAGAAATGGAAACACAGAATGCCCCTTGATAAAGGTGGGGAGAAGAAAAGAGACATTTAGGAAGGACGGGAGCAGTGCCAGGTGTTTGATACATACCTCATCTCATGAAACTCCTGTGGACAGGTATTCCCAAACTTGCCTGCTTATAAAAGCCACCAGGCACACTGAGGAATCTGGACAGCTCAGCCCCTCCCTTGGACCACTGAACCAGGCTCAGGGAAAACATGAAAATCAGTATTTTAAATCATCACTTCAGGGGTTTCTAATGATCAGGCTAGTTTGAAAAAACACTTCATTAAGCTGTAATTCATCATCCCCAAGTTATAGATGTGGAGACTGGGCTTTGCCTGACCCCTAATTTTAAATCCTTTTCATGGTTTCATGTTGCCTCCTTAGAAATGACAGGTCCAATTAATACTCAGACGAGATGGGCTTAAAGTTTGTCTCTGCTTTGCATATCAGCTCCTTAGCACTTGGAGAATCAGCGTGGGGGAGAGGACAGAACATACAGGACTGAAGTCCAAGGACTTGAGGGACAGTTCTGCAGTTCATCAGCTTTGTGACCTTGGGTGAGCTATTAAAACTCTCCTGGTCACAGTTTTTTTTTTTTTCCATCTGTAAAATGTTTTTTTTTTTTAAAAAAAGAGTACGTGCTCCAGCTACCTCAGATTCATTGTGTGGATCGAATGAGATAATGAACTTGAACGAGTTTTGCCAATGGTAAAGCCGCCTGGGAGGTCTTCACATGATTGAGTCCTGATAAAGTGGAGGCTGAGTTATCTATGTAATCAGTTTCTTTTGGTGTGTGTCATTCTATAAAGCTCTGAAATTTCCTTCTCATCTTTCGATCACTTCCCTTTGTGTGGTCAATGCGAGGACAAGAAATTCACATTTATTGACAGATGATTTTTTAAAGGAGGAAAAAGTGTTCCCTATTGAAGGTTCCTACTCAATCAATGTAAGAAACTCCAGGGCAGCCCACCCTCCAAAGACAGGTGTCCTTTTGTTCTGAAACTCCAGATATATGACAGCAAATACGCCACTGGATTAAAATAGATTCCTGAATATTACCAGGCCACCATGCTCTAATCAAGGATGGCCCACATCATGAGAGGGCGCCCTCTAGTGTCTGAGACTGTCAGTGCACCTTCAAACTCCAAACTTGTGTCCCACCCCTGGTAGGCAGAGTCCCTGCTTCCCAAAGAGGCCCATGTTCTAATCCCTGGAGCCATGTGTTATCTCACATGGAAAAAAAGGAACTCTGCCGAAGTGAAAGGAGCTTGAGATGGGGAGATTATCCTGGATTTTCCAGGGGAGATCAATGTAATCACAAGGATCCTTATGAGTGAGAGAGGGAGGGAGGAGTCAGAGATGATGTGACGTCCAGAGGGAGGTTAGAGTGACGTGGCATGGGAAAGGCCCAGCCTTCCACTGCTGGCTTTGAGGATGGGTCTTCCCTAGAGCTTCCACAGGAATGAGACCCTACCGGCACCTCGATGTTAACCCATTTTGAATTTCTAATCTCTGGGGCTAAAAGATAATGAATGTGCCTTGTTTTAAGCCATCAAATTTGTGGTGATGTCTTACAGCAGTTCACCCCCCTCTTTCAATGAGGTGCTGCTTATCAATGTTGGTTGCTTGCTGGTGAAGGCTGGTCCCCAGCATTGCAGGACATCAAGTGTCCTGCAGGCACTAACTGCCAGCCTCCCTCCCAAGTCATTGTGGCCACCTAAAATATGCCCATACATTCCAAAATGTCCTGTGAGGGCTGACATTGCTCTGGTTGAAAAGAACAGCTTATCTGGTGGGGACATCATATGCTGAAGATGCCAAATGTATGTTTGATCTCCAGAAAAGTCCTTGACGATTAAGCCAGAGATTGTTGGAAAATGCACTTGCTTGATTACAAATACCCAGAAGCATGCCAGTGTGAGCCATTTATTAAACAATTGGGATTTGGGGGTCTTGCAGATGATGAGGAGAGCGACATTCAGAATTGGAGCCTGCTAATCATTAGAGTTACTTTCTCATTGCCACGGTCAGGACAGGAGGGGAAGCCTCAGTTCTGGGAGTTGGGAGGGAATGCGAGGGTATCACTGTGTCCTCTGGGCAAAGAAAGTAAACAGACCCGATTCCAGCCCCTCCTGTCTCTTCCTGCCTCCGCAAAGCCGCCAGGTACAGCCACTCTGTGTTATTGATGCTAATGACCCACGTAATGGCCCTGCAAGAAGGATTTCAAATCTGCAAATGACAGCTTTTGCAGGCACTGCGAATCACTGAGCCTTGAGATCAAATGCAGAGGGGCCCAGATCATTGAAGGGCTTGGGATAATAGATGATAAAATGCAGTTTAATGTGGACAAATGTGGAATAATATGTCTTGGAACAAACAATCAGCAGGAGGAACAGCTGCTAAATGAATTGGTTTGCATTACACTGACCAGGGAATAGAAATGGCCATGAGGAGCAGCCACACAGTTGACAAAGGCACGGCTGGAGGGGCTGGTCCCCACTGTTGGAAAAGAGCCCCAGAAAAGCCAAGGGGAAGAGAATGGCCAGGGGTACTCTTGCCTTAGAGGTGCCCAGTATTCCACAAAGAGGAATAAGAACAGCCCTGACCATTGCTTTTGGTCTCCTTGGCCGGCTCCTCTGCTCAACCTTCAAATGTTAAGGTGCCCCAGGATTTGAGGGTGCCCAGGACTTGGAGGTGCCCTACCTGCTTGGGCTGTGGCCACCTCTTCTCCAGGCTCATGATCTCTCCAGAGACTCTCAGTCAGTTCTTGTCTTTAAATATCGTCTCTATCCTGAGGACACCCAGAGTCGAATTTTCACTAACCTCTTCTAGAACTAGACCAGTGGGCTGCCTACGTAACAGAGTCACCCGGAGGATATGTCTCAAAATCCCCAAATCTAACTCTAGGCCAGTTAAGACAGGATCAATGGGGGTTGGGGACACCCAGGCATAAATTTTAATGTGGAAGGTCACTCCCATGTGTAACTAGGTTTTACCCCATTGCCTCCTTAATCTCTCTCCTTGGGTGTATATTGGTGTCTCTAACTTAATTTGGGCAAACACACTTCCTGATCCTCATTCCACACCTGGTCCTCTCCAGTCTTCTCCTAATTGTTCAAGCCCCAAATCTAAGACTGGTTCTAGTCTTGTTTTTCCTCTCACTATCCACATCCAACCTACCACAATGTTCTTTTGGCTCTAACTGGGAAACATCCAACATCATCCCACCATCAAGCTTAACCTGGACCACTGCCAAGTCTTACTCCTTCTTTACTTAGATTTGGTTTTCCCTCTCTTCCCTTCTCCTGTGATCTCCAAAGTGATCTTAATGAAACCAGGCCATGTCACATCCCTGTTTAATACCCTCCAAGGGCTTCCAGCCCACTGTTCTCTGAACTCCCAAAGCCCTCCATCTCTTCTCCATCTTACCTTTCCAACCTCGTTTTGTACCCGTCGCTCCCTTATCCATCAGGCCCAGCAATTCTGACCTAAAATATATCAAGCTCATTTCCAACTTTGGAATTTCACACATTTTGTCTGCCTAAAGCATACATTTCTTGATCTTTACAGGGCTCACTTGGTTCTGACATTTAGATCACACCATAAATGTCATCTTGGAGAGGTCGTTGTTAGTTATCCGATACTAGTCACTTATCAACATGAAGTATTTTCTTGTTGGTTACATTATCAGCCTTCACTAGAATATAAATTCCAAGAAAGAGGGATACTGTCTATTTTGTTCACATCTGAAGTCTCAGTGTCTGATACAGAGTTGGATACACAAGAGATGTATAATCAATTTATGTTGAATGAATGAATGCATTTTGTCAAAGAAAGCCAGCCTCAGAGACTCTGCCTTAAGATTTTCTATTGATGGTGATTGAACCCTATGGCCTGTCCCAGTAGTTTCCAGATCCCTGTACAGAGCCAAGTTTATGTCAATTCAAAGGTGAAATGAAAGCAAAAGAGGTCTTTGTGTTTCTTTCAAATTTAAACAACTTGCCTACACTTCGAGATCATTTCCTTCCTGCTCTGTGTGTGTGTGTGTGTGTGTGTGTTTTGAATGTCCTGGCTTTAATAAAATACTGTTGATAATATATCACAAGATATTTGTGCTTTTTTTTTTTTTAAAAAAGGGTCCTTGACAAAAGATGAAATGTGATAACCCAATGTTTCTCAATTTTTTAAAGATTTTGTGGTCTCTAACCTCCAAGAATAACCACTGATGACCCTAACTTTTTAATATTTACCCCCCCTGTATAGCTCCCTCTCATGCTGAATAGAGTTGAAACCATAAAACCAAGAGGATATTGAATAAATGACAGTGTGTGACTTCCAAGACTACAGCATACAACAGTGCAGCTTCCCCTTTTGCTCTTCTGGATCACTTGTTCAGGGTAAAGACAGCTGCAATATCATCAGGATGCTCAAGTAGACCATGGAGAAGGGTGTGGGGTTAAGAATGGAGGTCTCTGGCCATCAGACAGAGCTGACTTGCCATCCATATGAGCCCCACCTTGGAAGTGGACCCTCCTCCCCGGTGAAGCCTTCGGGTGACTGTAGCCCCAGGTGAAATCCCACTGCAAAAACAATACTCATCTGAGCCATGCCCATATTCTTGACCCATGGCAATGGTGAGATAGTAAATGTTTATGGATTTAAGCCATTAAGTTTGGAATATTATGCAGTAATGGATAACTTACACATTGACATTGACTCATAAAAAGCCTAAGGACCTCTGCATTGCTCTCATCCATTCTGAATCGTGGTTTTCACCATTGAACAGCTGAACCACTAAACCTCTTTAAACTTAAGCTTCCTTATCTATAAATTGGGAACAATATTCATCCCTACTTAAATGAGATGATGCCTGTGTTTAGAACTATTATTAGTTTTCATGTACGTTATTCTTTATCACAATTCTTGCTTTATATTATTCTCATGGGCTATTTAATGCCTTCATAACTTTGCCTGTCATGTACCATTTTCTCTGCCTGAGTTGCATCCCTTCCCCCATTCACCTGCAGAACTGGAAGATCCAGACCTACTACGAGGATCTCACCCTCTGGTTCCTTCCCTGACCATCCTAGAAGAGCCCGTCCTTCCTTCTCTTGTCACTTTATTCTCATCTGTATCATAGCTCTTTTTACTGTGTATTGTAATTTATTACTTACAAGTCCATCTCCTCTGTCAGATGTAATCATAACACTTATTTGGCCTTACGGTGGGCCAGGTACCATCCTAACACTTTTACTGGTCATTCTCACAATGGGTCTACGAAGCAGGTGCTATTATTATTTTCTCTGTATTTTATAAGAGAGGAAACTGAGGCACAGAAAAGTAAAACCCCAGCATTTCAGTCCCTGAGGCCGTGGTCTTAAACATATTATCAAGCCACTCTAGGTAGAGTGAGCCTCTGGTGACAGTGACCCTGGATTACTTATGCCAGACCTCCGGTACCCACTAGAGGTTTTTTGAACATGGGAAACTTGCAATCAAAATTACAGCTATTTTTTATCTGCTATATAAAGACACCATGCTTGGAAGTTTATAAAGCAGGGTTTTTGTTAAGTCCCCATTTACAAAGGAGAACCCTAAGGCTTAGAGAGACAAAGCTCATGTAAGACTCCCAGTGTCCTCAGAGCAGTCAGAACTGCTGTCCATTCTCTTTTCATGGCATCAGAGGGTCCCCATTATCTTAGAATGAATGAAGAAAGACAGGATGGATTACCACCTGTCATAAAAATGGTGGAGAGATGATTGATCCATGTGTACTTATTTCTATCTTGAGATTAATACAATTTTTCTTTAATTTTTTGTACCAGGGATTGAATCCAGGCACATTTTACCACTGAGCCACATTTCAGCCCTTTTTTAAGTCTTTTATGCTGAGACAGGGTCTTGCTAAATTGTTTAGGGCCTTGATAAACTGCTGAGGCCGGCTTTGAACTTGCAATCCTCCTGCCTCAGGCTCTTGAGTCACTCGGTTTACATGCATGTGCCACCCTGCTCAGCTGAGATGAATACAGTTTTAAATAATAATGGGATGATACAGACATGAGGAAATGACCTCACAAGAAAGAGGATATTGGCTTTGTGACGCATGACTTTTCCTTTTATGTGAACTACTGATGGCCACTGACAATTTTCAGCACATGCCCTGACATTCTCTGGACGTTCTGAGTTGTCACCACCTCCCACACACCCTGTGGTACCCACTCAGCCTCCCTCCTTCCCTCCCTTCCTCTCTTCTATTCTTTTTCTTTCTCTCTCTTTACTTTTCCCCTTCCTTCTTTCTCTCCCTTTCACATTATTTTGAACAGTCAAATAATATATATATATATATATATATATATATATATATATATATATATATATATAATGTCTATATTGTTTTTAAATATGTATACATCCTGGAATGACTAAGTTGAGCTAATTAACACATGCATAACCTCACACGCTGATTATTTATTATTTATTTATTTGTGGCAAGAGCACTTAAAATCTACTCTCAGCAATTTTCAAGAACACAATACATTATTAATAACTATGGTCACCATACTGGACTTTGGCTCTCTTAAACTTTATTCCTTCTCTCTGACTGGAATTTTGTACACTTTGATAAACATCTTCCCACTCTCTCCACCTCCCAACCTCTTGGAATCACCTTACTCTCTACTTCTGAGTTCAATGCTTTTAGATTCCGCATGTAAGTGAGATGATTTGGTGTTTGCCTCTCTGTGCCCAGTTTGTTTCATTTTAACCGAATATTAGTTCTCTGGGTTCATCCATGTTGCTGCAAATGAGAGGATTTTCTTATTTTTAAGGCTGAATAGTTTCCCATTGCGTTTCTCCATCTCATTTTTTTTTAAATCCATTCCTCTGTTGACGGACACTTGGATTGATCCCTTATCTTGGCTATGGTAAATAATACTGCAATGAATGTGGGAATACAGATGTCTCTCTAATATACTCACTTAATTTCCTTTGGACGAATACACATTAGTGGGATTGCTGAACTTCTGGAGGTTCTAATCTTAATTCAAAAAAATTTTTTTGTGTAGTTATAGATGGACAACAGGCATTTGTTTTATTTTCATATGGTACTAAGGATCCAACCCAGTGCCTCACACATGCTAGGCTAGCTCTTTTCATTTTCAGAAAAGCCTCCACACTGGCCTCCATGGTCACTATATTAATTGACTATTTTGACTATTCTTGTCCATGCTTTTAGGTTCATATCTAAAAAAATCATTGCCCACATAAATGTCTGGAAGGTTTCTCCTATGTTGTCTTCAAGTAGTTTTACAGTTTTGGGTACTACCTTTAAGTCTTTGGTATATTTTGAGCTGATCTTTGCATACAGTGTGAGACAAGGGCCCGGGTTCACTCTTCTGCATGTGGTTATCCAGTTGTGCCCAGTCATGGAAGGAAGCGACTGTTGTTTTGCTGTTGTGTGTTCTTGGCACCTTTGACACCCTTGCTTTCATACTGGCTTAGTCATTTTCAAATATTGCTAGGGGAAAAAAAAAAGACGCCAAAAAACCCAACCCACAGGAATGCTTAGAAAATAAAATGTGGCTCTCAAAACTTGATCTAAAAGTGTGCATGTTTGTTTCTTATGTTTTGGCTCTGGGGAATAGTTTAGTAAACCACAGGATCTTGACTTTTAATCCATGGGCATGGGCAAGTGTCTAACAGGGGCTTCTTAAAAGGCAATAATGCAGCATAATGGAGTAAGCATGCTGCGAGCATTGGACTTTCCCATCACCTATGTGCTATTCCATGCAGGAAAATTAGTTTAAATGCTCTGCACCTCTGTCTCCTTATCTGTAAAGTCAGGATATTCATATGTGTTTCACCATGAAGATTGAACATACATGAAGTCCTGCCTAGTCTGAACCTCTCATTCTCCTCTGAGCTTATATCCTATAATACCCTCCCCACCACGCACTCCTCTCTGGCTGTGTGGGTTTCCTGCCACTTCTGAAATTCGTCAAGCAAGTGCCTGCCTCAGGGCTCTTGGCACCAACTCTTCCTTTATTCATTTTTTCAAACTCTTCTCCCTTGGATGCCCCATCACCCACCATTTTGAGTTTGCTCCCAGGCCCTCTTCTTGTTTAGGACTGTTCTACTCCCCTAAATAATCCCCTACCCTACTCCTGCTACCCTTGAGACTCCTTGCTTTACTTATTCTTCTTTCCATAACAATGACCTCTCCTTGCATGCCAGATATTGCTTTTATTATTGATTACTTATTTTCTATTGCTAGAAGGTAAGCCACATGAGGACCAAGATCTTTGGGCTTACACACTGATGTATTCCTAGCAACCGGAGCAGAGTCTGGCACACAGAAGGTGCCCCATCAACAACTATTGAATGAATAAATAAATGCATGCATGAAAACACTCAGTGCAGGGTCTGGCATACTGTAGGCAGCCAATAAATCTAGATGTCGATAAATCAGTAAATCTAGATGTCAATAAATCTTGGTTGTCTAACCTGGACACCCCAAGGCTTCTTCCTCCTGAGGTGATGCTTATTTAAATGCTACAATTTTACAATTGGCCAACCCTGCACACCTGCAGGATGTAATCCACCTTCTTCACCATGGTCATGTCTTCCCCAGTGAGTGAGAAGACCCTCAGGGGCCCAGGTGACCAGTTGGCTTCAGTTCTCCAGCTGGGACTTGCAGCAGCCCCGTAGGAGACTGGAAGTCTGTGGAGGTGCCCGTAGCACCTCACCTCGAGGGTGCTGTCCTGGTGGATGCTGCTTGGCAGCCTCCCTCCTGGGCACGGTGGATGCTGCTATTGCTGCTGCTGTGGTCCCTGCCCTCACTTCTGACTGCTGTCCCAAGATCTTCCTAGAAACTCAGAAAAATTTTCCTTTCTGCCACCCTCCACGCCCACAGCTCAACCTCAAAGTGAAACAGCACGTGCTCCAAGCCTTCAGTTATCAGTACTGGACAAAGGACATGATCCTGCCCTCTATTTTCCCCTTTCAGCTTTATTTAGGTATATTTAACAGCAATTGGATTATGTAAAGTATACAACTTGATGTTTTAATATTTGTATTCTTTGCAAAATAATCACCACAATCCAGCTGATTAATTAAAATGCTTTTCTCCATGCAGAGTGACCATTTTCTTCCCTTTCTCTCTCTCTCTCTCTCTCTCCTCTCTCTTTCTCTCTCTCTCTCCCCCTCTCCCTCTCCCTCTCCCTCTCCCTCCCTCTCTTTTCCTTTGAGAACATTAAGGATCTACTCTCATGGCATGTTTCAAACTTACAACACAGTACTGTTAGTTTAATATATTGCAGTAGGGTAGATCCCCTGAACTTTTTGATTTTGCACAAGTTAAACTTTGCACCTTTTAACCAACATCTCCTCATTTCATTTCCCTGCCATCCCTGATAGCCACCACCTACTCTTTGTATGAATTTGATGATTTTTATACTCCACATATAAAATAAGTGAGGTGGTACAATACTTGTCTTCCAGTATCTGCCTTATTTTACTTAGCGTAATGTCTTACAAATTCATCTAAATTGTCACAAGAGGCAGGATTCCCTTATTCTTTTAAGGCTGAATAATATTCCCCAACTCTCCACCACGACAACTTAACCATTCACTCATTGAGAGACATTTATGTTGTTTCCATATCTTGGTTATTGTAAATATTTCTGCAATGAGCATAGGATATAGATATCTCTTTGAGATACCGACTTCATTTTCTTTGAACATATACCCAGAAATGGGACCGCTGGATCATAAACTAGTTCTATTTTTAATTTCACGAAGGATCTCTATATTTTTTTCAGCTTCTTTTGAACCAGCTTCTTCTTTCATCCTGAAGCCGACCAGTTTAGGAAAATGCCTGTCTGTCAGCAGCCGGGTCTCTGGTTCCCCACACCCAGTCTTTGCCTAGAGTCAGCCATGGCGTTGTTCCTGAGCTTATAAAACCCAAACCAGTCGTCATTCAAAGCAAACAAGCAAACAAAAAAAGCATCATAGAAGAATCAGAGGACTTAATTGGTTGCAGGTTGGTCGATGACTGTTCCTTTTGGAGGTCCAGTTCTGTATGACAAGGTTACTTGCATGACCCAACAGATGGTTCCTGGGAAGAGGACATGGCTAATCTTGTTACAATGAAATCTATTAAATGAAAAATTCTCCCCAGCAGATGTGTGCGCCATTTCCTTCCCACGTGAGGCTCAGTCTCTTCATGAGATGGTGGTTTGTTAGTATTTATAGGTGAACACTTGCAGGGTGACTAGGGGCTGACTGTTATTAGTATTAATTACAATCACTTGCATTTGTCGAGTGCTTTTATGCTTTTTCAATAATGCTTCCACAGATGTTCCCTCATTGGATTCTTGCAGCTTCCCCATGCAAAGAAACCAGAGTCGAGGGCCGTGAATTCCAGAAAGGCATGCATGCAAGGTGTTTTCCTTCCTTCTTTCTAAGGTCTCAAGATAAGTTTGCATCAAGACTGTGGTCAGAGGGACCGGCCTTTGGGTGGTGGCCTGTGGGCCGTGTGATGCTGTGGGAAGATCTAGCTTTTCTGCTAATCAGAGGATGTCCTTGAAAAACTGGTGCAGGTCCCTGTCAAGGAAACGCTCTCAGCTGGCTCGTTACAGTGGCCCCCTAGCAGGTCTCCTTGCTTCTGACCTTGCCTGCTTCCATCTGTCCTCCAGGCAGCAGCCAGAGTGAGCACGCTAAATCACATCTCAGATCATGTCACTGCACCACTCGGACCCCTCCTGAAGTCCCCCAGCCCGCTCTGAGGGAGTGTGGAATGCTGGTCGTGGCCTGCAAGCCTCCCTGCCCCCCGAGACTGGCTGCACTGTCATCCCTGACTTCTTCTCTCACTTCCACTCGCTCACATTTTGGCCACCCTGGCCTCCTTGGTGCTTCCTGGACATGCCCCAGCCCCCGAGGGCCTCCCTGGCACCTGCTTCCTCTGCCTGTCACGTTCCTTGCCCAACTCTGCTTGGCTGGCGCATCTGCTGCTTTCAATTTGCTCACATCTCACCTTCTGGATGGTGCCTGTCCTAACTACTCAGTCCTCCCCTCCTGCTCAGCTCCTCCTTCCTTCTCCTTCTCACTCTGCTCTCTGTATTACTTTTCTCTATAGGGCTTAATATGCAGTATGTATCAGGTTCCCAAAGCTGCTGTAACAAATGACCACAAGCTGCTTGGATGACTTAAAGCCTCAAAATTTTACTCTCAGAGTTCTGGAGACTAAGAGTCTGACATCAAGGTGCAGGCAAGGTTGGATTCTTTTGGAGCTTCTGAGGAAAGAACTGTTCCTTGGCCTAACTTTTGACAATTGCCGGGAATCCTTAGCATTCTATCTCTCTGTGTGTGTGTGATTGTGTGATATTGTGTGTGTGTGTGTGTCTGTCCAAATTTCCTCCTTCATAAAAGGAAACAAGCCATTGGATTAGGGCCCACACTAATCCAGTATGACCTCATTTTATCTTGATTGAGAACATCTGCAAAGATCCTGCTTCCAAATAAGGTCACATTCACTGGTGTTGGGTTTAGGACTTTAATGTATCTATTAAGAGGACACAATTCAACCTATAACACTATAAGCAATATTTTTAAAAATTATTTTTCTTGTTTCTTGTTTATTTCCTTCTACTGAATAAGCTCGGTGAAGGCTGGAATTTTGTTATATGGACCAGGTGGGTCCCAAGATACTCAGCAAATGTCAACTAACTTCCTTCAAATTCTTCATCCTTTAAATATCATTTATATCTCCAAATGATAGTCTCATAATAGCTAATTCTCAGTGATCTACCCATATTTGGGAATTGGCTAAGAAAGTAATTTCACAGTCATTTTTAGCATGTTTCCAGAAGAATCCTATTTTGACAAATTAGAACTTCTATTAGAGGGTCCAGGTTGCATTCAATTCCATTTTCACCGAGGCTCCCACAGCCTACAGGTTAGATGACTTGAGCCAAAGCTCTTAGATGTGTTGTCTTCACTAGAACCTCTTCCTTCTGTGGACCTTGGGGTCATTGTGCCCACCTCTGGCCACTCCCCCTGCTGTGGGGCTTGCCTTCATCTTGGTGGTTTGCATAGATGTCACAAACTTCTCCTCAGACCACAGAACCATCAGAAGGGATGGTGGCAATCATTCATTTATGCACTCCATAATAGTTATCTTGAGCACCTACTATGTGCTAGGCATTGTGAGTTTCCCCGTCTATGCCCTTTATGCCTCACAGCACTCTGCAAAGCAGACTTGTGGTCCTTGCATTCCAGATGACTGTGTCCCAGTGGTGGGGACACCAACTCTACAAGAATCTGTCTCCTTTCAGCTTTTGGAATTTCTCCTTCCCTTTGACCTTTGACCTTCAGCCAGATGACCAGGCTGATATCATCTCTGGATTAGTGCATTATCCCAGTGGGTCTCTCTCACTCTGCCTTAGTGAGTGCTCCTTTTGTAATACACACTCCTAACATGATCCAGTTTGGGGTGTGCCATGTCTACTCTGCCCAATTGGCAGAGGGCATGAAGCTCAGAGAAGTGAGGTGACTTTCTCCAGTTCATATAGTGGAGAAAGTGGCTGACAAGGACTTGAGTGAGGTCCCTCATCGAATGCTCTAAAGTCAAAAAGGAATGTCCATTTGGCCTGAACTAAACTTTTGGTAACATTCCCTGTATAGAGTAGGTGATCAACAAATGTTGCTAGATGACAAACAGGTTTTCTTTGTTCATTAGTTACAATGATTACCTTCTGAATAACTACAGCTAGGAACTCATCCCATTTGGAATATCATTGTCACTGATAGAAAACTGGGCATGTCCCTAGAGGATATGAGTCCACATACTGGGGTGGCAACGGTTTAGACTCTTATTTTCTCTCTCTCTCCTTGTTTATCAAATGGAATGAGCCCTCATTCTCCCAAAACAGTTGTGAGGAGTCGATGGAAGGATATTTGCCAAGGTTCTATTTTCATAATCATCCTTGAGCCATTTTCCAAGCACCGCCCAGGCCTGTCACTGGAGAGAATATTTCATCTGCATTCCATGCAGACTCCTCCCTTAATGGGGTGTGTGGGGTGAGCAGGAGTAGTGGGGTGGCCAAGGCTGAGCTCCCGAGGAAACACTTAGGAAACTGGGCTTTCTGCCATTCCAAGAAGCAAATCTTTATGGTGACCTAATTAAAGTTTTTAAAATTCAATTTGAACAGTTAGCAAGCTAGGCTCCTTTCCAGGAGAAATAAGGAGACAGTGCATGACCTAGCTGATCCCGTGCTGCCTGCCATCCCAAACAACTGCTCTGGGGTTATCGGCTTCTTTCAGGGTCTACGGCTGCCAGGGAACTGACTTGGGTCAGGAGTGGTGTCCTCTGGAGCCACACTGATGTCATGGCCCAAGAGTGGTTGCCAGGACTAGAGGACATGAATTTTAGGAAAGAAGGTCACGAAGTATGGTTCTCACTAAGGGAACAATCATGTGTCTTCCAATTATTTCTGTGGAAGTTTGTGGATCGTAGAAGAAAGTATCTTTCCAAATCCATCATCCATCCATCCATCCATCCCTCAATCACCCATCCAAAATACATTGAGAACCCATTTCCTCCAAATGCTGGAAATACAATATTAATACAGCACAGTACTTGGAAGGAGCTCAGTTTCCATGCAGATGCAGATAACTGAAACAATGGGGACAAGTTCAAGGTTTTACGTCAAATGACCCGAATGTGAGTCTTGAATGTAGTTATCGGCCCTGTGGTCTTGGGTAAGTTACTTTTTCCTAAGCCACTCTTTTCCTTCATAAAACAACGTGACTGGACTAGAGAAACGCTCTCCCAGATCTCTCCCAGGTCAGGCACGCTGAGTGTCCAGGCACCTTCAGTGTAAAATGTGAACGTCCTGTGAATGCGGAGGGGGCCATAATTGTTAGCGGTCTCTTCTATCCACCCGCCCTTCCCATCTGTCTCCTGCTGAATGGGCAGAGTCGTCCCCACAAAGGTGAGCTTGTTGCATCCCTCTTCTCACCCACCCCTCTAGTGGTGGACTCCCATCCCTCTTAGGCTAAAGACCATCTTTATCTTAAGGAGGTCTTATGGACCTTCTCAACTGTCCACCTCATTTTGCATCAAGCCCCAACTTGCCTTCTTTGCCACTAAACCTTGCCATAGTCCTCTTCCAAGGCCTCTATCTTTGAGCATCCTCTACCCGGGGAGGATTACTGCTCCTTCACATGGCAGCTGCTCCACCATTTCTTCAGGGACACTTCTGCTCACCTCCCAGGCAAGGCCTGGCCCCTCTGTGATAGATACCCATAGACCAAAGGGTCTCCCTTTACAGCACACACCTCCCTGAATCCTAACAAAGGGTCCTTGGGCCCAGTGTCTGACTGCCCCACCGGCCTCTCTGCCTCATGAGGGCAGGAAGTCTGTTTCCTCACCCCTGCTTTCCTCCAGACAGTGCCTGACAGGCAGGAAGTGCTCAGTAAGCATTTTGCGAACAAATATGGAGAATTGGGTTGATGCTGTAGGCTGACAAATATGCATTCCCCCACACCTGGGGACGAGCCAGGGGGTTTCCTTAAAAGAAAGCCACTCATTGGTTGCCAGCTTGCTGCACACAGGAGCAAGGTCCTGTCCTAACCTCATCAAGGGCTCGGGGTAGGGGTGGAGGGCAGTCTCTCAAATCTCCAGGGGGAGGACTCCTGTGAACCCAAGTGGATGTGACATCAGCTGTAACTCTGAGACTTCCAACATGGAGCCAGCGATGAGGCCACGGCTGAGCCTTTAACAGAGGCTTCAGGTGACGCATGGGAAAGGATGCAGATGGAAGGCCGGGGTCAGAACTTGACTGGGGCCTTGCTGTCCAATGCAGGGGCTGGTTCAGTCCAGAAAGTTGGTTAAGTAGCTTAAAACACCTTCAAGAGTTTCAAGACACCATTGTTTTTCTTGCCCTTGGTTATACACAAACAAAACCCCCAAACAACACTTTGAAGCGCATCCTGGGAGCATCATAGTGGAGAGCCCGCGTCTGCAGCCAGCCAGGTCTGGCTGAAGTCCCGCTTGCTGCAGAGATGCTGCGTGTCAGGGGGCTCTTTGCTTTGAGCCTTGGTCTCCTCCCATCCGAGGATCACAGTATGCTTCCCATGGGGCAAGAAGAGGAAATGGCACAGGCTGGGTGTCCTCTGGGTACCCCACAAATGGAAGCTGCTGTTAGTGAGCTGAGTTACTCCCTTTGTCGTAATTCTGTGCTTGCTTAAAGATCCGCCTGGTCTGCATCTGATTGGTGAGTGGACCCATTTGTCAGCAAGGGCTGCTCCTTTCCGTGGCCCTGAACTTTGGCTCCTCTCTTTGCTCCCCTCGGCACAGGGGTCCGTCAGCATCTGCAGTTGGCTCTCTCTTTCTCAGTGTGTCCAGCATCCAGCTGCTTCTCTCTCACTCCACAGCTACAGCCCTGGGCTAAGCCGCCAGCGTCTCCTCCCTAGCTGGCTGCAGTGGCTTCCTGAGTGGACTTCCTGCCCATGCCTTTGCCTTCCTGTGTCTTTGGGCACCACGGCCAGAATGAGCCTGCTGAAACCTAAATCTGAGGGTGCCACTCCCCTGTTTGAACACAGCTCTGATGGCCTCTGTGACACTTAGAGTGAAGGCCAGACCCAGATCCCATCCCCCACCAACCTTCAGGATCTGCTGCAGCCAAACTTTCTGACCCCCCCACTCTTCCCTCCCACAGGACTTCCAGCTACACTTGCCACTCCCAGGGCCTGCTCCTGCCCGAGGGGAGGCCTCTTCCCCAGATACCTTCGAGATGGCCTCCACGGTTCGGTTCCTTCCGGTCGTTATTCACACATCAGGTTCTCAGCGAGGCCCTTCCTGACTGCTTTATTTAATGTTGCAATTCCCACACCCCACTGGACACTCCCTGGGTGCCTTGATCTCGTAGAAGCCACATGCAGGCGTTTAATACTTACCCTATGAGTGAATGAATGGTCAGCCCCATTCTTGGGAAATGGGTGCCTTTTGTGACAAGATAGTCTTCTGCTTAGGTGGAGTGACTTAGGACGTCTTGAGTTCACGATGGTGAGAAAATACACCAATGTGCATATGTTCATCCCGGCTTTTCCTTTTAAGTGCAATAGTCAATAAATTTCAAGAGGTATTCAATACTCTATGATCAAACGGGCTTTGTGTGAGATGATTTTTCCCTACCATAGGCTAAGGCAAGGGTTCTGAGCAGGTTTTAAGGTAGGCAAAGCCAAGCTAGGATTTGATGGGCTAAATGCATTTTTGTTTTTATAATGGGTTTATCGGGATATGTACGATGAGTGCCTCTGAATGCTTGGAAACTTCTGGATTGTAAGGTTGGCATGAGCCAGACTACCGGAGGAGTCTGCACTTGACAGAGAGATTGTGCTACAATCAAACTGCCGAATCCTCTGGGCTGCAGAATCAATCTTGGACCTTCGATGTCCCTGATACCTGCTCAAGCTTCAGGTACATTTTCACCAGAGTGGAGAATGAGCCAGACTGTGATAGGGTATAAATATGGGGCCAGTCACCTCCTGAAGGTGAATGAGCTCCCTCAGTCACCAGAAATAGCGCTTGGTTCCCTGAGGCAGACACACACTTGCTTGATGTGAATCAATAGCCAAGACAGACAAGAAGCAGCAAGTCCTGTGCTGGCCCTCTTTGTCCCCAGGCAAAGGAAAGGAAATTTGATGGGTATTTCTCATGCTCTTCTCCTTCGGCAGAAAAATGGAATCCCTTCTGGAAGACTGAGGGTCCAATTGGAGGCTGTACCTTCTTTCTGTTTGGAAGAAGAGTTGTTTGGTGCTGATGGGGAAACCAGAGGCAGCTCAGAGGAAGAGGGGAATCCTCCTGCTGGTTCTAGAAGAATTCTTAGCCTCCTTCATGTCAGACACGTGTTGGTGGAAGGAACAGCTGCTGGGGATCCATGCTGTGTAGGACACTCGTGGGAACATTTCGAGCAGGACACCTACCCAGCAAAGAGCTAGGGGTAGAGGTGAGCAGAAAACAGCACCATCACAGAAGGATCTCCAAAGACACACACTCTCTGTGCTGCTTCTAGTTCTTCCAATCAGATTCCACTGAGGACAAATATATTATCTAGATGTTTCCCCAGGGGAGACTAGAAGAGCCATGGAGCCTCCACTGTGGCTCGACAGTGAGGTGGGAGGGCACAGGCACAGGGTGGTGTGGCATTGCCTGGCTGGTCTCATGGCTGTGTGCCTGAGAGGGCTCATGGAAGCATAAAACTTGAAAAACCCAGACTGCTACAGGATTTCCAGTGTCAATATGCCTCTTGTGATATACATTGGCTATATAAATTTGTTGTTGTTGATAAAAAGTTTGTTTTGCATCCTCATGTTGAGAAGCTCAAAGCAGAAAATGATGGTTGCCTCTGGCATAAGTGCCTTTTCCCCAGGTGTCCTGAGTACTGATTCTGATCACATGAAGGACACTATCAAAAATAATAGTAGCTGGGCTGGGGATGTGGCTCAAGCGGTAACGCGCTCACCTGGCATGCGCGGGGTGCTGGGTTAGATCCTCAGCACTACATAAAATAAAGATGTTGCGTCCACTGAAAACTGAAAAATAAATATTAAAAAAAATTCTCTCTCTCTTCAAAAAAAATAATAGTAGCTTAGACTCTAAGGACAGAAGCTCATTTCTTCCCTCACTCATTTCCTTATTCATTCATATCTCCATTTGTTTATTTATTTGTTCATCCATCAAATATATTCTGAACACTATGTATCAAGCATCTGTCTAGCAACAAGTCAACAAGATGAATGAGATTCCTGTTCTCTTAAAGCTTAAATTTGATTTAGAAGACCCCCCCCCACAAAAAAATACTCCACCAGAAAACTTCTAGAACTCATAAACAAATTCAGCAAAGTAGCAGGATATTAAATTAACACCCATAAATCAATTGTGTTCCTGTACACCAACGAGGAATCCCATTCACAATAGCCTCAACAAAAATAAAATACTTGGGAATCAATCTAAGAAAAGAGGTGAAGGATCTCTATAATGAAAACTATAGAACACTAAAGAAAGAAATTGAAGAAGACTTTCAAAGATGAAAAGATCTCCCATGTTCTTGCATAGGCAGAATTAATATTGTCAAAATGGCAGTACTATCAAAAGTGCTATACAGACTTAATGCAATTCCTATTAAATTCCAGTGACATTCTTCATAGAAATAGAAAAAGCAGTCATGAAATTCATTTGGAAAAATATGAGGCCTGGAACAGCCAAAGCAATCCTTAGTGAGAAAAGCAAGGCAGGAGGCATCACATAGCAGACGTTAAATTATACTATAGAGCTATAGTAACAAAACTAGCATGGCATTGGCACCAAAAGCAATATGAAGACCAGTGGAGCAGAATAGAAGACACAGAGATAAACCCACATAAATATAGCTATCTCACTTTAGAAAAAGGCATCAAAAACATACATTGAAGAAAAAATAGCTTCTTCAACAAGTAATGCTGGAAAAAGTGGAAATCCATCTGTAGCAGAATGAATTGAACCCAATCTGTCACCCTGCACAAAACTCAATCAAAGTTGATCAAGAACCTAGGAATTAGACTAGAGACCTTACATCTACTAGAAGAAAATGTAGGTATAAAACTCTAATATATTGGCTCAGGAAATGACTTCCTTAAAAATAATTCTAAAGCACAAGAAGTAAAATCAAGAATCAATAAATGGGATAGTATCTAACTAAAAAGCTTCTTCACAGCAAGGGAAACAATAAAAAAAATGCGAATACAGACGGGAGAAAATCTTTGCCACCTGCATCTCAGATAGAGCATTAATCTACAGGATATATAAATAACTCAAAGTAATTAACACCCCCCAAAACCCAAATAACCCATTCAATAAATGGCAAAGAAACTGAATAGACCCTTCATAGAAAAATAAATATGAATTTTCAATAAATATATGAAAAAAGTGTTCAAGATCTCTAGCAATTAGAGAAATGAGAATTAAAACTACACTGAGATTCCATCTCACTCCAATCAGAATGGCAATCATCAAGAATGCAAGCAACAGTAAGTGTTGGCAAGGGTGTGGGGAAAAGGGATACTCATACATTGCAGGTGGAACTGCAAATTGGTATAACTACTCTGGAAAGCAGTATGGAGATTCCTCAGAAAACTTTGAATGGAACCACCATTTAACCCAGTTGTCCCACCCTTTGGCATACACCCAAAGGACTTAAAAATCAGCATCCTACAGTGAGGCAGCTACATCAATGTTTATAGCAGCTCAATTTACAGTAGCTAAGCTATGGAACATACCTGGGTGCCCTTCAACAGATGAATAAAGAATATGTGGTATATATACACAATGGAATATTAATCAGCCATAAAGAAGAATGACTTTATGACTTTTGCTGGTAAATGGATGGAACTGAAGACTATCATGCTAAGTGAAATTAAACCAGTTCCAAAACACAAAGGTTGAATGTTCTCTCTGATATGTGGATGCTAACACACAATAAGTTGGGGTGGGGATAGAAGTTCCACGGGTTAGACAAAGGGGATTGAAGGGAAGGGATGGGAGATGGGAATATCAAAGCCAATTGAATGAATTGAACATAACTTTCCTATGTTCACATATGGATACACAACCAGTGAGACTCCACATCATGTACAGCCACAAGAATAAGAAGTTCTACTCCATGTATGTACACTATGTCAAAATATACTGTCATGTATATTTTAAAAGATAAAATTTTTAAAAAGCTTGAATTTGAGGGGAGAAGATAGATAACAAACTACTAAATAAAAACCAGAAAAGATAACTTTAGACAGTGACAAGTATTATAGAGATCAAAAACTCATGCAGGCTATGGTGGTGCACACCTGTAATCACAGAGGCTCAGGAGGCTAAGGCAGAAGGATCACAAGTTTGAGGCTAGCCTCAACAATTTAGAGACCCTGTCTCAAATTCAAAAGGACAGGAGGTGTAGCTCAGTGGTAAAGAGCTCAGGATCCCATCTCAGTACTAAAAGCAAAACAAAAGAAAACAAAAATCAACTCTCCAAACCCAAGAAACTAACAAATACCGCCACCCACAATCAGTGAGTGATGCAGAGTTCCAGGGATTAGAGATCAGGCTGCTTCAGGTAGGCCAGGGAATACATCTCTGGAAAGGGCTGTTGGAATCTAGACCTGAGCTGTGGGAGGACCCAGCCACATGAAGATCTGGGTGAGGTTTCACAATCCTTGAAATGCATTAAAACCACCTGGGAGCTTTTTTTTTTTTTTTTTTTTTTTAAAAAAAAAAAAAAGACTTATGGTGAAGCCCACCTCCAGAAGTTGTAGTTTAATTGATCTGGAGATGAGGCCCCAGTTCATTGTAATGTTCATCCAGATTGCAAATCACATATTTAGACTACAAAAAACGTTACTAGATAGAATAGCATGTACAAAGGCCCTGAGGTAGAGAAAAGCTTGGGGGCTGTTACAAAATCAGAAAGAAGGTAGGTGTGGCTGGAAAGGAGTGACTGAAGTAGAGAGAGGGAAGTCACACATTTGGGGAGGGAGGCTGGGATTGACGGCCCTAGTGAGTGGTGACCTTGCCAAGGATCTAGGGCTGGGTTTGCATGCAGAGCCTTGGTCTCTAGGCAGCCAGGGAGGCCGGGCACATGGTGGAGAAAGCCCCTACACTTCACTTCTTCTGTGTCATAGTGAACTAATCTCCGCTGCAGATTTTTCTGTTGATCAGCTGCCTGTTTTCCTGGGGTGATCAATCTATGAAAAGTTTCCAAATTGTGTTAAAACTGCCAGTTTCTCGGTAAACAGCACAGAGCTACTTTCCAGGGAGAGAAGTTCAATAATTAAAATGAGTCGGCGCTGAAGAACTGGAGGGCGGTTTGATCTGGTTTAACAACTGACATTTTCTTAGCAGAACAACGCAATATCCATAATACATTATTTTGGGCCCAACAGAAGTCAACCAGAACGGAACTGTCTCAGGAGAGACCCGGACCAGCTTGCCAGAAAACCTTTTTTTTTTTTTTTTGGAAGGCATCAGGAAACCTGGTTTTCAACAGCCAGAGCTGAGGAGTTGGTTTTGGTGCTGTGTCTTGGTGCCCACAGGTTGGAGGTCCCCCCCCCGCCCCCAGTACCCCCAGCTGGTCTGACATGGGTATCCTCCTGCTCTCTTCACCGCCTGAGTAACACCGAGCCTGAAAGCCCTGCCTGGGTCCTTTCTACCAGCAGAAAGACCTGCTCAGTGCCTGTCATTTTTATTCTAGGGATGAGGTTTGCATTTGCCTGGGGAGGGGGTTGCTACGGGAAGTGGGAAGTGGGGATGGTGTGTTGTTTTTCTAAGACAAGAGCTTTTGAAAGAGAAAAAAAAAACTCTTTCTCTGGGTGACAAAATTCCCCTCAAAACACACCCCTGCTGAGTTCCCTTGAAGAGTGAAAACTGTCAAACCTGAAAGAGGCTTGGCTGGAAGTCCAAATCCCAGCAAGAGGTTGAAAGAGCCCTTCCTTGGCTTACTGGACAGGCCCCTTCCTAGGGCTGCCTCTCCAACTTCAAAGGAAACACAGAAATTGGCTCTATCCTGGTCTCCCGAAGTTCAATTATGGGCCCAAGTAAATTTGTGTTTGATTATGCCAAAGACTAAAACATTTTGCTTTTTTTTTTTTTTTTTAATAATTTTTGCCTCACTGACAATAGTCCAAGAGAGGAAGCCTTCAATTAGAGTAGCAGAAAATACTGATTAGAATCAATCAACACCTCTAGAAGTTTAAACACTTAAGTTAATTAAATGGTTCAGTAAACTTAAAGCAAAATTCGCAAACAGAAATCTCAATATATGAAAGGATGCTTGGATTTAAAAAAAAAAAAAACCAGATAATTATCCAACAAGCTCAACATCAACCTCACCAAAGTCTCTGTGAAAATGATCAGGCAGGCGGCGCATTGATTTCCATGCAGCTCACACTGAGGGTTAGCACCATTACTCAAAAGCAAAAACTCAGGACTTCTATCAGCAGATGGGGAGTTCTCACAAAAGACTGCTCGAGAGATAAACTATTGGGAAATTGGCAAGGGCCATGTGGTGTCTTAGTCGTCCTGAATATTTTAAGGGATGGCTGTTTCCTTACCCTCAATGCAAACAAAACCGTGCAAATACAAATAGATCTTGCTGGGTTTACTTTTAGAAGGCTCATCTTGAATGGGTGAAAACACAATGCACAGATTCTTTTCAAACCCTTCTGCTACAAGATAAAGTCGTGCTAGATGTCTTGGGTTGGGTTCCGATGGAGGAAGCCTGAGCTGGGGAGTCCAACTGAAGGGATTTATGGATGATGCGGCCCAGAGGATGGGAGAGAGGAGACCAGGTCAGTGCAGGAGCCGGGACCCAAGGAGGCAGAGCGCTGCAGCCGGAGGCCTTGGGGAAGCACTGGGGATGAGCTACACAGCCTGAGCCCCATCCGATGCAAGGAGGGCAGCTCATGATGTCCCCTGTCCTGTGTCCTTCAGTTTTTGCCTGTGGGTTTCTGTTGGTGGTGGCTAATTAGCAGAGGGTAGTTCCTCAGGAAGAAGGCAGTTGTGATTCAGGACTGGAGAGAGTTCCAGTGGCGACCAGTTGGGATCTGGGCAGGGGCAGGAGTTCTGCATTCCTGGGCTAAGCAACTCCTACCTCATAGAGATCATTGGGTGCTCAGGAACAACCTTGTTCATCCAAGGTGACCTTGGATGAACAAGTTGAGGTGTGTGGCACTCCAGCCTGTGGTCATGGTCTTGTTCACCTCTGAATGCATCCAAGAGACATAAGGATGTGTGTTTGGTTCCCTTGAGTGTCAACTAGGCAGGGAGCAGTTTTCCTGCCCTTGACAACACCCACCATGGACAGAGGGTCATGTGCTGCTTGAGGCTGGGTCTCATCAGAAGACCTGGGTTGGAGCCTCCTGTGCTTCTCAGGAAGCTCCAGGCTTTGCACCTCAGAGACTCAATCCTTAAAATCAGGACAATACAACCACAGGGGGAGATCTCCTGAGGATTAGGCAAATGACACCTGACAATGCTTACTGATTTAACCTGTTCCTGTATAAATGCTTTTCTTTGGCAGAGAGACTGGAGTAGAGGACGGGAGACACTTAAAGCTGCAGGCTCAGGTGCCTCTAAGAATAAAAACTTAACTTTGTGAAGAGTTAGGAAGCCTGGAACCAGGCCGTGAAGTCAGGAGGCATCCTGGGTTGATATTGATCTGCATAACACAGCTTCAGGAAGGAAACCGCCCCGGAAAGCCAGGAAGACCTTGCTGAGACGCAGTTGTGGTGTTTCATCTCCCAACACAGTTTGCAGGTCAGGAAACCGGAGAAACAGTGAGTTGCAAATAAAACCTGTGCTGGCCATCTCTGAGGTCTCTGCATACAGCACTTCCAATACTCCCTCTCAGACCATGAGAAGTCATTTCTCCTTTTTGGGGATCGCCCACAGCAAAATCACACACACCCCACCGCTTGCAGGAAAGCCAAGGCAGGGCCAGTGGGTTTGTCTACAGAGCTCAGGACTCGCCGTATCTTCCTGTTCTGGTTCTCTGATGGTCTGACCCCCCACGTTCTCTGCTTTCCTGGGCAGCTGCTTGTGGATCCAGAACAGTAGGTCATCGCAGAGACTCAGCCAAACAAGACGTCGGAGGTCAGGTTTTCATTATTTGTGAACTCAAAAGACTTTACTGGTCCAGTTGGTGTGATTTCTCAAGAAAATGTTCTCTTGGAGTTCCTGAAGAATTGGGGGGTTGCTACTCCATATGAACTTGGAGGCAGGGGAATCTTAAGTAGGATGGGGTAAGAAAAATGAGTTGCAGTGTGATTTGAGTAACCTATGGGACAGGGTGCTGCCATCTTTGGAAACCCACGGGTGTAACAGTAAGAAATACACACACTGCTCTCAGGCCTTGGCAGAGAGCTCCTAACACCCTTTTCCATGGACACTAGGAGATGCCATCTTTTAGTCTAAGGTTGGGTCTTGGACCCCCAATTCCTGACACAGAGTGTCTAGATCCCTGAGAATTTCTTAGGTGAGAGAATCATCTTTTGTTCTAAGCAGGTGACTCCTGATTGGCTGCCAGAGAGCCCAGGACAGGGGACTGGCTGCCAGGGGAACCGGTCATGTTTAGAGAGCTGGTATGCTCAGCCCCACCCCCAACACCTAGGGAGGAGAGGGGGGCTGCAGGTTGAGTAGCTCACCAGTGGGCACTCAGTCATGACTGTGTCATGAAGCCTCCATTTAAAAAGCCCACAACAAACAAACAAACAAACAAACAAAACCCAAAGATTGGGCCTGGGCAGCTTCTGAACATGAGCGGTGCCCCAGGAGAAGGCAGGGAAGCTCTCTGCATCTCTTGCCTCTGGCTGTTTAATTGTATCCTTCATAACATCCTTTATAATAAAGAGGTAAATGTGTTTTCTTCATTTCTGTGAGCTGCTCTTATAAATTAATTGAACCCAAGGAGGGTGTTGTGGGAGCCTCAGTTTATAGTGTCGGTCAGAAGCACAGGTGACAGGTTTTGCTTGTGATGGGCATCCCTCACCTGTGAGATCTGATATTCTCTCCAGGTGGACGATGTCAGGATGGAACTGAATAAGGGACACCCGGCTGGTGTTTGCTGTAGTCTTGAGACTTGTTGCTGACTGGAAGAAATCCCCCCAGAAGTCACAAAAGTGTTGATTGTTGAGTGAGAAAATAGGAAATGAACACTTTGTTTCCCTCTCTGCCACCTGCTGGAGCGAGGAGGCTGTTAGTCCTCCCTTTTATAGCAGGGTGCTGTGGGCTAGAGGCAGTGGCACTTCTAGAAATGGCCACACCCTTTCCTCTGACCTCACTCTTGTCCTTTCTCTCCCTTTGGAGGAAAGTGGGAAGTGGGAGAGCTCATCTGAACCTACACACGCATCAGCGTGCGCACAGAACCACATTACGGAGACGATGGATTTGATGAATCATAAAATCTCACACAGCACTGGAAAAAGTCCAGGATAAATGGGCTCTAAATAAAACAAATGCCACCCAAGCCCAGACATAAATGATGCATGCCGTCGCTTGCAGATCGAGGCATGGAGGCATGAAATTTTAAACTCCCAGATGGCTCCCCCTCTGCTCTTTTCAGCATGTCTTCACAAAAACTTGTGCAAAAGCAACATCACTCATCACTGAACCTGGGTGACACTTGAACTCAGCCTTTGCTGAAAAATAAAACATTGAATGACCGAGAATTCGAAGGCGAGGTCCATGTTGTATTTACCCACGTAGCCCCAGGACGGAGTGCAGTCTGGGGACACACTGGGTCTCAGGAAGGGCTGCCTTTGTGTTGCCAGATGTGGAGGAGAGCTGCCTCTGTCCAACGGGGCTTAAAACCTACCTGGCATCTTTCATTTATGATGTCCCAGCCCTATTTTTTGGATGATTTAAGGAGCGAAATACATGCAATGGAAATGAACCTGGGTTTTCCTGTATTTTAAGGACCTGGACTTTGAGATGAGATAGGCTCGAGTTTGGTTCTCAGCTCTAGAGTGTAATAAGCATGTGCTGATCCCTGTACACCGGTTTCCCACCACTGAGATGATAATAAGAGTAATAATCGATACGGTGGCATAGTAAGAACTTGATCTTTGCCTCCAGTTCTAGCACAGAATTCTCAAAACTCTTGGAATTTCTAACTGTGACTATGTAGGCAGGGGGCTCTTGAGTGGGATGGGCCATGGAGAAATGAATGACTATGTTACTTGAGTCACCTACGGAATAGGTTGCTACTGTCTTTGCAAGATACTATAGTGAAGAAGTCTCCCGCACCTCCTTTGATAGCAGAGGGCAAGCATGAGTGACAGGGATGTCTTTTTTTATCCACAGTGAGTCCCTTTTGATCGTACCTGAACCTCTGCCAATGAGATTACTCAGGATGGAACTCCTAGAATGGAGAGCCTCGGGATGGGGCCCGTCACCAGGAAGACCAACTGTTTAGAGGGATGGAAGTTGCAGTCCCATTTACCGACCTGACCGCTGAAGAGAGAAGCTTTGTCAGAAGCCTTGAACGATAAGATCTGGTGAGCTTCTGGGTTGGTGAATTCTTGAAGGTGCTGGAACTTGAAGGGTCCAAAGAGAGCATGGAACGTCCCATCCCCCTCCTACTTTGACTTCGCCCTATGTATCTGTTCCAGCTGGCTGTTTTTGAGTTTTCTCCTTTATTATAAACAGGTAAATGTAAATGAAGTGTTTCCCTGAGGTCTGTGACCCATCCTAGCAAATGGAGGAGGGGAGGCAGGGGTGATGCCGGGTTTATAGCTGCTCAGCCAGCAGTGTGGGAGGCCTGGACTTAGGATTGGTATCTGAAGTAGGGGCAATCAGGAGACCCCGCCCGTAATCATGGGACTTGATTGTACACCATGTTGGAATTGAATCAAATGGTAGGACATTCCGCTGATGTCGGTACAATCGGACAATTGGTGAATGTTGAAAACACTCCATAATGATAATAGTTAAAGTAAAAGGTTACACTTTTATGGCTTCATTTTGAAGACTGAGCTAAATTGTATAAGACACCCTGAGTGACTAGAAAGTAATAGACAATATCTGATTTTTTTTTTTTGTCTTTAACACCCTCGACTCTTTTAATAATTTAGCCTGATTCCACTGGTCCAGATTCTTTTCCCCCTCATATCTCAAGGTCCATTCCAACTTAGGGTATGTGGCTTTCTGCCTCCACGAGCCTCCTTTCAACAGGACCAACATGGGCATCCTATGGATCCAGGTGTAGTTTGTCTGCTTTGAAAATGGTCTTTAATTGCAAAAAAATGGGGATGGTAAAGTATTTTCACTTATACCTCGTATAACTCACTCTACCAGGTGATGGCTTCAGGGCCTCCCATCTCCCTTTCTACCCCTTACCAACAGGAACAGCATGCCACGGGCTTTCATACATTTTCTTATTTGATACTTCCTAGAGCTCCGGGAGGAAGTTGGGACTAGACATATTATCACTATTTTTCCAAATGAGAAAATGAAATCTCAGAAAGTCAGACTTATAATAAAAGAATCCAAGCATATTAAATCTTGAGGGCATTTTGGAGATCATGTGGCACAATTTCTTCATTTTATGAATGGAAAATGAAGCCTCCATCAGGAAGTGACTTGCCCAAAGGCCACATGGTCACTGGCAGAGCTGGGATTAAAGTCCATTTGTCTCAATTCTTTGTTGGGTGCTTTCTCCTTGGGTTACATCCTTTAGGTCTCAAATGCAGATTTTCTTTATAATGAATCTAGGGCTTCCCTCCTTCTCTCCCCCTGAATGCTACTGTATGTCACAGACAGGGAAATACAGAGGAGCCTGTATTAGTTCTGATGAGACAAAGAGTGACTGGTTTTGGTCATAAAAATGTAATTAGACCAATGGTAGGAGCTCAGCTTTATCAATGAGTCTTTTTTTTTTTTGCGGGGGAAGTTACCAGGGATTGAACTCAGGGGCACTCAACCACTGAGCCACATCCCCAGACCCTATCTTGTATTTTATTTAGAGACAGGGTCTCACTGAGTTGCTAAGTGCCTCACTTTTGCTGAAGCTGGCTTTGAACTCACGATCCACTGGGATTACAGGCATGCACCACTGCGCCCGGCTCAATGAGCCTTTTAAAATGTTGCCCGTTTCCCACCCCCAGGACTGGGTCCCACGGGAGAGTTGCCCAACAAACAGCCTGGCCTAGCACATGCAGCTGGTGGGAGAACATGACTTGGATGGGGGCGATCAAGGTTGCAGCTAAAAAATTAGTCCCAAAGGGTGAGGCTAGGGATGAAACTGGAGGATGAGCATGATGTTAAAGCCAGGAGGCTCGAGAGTTCAGACCTGTGGACGTGAACAACCAGCAAGTGTGACTGGTGCCTGAGATGTGGTGTGGGGACAGGCATGGGGCTATGGGGCTTACAGGTACCATGCAGGACTGGACATGTTGTCTACTGAGTGATTCTGTGGGTGTCATCTCTGGAAGAGACATACATTTTAGGAAAGCAGCATCTTATAATTTCAAAGAATTACATGTCTATTTTTTTTTTTCTTTTTTTTTTTTTAGGTCACTGGGGACTTTTTTATTTTTTTGAAACTCAGTCAGTTCATCTTTCCTTTGATGTGAGAAAAGCAAAATCAGACTGAAATCTTTTTTAACCTACTTGCCATTCATATAGGGTGCTTGCTGACCCTTTCATCTTCGCTGAAATCAGAATCCTTTCTGTTTGCCGAGTGTGCTGGTGCAATGCTATCTGGGCTTCAGTGTGAGGCTGATTCCCCCTCTGCCCTCTTCCCCATCTGTCCTCCTATTTCTGAGCACAGATAAAAAGCCTGGCACTCATTAGCTGGGCACAACTGCAGCCAGCCAGCCCGTGTTTACTGGGTGTCTGCAGGGTGCATGGCATTGCCCTGGGCACCTCTGAGAGAAGCCAACAGCTCCAACATCCCCTGCCCTGAGTCCTGGCTCCCAACAGTGCTGCAGGGGCTGTGTGGGCCTGGGGCACAGTAGCACAGCCAGACAGGCCAGGCGAATAGTAATCAGGAGTGTGAGGCAGCCGGGGAGTTTGGAATTTTGAGGAAGCTGGAGAGGAGTGAGGTTTTGGCTAGAATGAGAAAGTGTGAGAGATTTTTATAAAGAGCCACTTTAAATGAAAGAAAGAGCTTCCAATAAGTACAGTTCTACTGGTGTCCCTGGGAGTGGCAGATGCACCTGTTCTTGTGAATTGATGATATACGAGGACAGAATTTTGCCATCATACTGTGATATTCCTTATCTGTGACATGTGTAATGGTGGAATGAGATGGGTAGCATTACCCTAAGTACATGTATGAAGACATGAATGGTGTGATATACTTTATATACGACCGGCGATATGAAAAATTGTGCTCTATATGTGTAATATTGTAATGCATGCTGCTGTCATATATAACAAATTAGAATAAAAACAAGATTATTTGGGTCTCTTCCTTTATTTTCTACTTAAAGAAATTGTTTTCTCTCTACATGCATTAGGATAGTCTAGCAGGGATATGCTCTTTTAAGTAATGCAAATGTTTGGAAGGCATTCTTGTCTGTAAACACTAGCAGTTGCCAACAAAAGCTTGGGCCAGCCTTTTCTGGATGAGGTAAAAGAGGCCAAATCCCTCTGAATCAGATAGCACCCCTCCATTCTGTCTTTGCCTAATGAACCCTTTACCAGAACCTGTGAAATGAAAAGCAGCTTGATTTGTTGGGGTGAAAAGATTGTGGGTCCATTTTTCTTTTCTTTTCTTTTGTTTTCTCTGTGGGAAATGTTATGTCTGTGGGATGCAGAGAGACAATTACTTGCTCTCCAAAGAAATGAAGGTTTGCAATGAATGGGAAATAGAACGGAAAAGCCACACCTCCCCCTGAAGACCCATGGAAAATCCCATCTCCTCCATGAAATTCCTGTCTCAAACACCCCAGTGCCTCCCTGGGCCCAGGGATTGCCGAGTCTGATGGTGGCTCAGGACATAATTGCTGAAGATCAAGGTCATGGCGAGAGCTCATGACGATGAGGACAGTTCTCACTGCTGATGCCTATCAGGAGCCAGATCTGGTGGAAGCAGCTTTATCATCTATCTATCATCTCAAGTCCTCATGAGGAACAAGCAAGAAAGGAATTTACTTTAGTTTGGATCTGGAATGTCTCCCAAAGACCCGTGTATTAAAAAGGCTGGGTCACCACCAACTTGGTGCTATGGGAGGTGGTGGGAACTCTAATAAAAGGAAGAGCCCAGTGGACAGTCATCAGGACACTGAAGCTGCCCTGAGTCCTGGCTCCCAATGGAGAGGGGACTGTGAGACCCTGGCTCCTTATTTCTCCCTGCCTTTTACTCCTTGGTCACGAGGTGAGGTTTTGTTTTTTTTTTTTTTTTTTTTGCTTCATCCTGTGCTCCTGCCATGAGGTTGCTTTGCCACTTGCTCCAAAGAAATGGGCAATCTTGGACTGAAACCTCTACCCAGGGAGCCTGAGTTGATTATCTGAGACAGGTGAGAGCACTGAATGACGTACCATTTTACAAATGGTCAGACTGAGACTCAAAGAGAAGGAGTCCCAAGCCATACAAGCGGTAAATACAAGAACTGGAACTCCCTGATAGGTTTCCTAGCTTCCAAAGCCCCGCCTCTGTCAGAGATCTTGGTGACTTCTGAGTGGGACAGAATGCAGATGTGATCCCCTCTCTTTTCAACAAGACACACCAAAGATCCATGAGCAGGTCAGAGGCCCTTTGAAAACAGCTTTTGCATAGCCCACACACGAAAAGACCCGTAAGTTGGTCTGGTTTCTTGATTTCCCCATTGTCTAGCCTGCACTTGAATAGAATAGAATAGAATAGAATGCACACGTTCCTCTTCTCTAGTTTCACTAAATGTCAAGGTTTCATCAGCACAAACCATGCTCTTCAGGGAGTGAAGGACATTGCTATCCAGCACATCAACAAGGACGGGGAGTAACCCTCTCCACAGCAAGCCTTCTTGGGTATCTCCATATAGCCTGAGGACACAGGAGTGGACACACCGAGCTGCCCAGTAGCTACTTGCTTGTTGATAGGTGAAGGATGATTTTTATGTCCACCCCCCGCCCTCTTTGCCCAGAATCAGGGAGAATGCATTTGATCATTGAGACTCTTCTCTCTTGCAATATCTCAGTCTTTTCTTTTACCCTATATGCCTGTCCATCAAGTTTGAGTAGAAGTCAGATGCTGATGGCTGTCTCTGGGTCAGAGCTTGTTCCCACAGTCTTCATTCATATCTTTATTCATTTGTGCATTGATGGATGGATTGATTCATTCATTCATTCACCACTTGTAGAGGGCCTGCCCTCTGCTGGGCACTGTGTTCTTTGCTAGAGACAGAGACAAGAAAGACAGATACCCTGAACAACATCACAGATCCTCTAGGTGTAAAAAAAATGTGGCGTGCATTAAGAACACACTTTCACATTCTGTGGGAGCCCCAAAGAGCCTCTAGCCTTGTCTGGGAATGGAAGAGGTGATGCTGGAGGGGCAGGGGGCTGTGTGAGATTTCATGATGTGCTGTTTGCAAAGCCCCCTCCCACTTCTTCCTGGTGTGTCCACACCATCTTAGGGAAGAGAGCTTGCATTTTTTTCTGAAGCAGAGACTCCTCAACAATGGACTACCTTCTACCTCAGCCATCTAAGAACACCTTTTGAAGAGCAGTTGGCCTTTGGAGGGATGGAGGGAGGGAAGAGGATGTCATTTCATACTTTCATTTTCAATTCTTCAGGAAGAAAGTTCTTCCCCTTATTTTTGGCAAGTGTTTTCAAAGTAACTGTGGTGTGGGAGGGTTTTCCCACACATTTTTAATGAACCCTGATTAATAAGATGTCACCAAGATAATGATAATTTTTAAAAACATTCAAATGAAATCTCTCTTGTTTAATAGCCTTCAATTCAGAATAGCTTTATGAACAGAGGTGGCTACAGATCAGTGATACCCAGGAATGGCTTGATCACACACAGTGGTCCGCACTGGTCCTCGGTGAAGTTGTTACTTTTTGCATGGACGCCTCCTGAAGTAGGTAGTCCTCCTCCCATTTAAAAAATCTGAATAGGAGAAATAATCATATTCCCTTATTTTTGTAAATAGCTGCTTGCAAAGTACTTTGCACTTGGCAGAGTGCTTTAATTGCTTCATTTATTTTTTTAAGATGCTATTATTGAGTTTGCTGAGTAACCATCCCATCAATTTATTGCATATTTATTAAGCAGTGGTTACCATTCTTAACATGAGTGTCAGAGCGGAGAAAAAGAAGACAGCGTCCCTGCTATTGCAATACTTGCTTTTGAAGAAAATTTTTATTTTGAAATAATTTTAAAATTACAGTTGTTAGGATAGGGAGTTACTGATACTTTACATATACCTATCTTCCTTTTTTAAAAAATGGAAACGATATCTTTTTTTATGTATTTATATTTTTTGTGGTGCTGAGGATCAAAGCCAGTGCCTCTACCACCGAGGTACAGCCCCCGCCCTAAACATATCTTCTTTTAATGTTAATATCTTGCATAACATCATGCTACTTCTGTTGCAACTAAGAAACTAACATTGGCACAACACGACCAACTAGACACCGTAGCCAGATTCTGCCAGTTTTCCAGACTATTGCCCTTTCTCTGTTCCAGGATCTCACTCATTTAGTTGTCGTCTCTCCTCAGGCTCCTACATGTGTGATAGATCCTTAGTCTTCCCTTGTTTCTCATGCTTTTTAACACTTCAGAAGGGTATTTATCAGTCATTTTGTAGAAGGTTCTTCAACTCACGTTTCTCTTAGGTTCTCTCAAGATTATAAAGGGCTCATGGATATTTGGATGAATGTCACCAAGTGCCCTCAACACATCCTTTGGGAGCACCTGATACCCACACAGCATCCCTGGTGATGTTCACCTTGATCACTTGGTCCAGGTGGCCTCTGCCAGGTTTCTCCTCGGTGAACTTACTATTTTCCTTTTGCACCCTCTTTTGTTTGGAAGTGAGGCACTAAGCACCATCTACACTTAAGAGGCACTGGATTTTAGTGGAGCCTGCTTTTTAGTGCAAAGAGAGAGAGAAACATACAAGCCAGTGGATAAATAAGCAAGAAAATGATGGGTGAATAATCGATGTGGAGCAGATAATTAAAGCAGGGGGATGTGACTGTGAGTGACTGTGTGACTGGGGACAATTTCAGCTGACATCTAAATAACAAGGAGTCAGTTCTAGGGAGAAGGAGCAGCTTCCAACCAGGAACAAGCATAGTATTAAAAGACCCTGCGCAAACCCTTCAGGCCCTCCACCACAGAGAGCACCAAACTACCAACTCTGGCCCACAAAGCCTGTGCAATCTGCCCTCTCCTACTCTGCCATTCCCACCTCTCTTGGTCTCTGGCCCTCTCCTGCTCCAGACCTGCTGATCACCTTCCTGTTCTCCAAAAACACCGAGCTCAGAACGTAGGCCTTGGCACTGCCCCTCCCATGGGGAAACTCCTCCCCAGCCCACCCTCCTGCTCAGCTTCCTGACTTAATCTATGGGTTTGAGGAAATGTTATCTTTCCAGTGACACCTACATTGCCTACATTGGCCTTTTTATGAAAAATAACAGTATGTCTTCACCTCTCAGGTCCCCAGACAGCTTAACCTTCTCTTTTTTTGGTTTGACTTGTATTGGACACGCACGCACGTGCGTACACACTCACACACACACACATACACTCTCCTGAGACCCACAGGACCCCTTAGTGGATCCTGCCTCTAGGAACACCAGCTATCAGCTCCCGGATGAGCAGGAAAGCCATTGTCTCTAAATGCCTTGGACACTTTCTTTAGCTAGCAGGGCTGTTTGCCAAGACAACAGGCAACAGCGACCCTTCAATGCCCATAATCTTAATGTGTGTGTGTGTGTGTGTGTTTCTTAGAGTTATCAGCTTATAAGCCAGCCACCCTTTCTTTCCTTCCTTCAGACAGTCCAGGCAATGGTGAATTCTGTGGCTCTCTCTTCATTTACTGGTTACTAAAGAGGGATATACACGATGCCTCCCATCAGCTGGCGTGTATTGTATCGTATCGTAAAATTTCTGCTAAATCTCATAAATCTGTTTTCTCTAGTGGTGGCAGATATTGAGGTTACATTTCTCCTCAGGAAAGAAGAAAGGTAAGTCCAGAAACACGGTCAGACAAGAAATCTCACTGAAATGACCAAAGAATCAGGTTAGGAAGGAAATCAGAGAAGAATAGTACCATTATTATTATTATTATTATTCCCATTTTATAGATGAGCAAACTGAGGCAGAGAGTGGTACATAACTTGTCCAAGGCTAACCTCTGGGTTCAGGTATCTTCAGTATTAAAGGTTCACTATAACTATACTTCTCTTTTAGTTAAAATGAGCATGAACATTAAATAATATAACCTACAACATGGATGAGGCTCAGCACCAGTGGTAGGCAAGTCCAAAGCAGGCTGGGTGTCCTCACAGAGCCAGAGGACTTTAATGGGGAAATTATTTCCTGTCCCCTGCTATTGTCAACAGTCCCTTCTCCTAGCACAGCATGCAGCAAGAAAGACTGAATGTCTTCTACCTGGAACAGAAGCTCAGAGGACATGATCTGCATTATTCACACTTGAATCTAGAGGCTAACAAAATAATCCACACACTGGGAGCTCAACCATGTTTCTATGAGGAACAAATATAATTTTTCATATAGAGTTTTGGGATTTTCATGATTCTGAATTACTCATTTTTTTTTCTGTTTACTTGATGAGAAAAGATTTAGGCACACTGCTTAGACTTTGGATGCAGGAATATATTTTCCTGAGTTAGATTCTTTTCCTGAAATGTTTTGTAAATCTGGCTAGAGAATCAACAGGTACTTAACCAAGGCTACAGGGATTATCATGCATTTGCAAGAAAGCAAGTCGTATGATAGCTAATGAAGAGGTGGTTTTGAAAATTTAGCCCTGGTCCCTAGCTCTTCACTCAAGTGAATATTCTTTTTTTCCTTTGAAAAATAAATCAAATACATGCCAGTATAGAAAAAAAAATGCATATTCAATATTAAAAGGTCCACTGTAACTGAACTTTTCTTTTAATTAAAACGAGCATGAAAATTAAATAATATAACCTGCAATGTTGATTAAGTTCAGCCTCTGCCCAAGAAAGCTATGTATTTCTAACCTGTTGGCATTTTTCAAAAACATTAATAATGGGCAAACTATCCCAGTGAGGATATCCTGGGCTTAGATATTTGAAAAGCTTTTGGAAAGTGTTGTACATCTGGGAATCTTAAAAGTTAAGTCAACACGTGGGACAGGATAAATCCCTGAGTTATTCTATTGCTTTGGAAGGGACAGACATTTGATACAGTTATCATGGATCAGTCATCTGTGGTCGCTGATTGAAGGGGGCGACAGGAGCTGGGAAGACAGGCTACATGGATGGCAGCTGCCCAACAGGCATTGGCTAGTACCAAGTAAAAATGAAGCTCACTGCCCGGCAATAGAAGCAATATAAACAATTCGTATTCTTTTTGTTCAGAATTCTGAAAACTGACATTGAGATAAGAGTTGAGGATGGGCCAGGTGCAGCGGCTCACGCCTGTGATCCCAGCAGCTCAGGAGGCTGAGGCAGGAGGATCACGAGTTCAAAGCCAGCCTCAGCAACTTAGCCAGGCCCTAAGCAATGCAGCGAGACCCTGTCTCTAACTAAAATATAAAAAAGGGCTGGGGGTGTGGCTCAGTGGTTAAGCGCCCCAGAGTTCAATCCCTGGTATGAAAAAACAAAAACAAAAACAAAAAACAAAAATAAGAGGTGAGGCTGTCTGAAGGGCCCATGGATTATGTTAAAAACGCTCTCCTTTTCTTTTTGATATGGAGAAGGGGGGTCCTTAATTATTTTGCCCCTTTATTATGCCAGTGTGTCTGTTTCTAAGTTTGCATTTTTTTTTTTTAAATCAAGATGTCAGCAAACTATTGGAGAAGAAAATAGATGGGGGACAGTGGCTGGAACCAAATGCTTGACACCTGCTCCCTGCAGGCACACTGGTAGGGCACTTTACCTCACACTATCTAATTTTATCCAATCTACAACCCTCGGAGGTTGATATTATATCATCATCATTTCTCTCCTTTGGGAGAGCCTAAGTGACTTGTTAAAGGGCACACAGTAAGTGCAGTGCTGATATTCAGTTGTGTGTTTGCTGACACTAACCCCTAGGCAGCTTATTTGAGCCCAATCTATGATTCATGCATCAGCAAAAAAGAAGGAGTGGGAGAACACTATCAGTGGCCGGTAAGACAAGGGATAAGTCTGGGATGTGTCACTGATGTCTCTGTGACGAGTAGGATTGTTGAGACACTCAATCACATGCCTCTCTCACCATTACACAGGTCATCCAGACAAAAAAACTAAATAAAGACTCTTCAGAACTAACAAATAACTATTAATCTCATGGACCTACCAGACATCTATAGAATATTTCATTCTTTGACAACTGAATTCACTTTCTTCTCAGTAGCACATGGAACGTTCTCTACAATCGATCATATTTTAGGGCACAAAGAAAGTCTTTTTTTTTTTTTTACAAAAAAAATAGAATTTCTTGCATCTTACCAGATCATAAAGAAGGCAACAAGATATAAAAAGCAAAATATTTGAATACCCAGAGTTTAAATAATACACTTTTGGATGATGAATGAATCATAGAAGAAATCAAGGGAGACAAAAATAATTCTTAGAAACAAGTGAAGACAGAGCTACAACATGTCAGGATCTCTGGAACAGTAAAAGGCTAAACTCTCTGAGTGCACATCATGGATTGCTTAGAGTTGTTCTTTCTATCCATACAGGATGTTCCTGTTTGGGATGCTCTCATCCTCCTTCAGCCATGCTCATCCTTCCTTTGCAGGATCCTGCTAGTGTCAGAAAGCCTTCCTTAACACCCACATGGGGGTCAGAGCTATCAATGGCAAGTTAGCTTGTAGATTTTGTCAGGCCAATTGCAACAGGACCTACTCTCTTCCCACCACAGTAGATAACTGTTCTCCAAACATACACATTTCTTCTTTGGAGATTTTGAAATTGGGATGGAAAGCCAGCTAGCCAGTCATTCTGGACCATCAAGTCCAGGAGGGTCTTGATCCAAAAGGGAAATAAATTTTGCATAGTGAGTGAGTGTGTGTGTGTGTGTGTGTGTGTGTGTGTGATTTCTGTCTTCCCCAGGCACGTAGAAGCCAACCAAAGAATAGTTTGTGGAGAAAATGAGAAAGAATAAGAATACAGCAGCCATGAAGAAATGAGGAGAAATGGAGTAGGAGTAGTTCCAGGGACACGACTGAGGGTTATGGAAAATAATATTCCTACAAGACATCTCCCCAAGAAAAATGGAGGGACAGGGTGGCTCTGGAGGAGGGAGGGAAATTAGCCAAACATTAACGATGGGCCCTGAGGGGAAAATAGCACACTTTCATCCTTTCCCGGGTTCATCCCCAGCATCTTCACCAAAAGCAAACATTCACCCCTTCCCAACCACAAAGGGTCCTGAAGGGAGGAGGCGAATACTGAAATGCTGGGCCCTGGACTTTACCCTTTCCTACTGTAGATGAGTCCTGGGAGGAGAAAAGCAAATAGTGAAGCTCTAGGTAACTATGGGTCCCAGAGATAAGCAGTGAATACTGAGTTGTGAACTTTTCCCAGTGACAACAAGTTTAAAATGTTTTACAACTACCTTCCTGAGTTAAGATTTTAACCTGCACAACTAGGTCCCTGACTGTTCAAACTTCACATCTGCAGTCTCCAATGATTAAGTCACCCTCAGTGTAGACTATGAAACCCAAACTCCTTCTGTAACCCGGGGGCCATTTCCCATACCCAGAAAATGAGCCCTCCTGTGTGCCTGATGGATGAACTTCGCTACAGTATAAAGGAAAGCTTGCTGACCCGAGGTTGGCTTCTTCTCCTGCCTCCGCCATTTTGTTACCATGTGCTTACAAGAAACTTGTTTGGTTTCTGCCTTTCTGTTTCTTCACTGGCCTTGGACGTATCTCAAAGGAATTCTGGTAAGTTTCTCTTGTAGTTTAAGCTTATTTGAGAGGGTTTCTGTTGTTGGCACCCCCAAACACCTTGCTCAGATGCCCTTGGGACCTGAGCTCTATGAGGTTGGTGACTGGCTGGCTGTGTTGCTGGTGCATCCCAAGGCTGGCAGCTCTTGGCTCTTCGTCGTCACCAGTATTTGTTGAATGGCTCCGACTGGATACAAGCTTTTCTATCTAAGAGATAAAGATTTCACTACTGGGTCCTCTCCCAAATTGCCATATGCTCCAGGAAATTAAATGAATTGAAACCAAGGGCTGGCTGATTCCACCGAAAGGCACACCTCGCCTGCCTTGTCATTCCATCTCGTTCCAGCTCGGAGGAGGCAGGTGTGGAGAGGAGCTGAAAAGCACTCAGAAGAGAGCACACAGCAGGAGAAAGCGACAAGCCAGACAGACAGGGTGGCAGCCTCTTTTGTTCTGAGTGCTTTGGAATCAACTTGTTCTTTAATTAAAGGGGGGAAAATCACCCTCCAGCTAGTAAAGACATCCCTAAGAAAATTAAAGTAATGTAAATCAAGCTAAATGAATGCTCTAGAAGTACCACTAGAGCTTGGTAAGATGGAGTGTTTGGATGCCCTCGAGTTTTATAAGCAAAGCCTGCACCTGCTTTCTGGAACTGAGAACGCCCTCCCTTTTGTCTGACTGGGAAGGAGGCTAAATGTGGACACTGGTAGGCATATACAGGGGAGCTTAGGTGACAGAATCTCCTTGCTATTCTGGCTCTCTAAAGACTAGAATTGAAACAAAGCCTAAGGAGATGTTGACAATTTCTGGGGCTCCTTCCTAGGGCTGCTCAGTGCAGAGAAATTATTTCAATTGTAACTAGAGTAGACTAAGTTTCTCCAAGGGGAACCCATAGTTTCTAATACAGTGCCTTATTAACCATGGGGCTATTTTACCTGGGAGGTGGGTGGATGACTCAAGTGTGATAGAATGTGTGCATACTGAGAGCATGGTGGTGACATCAGGAGAAGGACGAGGAGGTTCGATATCTCAAGTATCATAACAGCAAAAGTTCACACACCCAAGTGAGCAGAAAAATCTGAACTTGAATTTTTGGTGTCACATCAAATGGCTTAATTTCTCAAGACTTTATCTTATAGGAGGTATGAGCGTGGCTATATATCCTGATCTTTGGGGTAATGTCCCCAATGGAACAGACATTTTGTGACACACCAGTGTTTCTGATGTTCTAAGTAGCATGGTGACCCCTCAATGTTTACATGTGATGATAAAACTATGCAGGATTTTTCCTTCCCTAGGCCTCCTGATACTGGCAGGGTCCTGAGTGAGCTATTCTAATGCTTTTGTTTTCTGGATGAGGGAAAGAAGATCCACAGAGGTCAAGTGTCTTGACTAAGGTCATCTAGACCCAGGGCTCTTTTGAGATTACATCAGCCCTAACTGTATCAACCTGGACTGTCTCAGGCAAACCAGGACAGGTGAGTAGCCTATCTCACAGCTGGACTCACAGGGCATGGGAAATATTCCAGGTGCAGGTTCTCTGCGCAAGAATGAGTCCCCATGTGGGGATGGGGAAGGGCGCCACCTGGAGGCTGGAATGGGGAGGGCATCTCCTTGCAGGACCTCAAACTGATGAGACTTTCCCACCAATCTAAGCTGCGGTTAGCAGGGGCCTATATATACAGTGAGGAAGAGTCTCAATTTGTTTGTGCTGCTCTGATAGAATGCCTGAGGCTGGGTAATTTATAAAAACCAGAAATTAATTTCTTATAGTTGTGGAGGTGGGAAGTCCAGGGTCAGGGCAGCTGTCTGAGGGCTGCAACCTCTGGAGGGGGGAGGGATACTGTATTTTCACAAGGCTGAAGGTGGGAGGAGCCACTTTTTATAAGGGCCTTAATCCCCTCAGGGCCTAATCACCTCTTAAGTCCCAGCTCTCAGCACCATCACATTTGGCAATGTCTGAATTTTGAAGGGATACAAGCAAAGCATAGCAGCGAGTATTAGGCTAAGCCATGGTCCTGAGGAGGACAAAGACACCAAGCAAGGAATGGTGCCATTTGCAAAGAAGAAAGTGCTGGCCCTACTGCAGGCAGCATTGACATTGATAAGAAGATGGCAATCAGCAAAGGCTTGAGCCCAGATTCCTAGAGTAAGGGCATTTGGAACAAAGGATGCAGTTTGTAAGAATCTCACTTCCTGCTTGGAGGCCACTCTGGGTTCCTGTTAGATGTGGATGGAGGATAGAAATGCTGACTCAAAGAAGTACGTCAGTGCTAACTAAAACTGGCACTTTTTGTGTACTCACTGTGTGCCATATACTGTTCTGAGCACTTTCCATATATTGTTCCTCTTTATCCTTAAAACAACCTTGGAGGGGGCTGGGGTTGTGGCTCAGTGGTATAGAGCTTGCCTAGCACACGTAAGGCACTGGGTTCAATTCCCAGCACCACATAAAAAAAAACTAAATAAACAACATAAAGGTATCGTGAACATCTACAACTAAAAATATTAAAAAAAAAAAAAACAAAAACCTGAGGGTAGAACGGTTTCTAATTCTGATTACAATGTTGGTTATCCAATTCTATACACCATTAAAATTCAGAGAACTGTACTCCCAAAGAAAATATATTTTTTTGTGTAATTTTCTTGTAACTTCGAAAATAAATTTGAAGATAAAGAAAGGAGGGAAGAGATAAAAGAATACATATTGTATAAGCCCATTGATTGAAATTCAAAAAAGGCAAATCTACGGTGACTGCAGATCAAGGGTTACCAGGGGTTGAGGTTGGGGATGGGATGGGCGGCAGAGGATCACATGGGAACTTTTTGGAGGGATGGAAGTATTCCAGTTCATTGTGATGGTCTTCACATGACTGCATTTGTGAAACCACATCAAATGGGACAGTTAACCCATTATGTCCCCTTGTCCCATTTATGGAACATCTAAAAAACTTAAATTGAGCAAGAAATATACCACTTATTGGTAACTTTGAAATTAATATTTATGTTTTTAGAGTTCTTCTGAGAAAAGTAATAGGTGAGTTTTATTTAGTGATAATTAATATCCATTAGTATTAATGGTCTCACTAATATTATTGATGACAATAAATTATATAATGAGCTTTACATTGTGATCTCCAACCTCCTTTAATGCACCGGTGTCAGTTTCATTGAAATATTCACAGCATTGAAAATTTGGGACTTAATGGCTTAAAAGTGCTGAATTGTTTAGTATGTAAACTAACCTCACTAAAGCTGGGGAGAACCACTCTATAGCTTAGGCATCATTATTTGTCTCATCTTATTAATAAGGAAACTCATTAATAAAGCACTGAGAGTTTCAGTCACTTGCCCAAGGTCACAATGGGTAAGTGATGGAGCCTGGATTCAAACAAAGAATGAATAACTCCACCAGTTCTCACCTGAACCATTAACATCTGCTCATGCACAGAGGCCACAGCTCCTCCTCTGGGTCAGGGGAACCCATCAGTCCTAAAGAGGCTGGTGCAGTGGGCAGAAAATGCTTGACCCCCACCAAGAACCTTCCAGAAACAGCAGCTGTTCTGGGGTAGCCATTGGGTCCATAGACAGTTAGTCTTTGCTGAAGCAGACACAACGATTTGCTTTGAAAAACTGATGCAGGGGCACCAGGTCCTGAAGCAGGTATCTGTGATCCCAGGGCCTTCCTCCCTTTCCTGGCTGGGAGTGTGATTTAAAACCCCTGGCTAAGCTCATTTTGCCAAATAGCTCCTGCAGGATTCATTTTCAAGGCCAAATCCAGAAATTTCTAGCTCAGCAAATAGATTCAAAGCAAGAAAATGTATTCACCCCAGCTACTCCTGAGACTAAGGAATACAGTTTTTCTTATTTTGCAGAGGGGGTGCGGATGGATGCGTTCATGCACAAATTTACAGATATACAATAACTTACGTTTATATTTTTAAGAAGAGAGATTAAAAAAAAACACGAATGTCTATCTGTGTGTAACATCCTGATTGCTGTCCAGCTGGGCGGGGAAGGCTCCCATCCTGAGCAAGAACAAGTGACGCTGTGTCATATTTCATGCCACTATTCTGCTGCTTGGAGAAATAGGCTCCGGTCTCACTTTACAGTCAGAGAAAAATGCAGACTGTTTTTAAAGCAAAGTGAAGAGGAGCTGAAAGATCATCTTGGGTAGCAGAACAAGGCACTTAGGATTAGAGAAAATGGGCTTATGAGATCAGGTGCCCAGAAAGGTCAGGTGACTGGTTTAAGGTCTCTTGGGTGTATAGCTGGGATCAGATACCTGGCTTCAGATTTTAGCTCTTTCCTGTAGCAGCCATGGGACTACAGTCTCCACATTTCTTTCCTTCATATACACTATGGTGCTAATGAGTGCTAGCTCACAATTTTATTGTAAGGATTGGGTGTGATAAGACCCTGAGATATAGTATGTGTACAGTAAATTACAGCTGATGGTAGTACTGATTAATTCATTGTGCTGATGCTAATATATCTTATCTGTAAGGGGTTTGGACTGAGTTCTAATGTTCAAAAGGCAGACCAATAATTGACTTATTTGGCACTTTATGTCTTAAAATGCTCTACCCCTGGGCTATTTATTTGCTTTTCTTGCATTACATAATTATCCTGTAACATATATAGGACCCACAAGATTGGCCCCATCTCACAGTTTAAAAAGACTCAAAAAGGTGAAATGGTTTACCCAACTTTCCTTTTACCAAGATCACACAGGTCGCAAGTGACAAGAGAGGGCTCTTGAATTCAGAAAGTCTAAAATGTTGCCCTCTGTCTGATGGCCCAAGTGACCGACTGTTAGGCCAATGTCCTTTCCCCTTGTGGTGCTTGTCTTGCTTCCCTCGAGTCCCCTTCCAGCCAAAGCAACCACTGCTTTTGGAGACTGCCTCTAACAAGCAGATCCAATGAATAATCATGAGAGTAATCCTACTGTTGCCCTTTTAGTGCTGAGATGGGGATAGATTTATAGAGGCTGACTTGGCTGGTATTTGGGAATGGATAATTACCTTCACTTACTATATCCTAGGTGCTTCTGCTAAATATTTACTGCCCAGAATTCTGCCCTTTCCAACCGATTCTGAACACGAGCATGCCACAGGCAACTAAGTGGCATAATTCATTTGGGCTAACCATAAATCTAAGGCTTCCACCAGAAATGATGCAAAGAATTAATGGAACATGAAATCAAGTAAATGGAATTGAGTACAGTAATTAGTTCATATTTTAATCCTCAGGTCTGTTTATTATCTGTCAACTGGCGAGCAATTAAGTTGGCACCATCGAGACAATTAGCTTTGTTTCAGCAGAAGTTTATCGATATGTCAGAGCAAATGAATCTGGGAGTTTTAAATGGCTTTATGTTGAACTGTATAGCAGCACCTCCCGCAAGTGGCTAGACACCTAACGATTTAATTTTGCAATATTATTATCTAGATTACTTATATTTAATATTATAGAGCTGTTCTGGAGGATCTTAGGGTTACATGGACAGGAGGGTTCAAATGGCCCGGAAATATCGCTTCTATCCTTAGGTTCTTAACGCAATAGTTTGATTGCTTTTCCGTATTGAGACCAAAGAAGGATCTTTAAGGCATTACACTTTCCATTTTTAGTCTCCCAATCTTTAATTTTCACATTTCTTGCAATCAGGCACCATGATGGCTCGCCCTCAATTGCTGATCTTTTTTTTTGGAGGGGCACTTTGGCACTCTTAAGATCTATTTCCTCACAGACACTCATCCTGCTCATGTTTGAAAAGTAACTGGCCAAAGTCTTTGCTGTTTTGAAGCTGACTCCATAAAAGCCCTTGTGACAGGCATCTGCTCACTCATATAGGAAATCTGATGCTTGGGCTGCAGGCTGTCCTGGGTATTTAAACCAAATGACCAAAAGGGACTTTTGAATCCTGGGATTTCACAGAATTTTAAATTAAAAATCCCAAACTAAGAGGCAACGAAGGTTCTGATCCCAATTCTGCCACTCCATCTCAGTGACCTCAGGCCTTTGTCCTTCTGACTTTTGATTTTTCCTTTGTCCATACAGTAGGTGTGTTGGAAGAGATGATCTCAAAGGTGCATCTGACAGGGACCCTTAAGATGGAAGTTTCTAGTAGATTTATTCTTTCCAAGTCTGGGTCTGTATCTGGAAGTGAAATGCGAGCTCTCGTGGAGCCTCTGCAAGTTTTCACGAACTGCTGACAGAGGTCAGAGTAGCAGTTAGTAGGTCATTCTTATTTAAGACCTTCTTTGCCAATTGGTTTTATTCCCGTGGCTTTGGAAAACAGTTTTGAAAATGCAGTTAAGTTCACTGGACTGTTGTGAGTAGGACTCATCCCTTCAATGGCAGTGTCACGGCTACTGATAAATGAAATCCTCATTCATCACTTGCAAAGGGTTGACTGATGGTCTCCATGGTGACAGTTAGGTCTAAGACTGAACCCTATCAATTTCTGGCTAGTTCCTGTCTGGAACATTATCTTTGTGATGTAACTCCGTCCAGGCTTTATCAGAAACACCGTGGGGAAGGAAGGTCAGAGGACAGAGGAGGAGGATGGTGGCTGTCATAATGCCACCCTGGTGGGACCAGGCCAGAGGCATGACTCAGGTTAGGATGGAGTCCACGGGATGGTGAATTGACCTCAGCAGGCTGTGTTCAAATGCAATATCTTCACTCTGAGGCTGCCCTGCTGTGTCCATTTAAAATTGGGCAGTGCAGGGAGCTGGAGTGGCCTGTCCTTTCCAAAAGTCATCACGACCATTTCCAGAGGGAAAACTCCCTATCCATAGATCACAGTCGCCATCCACTTGCTGTTGTGTTTACAGAGTGCATGACCACCATCTGGACTCCTGACCCCTGTTTGCTCTGCTTCTCCAAGGCCAGCTTGCTTGCTCTGGGTGGGACTAGAATCCAGAGTGTTGGCTTTTAGCTTTGGCAAAAAACAAGCTCCCTAGTTGGGTCCTGGGAGTAATTCCAGGGCTGACATGAAGAATCTAAATGAATTATCCTAGTCTACTAGCTCCAAAATGATTCCATTGCTCCTCCCAGGTACCCTGAAGAATTCACTTACCTTGAATTTTGTGAATAATTTAACATAAAAATTCCAGAACTTCTGTTAATATTGACATTAACTTGATTAGGTTTGTCATTACGACTATAAAATTTCGTTCGTGATTCGCTGGGCATAGTTTAGGCACGCTGAAAGCTCCCGTCTTTTAAATGATCTTCATTTACTCATTCAATCTCTTTGTTCAGCGATATTTATCTAGAGCCCATTATGTATAGAGGAAGATATTAAAAAGTATTCCGGAACCAATGGGAGTGAACAGGGTGACTGGGCCAACAGGATCCTCTGTTGGATCATAGACTCCTTAAAGGCAGGCCCTGTGGCTGGTCGGTCTTTGGGTTTTCCCACTGTGCCGGGGCCCAGTGGCAGCAAATAATTATTAGTGTGGGGTTTATGGATAAACCTTGGCCTCCGTTAAACAGTGCCGTGAATCAGAAGACCTGAGTTAAGTCCGACCTTGGTCATTCATTGTCTTGGGCCCTATTTCCCCCAGGTACAAAGGAGATAACATTAACAGCAGCCTCATTGAGCTTGTGTTTATTGATTAAATAGGAGAATTTATGTCCACCTGCTTTGGGATTGATTCATGGTAAAAGCTAAAGTCTATGCAAAGCCCATGCAGAGAGGACCCCCGTGTATTGCAGCAGCAGCCCCTGGCCCTGCTCCTACCTTCGGACCTCGTGCCCCAACCCTTCCCACGCATGCCCGAGCTGCTTCTCTCTTCTCTCCCACTCTGGGGCCATCGTGCTGGCCGCTGGCCCTGCCTGAGATGTCCTTCCCCTGGACGTCCTCCCAGCCAGCTCACAGATGCCATCCTCTCCATGAGATCGACTCTGGCCTCCCAATTTAAACTCATAACAGTACTTCTATTCACCATTCTCTGTTACCCCTACTTGACTCTGTTTTTGTCCCCAGAGCTTTTATCATATTCTGAACACATAAATGTATTCATTTATTATGTTTATTATTATTATCTGTCTGTAAAGTCTTGAAGGGTAGGGATTTTTATCTGTTGTATTCACTTGCAGCACATAGTAGATAATCAATATCTGTTAACGGGACAAATGAATGAAGGTCAATCATGAAGCACGTAAACAGTGACCAGATGTTAGCAGTGAGATTTTGCAGCCACCTATGGACCTGGCTGGGCAAGGTCTGCATTGTGCTGCACAGTAATGGATCGACTCAAGTCTTTGCCTTGTCCCTCCAGTGAATCTGAAATCCCTTCAGGTGACCCTTAATTATTTCATTACTTGGTGTCTTCCATCATATTTAGGGTGGAGCCTGGTTTGTGTTTTATAAATATATTTTGAACTTTACAAAGCTTACTTTTTTCCTAGAGAAATCCTAGAAGAAATCTTATCGGTAATGATGAACTAAAGCCCTTTTTCTCTTTTCCTGTTTCTGGGGGAATGTGATGCTTTGGGCATCTTTTATCAAAGCAATCCAACTTTCACTTAAATGGGGTGGTATATATTCTGTGTAGCCAATGAATGCAACACACCTCAGAATTTCAGGGGAAAAAAAAGTTTGTAAGGTTTTTGTTCCTGGGATACTATTGGTTGAGTTGTTGATTCAGCAATCCAATGATTCACTCCACAAGCATCACTTGAGCGTTTATTATATGTAAAGCACTGTGCTAGGTGCATGGCACACAAAGATGAATAGCTCTTACATTGAGAGGGTCACCAAAATCATTCATTCCTTCATGTGGTCAACATTTATTGGCTTTTGTGTGCCAGACAACGTAGGAGGAGATGGGCATAGAGTGATGATCAAGACAAAATCCCCATCAGCAGGGAACTAGGGTTCTGATAGAAATGAGAATCAACAGTTACAAGATCCACTCTGATGGGTAACATCATAGATTGGGGTTGGCAAAACTTTTATGTAAAAGACCAGGTAGGAAATATTTTGGCCTTTGCAGGCCACACATGGTCTCCATGGCTGTCTATTGCTGCTGCTCCTCCTCCTCCACCTGCTTCTCTTCTTCTCTCTCTCCTCCTCCTTCTCCTCCTCCTCTTTGTTCCCTTTCCTCCTGCTCTTTTCCTTTTTTATTTCTTAAACAATCTTTTAAATGTAAACCATTCTGAGCTCCTGGGCTGGACTTATCCCATAAGGTATGGATTGCAAACCCCTGTAAACAGGATTCTCTGGACTTCCAGAGGGGAAAGCACCTGGCTAGCTGGGAGTGAGCTGAGGGGAGGGAAGGGAGCTTGGGAATCTCAAACAGGAAGACTGAGGTGGAAGTAGGGTAGGAGTTGGAGCTGGCTTTCAGAGTGGAGAGAAGAACTTTCTCTTGGCCCATGAGCAGCACTTCCATACGTTACCCATGTACCTGTTACTCTTAGACATCAGGATATTCTCATTCTCTCTTAACCTTCGATTGTGCCACCCACATATCTCTACCAGCAGATCCCAGCCACACAGCTAAGTGCTCACTGGATGGCCTGAGCCTTCCTCCCCCGAGCTGTGCAAGGCGTCCTGGGCCCTGGTTCTCTGTTGGTGCTCTCCCCGCTGTTCACACCCACACACACTTGAGTCCAACTTGGTGTTAGTTGCTTGTCCTACAGATTTGTGTTGTTTTAGGAAAAAGGATGCAAATAATTGTTTCCTTAAAGAAGACGAGGCCTGAATTTTGTGTTGTTCAGTTTTAGTTATTAATTCTGAGATAGATGTTCTATCTTTTCTGATTAAAGCTACAAAAAAAAGAAGAAAAAACCCATATAATTTACACATGACCTTTAACCTCCCTTCCTCAAATGTGTTTTGAGCAGGATCAGAGACTCCAGAGGCTGTGACCTAGAAAGCTCCACTGCCTCCACTCCACCTTCAGAAGGAGCCGCTGGTGAGCTGCTGTACACAGCTGTTCATCCACTCCCTCTCTCCCTCAGTGTCTGTCTGTCTGTCTGTATGTCTGTTTGTCTCTCTCTCTCTCATTAGTAGGGATGGAACCCAGGGGTGCTTTACCACTGAGCCATATCCCCAGCCCTTTTCATTTATTTATTTATTTATTTATTTTGAGACAGGGTCTCACTAAGTTGCTTAGGGCCTCACTAAGTTGCCAAGGCTGGTCTTGAGCTTGTAATCCTTCTTCCTCAGCCTCCTGAGTTGCTGGGATTATAGGAGTGTGCCATTGCCCCCGGCCCATTCTCTCTTGTTATGATTCAAAGAGAGTTATTTCATTATCTTCTTTCAGAATAAACCTCAAATATACTCACAGGATGTTATCTGTCAGCATACACAGCTCTCAATACACTGTAGGCTTCTCTGAGTAGAAGCTGGACTCTGGCCTTGCTCAGAGCCAATCACACAGTACAGTAGTCATGCAAAGAGTGGATAAAATCAAAAAAAGGATTAGGCCACAGACAGCCTGTGGAGGGGCTGGTGCAAATCTCAGGGTACCCTTTATCCCTTTGAAAAGAAGAACTTAAAGGTTTTGAAAATGAATTTGTCTAACGTCTCCCAAATAAGAAAGATTTTGTTCTTGTCTAGTCTCGCTATTGCAACTTAATCCACAGGCACGCTTCTTTTCCAATAAGATCTTTTGCCTGGTTAAATGTATTTGTTTCTTTTCATAAATACCCTACTTTATACTGGATATTAATCTAAGCACTTAGACATGATTAGCAAGCTAAGGGTTTTACTTATTAAAAACAGTTAATTTTTGCCTTTAAAAAAATTGAGACATTTGAATCCCTGAATATGCTCATTTATCACCCACCCCCAACAAGGCACCCAGGAGTTCTCCATGTAGGACATGAATAATTTTTATAAAAATGCAGTTGCTGACTGTGTCGTACATCCATGCAGCTTTATAAAACAAAGCAAATGATTACCATCAATTATAATAACCTCACTAGACAAGACTGCAATTAATCTCCAGCTCTTCAGATAACAACTATTGCACTATGCTAAGGAAGATGGCTACCATTAATTGACTTATCACGATCAGCAATGATAGATGGGGCAGATGGCAATGTGATTATTCACTGTCGATGACATAAACACACACTTTGTTGTGGGAAGTATCTACTTGGGTCCTCTCAGAGGATAGCCAGAAATAGAGACCCAGGTGGCTTCAAAGGGAGCACAAAATAAAAGTAAAAAGTGAAGCTATGGCATGACATGTATTTTTTCTTTTTCCTGAGGCGAACCCTCGGTAGAACACCATCGGAGGAAATATCTGTGGGAAAATCATAGATGGTGCAGAATTTCATGAATAGAAATTTGCCCGCTTGTGTGAAGACACCAGGTTCTGTTCAATACTCAGTAATTCCCACAATGGCAATTCACTGTTTTCCAGAAGCAAATTCATTTCATTCAAGAAAAAAAAAAAAAAGCTAAGCGTTTCTTGTTCACTAGGGCCCCTTTAAGGGGCTCAATTGGCCAGTTGCTTTTCCAATGGTCTGCCATATGGTATTTTTTGGAGCCTTCAAAATTCTGATTTCTTGCACTGAAATACACACCCCGTTTTTCTACAGACACCTCATATTGAGGGGCTTGGAAAGAAATGTGCTATACCTGTGGTCTACTCAGCAAGGTCTAACTCTACTTATGCTGAGGCTGATGCTCAAACCTGCCTTGGAACAATTGGTGTGTCCATGGGGAAGCTGCTCCCCAAGTCCAGTCAGTTCAGAAAGCACTGTAGCTTGCTATTTCCAGGAAGCAATTACCTGTGTGTGTTCCCTTTCCCCTCCTTTTTCTCTTTTTTTGTACAGTAAGGTTTTATTCTTTAAGTCTTCTTTAGAAAACTGGTGTAATTCAGGCAGAGCTTGTCCTGGAATTGACATAGAAATTGCTAACCAAAACCTCTTGGGGAAAGCTTTACAAAAACTCTACCTGAACCCCAGTTCCCTGAGATTCTGACTCAGCTGGATTGGGGAAGAACCCAGACACAAATGTTCTGACAGGGCCTCCCAGTTCTCAGTATTTATTTGCTACTCTTTTTAAAGGCATTCTTCACTGAAGGCTTTCTTCATTGAGAGCACTTCAGGTCCTCTTGAGGGAGCACTTCCTACACAGAGTCTTAGGCTCTCCTGGGAACTTTTGAAAAATGCAGATTCTTAGGGTTACCCGATCTCTGGGGTCTGGGGGAGGTCTGGAAAAATAAATACCCTAAGAGATCAAGTTTCTGTGCTTCCCTTAAGGATTCCGGGAGCACTAATTTAGTCCAGAATTGTAACTGTTCATGTACAAGTCACAAAACACCCTTATGACATATGGAAGAAATAAGTGATACAAAGAACTCTACGATGTAAAGATTTTAGCCTAGAACCCATCTATATTTTCACTCCTAATTTAAACAGTAGAAATACTTCCACTCTGAGACAGTGTTGTGATGGTGTCCAGGCACCAGGATAGGACAGTCCAGTGAGGGAGAAAAACAAAGGAATAACGGCAGACAAGTGAGTGAGGCACTAAACCAACAGTTAAAATAAATACAAATGTTAAAGTAATCTACATCCTCAAAAGGAAGAGTTTGTCTAACTTTGAATGTTTTCTAATTTAGACTGGCAGTCCCCAGTTTTGCACAAATTGGGAGTTTTTACCCTGTTTTTATCATATGCCCTGCCACACCCCGGATTTTTCAATACATGGCCTTTGCAGACATCCCTAATCAATTCTAGATTTTTCCCCCCAATAGATGGAGAAGGGAAACTCATACTCCTGCTTAACCCCATTGTCCATGCAGCCATTACTAATAGATCCCAGATAAAATGCTAGATGAAATCTGCATGCAGCTTCTCCAACACACAGTGCCCCTGACATGCCTCTGGCCTTTTCTTATGCTATCCCTCATTTCCTGCTTCATCTTCTGTTTTTTTGTCTTATCAACCAAATACTTCCAATGCTCCTTACATTTGAAATCTCACTTAAATTTTAAAATAACCTCGAGAGATGTCAAAATTGTGCCTTAGAAGGCCCAAGTAATATCCCAAGATAACACGGTTAGTGTGTATCAAAGCAGGAGCTACAAACCCAAGTCCTTTGACTCCAAAGCTGATGCTCTTAAAATTGCTCTTCATTGCCTCTCTTCAGAGCCCAGTTCAAAGGGCAACTCCTCTGTGAAGCTTCTTCTAACCCCTTCAAGTGAAATTTGTCACTTCTTCCTTTGAGTATGCCAAGGTCTTTGTACAGTTCTATTACAGCATGACATTATACTTTAATGATTTGAATATAGCACTCTTTGAACTCCTATGTGGTAGGAGCTCTCTCTCTCTTTTTTTCTTTCTCTTTCTTTTAAAAATCCCTGTATCCCTGGTAACTAGCTGAGTCCCCAGGCAGACTCTCTTAGTTGTTACGTTTTAAACACACATCAAAATCTGGCCAACGGACTTCTTCAAGTTGTGGGTCTGTTTCTCGGTGTATGACCCTACCACGTTAAAAATAATGCCAGGCAGGTTTAAACATGACCTGGATTAAAAATAAACAAACAAGCAAACAAACAACAACAACAACAAAACAAAGAGCCTTAGTGGTATACATGCTTCTGCAATTTCAAATCCTTCTTGTCATGAGTACAGGGCATTTGGGCATATGAGGACCCCCAATCCCTAGTTGATAACTACCCTTAAGTATACTGCAGTGAAATCAGGTCAAAATTAGCTACACCCTGTTTGTCGAGTGTCACATCACAGATGAGGTCTGTTTAAACTTTAGTTCCCGTTCTATAATTGAAGCCATGGTTGGGCTTACTGCTGTGGCCTGAGTTTTGTCTGGGTAGATGGTGGCACACAGTGACACTTACTGTTAATGGTGGCACACGATGACATTTCCATTCTGCAGATTCTCAGACAAACCATTTAGTTGCCTGACATTTATTTCACAGTATGTTATAGTTTTGAGCAAATAAAACCTATTTTAGCAGAAGGGAGAATTACAAAATCTGCACCATCATACGTGGCACACAAGGGGCTGATGGGTTCAGATGGGTACGTGAGGGGTGAGGGTTTGGGGTCAAATAATGTCCTGGAGATATAATAGGGCATGAGTCTTAAGAGACCTGCACCAATGTCTCACAAGATAATGCTCGGTTTTACTGTTTCATTCCCTGGGAGATATTGGGAGCTGGTTATAGACTTCCACACCAACATGCAAAAGACAGATGGAGAAAGGAGACACAGACCTTCTCGTTTCACAGATTCAAGGGAAATCTTCCCATCTGTTATTCCACCTTGGAAGTAAATAGGCACCAAACCTCATGAACCGGCACTTGACCTTAGTAGTCTGACGACCTACCTACCTCCCCAGAGAAGGCCTGTCCATTGAGGAGGTGCTCCGACCCTTGGCTGTCCTCACTCCCAAAGTGTAGCCGGATCTCCTCCAGCCGATGGCTGTACGTCATGGGACCTCCTGATATGTTGACCAAGTGCTCCTTGTCCAGGCGGAGGGACACATGTCTTCCAGTGTTGTACATAGTCCCACTGACCTGCAAGGCAAAGGCGGACAGGTCAGGCAAGGCTGTCCTTCCACTATGCCCCAAACCCAGCATGGTGTGTAGACCAATGCCTTTTCCTTCTTCTGATCAGAAGGCATTAGGCTAAATCCACAAGTGAAGTACGAGATGGCAGCCTTCCCATATATACTTCCCTTCCCTACCTAGCTTCTAAGGTATTCCCGTGAAGCGTAAACCACATTGCCATTTAGGAATTTGAGGTAGAAACTCAAAGGTGACTTAACCAACTGTGACTAATATTCTGTACATTGCGCCTTATAAAAAGATAACTTGTCCCTCTTACCATAAGTGTTTGGAAGGCAGAGACTCTGTAAAGTATCAAAAATCTCAGGTGTGAGAAATTACAAAATCTGCACCATCGTATAACATGTAGCAGCTGCAATGTGCTAGCTCTGAGCGGCTTTTAGAGGCCTTCCATTGGAGAGCGCAATTAGCAGGGAGGGATGCCAGGAACAGATGAGGGACAAGGAAGTCAGAAGAGATGACTAGGAGCAAAGGCTGGTGGGAGAAGGAAGCGCTGTGTGTTTGGTCCCAGGGGTCTGGTCCTGTGTTTTAGTTAGACCCCTGTCCTGCTGCTGCCACCAGACGTTGCACAGGATAACTCTGATCCCTCCTCGGGCTACAAGCCAAACTAGAGGGTCATACAAGTTTCCCGTTTCACCCAGCCCTGGATTAATTCCATAACCCTGATTCCCATCTTGCTTCGGTCCCTTCCAACTGCTATGCTTGCCACTCTGTATTCTTTTGCCTTCTTTCTTTTCTCTCTGGACTTGTGGTTCAGCTTCATTTTCTGGATTATGACCTTAGCACTTCCGGACAACTGACTCTAGAACATGGTTCCTATCTGGGACTCTACTTCCTTTCTCTCCTGGGTTGACTTAGCTCTTGGAGCAAGGTCTGGAGCTTAGGGGAGACTTTGGATGAGTCTAGATGGGATGCTTCTGGGTTATTGGATGCTGAACTACTTGGCTTCTCTTCCTGCTTACTCCCAGATTTCTGTGCAAGAGATTCCTTAAAGGTTTCTCCTAACTTCTGATTCCTTCGTTAGATGTGTCCTTATATTTTTGCTCTATGGCATTCACTTTTACCTGCCCATCCACCTTTCTGACCCTGACTTTGTTATTGATTGGTTATTTTAGTTCTCGGATTGCTCACCAAGCCCTCCACTGATTCATTTTTTTCAACCACCTAACTGTTAGATGGAGCCCATGTGACTGATGTTGGCCCTGGGCTGTGAGACATCACAAGTGTCACTTCACTTCCGGTCTGAAATCATGAAAAGTTTATGCACACTTCTGTAGTCTCTTCCTGCACTACATCAACCAAGGATATCATGTGGAAATGTAAATATGGTGCAGCTACTGAATGAATCCTGTGTCAACCAGGGTCCCTGGGGGATTATGTGCAGTTTACAAAAATCCATAATTCTACCCCAGCCTCACAGTGTCTTTTTCTGTGCCTTTGAGTCTGGGCTGGTTTTATTGCTGACTTTGGCTGACAGCATGTAGCAGCAGCAATGTGCTAGCTCTGAGCAGCTTTTAGAGGCTTTCCATGCTTCCAGGCACCATCTTGGAAACTTGAGAGTACCATGCAAGTAAACCTGGGCTAGTAGGCTAGGGGATGAGACCACAAGGAGAAGAGCCAACCCCGGAGAGACCAACCTAGACCAGCCAAAACACGGCTGATCCATCAGCTAATTGGCCCTGTCAAGATCAGCATGGCTTATAACAGACCAAAAGCAATGCCCACTGAGACATAGATTTGGAGCTAAATAATTAAGTTGTTAAGTTTTGGGATGGTTTGTCGTGTAGCAAAAGCTAACAGATACACACTAAGGCAATCATCTCTCTTCTGTGAATCTGAAACAGTCAATCAATACTCTGACAGAAGCGCTGGAGAGTCTCCATTGAGTGCAAGGTCACAGACAGTAGAGCTACTAGGCAGAGGAAAAGTCAGAACACAAGGAGAGAAAAATGAACCAGATATGACTAGAGAGAGAGAGAGAGAGAAAAAAAAGAGGGTGGGGCAGAAATTGCTTGAACTCCAGAAATCATTCATCCTTTTATCACAGTATTTTCAAGACCTGTGGTTTCTCAGATACTGCACATCTTATTGATAAAGTCCTTTTTTTTTTCTTTGGTTAAGTTACCCATTCCTTGCAACCAAATAGTCCTCTTTGAAGGCTCCATTTCTGTTCTCCAGCCTGAAATGCATGTATATTTAGTTGCAATGAGACTATGAAAATTTGCCTTTTTTTTAAGAGAGAGAGAGAGAGAGAGAGAGAATTTTTTTAATATTTATTTTTCAGTTTTTGGTGGACACAACCTTTTTATTTTTATTTTATGTGGTACTGAGGATTGAACCCAGTGCCCCGCGCATGCCAGGCGAGCGCATTATAGCTTGAGCCACATCCCCAGCCCAAAATTTGTCTTCTTTTTGTGTTCCAATTCATAACTTTTTGGCAGCCCAATGGTTCCAAGATGTTTGCAATTGACATTACTTCACATTTAAGTAAAATTTATTTTTTTTCTGTGGCATTACGTATGATTTTCAGAAGTTATAAAACAGCTCAAGAAAAAAGAATCAGCCACAATTCCACAATTCCAAAATCACTACTAGTATTTTGTTATATATACTTTTCACTCTTATAACAATATATAGGCACATTTTATGAGATCATTTTATGTATCTCCATATAGATAATACATAATTTTTCACATAGATATATATGCCCATGCCGTTAATATTTTTGTGATATCTCTTTCAAATGCTTGCATAATATTTCATTGTAAAAGTATCTAGTTCATTATTGAATTTTACACTCCTTTTACTTTTTCACTGTTGTAAAAAATACTATGATAAATATCCCTAAGGATAAAACATTTTACTAATCCAAGTATGTTTTGTGAGGCAAATTGTGGGTCAAATGGTGTGCCCATTCTTACAGTATCTACTATGTATTGCCAAATCCATCCATTATGGGGAGTAGATCCCATAGAGCTAGACCTATGTAATTCTCTTACAATGACATTGAGTTCAGGAACATGGGATTCAATCCAGGGACACCCAGACACATGCTATGTATGGTATGCTAGGCTGCATCAGGAGTTGTCCAGAGTTCTTACAGCATGTATGCTTTGTACCACTGGGCAAGTATCACTGGCTTCCTACATTTCTAGAAATCCACTCATCTGTGTCTGTCTAATGTTCCTAAGAAAATTGTTGCCCACTGAAGCAAGGCAAGGCCATATCGTATGCTTGTCTGCATTTTCCTAGTACTTAGAAAACACATGACACACAGCAGGTGGAAAAATCAAGGACTCTGGAGTCAAAAGCTTCCCAGTCTGCCTCTTGTTAGCTGTGTAACCTTGGGTAGTTGACTTCATCTCTTAAGCTTCAGTTTCCTTAACCATAAAATAGAGACAACAAAAATTTCCCCATGAAAATGAGAGACAGAAAAAGCTATAAGGCATTTTAAAAAACAGATAGCAAAAGGACACAGTCCCTCCTTAGGAGTAATTACTTTAAACATAAATGGGTTCCATTTACATGTGGTAGTCAGAGTATTCAAAATCATAGACACATAAAGTAGAATAGTGATTCCCAGGGGCCGGGGCTGGGGAGGGAGGAGTGGAAAGTTAGTTGAATGGTTATAAAATTCAGTTTTGCAAGACGAAGCAAGTTCTGGAGATGGCTGATGGTGAAGGTGGTACAGCAGTATGAATGTGCTTAATGCACAGAAATTAGAAGTGGTTAAGACAGTAAAGTTTTAGACTATATGTATTTTACCACCATAAAAAATTGATAAAAAATTCCCCCATGAGTTTGTTATAAATATTAAGTAAATAGCATATGCAATGGTCAAACATTTTCACTCTCTTCCTTTCCTCTCTTTTAGCCGCCTGCATGGTACCCAGCTGATGTGGAAGCATCTCTCTTGACCTTCCTTCCTGACTTCTTCCCTACTTCTCAGATCCTGATGCATTGCTTGTTAAATGTCAGAAGGGAGAACTTTGACTTTTGCATTGTGGGGAGCACCCAAGATCATTTTGAAGGCTTGAAATAAAAAGAGGAGAATCAAGAATAACCCACTGTGCCTTCTATTCTTCTACCTCTCTTCTAGACTCCTTCTGCACATGAGGTGCCATCTTCAGCCATTCACTCAGTCTGCCGTTACTCAGAAGATCATCCAAGTACCTGACTCTGTTAGGAGCTGGGGATAGAATGGTGAGCCTGGTCCCTGCTCCCATGGAACTCGCACTCCATTATGCAGAGATCTGAGTGGGGACAGGAAGCCATGGGAGTCCATAATGTCTAACATTTTGTCTATGTGTTCTTACAATTAGATGCAGTGCCCCCGTACCCCCACCCTTTCCCAAGACTCCAAAAATAACATTAATTTGTATTAATCAAAAAAAAGACGCGTAGCCAGGGTATGGTTTGTTGCACTTTAATTTAAAAATAAAGGCTTGACAACATTATGTATGATATCTAAATCGAACGGTACATCTGCACTGTAGTAATTAACATTGCAGCAGTGTCATTTTATCTGTAATGCTAATTACTGCGTTTCCAATGAACTACTTTGGTGCACAGCATGTTGGAGAAGTTTGTATTATGCAGCCCAGAAACCAGGACTGAAAGAAACTAAAGTTGCAGGGGACATTCTGGTTGCCTCTGGCTGCCCCCTCAGATCTCCTTTTGGTTTTTCTCTCAATTCAGTGCAACATGAGGTGAGAGGTGTCTGATGCCTATTTTACAAATAAGGGAACAGAGTGAGGTTGGTGAAGGCTTTGTGACTTGTCCAGTATCACACAGCGGGCAGGTGGCAAACCCAAAACCAGTACTCTTGAAATGAGTGAATACAAGTATCTTAGCCCATTTCAGATGAAAAGAATGTTGGGGATTTTCATTTCTTCTGCTGCCTCTAGATGCAGATCTTAGGCAGTTCCAGAGACATCAGGGTTCTCAAGAACAGAGGACTCAACTGGATACTTGGCTGCTGAAGTTCATACTAGGAAGAAGCCTTAAGGAACCCGAAGGTCAAAGTGTTGGTTTTCTTACCACAGACATTTTTACTGGTTTAAGACTGAGTGGAGCTACAGGTATTGAGGGAGTGAGGGAAGTGGGTCAGAGGTGCTACAAATGTGCCTGTCAAGATCACATGTCAATCAGTAATATTGATAACCTGAGACCTTGTCAAAGCAATTTGTTCTTTTACAAAGAAAAAAAAATTACCCCAGTATATTCATTCTGTAAAAGTGATGTTTGTGGATAGCAAACACAGTTCTTAATACAGCAGCTCATGATTTGCCAGGGCCTCTTGTTATTGGGTCTATCTCCTCTTCCGTTATGGTGACCCTACTATATTAGTGGAAAGTAAATTTAGTTGGTGCAGTTTTAAGGTAAGAAGAATTTTTATTCTTTGAAACACGATCCTGTTCATAACAGATGGCATCTTGGTTTGAACCTGTATGTGGTAGCAGAGGTAATGCTGAATTCCAAACCTAAACTTCCTCTGTCAATTCTCACGATTTTTCCCTTTACCAACCCAGCACCAAACATGGTGTGATACTTAGGCTCATGCCATTCACTTCCCCTGGGGTGAGAAGACATTAAGCTAAACCCACATGTGCCGCAGGAGCTTCCCATAGGGCTGAGGGGCCCTCCCTGGGTGCTAGCCATCAGTGGTGAACCAGGTCTTGTCCCCAGGTTATCTCTAGCTCTAAAGCCTGTGCCTTTCACCACTATTAAATTATTAATAATTATTAGCTGATGGCCTAGCAATGCAATACACAAAGTTTTCTTCAAGAGGAACCCTGCAATGGTTTGGAGTTCAGGCTGTCTGGGATTATTAATTAGAGACCTCCAGAGAAACAGAATCAACAGAATATGCATATATGTAAATACACATATGTAAAAAGGTTTATTTGAAGGAGTTGGCTGACATGATTATGGAGGCCAGTGGTTACTCAGTTCTGAAGTCAATTGGCCGCAGAATTCCTCCTTGTTCAGAGTTGGGGGTCAGTCTTTGATTCTCTTTGGGACTTCAAATGATTGGATGAGTCCCACACATGTCATGCTGGGAAATTTGCTTTTTTCTCCCGCTTTACATATTTATCTCATCCCAAACACTCTCATTAAGACATCCAGAATGATGTTTTACCAAATACTTGGGTATCATGGCCCAGCCAAGTTCATACGTAAAATTGACCATCACACTTATCTTCAAATCCTGTTTGCTTTCTTCATTTCAATGGTTTAAACAGCTCTGAAATCAAACAGGTACACCACACATAACAGGGTGATATATGGAATATAAATATATATGTGTATATATTTCATATATATTATACACATACACATTACATCCCTAATATATAATGTATAATACACATGCATTTGTATAATCTTTATTTTTTATTTCCTACATCATCAAATTTAAAAAGCCAGTGATACTAAAACTGTTCTCAAAATCTTAGTCATATAAAAGGGGAGCCAGTTTGAAATAGTGTGCATCTCAAGTATAGAACAATTATAAAGAAACAATTTAACTTTTCTTGTCAAATAAAGGAAAGAAAAAAAAAAGGCTATGTGCATGACAAGGTAGATTTGTCGAGTATAGATGGATCTCAGATACTATTATGGTGTAAACCCCTTATTATTCGGGGTCTTAGATGTTGTCTAAGTTCATATTTTCATATGGGGAAAAAAAGGAGGAAGTAAGTTTAAAAAAAATGATCCAACCCATAAAATAAACATGTCAAAGATCTGTTGGCCTGACAGACATAGTGCTGGTAGGTTGATGTTTATTGCAGAAAGCTAAGCTTGAGTAAACTTTATGCTTAGAGATTCCAAAAGATTCAGTAAGTACTTAGTTATGTGATAGAAAGCTTATGTGAGGTTTCCATTATATTCTTGGGTTAGTCACTTCTCTATAGCTGTGACCAAAATACCTGACAACAAAGGGGAGTAAAATTTTATTTTGGTTCATGGTTTCAAAGAGCCTAGGTGTATGGTTGGTGGACTCCATTTTCTCTGGGTCAAAGGTGAGGCAGAACATCATGGCGGAAGGATGTGGCAAAGGAGCACCACTCTGTTCATGGTGATCAAGAAGCAGACAGAGAAAGGGGAAGGGGCTATAGGATGATGACCCTTTCTAGTGTATGTGTTCAGTGACCCACCCCCTCTGGCCACACCTCACCTGCCTACAGTTACCACCCATTAGTCCATTCAAATTAAGATGGACTGAATAGGTTACAGCTCTCGCAATCAAATCATTTCACCTCCAAGCATTCCTGCATTAACACAAGATCTTTTAGGGGATGCCTCATAATCAAACCATAACAATTCATGACCTAAATCTCCTCTGATAACTAAAAAAAAAAATTCCCCAAAGCTTAAAGAAAATGTAACACTATAATCAGAGTAGCTGAGAGGAAAGGATCTCAACTGTGAAAGACAGAAAGGGTCATCGTTGTGCAAGGGGTTGCCTGCTTTCTCAATGCTTTCCACTCTGGGTAATTTAATATCCCTTGGTGCTACGGCACTTTTTAGATTAGGAAATTAGGTACAGAGCAGGTAAGGGCTCTATTCAAAAGCACAGGAGAGAAAGTGAGAGGACTAGGGACCCTAAGCCTTTGGGACCCAAAGCTCCTGGTCTTCTGGGATCTCAGAGACCAATTTCGAGGGCAACCTACAGAGTCTGCACTTCATTTCTCAATGACCTTGTGGATTTCAAAAATGGAACAAGAGCCTTTTAATTAATTATTTTTTAAAATGTGGATTTGGCACCTGGGCTCTGTTCGCTATGATATGAGAGCGTTGGCATTCTTGCCTTAGGAGACGATCTTATTTGGCAGATACTAGGACAGTGCGTGACTGTGAGGCACATAGCATCCACAGCAGCAGGGGCTGAGGTGTCTTCTAGGCTGGGTGCTCCACACCTTCACTCGTCACCTCATCTGATTCTCGCACTACCTGTGTGGAGCAGGCAGGGTTATTTGCATTCTCAGACAAAGGGATGAAGGCTCAAATGGGTTAATGATTTTACTTAAAGCATCGCCATTAGAAATTGGCAGAGTCAGAATTCCAAGCCCAGGCTTTTTAGATTCCAAATTCTACAGTTTTTTTTTTTGTTTTTTTTTTTAAGAGAATAAGTCGAAAGTTGGCAGAAAGAGTGTTGGGGAAACCATGTGGCTTATATACAGCTTTTGGGGTTAGGGATCAACTCAATTAAAATATGGTGTCCATGTGGATGTGCCACCTTGGGCTTAATTTGGCCAGGCCTGGTCTGGACACCCTTGGCAGTTTCTAGACCCAGAGCAGCAGGGGCAGTTCTAGTTCCTGCCTTCCGGGAGTTGAGAGGTGGGTCATATCTGCCGAGTGTTGGCTTAGCAACGGAATGACTGAGCCCATAATGAGGAACACCACTCAGTGCCAAGAAAGGTTAGTGAAGAAGGTCTGACAGCCGTGCCATAAATTAGGTGTCCTTTCTTTGTAACTGAGGTTTCCTATTACACGTCTCTGACTGCTCTGCTGAGGTGTGTAATAGTTCTTCTTCGCAATGTAATTAGTGAGCCTAAGAGATTTAGGAACACTGCCTAGTCTGGTTTCCTGCAGAGTAGCTCAAGATGCCAACAGGCTGATGGGTAAAGGCTGAGTGCATAAAGCTGGTGAGCTGCATGTTCACATGGGCAGGCGGGAGGGATCATCTTTGCAAGATGAAACAATGTGGCAGAACAATGTGAGTTAAATGGTTGGCTTCACTGCAGCACAGCATATATACAGATGGGCAGAATTAGGGTGGTGTGGATGGTAAAGATAAAAGGACTTCAGAAATAATCAAGCCTGACAGCTTATTCTATAAACTGAGACATAGCCTGAGTTGTCCAGCACTGAACCGGAGGTGATAGAGCCAAGACTAGAAATCAACCCACTGACTTTGCTCCTCTATCTGGGTAGCTCACCTCCCCTTTCTCGTATCCTTTGAGTTATTTTATGCTGAGGACACATAAGTATACTGACTCAGAGTTAGAAATGCTGGGGTAAATAAGTGAATGTCTGGGTGGATACTACAGCCCATGGAAAAGTGGAAAAAAATCCAGCCTGACATCTGGAGATGCCCTTTACATGATACCATGCATCTGGGGAGTGGGCTCTTCTCAGTGTTTGTCCAAATGTTTTACTTTATTTTTTGATTGATGTATAATATTTTTATATATTTATGGGGTACAATGTATTGTTTTGATATATATATATATATATATATATATATATATATATATATATATATATATATATATATATAGAGAGAGAGAGAGAGAGAGAGAGAGAGAGAGAGAACATTTCTTTACGGTGAGTACACTCAAAGTCCTCTCCTCTACCTATTTTGAAGTCTATATGCCTTTACCTTACATATTTAATAGTAATGATTAGAAATGGGATGGATTAGATTTTTTTAAGAGAGAGAGAGAGAGAATTTTCTTTTAATATTTATTTTTTAGTTTTCGGCGGACACAACATCTTTATTTTATTTGTATGTGGTGCTGAGGATCGAACCCAGGCCGCACGCATGCCAGGCGAGCTCACTACCGCTTGAGCCACATCCCCAGCCCTGGATTAGATTTTGAGTGAGAGAATGGAGGTAAAGGATGTGAAATTTCAAGAGTGAGCATTTGTGAAAAATTGTGCTGTATCATTAAAAGAGAATAAAATCATAGCATTTGCAGGTAAATGGATGGCATTGGAGAGGATAATTTTAAGTGAAGTTATCCAATCCCAAAAAATCAAATGCAGAATGTTTTCTCTGATATAAGGAGGCTGACTCATAGTGGGGTAGGGAGGGGGAGCATGGGAAAATTAGATGAACTCTAGATAGGGCAGAGGGGTGGGAGGGGAAGGGAGGGGGCAGGAGATTAGCAAGGGCGGTAGAATGTGATGGACATCATTATCCAAAGTACATGTATGAAGACTCGAATTGGGTGTCAACATACTTGATATATAAACAGATATGAAAAATTGTGGTATATATGTGTAATAAGAATTGTATTGCAAAAAAAGTACATGTATAAAGGCATGAATTGGTGTGAACATACTCTCTATATAAAGATATGGAAAAAGTGTACTCTATAAGTGTAATAAGAATTGTAATGCATTCCACTGTCATGTATTTTAAAAATAAAATCAACAAAACTAAAAAATGTGCTGTATATGTGCAATATGAATTGCAATGCATCTTGTTGTCATATATAATAAAATAAAAAAAATAAAAAAGAGTGAACATTTGTGTAATTCAGTTTTGAAAGAAAGCAGAAAGAAAATATTTGGAGCTTGTGGGTCGGAGTTGTCAGGAAGGAAGTAGCTGAGATGGGGATAAGAAAGAAAATGGAATCAGACTGGAATGATCTGTTTTGAGTTACCATGGATGGAGTTGGGTAGGAGAGTTGATGTACTTCCAAGATCTCACCCACCACTCGTAACCCTGGGAGGATAGAGGTTCCTTCCTTAGCAAGGCTAAATTTAATCTTTCTCTTCCCCATCTGAGTCAGTCTGCTTTGGCTCTGAAAAGACTAGGATTTCAGAGCCCACATTAAATAAAAAGATGAAATAATCGTATTTGCAGTGTATTATTATATTAATATAAAAATCAAACATGTTTATAGTAATATTTACTCTTCAAATAATAGGTAATTTCTTTGCAAACTCTACAGGGATGCAAGGCAGTAACGCTGCAACCAAGTCTCTCTTGCACTTTGTTGCTGCTTGTGCTAAGGACAGGAGAAAGGAAGAACAGCATGTGAGAGACTGGGGTTGTGGCTCAGTGACAGAGTGCTCAGCTCTTCCTAGTTTCTCCAAGGAGGGGGACCCTAGAGAGTGGTGTTCTGGTATAGGGGTTTCCGGATGTGAATCCCATGCACTACTTTCCTTTTGAGTCACTGCTACCAATCAATGATTCTACTAATTTAATATAATTATTTTAATAATATAAGTAAAATTTAAATTTCATGATAATTAAATGTGTTTTCTGTGTCTGTTTAGATACTGTATGAATATTTGAAATTTCTACATCAACCCTACAAAGTAGACATGATCTTCCCATTTTCCAAATGAGATCACCATCACATCTCATCCAAGGTCAAACAGCTACTCAGTCAAAAGAGCCAAAGTTTGAATGAGGACTGATTTCAAAGTAGATGGCTTTCTGCTTTACCATGGTTGGTGTGACCACAATTCAGTTTTGGCTTCTGATTTAATTCTTCAATTCCTTTACCTGAATTAAAATTCTGTATTACACCTTATCCCACTAGAACATTGAAAGTTTGCAGAGTTCTTACCAAGCCCCTTGCTGTTGGTTGTCTGGATCCAGTGCTCTGACTCACTAGTGAGGGGCTGGAGTCCTGTCCCAATTGGCTAGAGCAACCAGAACCAAGATGGTACCTGCTGATTGACAGCAGTATTGCTGACACCTGTTCCTCTGCCCCTTTCATGGGTTGTGAACCCACATTAGCTATTTACACTAGCCCAGGTCAAGCTTGGCTTGAGTGGAGACTTTTGATGTGTGTGTGCACATATTCTAAAAATATAATGTATATATGTATATATACATTATAATCTATATTCATATAAAGTATAGAATATAAATATATGTTTGATATATTAACTTTTTTTGAAAAGATAATATAGACATGGTTGGACTTATCTTTCTTGATGTCTCATGCAGTCTCAGCACATGAACATTGCTTAATTTCTATTTGTGGAAAAAAAATGGTAAAGATTTTGCTTCAAGTCTCATCTTGGTGCCTGGCCCACACGCTGCCCTTGTCTGAGTCAGTAGGACTGAGGCAGGACTTGGGAATCTGCTGGTTTTCCTCTTCCAAGCTCTTCTTGATGTTCCTTTGAACCAAGTTGGGTAGACATTCAATGCTGGGAGCCAGGTTGCAGACTATACAGCCGTTTTCTGTATCCTTTCCCCACACTCTCTCCATGCCTTAAGGAATTGCTTTGATGATTATAAAGATACAGCGCTAAAGCTCCTTCTAAATACACATAAGGGGCTACATACATAGAATCATTTTCAGTTTTTCCCTAAACTGTGAAAATTCAAGGTTAGGCCACTTTAATTAACATACTAAAACTTGCCTTAGAAAGGTTATTTCTAGCTTAATGTCATTTAATTCAATCCTGGATTCACAGGGCTTTAGGCAAATAACTCTCTAGTTATTTCATCTCCAAAGAGGAGAATGCCTTTTAAGGGGAGCCTGTGGAACAGAGTGGCTCACAGGCACAGGCAAAGTCTGTAAATCGCCTTCTTAACATCCCCCCAGGTGACATTGCTGGTCCCACTGGTCAGATGTTAGAATCCTTGATGCCGGTTTTCTCAAAGAAATAAGAAATAGCAGATGTTTGTGGGGCATAATTAGGTAGTACGTCCCTTGGCTTGTTCATCACTCCACTGCATGCAAGTTAATTCTTTAACATTTATCTCCCACGGAGTCCTCATCCCTACAGGCGCGTGTTCACCAGGAGCTGCCACATTGCAGGACACACTCAAGTGCTCACGGTGGTCAGCAGGCAATGTAAGTAAGTGAGAGGGACCAGGTGTGGGACAACACGGACTGTTGGAGACGGGGGTGGTTGGGGAGCATCGTCTCTCCTCTCTTGGATGCTTCTGGAATCCAGGACATTGGGAGGTGGCCTCCAGAAGGGGACGGAAAGGAATCTGGGAACAGGATGGGCAGAGGTGCAAGACTAACTTCACCGTGTGCCCTTTTGTATCATTTGCATTTAAAAAGTAAATGATTTTGAAAAGTGAAATAAGATCCTTGGGAGGCTGTCACATCTGATGGTACAACCTGGATTGTGGTACAATGGTCCTCGGAGCAGCTGCCAACAGGGACAAAGGCAAGCTGCAGCTCAGTTTCAAGCTTTCTAGTAGCCACATTAAGAAAATAGGACTTAAAGTCCGCATTCTACAGTGATGCAGCCACATGAATGTTTATAGCAGTTCAATTCACAATAGCTAAACTATGAAACCAACCGAGGAGCTGCCCTTCAACAGATAACTATATAAAGAAAATGTGGTACATGTACACAATGGAACATTCCTCAGTCTTACAGAAGAATGAGATTATGGCATTTCCAGGTAAATGAGGGGAACTTGAGAATATCATGCTAAGTGAAATAAGCCAATCCCCCCAAACCAAAAGGCCAAATGTTTTCTCTGATAAGTGGATGCTGATCTATAGTTGGGGCGAGGGTAAGAAAGAATGAAGGAACTTTGGATTGTGCAGAGAGGAGTGAAGAGAGGGGTGGGTTGTGGGGATGGGAAGGACAGTAGAATGAGACAGACATTATTACCCTGTTTACATGTATGATTACATTACTGGTGTGACTCGGCACCATACTCATCCAGAGGAGGGAGAAGTTGTGCTCCATGTGTGTACAATGTGTTAAAATGCATTCTACTGTCATGTATATCTAATTAGAATAAATAAAAAATTTAAAAAAAAGAAAACAAGAAAAACAACAACAGTGACATTAATAACATATTTCATTTAAATTGATATATCCAAAATGCCATTTCAATATGTAACTGATAGGAAAATTATTATGACCTTGTTTTTTATCATAAGTCTTGGAAATTCAATATACATTTGGCACTCAAAGCACATTCCAATTTGGACTCATCCCGTGTCAAGTATAACCAGCCCTCCATATCAGGAAGTTCCCCATCTGGGGATTGAACCAACTGTGATCAACAGTATTTGCAAACGAAAATGTATCTGTGCTGAAAGTACAGACTGTTTTCTTGTCATTATTCCATAAACAATATAGTATATTCCCTATTTATATAACAGTTGTATCATATTGGGTATTATAGTAATGTGGAGATGATTTAAAGTATATGGGAAGTTATACAATTTATATAAGTTATAGGTTATATGCAAAGTCTACACCTTTTGATATTAGCAACTTGAGGATCCATGTGTTTTGAGAATGGCCCTGGAACCACTGCTCTGTGGAGACTGATGGACATTACTCAATAGCCACATGAGGTTAGCAGCTACTACTGGGCAGGAGAGCCTGGTCTATATTCCTTTCCAATCTATTCTCCCTCATGAAAGCAGATCTATATTATGGTGTAGACCAACTGGGCAGCAGCTGAGGGGATACCAGACTCTTAAGAACATTGCACATTCCAAGAATAAATTAGGGGCTGGGGATGTGGCTCAAGCGGTAGCGTGCTCGCCTGGCATGCGTGCGGCCCGGGTTCGATCCTCAGCACCACATACAAAAAAAGATGTTGTGTCCGCCGATAACTAAAAAATAAATATAAAAAAAAAAAAAAAAAAAAAGAATAAATTAGGAATATGGTGCTGATAACTTATATCTGTTTCCCATCCAAGTAGGCTGCTAGCATTCTATCTGCTGGGTTTTCCCCCTTTTCTTTGTGTGTGATTCACATTGCAAATTCTACGGGGCAGGCGCACATGGGGAAGTCAAATGATAGTTGCTTGGGTTGGTAGTTAGAATCTACTGATATCAAAACCTAGTAATGCCTGGCCTAGCACTGTTTATGAGGAATACATAATGTGTCCTGTTACCTGAATTATGAACCTCTTAATATTCTTCCTAAGAAATTGTATGAATCTGAAAATCATTAAATTAACTGAAAAGATCAATGATACAAACGTGGGAAACCATTTTTTTTTTCACATATATATTCATTGGGGGATCGTGGAGAAATTCCCACGTGTTTCTATCCCACTGCTTCCTCCTCTCCTTGCAAGATTACACGGTCCCTATTCCCATCTTGAAGGTCAGGCATTTATTCTGTGTTCACCAAAGCTATTAGTCATGTCAGTGAGTGATTGTGCATTTGATATTTCACATTGCCGTCTGAATTTCTTGTACTTTGCATTTCTCAGTGGCTCTGCAAGTGTGATGAACATCTGCTGTGCTCTTGAAGCAAGACTCAGGGTCCTAAGCTGATAAATAAGTATCACTCACAACCCAAACCCAAACAGGACTCCACCCCTGTTGCAATTGCTATTGGATTCACCACTGATGCCGTTTACTACAGCTGCCCTTAAGTCAGGCGTGACCATGGAAAGAGACACCGATTTCTAGGAACAGCTTGCATCCTTTCTAGAAGCAAGCAGCCAAGGAAATGACATTTTCTGACTAGAGGTCACATCTAGGTATGCTGCTACTAATAATCTGTCAGCAACACTACCATCTCCAGGGCTCTGTATGTCTGCTATGGTGCGTGAATTAGCAATTCGATCCTTGCCCCTACTCCAGGTTGCCGATGACTTTATTACGGTGTGAGGAAGAAACTGAGGCTCAGGGAGGATTAAACAGATCACAGAGCTATAAATGTCAAAGGGAATAAATAAAATAAATAATAAATATAAATAGAATGAGACAGACATTATTACCCTGTTTACATGTATGATTACATTACTGGTGTGACTCGGCACCATACTCATCCAGAGGAGGGAGAAGTTGTGCTCCATGTGTGTACAATGTGTTAAAATGCATTCTACTGTCATGTATATCTAATTAGAATAAATAAAAAATTTATCACACCAGTAATGTAATCATACATGTAAACAGGGTAATAATGTCTGTCTCATTCTATAAATAATTATATTATTCTATAAATAATATAAATGTGAAAGGGGCCTGTGTGGACTAGGCACTGAGCTGCTGTCTTGGCTTTAAGGAAAGATGGCTTCTGTCCAAGGGAACCAGGGTCATTTCCCAGAGACGTGGGCATTTGAAATGGGCCTTGTAGGATGGGTAGGAGGTGGGCATCCAGAGGTATCTAGAACAGGGGAGATGGGAAAATACAAGGTTTGCAATGGGAACAGTAGTGGTGACTACTCAGTGTTCCTTCAGTGTTAGGACTTGAGCAAACCTGGGGGTGATTGCTCAGGGCATCTGTGACAGTAGGCACTAGACCCCCACAGTATGAGACACTCTGCTAGTGTTTCACACAATTTATCTTGTTTACTTTCCATTCAAACTTGAGAGGTAGGAAGGAATACCATCATCGTATTACTAACTAGGAAAAGTGGGCTCTCGAAGGTTAAATAGCTTGCCTAGGTTGTAGGGCTAGCAAGAAAAGGAGGGAGAATTTGAATGCATACCTCCCTCCCTCCCTTCCTCTTCCTCCTCCTCCTCCTCCTCCTTTTTCTTCGTCTTCTTATTGTTTTGGTATTGGGGATTGAACCCAGGGGCACTTTACCACTGAGCTGCATCCTCAGCCCACCCCTACTTCAACTTTTTAAATTTTGAGACAGGATCTCACTAAGTTAAACAACTGAAGGCCTTGCTAAGTTTCTGAGGCTGACCTTGAACTTGTGATCCTCCTGCCTCAACCTCCTGAGTCACTGGGAGATGCGCGCCACCATATCCCACCGAATGCTTATCTGTCCAACACTTTTTACCACTATGTCAAATAAGTCATGTTATAAAAGGACACTTTCTCTAAGGATTAATTTTTCTTCTTGGAACGCTCTGCCCTGCTATACAAATTCTCCAGATTCGCCATACTTTTCTATCAGAGAAAGCTCCCCCACACTGTGCCTCCTCTGTAATGCGTGAGACACCCTACCTATGCTAACTTCATTCTTCCTCTTCCTCAGCTTCTGGCTATTAGAAATAAAATGTAAAAATCATCATCATCAACAGCAACAAAAAGCCCAATGGCATGATTAAGCAGCTTACAACACTAGCTGGAATTTCACTGTAGGGTGAGAAGGTGCATATTGCAGTAACCAACATTCCAGGTATATGTGGCTCTGTTTTGTGCAACTGATAATCCACATCATGGCTTCAAAGCAATGGTTACAACAGCCAATTTGCTTCCCTCATGGAGTAAGATGCCTATCGAGGGAGGGTAGTAGAGGATGTGCTATTTGGTGGGATCACTGTTGTTATCTAGAGATCCTAAAACCAGCTCTCTGGGTATCCAGAATGGGAAAGCAAATGGTACCCTTCAGTCTTACCCATGACAAAAGTATTGAGTGACTCTGAAATTATTTGTACAATCGACCCTGCTTTTATTAGAAGAGCACATTCACTGGATGAATTAGAGCCAATTAAAAGCCATACTCTGCTCCTGCTTCCTATAAGAAGAAGATAATCATAAATCTAGAAGTCCAAAACCAAATCACCCAATTCCTTTTCACATCTCTCCTGCCTCATTTCTGTCATTCTAGTCCATTAAAAACCTCTCAGATTTCCACTCAGTGAGGTGATTTCATGGAGCCTTTTCATTATACAATTCTCCCAACCTCTTTTTATCACTCATGAACTTAAAATACTCAAGGCAAAAACTGATGTTGCTAGTTCTCTCCAGTTGTTTCCATACCCACACTCAGACACACACAAATACACACTCCGTAGAGAAGTACTGTCTTTTCTTTCTTCTTCACCTCTGACATAGTATTCAGCAATTTTTAAACATTCTACCTCCCCAAATCCTCTGCAACCTGTCTCATTCTCTCTGTCCCCAGCCATGGCACAATTATAGCCCTTGTTTCCTCAAATCTTAGATGCTATGGATCGTAAAGTGTACAATGGTTTTCTGTAACATTGTGAAGAGGAAAAAAAAAAGCTCACTCAAATAAAATAATGGCACACCATCATCATAGGAGGCACCCCAAAGAGATGTTAAAAGCATGAAAAGAGAATGTGAGTTGTAAAAATTGACGATACACAGTATCTCAATGAAACTCCTATAATTGCCATGCCATGCTCTTGTAGTAGCCCTTCCGAGGCCCTTCACCAACAGGTCCTGAGCTACATACACCTCCTTTCCTTTGCTTGGAAGCCCTTTCTCGTTCTTCAGGACCACCTCCTCCAAGTCCTGTGAACCGCAGGGTCTTCATGATGAAGGTACCCTGCGTTCCCAGGGCACTCTGAACTTTCTTATGTCTAAGAACACGTCAATATTGCTTTGTAATTATCTACCTACATGTTATTCCCTTCGAGGATGATGAGGGATCGAAAGACAGGCTGTGTGTCTTATTCACCTCAACGTCCCCAGTCCCTGACATCTGGCAGGTCCTTAGTGAGATACTGCTGAATGCAGTTAAGGACCAAGCGAGACATGTAGCTTCTAGACACAGCCACTAGAGGGCAGTGTGGACCCATCTCAGGCCGGGAATGGCTGTTACCAGGAATCTAGGTTGCAGAGGTTGAAGGAAGCTGGCCTCCTGTGGGCAGACTGGCTGAGAGCCTAGGAGTCTGTATTGGTCCAAGGGCGCAGAATTTACTTTGAGGATGCTCCTTGCATCTCCGTATCCCCTGCCAGCCTGCCCACTAGGTGCTTTCAGGTGGCTGCCTCAGCACATTTCTTTATTATGAGCCAAAGGCTCTTCCCAGCTTTCTTCCTAGGCAGAAGCAGGGTGGAGGCCACAAACAGGGAAAGAAATGTTTCCCTAGCATCCTCGTTCTCATTTCTAATAAAGGCAGGTGCACCGTGAAGGACCTGCAATATAATTGCTCCACTTTGAAGAACAACAGGTAGCAGCATCAATATTTGATTTTTAAAAGGTTGTGTGAACAGTTTTAAATATTAAAGATAAAGGCAAAGACTCAGATCGTCTTTTCATCTCAGCAGTTGAAGCGTTTTAAACGAAAAATGGTGCTAATGAGCAGAGTAAGTCTGTGTGCCCATCAAATGGTATCTGGTTGCAATAAAGCCATTTGATTTTGGGGTGGGGGGAAGGGGTGGGAAGCCATGTCTGCACCAGAGAAGTTTTCTGTTCATTATCTCTGTAATGAGAGAAAAATAAAGCAACTCGACTGGAGTAACTTTCTCCCATCTCATTGTGGGCTGTTTAGCTCCCTCAATGAGTGGTCTGGGACAGTCTCTGAGAAACCTCATAAATTAACTATCCAACTTCCTGGCTAATGAGCCCAGTATGTCAATTTCCAGTGATCAAAATGATGCAATTCAATAAAGCACAGTTCATTTTGTAAGGAAATATACTTTTAATAGGGAGAACTGGAGGGTCACGGTCCTCCTGAGATAATTACAGGCCAGAGGAATTACAGGCGTGGAGCTGTACTTACTGTCTGGAGATATCCCACGGGGCTTGTGTGGCAGATATTGTCTTTCAGGGACAATAAATTCCTTCATTATATTTCCATTACTGCATTAATGCAGCAATCTCCAGTATACTGGTAACCAAGAAGGCTGCTTATTCCTGAAACTTGGCATTTAATGCTAATGAGAAACTGCAAGGCAGGCAGCTTTTAGGCTGTGTGTGTGTGTGTGTGCATGCTCACGTGTGCACGTGCATGTGTGTGCATATGTGCACATGTGGCTGGAGCAGAACCAACCTTGTAGAAAAGACATAAACCTAGAAGGGTTCTGGGTGGGGTGCAGAGGGCTGAGATGGCTCAGGCTAGACAGATCTTTAGAAGAATAGCATTGGATAGTAGATAGCAGTAGAGTGAAGACTGAATTGCAGCTGAACAAAGAAACTGAGGTCATTACCAGTCTAAGCAATGCCAAGAATGAATCCAGTCTGCAGAGGCAGGGAGCCTTCTAGGTAAGGCAAACAGGACTCAATCAGAACCTGAGAGTACTGAGCAGCGAATGGGTTCAGGACCCAGGCCTGGAAGCAAGAAAGAGAGCTAGGAACTCAAGAGTTGAGGGTTGCTCACATTGTGTAAAAAGAATTAGCACTCGGTGATGGAACCAAGGGCAGCTCAGCCTAGTAGAATCTCTTTACGAGGTTCCACCTCAGGATGGATCCTTTAAGAGCAAGGACTCCCTGGTCAGATTTGCTGGAGTTGCTTGATTCTATAATCTACACTCAAAAGTGATAAGGTTCTCCTTTCTTTTTAAGGAGAGAAGCAGATGGAAAGAATTTCCCAAGTTTCCATGTGGGTGCTAATGAATCTCTGGTATGCTGCCTGAACTTGTGATGTGGAAAAACCAAGTGGGAAGAGTTGGTTTCACTGGTATTTTCTTTTTTCTTTTTCTTTCTTTTTTAAAAAAGAGGTGACAAGTTGGTCATGGGGGCATACACCTGTAATTCCAACAGCTCAGGAGGCTGAGGGTACAACAATTGCAAGTTCAAAGCCAGCCTTATCAACTTAGTGAGGCCCTAAGCAACTTAGTAAGACTCTGTCTCAAAATAAAAAATAAAAAAGGGCTGGGAATGTGGCTCAGTGGTTAAGTGCTCCTGGGTTCAGTCCAATACTAAACCAAATAACAACAACAACAACAAAAGAAGTGATGATTGATTGATTGATTGATTGATTTTGGCACTGGGGAGTAAACCCAGGCATACTTTGCCACTGCACTATACCCAGAGCCCTTTTTTTTAAATTTTTGAGATGGGGTCTTACTAAGTTGTTTAGGGCCTTACTAAATTGCTGAGGCTGGCCTTGAACTTGTGATCCTCTTGCTTCAGCCTCCTGAGTTGCGGGATTCCAGGTATGTGTGCCACCACACCCTGTTACACGAGCATTTTCCAACCGGTGGAGTGTCCCAGCAACCTGCAGGAGAGAGGACAGCTTCCAGAGTCAGGAAGTTCTGACGTCTTCACTCTTGGTTGATCAGGTTGCCGAACTTCTCTGAGCTGAAATTTCCTTAAATAACATTGAATTTTCTGGGCAATCTATCTATTGGCAGGGAGGTAAGGAGATGAATGAATATGTCAGTTTGTTTATAGTTTAAATTTATTTCTCTAACACCAGAGATAAGGAAAAAAAATGAGTTATATATAGAATCAGGATTTTTTTCTCTTGAGGCAATTTTTATCTATAATAGAACTTACCTAGGAAAGTAAAGTTGCTCTTAGTTAAAGAAACTTTGCAAAAAAAAGTTTTCGCCCCATGAATCAGAGGGCTTTCCAGGATAATACATTAATTAAGAAGGGTTTACTTAGCATGAGATATGGGTAGTGCCAAGTTCAACCTCCTGCCAGAGGTCTCTAATGGACCAGGGCTAGTCATGGTCATCACCTTGCCCCATCCTTGAAAGGAAACTCCTAAATTGCTGGAGGTGCCTGGTAGGGGGAATTTTTCACTATTTTAAAAACAATTTCCTTCGTTGGCTTTGGACTAAATTCAACTGTTATGCACTGAACATTTATTAACTGTAAATTCATCTGGTATGTTATGCCATTTAATCTGTACAATAATTCCATGAACAGGGTTTAATTATGGCTGTTTTTACAGATGAGAAAACTAAGGCTGGGTGGGGGGAAGGTCAAGGCTCAAGGATCCTCTGATCCTGTTCTTAAACACAGGCACAGCTAATAGCAGGAGAGGGACACTCAGACTCACGTCTTTGGGTGGATTCCATATTGCACGTTCTTTTTATATAAGACATTCATGTCTTATCTTCAGTGACTTTTGGGTTTAATCCTCTTAAATTTTAAAAATAAACTTTATATTTTACTTATGCAGAAAAGTTGCAAAAACAGTCCAAAGCATTCTGGATACCTCTCACCTAGCTTCCCCTAATGCTGACACCTTGCATGACCACAGCTCATCTGTCACCACCAAGAAATTAATGTTAGTACATCACTATCAACTGGACTACAGGCTGTATTTAGATTTCACCAGTTTTTCCACTTCTGTTTCTTTCTGTTCTAGGATCCAAGCTGGGATACCACACTGTGTTTTTAAGGAATCTCCGTTTCAACCTGATTATTTGCTGCAACTTCTTGTGGGAACAGGTAGAGGTAGGGATAAAGTTTAAAGGCCAATGCTGTTTTGTAGCCTGGGCCCCTGTAAGGAAGTGACAGTTTTTTGTTTGTTCATTTTTGCTTTTGCTTTTGGTAGAAGCAGTTCTTAAAACTCATTGCACATGACACTTTGATTTCGGCTGGGAATCTTGGCTATCTTATACAAAGGCTGCGTGCGAAGGTTTGGGATTGAGATTCAGTTTTCAAAAGCAATGCTCCATCACTGTTTTCTTTCAAGGACAGGAAATTTCAAATCAACTTTGGGCTTTAACATTCACCGTGCCAAACATTCCTGAAGTTTCCATGATTGCCAATAAATAAGACATTCCATCATCTTTAAGATGTCAAATCTTCTGATAAATTGAATTTCATAAAATATTGCTCTATTGATCTGAGTGCTCAGCTTTCAGTGAGGCAAGCCAGGCAGAATTGCTGGCTGGGACTTTTCTGCAGGAAGGATGTCATGCGCTTACATGAGGAGGGACATTTATGAGACCAGGGTCCCTGACTCTAAATTTCAATTGCTGGCACTACATCACATCCAAACCAGTCATAATGACCTTCTCTCCAAGGCTGTGGCCTCAATGTTATAGTAAAATTTTGTTTCCGCTTATTAAAACTGTGGAGAGAACCCGTGAGCTGATATCTCGAGTCACAGAGCCTTGTTCTTGCCACACACTGGGGTGTGTGATCTATGCGAATGCTCCCCCCCACACCCCGCAATCAAATTCATCTCAGAACTCAATTTTGAGAGTTCATCGTGTTTGCAGAAAGGAAAGGGCCAATGATGAAAACTGCAGACTTGGCAAGAGTGGACAAAGCCAAAGTCAAAGCCCAGGGTTTCTTCCCTACACCAGCTTTCCCAGGGCTGATCTTGAAATAGTCTGCAGTGATGTGCGGGTTCTTTTAAAATTTTTTTTTTTTTAAAAACAAATAACACTTTCATACTTTTATCATGACAACATATCTTGAATGCCATCTGCTCTTGCCATTTGTTAAGGCAACTCAATGAGAAAATAATGTTTGGATGAGTAATATTTAGCCCGTTCATACTTTTTTTTTTTTAATGGGTAAACAGCTTCTTTTGAGATAACACCCCAGGATTTATGGCAAGTGAGTGGGAGGGGAGAGCTGAAAACAGGGTCTTGACACCACTGGACACATCGGGTCATCCCAACATGTCTTAAGCAACTCTGATGTGCCAGGTGGTGGCTAGGCCGGAGAAAGAAAGACAAAAGAGGTTTCACTTACTGGGGACTGAGCAACAGCCATCATTAAATAGAAAATGCCAAGTGCTATGACAGAGGTGGGCAAGGGGTGCTGATGGGATAGATAAAGGATGTCTGTGATCCACACTGTGGGTGTGTTTGGGGGGCGTTGCAGGAGAGGGGTAAATAGGTGCTCAGGAAAGTTTCTTGGAGGGAGGTGACGGCTGGTCTCAGTCTATCAGCATTGGTAGACATCAGGAGCATGTAAAACGGGGAGTGGGCACTAGTTGAGCTACAACCTAGGAGAACCCAAACCATAACAAGCAAAGAAGACACAAAGCACCTCTAGAGCTTGGAAGGTCACCAAACAATAAAACATTAATGATACTATTTGCTAAACCGTATTGAATGCTTCTTCGGTGCCCGACCCTGCACTTGAGCACAGCATCTCATTCGATGGTCACTGTGGTCCCTGAGTGGCTACTCATATTACAGGTACCGCACAGGTACAAAGATTGAGGCTGGGAGAAGACTATTAACCTGTCCAAGATCACGGAGCTTGGAGGAAATGAAACTGGGTCACCAAGCCAGCCTTGCCCCCTGAACAAATTAGGTCACCAAGCCAGCCTTGCCCCCCGGCAATGTCTTCTCTCTCCCTATCATATCAGTAAGGGAGCTTGCCCGGGTCATACCCAGCAGTGCCTGCTCTGTGGAAGGGCTGCGGTGGATGTGTGTGACTTTCTGGGAAACTGGATAGTCCCACCCGGGAAGTCTTTGAAGTTCCATCTGTCCCCCTATATTTGTGGGCTGCTGTCCCATGAAGTCCAAGTCTTGTTGCTTATTTGTCTTAATGAAGAAAGTGACTCTTAGGCAGCCCTGGCTCTTTCCTGGTTCTGTTAGCAGGTGGCAGTCAGTAATGCGCCATGTGGCAGTGTTTTCCTAGTCCTGGGTACTGGAGTGGGGGGAGTAGGGAAGGAAAAGGGGGAGCTGGGCCTTGGCCAATACAGAGCCCGCGAACATCAATACGGCTCCTTCCCATGCACAGAGCTTGTTCACACTGCTCTCCTGTGCCTCCCTGACAAATCTCTGAAGCAGGAGCAGGCACTATATCTCACACAAGGTGGGGAGAGACTCCTGGAGGGTTTAGGTGGCTCCTCTATGGCTGTACTGCCTGCAGAATCCAGGCTGGATTAGCATCCCAGTGATACCCGTGGAGTGCTCTGCATTCTGCTTGAGTCCTATCTCTCGTCTTTCTTTTTTTTTCATTCTCAGATACAACTTAAGCTCAATTTCTTCACCTATAAAAGGTTTATACCCAAAGGACTTAAAATTGGCCTGCTTCAGTGATGCAGCCACATCAATGTTTACAGCAGCTCAATTCACAGTAGCTAAACTATGGGACCAACCTAGGTGCCCTTCAACAGATTAATGGATAAAGAAAATGTGGTATTTATACATAATGGAATATTACTCACCCTTAAAGAAGAATGAAATGATGGCATTTGCCAGTAAATGGATGGAGCTAAACAAAATAAACCAATCCCCCTAAAACCAAAGGCAGAATGTTTCCTGTGATATGTGGCTACTAATTCACAATAAGCAGGGGAAGGGGTTGGCTAGTGAAGAAAAGAGTTATTTTAGGTAGAGGGGAATGAAGGCGGGGGAAGGGGGTGTAGAGGTAGAAAGTAGTGGTAGTAGAATGAATCAGACATTATTACCCCGTGTGCATTTATAATATGTGATTGGTGGGATTCTACATCAGGTACAACCAGAAGAAAGAAAAATTATACTCCATCTATGTACGACGTAACAAAGTGCATTCTACTGTTATATATAACTAAAGAGAACAAATAGAAAAATAAATAGAAAACCAAAAAAGTTATAAGTAAATATGCAAATAAATGAGAACTTGCTTATTAATTTATAATGAAAGTGTTGAGTGATATGTGACAAAAGAGTAGCATGAAATGAGTTTTCCTGAACTGGGTTGTTTCTCGCTAATCCTTCTTATTTCAGTAACTAAGACCATAAAGGGAACAAATGTGCAGACTGAGTCCTGGAGGAATTCTCAAATGAGAAAAAGAAGGGGACAGATACACAGAACAGGTGACCGGGTTAAAAAGAGGTAAGGGCTACAATTGTCATGGCAACAGGGAGGAGAAGGAAGAGGAGAAAGACTTTTTTTTTTTTTAACTGAATCAGCAAACAGTTATATAATTTAATTCCCATAACTGGCTTGTGAGATAAGTGTTGTTATCCCCATTTTACAATGAAGAAATTGAGACTCAAAGGCGTTTAAGCAAAACTTGTTGAACTCACAGAATGAAATGGAATTTGAGCAGAGATATTTTACTCCCAGAGCCAGGCCTTTTTATCTCACTACCACCCACAGAATAATCGGAGAGCATCTTGGGAGAGAAGCTGGGGCTCTCGGAGCACTCCCTGTGATCTCCACATGTGCTTGCCCACACAGCACCCATACACCGTGTGCCCTGTGTCACCTGCACACCTGGAGTGACCTCTCCCACCGTGCTGTGACTGTCTTGATGAAGTGCCTCAGTTATTTTGTTTCCCACCTGCCTAACACATGGCCAGGTACCTCCTAAGGATCTTTCGAACGGCCTGGGGAGGGACTTTGTGATGGCAGGAATAGGGGAAAGGCAAGGGTTGTTACAGGAAAAGGCTTCTCAGTGCATGGGACCCTCTGGAAGCCAGATGGGAGCTACTTGTTCCCGCCCCTGGTCATAGGTGATCCACTCAGGTCTGGATTCCCTTCCTGAGAAGGATTGGGCTGCTCAGATTATTTTTGCCTAACTTGGGAGTAGGTCTGGGAGATTCAGTCTGGGCTGGTCTCTTAAATGAGCTGTGGGTCCGTCCTCTTCTGTCTGAGAAGCAGAGAGAAGGCACTAAGGCGCTATTGCAAGCGTCCTTGGACTTCTGCAGGGTGGTGCATTCTGAATAGCACCTACTGCATCTTTAGCATCAGAATATTTGCATCCAAATCTTGATTCTGCTCCTCCTCGGTGTGACCATGGGGTAACTGTTGAGCCACCCTGTGCCTTAGTTTCCCCCCTCTGTAAAACAAAGATGATGGCACCTTTCTTGAGATCTTGTACTCCAGTGCAGAGCTGGGGGCATCGTACACCCCTTGGTGAACTGTAGCTACCTTTGGAAGGTTGTACTTCCGCTCCACCTGCTGGTTCTCCATCTTCTATGTTTCAGGCATCTTGTTTTTTATTTCTTTTTTCCTTCCTCATTCCAGAGCTCTTGGAAGCCTCATTGCTTCTTGCAGCACACAGCAAATCAAAGATGTCTCCGCTGCTGGTAGAGACCTGTGTCTTCAGCAGCTTCTGCCTGAGCAGATTCATCAGCTACTAGCCACACACAAACACCTGTCTGTATAAGTGACGCCGCAGGCTCCAGCCCATTTCAAACTGCAGGTTCTTCTCTCCTCCTGTGGAGAAGGACTTCGCTTGCTTTTCTCTTTGATTCTTGGGGCCTGATATTAATTTGATATAAGGCTGGGGACATTAATGTCCTCCCGTTGTCAGAACCTTCTCCAAAGTCATGAATAATCATGTTGCCATGCCTGTGTGGCTTAGAATACAAAAGGAAAAAAAAAGGTGCAATTGACACAGGTTTCAAAGTCCATTTTCCAGAAGAGAACAGCCAATGGAGCTGTCAGGCTGTCAGAATGTCAGCACCGAACGAGATCCTTAGCTTTTACTTATGAATTTTCAAAGGACTTTTGCACATTTTTAATTGGAATCCTGTCCCCTGCCCCATCCCACCAGCCTGCAAATCAATCTGGTGATTGCATTCCATGTGTAGGGTGGCAATGGGAGCTGCATTGGTGGGAGAGGTGGGTGGAAATCTTGCTTCATTCAAGGCCAACTTGTAGGCTCAAGTCCACGGGCTGGAGTCCTGTTTCCTCAGACAATGGATAAGTCGTCGTCTTCTTCTTCTTCTTCTTCTTCTTCTTCTTCTTCTTCTTCTTCTTGGGTGAGGAGAGAAAGCAGGATGATAGCATATAAAGGTGCTTGATATATATACCTTTTCTAGAACTTTCCGAGCATGTGTGCACACCCAAATTCACTTGACCCTCCTGACTGGTGTTTACTCCATCCTCTTACAAATGGATAAGCCAGTTCCCAGGACACGGCGGGACCTTGCTCTCCATGGCCACTGACTCATGAGCAGTGTATTTTGCCAGAGAAAAGAAAAACGTATCTGGTCCCTGATCTCACTTGGGGCCCGATATTAATGTCCCCTGGAGACTGTTAAGTTAGCTTTTCTTCACTGGGACCAAAATATCCCACAAGAACAATTTAGAGTAGGAGAAGTTTATTTTGACTCATAGTTTCAGAAATCGAGTCCGCAGTCCGCGGACTCCATAGGTGAGGCAGAACATTATGGTGGAGGGGAGTGGCAGAGGGAAGCAGCTCAGGACAGACAGCTCCACTCACCAGGAATAAAATATTGAATCCACAGGCACATCCCCAGGGACCTGCTCCCTGCAGCCACACTGTCCCTGCCTAGAGTTACTGCCCAGTTAATCCATATCAGTGGATTAATCCACTAGGGATTAGGTCACACCTATTATAATCTAATCATTTTACCTCTGAAAATTCTTGCATTTTCTCACACATGAACTTTTGGGGGAATCCCTCATATCTAAACCCTAGCAGATTTAGGGAGAAGACGAGGACCAGGCCTGAGAAGCCCACATCATGCTCCCTCTTCAGAGTGGCCTGCCCACAGGGTTGCACACTCAGGTTTGGCCAAAAATTATTAATGAGATAGCTGACAGGCAATTTTAATACAAGGTCTTTGAAATTCAGTGCATACTTCATACTCTGCACATCTCAATTTGGATAGCACGTATTCTTAGAAATACTTGACCTGTGTTTAGAGTCCATAGAATTTATTGTCGAAAAAATGGATTCGCATACCTAAGATGTAATAGCAAACAGAACTGAGCATCAGTTTTTAAACTTACATTAGTTAAATAAAATTGAAATGACAGTTCGTCATTTGTACCAGCCTTATTGCAAGTGCTTAGTAGTGTTGTGTGGTCCCTGTCTACTGAACTACCACAGCTCATTCTTGGAGTATCCCATCCTTTGGGCACAGTAAGGGAGTGAAGTTACTTAGCTCTGACTGTAATCATTGAATGAAGACTGATCCTGGCACTCCAAGCCCACCTGTGTTTGGGTAGAGGGAACTCTGGCAGCCACAGGGTGCCCTGGGCAGTTGGTAGCTTGCTGGCTGGTCATTTACCCCGATTTAAAGCCCACAGGTAATAAGGCAGAGCTGAATCTAACGCGGAGTCATGTCAGACAGTTTACAGACTTTGGATGGGGTGGGAGAGAGATCAAATATTATTTGTAGATCAAATAATATTTATGGGAAGCCCGCATCATGCACTTAACTATTATGTGGGTAGTAGTAGCATTTATTGAGATGGGGAAGACAGGAAGAGGCCAGAGAATAAGACAAGAGGCTTGAGCATAAGAACATTCATTTGGTTTCCAGCATTTGAGTTTGGTGTTCCTGTGAAATAATCAAACAGAGATGTTGAGTTGGCTTTGGGAGAAGTGGCCTGAAAATTCAGGAAAGATTTCAGGACAGTTGTGAGCTTTGAATAATAAAAATAACAAATATTGTAAATATTTTGCTATGTGTGGAGTTTTCTTAAATATGGTAGAATATCTTTTAGGCTTAGCAAAAAGTAATCCCCTTGCAGATACTGACATTCTAATGAAAGGATGTGGCTATGGATGGGGTCCCCTCTGTGGGGCAGGCTCATGGGGGTCCCCTTGGTTTGGAAAGAAGAGCTCTTTCAGGAATGCATTCCCCCTTTGCTCTAAACTCAGCACTTTTCTTGGCAAATGATAGTGAAGAAATCTGTTTTAGATGAAGAACAGTCTCAGGGAAGGGAATCCCATTCTAAATGGTAACAGTTGCCATCTGATTTAGGTTCTCTTGTCCTGGGGGATTAAAAAAATTTTTTTTTAATTTTTTAAACTTGGACTAGTGTCTTTGGGACGATTCAGTTCTGAGTGTGCTGCTCTGTGGGACAAGCCCTGTACTAAGCACCCAAGATGCTCTCCCCAAACTCAGCTGATGAGCCAGAGGAGGACCAGGGACAGAGCCCACAGCCCTTCAGACCCTGCATTTGGTGGAAGTCAAGCTTGGCTAGCCCTGCGTGTGGGCTCATTTGGGGGTGTGAATTGTCACAGGGCACCCTGTGGACAGCTTTCTAAGGATAAGGCCACTGGGTAAGTGATTCGGATGATGAGGTCTTACTGGATTTTACACTCTGTTAGGAGGTTTTGTTCCAACGATTTAGATGGGATTGCAGAAAACACACCTTGACCACATGGCAATAGCTTTGGTAGCTACAAAATCACATCTATCACTTTGACACAGAGGAAACAATCCAGTGCTCAGGCATTTGTTCAACTCAAAGTTGCAAAGCACCTATATTTTCCCATTTTCATGTGAGGCACAGGGACACAGAGGCGACCAGGACGCTGTTTCTGTTCTGCTCAGGTGGGCGACTGAATAAGAGACAATCAGTACACAGATCGAAGGAGGGTACAAGGGAGGGATCCAAGAGGGGGGAGGCTCTAGCTCATGATACACAGGGTGGAGGAAGAGGTGGGGCAGTTTTCCTGGAGAAGTCAACTTCTGAGCTGAAATTGTGCAGGGAACAGAAACACGGAAGCCTCACATTCCTGAGTCAAACAGTTGAGAAGGGTGTGTGGGAGTCATGGAACCCAGGCCTCTACCTCCAGAAAGACCCTGCCTTATAACACCAAACTGAACCAGGCACTTTTTTTCCCCATAGCAAGGTCAAGAGAGAGTTTGTGGTGGACATGCAGGGCCTGGGGGTTGAGGAGAAAGAGAAAACTAACACTAACGTGCTCAGAGCCCAGGTGGGGCTCTCTGGGCAGGTGTTCGGAGGTCGAGAGGCCATGGCCACCGCTTTCTCTTTCCCAAAACTGGGAGAAAGATAAGCAGGCAGCAAAGCCCTGTGGAGAGGCTTGCTATTTTGGAGACTCTGCTTGTTCTGGCCACACTGTTCGGTCCTCTGTTTCTCCAGACAAGATGTGGCCACAAGTTATCAGGCTGTAGATGAACAGTAAATGCTTTTCTCTTCTTCCTTTTTTTTTAACCTAACCGTTTTCCCCCTAGAAGGATTCATTACAAATTCTGTGTCCATGCGATGCATTAATATTGATTAAGAAACAGGTGCTCTCAGATTCAATTAGCAAAACTGCAATTATTCACAGAGTGTTATGCTGGAAAATTGGGGAGAAATATGCAGGTGTGTAAATGAGTCCAACCTGAAGATACTGCTGCAGGGCTTGAAAACGCATCCCCACCAGCAAATGCTTTCTTGGAATTACCTTTTGTTTGGGTGACAGATGGAGTTGCTGTATCAGCCAAACAGTGGTGATGAAGCTCTGGGGCTTAGCAGCCAAGTAGAACTTCTCACATGAGGAGTCAGACTTTTAAGTTAGAGTTCCCCAACTCCAGCTGAACCCCCCCACGGGTGCTTGTGAAGCATACAGATCCCTGAGTCCCACTCTAGCTGATTTAGACTCAGTGGGTTCAGGTAAAGAACTCGGAAATTTAAACCTTAGGAAGTAACCCAAGGGACACTTGTCCCAAGACAAGTCTGGGGGATGTGCTCCAAGTGAATGAAGGCAGGAGCTGATCAGGACTGCAAAATGCCACCTGTCAGAATGCAGGATGGTGAGACACCAGAGTGACATTTGCTATCCTTGATTCGGTGGCTTTGTCATAGGTGTCCCACCCTGTGAATGCCGAGTGAGTAGAACTCTGTTAGAGTTTCCTGCTTATCAAGCAGGAAAATAAGAAGGAGGCATCATGATTTGCTAATTAATACTAGTTTATTAAAAAAAAAGAAAGAAACTTTGATTTAAATAGCTCTCAGAATATTATGGACACCCGGTCTGGACTTACATTGTTGGGATTCTTCCTAGCAAAACTTCCCTTTGACAACTTTGAGGGTAGACTTGGCTTAGATTTTTCCCTGGCTGACTGTATTTCTGATTGCTGAATTTTAGTCACAGACATGAGTCTCATAGAATTTTTTAGCATGGGAAGGAACGTTTGAGATCATATAGTCCAATCCCCTTCATGGTGCTGATGAAGCATCCAGACGCTGAGAGATGGAGGGTTGTGCCCAAGGACACTCAGGTGATGAGACGAGAGACCCCCCAAATGGGAAAGGAGACACCACGTTTCCTGGTTATTGACTTCTTATTTCCAGTGTTCTCTCTGGCATTCCACACATGCCTGCTTCCAGGACCCTCTCATGGCATGGCGACCCCATGCTAGGATGCAGGAAAGGTGGCAAGGACTTCAATTTGCTTCTAAGGACTAGTAAGTGAAACCTCAAGGAATCCAGTGACACGATGAGATAGAGATGCATAAAATTGTGCCCTTGTCCTTTAGGGCACACAGCATTTACATGTGCAGCTTAACATGAGGGATGTAAACGTAGCATGACACACTCAGCAGTGTAATTCCAGAGAGGAACTTCTTGAAATATTAGAGACGTTTCTCAGAGGGTTTCTGCTCAAAAGTTGGAGCCATCAGGTCCTGATGAAAGACCTGGCAGAAAGAACAACGTGAGCAAGGGCAGGAGGTTGGGAACGCTAATGCGGGTGTCAGCAAACATTTTCTAGGAAGAGCAAGGAAGGATAAAGATTTTGGGTGTTTCGGACTTGTATGATTTCAATTTGGGTGTAGCATGAAAGCAGTGGCAGATAATATGTAAGCAAACGGGCATGGTGATGTGCTAGGAACGCTTGATTGACAAGATTGGGTGGCACCCAGGATGTGGTCAGTGAGCTGTACAATTTATTGGTTCTAAAGTCGTGCTGTAGTTTGGATCTTGACTGTCCCCCAAAGGCCCATGTGCTAAAGGCTTGGTCATCAACCTGTGGTGTTATTGGCAGGAGGTAGAACCTTTAAGAGATGGGGCCTAGTGAGAGGAAGTTAGGTTATTGGAGGCATGCCTCTGAAGGGGACGTTGGCATCCCAGCCCCTTCTCTTCTCTCTCCTTCCCTCCTGGCTGCCAGGAGGTGAGGAGTTTCCTCTACCATATATTCCCGCCATGATGTTCTGCCTCATTACAGACTCAAAAGCAACAGAACCAACAAACCATGAACTGAGACCTTGGAAACCATGAGCCAAAATAAAATGAACCCTAGATAGGGAGAAGGGGAGGGAGGAGAAGGGAGGAGGCATAGGGGTAGGGAAGATGGTGGAATGCAATGGTCATCATCATCCTAAGTACATGTATGAAGACATGAAGGATGTGACTCTACTTTGTGTACAACCAGAGATAGGAAAAATTGTGCTCTATATGTGTAACATGAATTGTAATGCATCCTGCTGTCATACATAACAAATTGAAATAAAAAAAACAATTTTCTGAAAAAATAAATAAATAAAACCTTTCCTCCTTCTAAGTTACTTATCTCAGGAATTCTGTCACAGTAATGAGTTTTTTTTTTTTTTTTAAATCAGGGATTGAATCCACTGAGTCCTATTCCAAGCCCTTTTATCCCCCAGCCCTTTTAAAATATTTTATTTAGGGACAGGGTCTTGCTGATTTGCCTAGGGCCTCGCTAAGTTGCTGAGGCTGGTTTTGAACTCATGATCTTCCTGCTTCAGCCTCTGTTGTGGTTTAGATGTGGTGTCCCCGGAAAGCTCACATGTGAGACAATGCAAGAAGGATTGGATGAGAAATGATTGGGTTATAGCCTTAGCCTAATCAGTGAGTTAATTCCTGATGGGATTAAACAAAGAGGCAGGGTGTGGCTGGAGGAGGTGGGAATTAGGGCATGGCTTTGGGTATATATTTATATCTGTAGAGTGGAGTTTCTCTCTTGGCTTCCTGATGCCACACTCTTCCACCCTGATGTTCTGCCTCACCTGGAGCCCTGAGGAATGGAGCTGGCCTTCTATAGACTAAGACCTCTGAAACCGTGAGCCCTCAAATACATTCTTCCTTCTCTTTGGTTGTGCTAGTCAGGTTCTTTAGTCACAGCAGTGGAAAAAGCTGACTAAAACAGTCTCCCAAGCTGGTAGAATTATAAGTATGAACCTCCGCACCTGGCAGTAATGAGAATTTGACGAACACAAATATATATGACATAAGTAGCTCAGAGTGGCATACATGGAGCATGGAGCTTGGGGAGGAAGAATTAGGAGAAAAGGTATGGCAAAAGATGAATCTGGTCAGTTTGGTAAAGACCAGATGAAAAAGAGATTCATACACTGAAGATAGGCTTAGACAAGTTATTAGCTTCTTTGAGCCTCAGCTTCCTCATCTATGAAATGAGAATAAAGGACTGTTGTGCATGCTAATTGAGATGGATCTAGCACAATTTCTGACGTTTAGTAAGGCTGGAAACTGTTGGCTGTTGATGCCACTTTCTCCACAATGGGATGCATTTAGAGATGGGGTTGTGGTGTTTCACGAGTTTAGAATCGATGCCACAAGTCAGGTGCCTTGTTTTCTCCAGCAGGTTATATGCAGAGAGATGCTATTTCGCCATAGGCCCAGAGAGGACGTCTTCAATGGGATGCCTTCCTGTAGGCTATCAAATGGCCTCTTATGGTCTGACTTTAATTGTGCAAATCGTAATGGAAATCTACCTGTTCATTTCCTCCACGGGACTTTGAGGGCTTTGAAAGTGGACCATTCATCTCTTCATGCACACAATCAGAAACACCATAAATTCAGTGAATTTACTTGAATTGATGAAGGTGCCTTAGTGTCCGTCATTCCATCTGCGTGTGCCAGCTTTTTTCTTCTTCCCTTTAGATTCCACTTTATTCCTATGCTATACAGGCCTGTGCTCTTATAATAATCACGATACATAACTTTTTGACTTTTCATTATATGCCAGGAATTACCCTTAACAATTAATGTGTACCAGTTCATATCTTATGGAATGAGGTAGGTATTTGTTATGGTTTGGACATAAGGTATCCCCCCAAAGCTCCCTGTTTTAATGCAGGGACAAACTTAATCACTGGATTAATCCACTTGATGGGTTAATAATTGGAAAGGACTAATGTACTGGGTGATAAGTGTAGGCAGGTGGGAGATGGCTGGAGGAAGTAGGTCACTGGAGGCAGGACTCTGGGGTTAATATTTTGTCCCTGGCTCCTTCCCCGTCTCTCTGTTTTCTGGATGCTATGAGATGAGAAGTTTTTTCCACCATGCCCTTCTGCCATGATGCTCTGATCCTCAAGCCCAGAGCAATGAAGTTGGATGACCACAGACTGAAACCTAGGAAACTATGAGTCAAAATAAAATTTTCCTCCTCTAAGTGTTTTTTTTTTTTTGGGGGGGGGGTCCGGTATTTTATTCACAATGGCAAAAACCTAACTAACAATGCAAACAAATAATGAGATAGGTGTTAATACTTCTAGTTCATAGGTGAGGAAACCAGGCTCAGAAGATTTGCTCCAAATCTGACAGCTAGGATGAGGCCAGACTGGGATTTGAACCAACCTTGTCTAACCTAAAGCCTGAATTTATGTGCACCATCTTCTTGTTTCAAGTTATTCCATGTAAACTATTCTCTTCTTTCAACCAGACTGTGCTTTTGGAATATAATTTTCTCTCAATACTCAAACTAATACTAAACTTGAAAAGACTTTTAGTTCTATGGTCACCTGTATTTTTCTGAAGGATGCTCTACTAACTCATTCTGGCCTCTGGGAATTATTGCTCTTTGGACATATGGTGAGAATGGAAATATTTTCCTCTGTTTATATGCTAAGCAACATTATAACAGCTGCCTGAAAATATCAGCTTGCCATGCATCACATGGGCACCTGGATGCTGTAATCACAGATGACAAGCCAGCTCAGAAGTGCAGTCTCTCTGTAGAGTCGACCTGATATTAGTAATCTTCTTGGAGAAAACGCTCAGTCAAATTGAAATCAAAGTTCACTGGACTGGAATTTTCCTTTTAACAATGGGGAGGGGTGGTATCCAGGAACGGTTTATTCCTTTCTAATTAGAAAGGCCATACTCGATTTCTCTTCTCTTCATTCCCAATGGAAACAGGAAAATGGGAAGATCAGTATAATGGACATGTGTCAGTCTTCTGATTGTCCAGAAGGCAACCCCCCTAACCAAACGGGGCTTTTCCTCTCCTTCAGTGTGAATTGTCTCGGCAGTGAAGCAATTCTCAGTGCCTGACTTCTGCAAGCCTACGCCTCAGATTCTTCCCATATTACCTGCACAGCCAAGAGGCAGGAAGTTAAATCTTGTGGTAGAAAATGGCAGCTTGGAGAAGGTCAGCTCATCTTGGCAGAGGCAGAGGGGTGATGGCAGTGGAGACATCTCAGGATCTTTGAAGTCCCTCTTACCAGCAGGTGGCCATGTCTCATGCTTGTATCCCTTGTTCCCAGTCGGGTCCCCTAAACCCCCACCAGTATCCTTCCAATAAGTTTCCTTTTTGCTTCTAAGAGTCAGAGTTGGTTTCTGTTGCTTGCAAATTTGAATCCTGAGGGACACAGGATGGAATTTAAAATTTTATCCATAATCTTCCAACTAGCTGTTGTCTAAATATTAACCTCTTTTTCTCAGAGCTGCTTCATTGGTTGAAGGCCCAATGAAATAACCAGTGATTTCCTCCCTTTCCGTATTTCAGTGGCACTGATAAGGAGGCAGATGCCTCCAGAGCAGGAACTCAATTGGAAATGGATGCTTATCGAAGGGCCCCTTAGAGAAGTATGAAAGCAGGGTTTCTTCTGCTTACTGTTGTATCTTTGAAATGTGCCTCTCACACATATAGAGTACTCTGATTAACGAATTAATTAAATTGCACTTATTAACAGCTACATAAGAACTCTGGTATCTGCAGTCTTCACAACAAATACAGCTTAAGTATTCTGATTCTGAAAGCCTGAAATCTGAATTGCTCCAAAATCTGAACCTTTATGAGTAACTGGCATGTTGCCACAAGTGGAAAACTCCACACCTGGCCTCCTGTGACAGGTTACAGTGAAAATACAATATTATGTAAAATAAAAACAGAATATTACCTTCAGGCTATGTGTATAAGGGGTGTGGGAAACAGAAATGAATTTCGTGTTCAGACTTGGGCCCCATCCCCCAGGTAGCTCACTATGCATGGGCAATTATTCCAAAATAGGAAAAAAGTCCAAGTACCAAAGCACTTCTCGTCTCAAGCATTTTTGGGTAAAGGGTACCCACCCTGTGCATAAAGTAGCTGCCATGATCTACACCTTCCAGATGAAGAAAACAAAAACTCAGCAAGGTGAAACTGCTTTCTCAAGTTTTCATAGCTGATTAATAGTAGAACGGAAATTCCCAGGAGAGACCACCTAATTCCAATCCATGCTGTTTACATCTCCTATATTGATGCAGGCAAGAAGGAGAGAAGGAAGGAAAGGACTGGAAAGAAATGAGAAGAAAGAGAACAGAGATGGAAAGAGAAAGGGGCGAGGGCAGGTGAAGATACACGTTTAAAGACAGATCCTCTTTGGACAGTGAGGGTTTCCCGAGGCTGTGCTTTCCCAGACAGGAACAGTGAAGGTGGCTCTGCTGGGTGCCCAAATTCTGCAGTGGTTACTAGGGGGGACCCAGCTCAGAGAGAGGCAGCATGGGAGGGGCCCTGAGCTGACAGCATGGTTCCCAGAGAAGGGTCCCAGCAAGGCGGGAAGCTGATCTGTCCTCTTTTCAGAACCTGGCTGCCCCCTGGGCTCCTTGAGAGGCTGTTGCTTAGAGAACAGAGGATGGTTCTAGAGAAGAGGCTGGGATTAGGGGGGCATGAGAAGGGGCTTGCTTCACCTGCTGGCTGTGATGTGTGAATCAAGGGACCTCCTGTGAGTCTACAGGAGCCCCTTCTCGCCTATCCTTGCTCAGTAGGTTAAATATTCTTATTCCCATTTTTTTTTTTAAAGACAGGGGGAAGCAAACCAGACTGCTTCAGTTGCCCAAGAGCAGGTGCCAAGTGTAGACCCTGGGAGAACTTCTCAGAGGAGTTGGCTGAACCCCAGGGAATTGGTAAATCCAGGTTGTGTGCATGTGGGGTTAACCTGGAAAAAGTACCCCAGTTGAGCCACTGGTCATGAGAACCCCAGACATATGGGGTGGATATGAAAGGCAGTTATGCCAGGTTCTGAAAATTAGGGAAGTTTTAATTTAAAAAGTGTTGGTTTCAAAGGGCTCTTGTCAAAGTCTGTTATGGAGCATTTTCAGAGAACCGCCTTTCTCCTCCTCTGGAAGATTTCTCAGACCACTTCAGTGGGGCTTAGCTAGCAAGAGCAATGGCTTTGGGAGTGAACACCCCCAGGTTCAACTGGCTCTGCTGCTGGCTTATTGTGTCAATCTGGGTAAGTTACTTGACCTCCCTAAGCCTAAGGGATAAAAAAAATTATACCTCACATACCATACCTCTGGATAGAATATACAACTGCAGAATAACTAAACAAATCTAGTGCCCCGTCTCCTCCCCTTTCCTCTGAAACTCAGAGGCACCTATAGTGTTTGTCATACAGTTTAGTTCTCAATTACGGTTTTCTAATAAGAGACAAGTTACGCTATGGTAATGCTAGATGGTATGCTTATTTCTAATTCACTTTGTATTAACCGATTACAGCCTACAGCTTCAAGTTCAGTATTTTGGCCATTAGCTTCTTCCATGTACAGCGGACAAATCCTGGCATGTAACTTTTTATTCAAGGCCATCTTCAGGATTTTGTCCTTGCATCTCCAGTACATTTATTTGCCTGGTTTTCACATCTGCTCTGCCTCAAATGTGTGTCCATGGTATTCTCTTTTCTTGGAAACCAGCTCCTCTTCCCCAATTCCTTGGGGGGATCCTTCCCTGACCCTGGGATGAACCCCAAGCCTGTTTCACAAGCCAAGTATCTATACACAGAGATACAGAAATGCCTTTGTCATTTTCCATTTTAAATACCTAAGATGGTAGGTCTCTCTCACCTTCTGCCCTTGTAATGGGTGTGTGAAACCCAGCAAATGACTCCAGTTCTTAGCAATACTTAGGAAGTATTGGGATGGCTCACTGCAGGGTAAAGACTGAAATACCACTAGCCCTAGCTCTTCTCTGAATGAGCCACATGTCTTGAATCTCCATCACCTCAAGGGGCCTCCTGTAAGTCTATAAGTTACAGCAGCAACAGCCAATCTCAGTCCTGCTGGGCCAGGGATTGATTTTTTTCATCACTGACTTCTCAAGGTTCTTGGATGCTGGCAACCAGCAGGAGCCATTGTACATCACGTGCTTAGCTCACCAATGATGGAGGAAGTCTCCTTCTGGGTGGTGGCTTTATACATCTGCAAAAGCTGTAAGCCTAGTTAGGGTTTCCAGAGCCAGGGACCCCACTTTAATGTACTGCTTCACTAAATCTCTGGCCTCTGGTCTCCCTTGCTTGGCTGGACCTTGATGATTGATCCTCAATGACAAGAGACGAGAGTGAAGCAAGAATGAGACCATCTAATGTGCCCACAGCTGGACCCCAGCACAGGCCGACAGCAGAATGGTGTTCTGGTGTAACAACTGTCCTCTGAGTTGCAAGTAATAAATCTCTGGTTTAAGTGACAGGTGGTTGGAATTGCACCTCTTCCATTTTGGCAAGCCAATAATGATTAACTCTCCTTCTCAGCCACTCTCCTAGCTCAAGTGAGCATGCTTTACTCTCGGCTATTTCTCCACCCTGAACACATTTCTCTTCCTAAATTCACCAAAAGCAGACTGCAATTTATTTGCTTGCTAGTGTGTCTTCCCTACTAAGCTAAGAGGACCTGGAGGGCATGGAGTCTGTCTGTTCATCTTTACTGTGGGATCACAGGGGGCTCAACAAGTATTTGTTGCCTTCAATGTGTGCCCCACAAAACTCAGTTTCAAATTCATCTTGTCATCAGAAAAGATGAGATGAGTAGGTGGATCAATTTTAAAAGTTCTACCATCTGTGCATCTCAGGCATATTAATGTTTGTTAACGGTGCACTAAATGACACTTTAAAGTAATAACCAACATCTGCATAGCGCTTTGTAACACATCACCATTTCCATGTACATTATCTCTATTTGGAGGGCAAGGAAACTTATTCAGCAACCAATCTGCATTAAAGTAGGGTAGCATACTGGTCAAGAGGACCTGTTGTGAAAGTGACACTGACTGGAGTTTAAATCAAGGTTCTACCAGCTACGTGACATGTGACTCTTAGGCAAGTTGCTTGAATTATTTTTAGCTTCTATTTCTGCATCTGCAAAATGGGATCCAAGGTATGTACCTCAATGATATTCAGGAAGATTAAGTGAGATTACATAAGTACCCAGAATAAAGTTGCTCTCTGTGTATACAGGGGGCAATAGTACTCTTATCACATACCTAGTACATAGAAGAGCTAGGCCGAGACTTAGGCATTACCAATTTCATGACTTATCTATTGAACTAGTATAATCTTGCCTAGTAGAATCCTCTGTCTTTGCTATGAAAAACCAATTCATTAATCAATGATAATATGACAGTGAACTTTCATGTTTCTATATTTACTGACAAAGATGCCATTGATATTCCATTTGTACACTCATCTGATTGAAATGCACACTATCTGCACACAGTTGGTGTTCAACTAATGTTTGTTAAATGAAAGTCCCTGAAAAATCTTTGTACTTCTCCTTCTAACTGAGACAGCATGATTTGGACATGACTTTTGGATCCCCTGATTGGATCCCATCTTCTCTGGAATGGTCTGTGGTCAAGCATGTGAGCACAGACAGCGGTGCGCATCTGTGGTACACAAGAAGATGGAACCTCAGGTCTAGGGGATCAACAGCACTGTGATGTTTCTAAGATGGCTGTACCTACTTCAACTGTAGATAATATTCAGGTGCTTTGTAGATATTACAGGTAATTCTCACCTGAGAGGCAGGTGTTACTTCCCCAATTTTCCCAAAAGGAAAGGTCTAGGGAAGTTAAGCAATGTGCTCCAAGTGATGAAAATACAAATAGCGGAGCTAGAAAGAGCCCAATTCTGTTTGTTTTCAAAACCTGTCCTTCTGTTTTTCCTGCTCTCTCCCAATGTTTTGCGCAAAATAGAGGCTCAGTAATTGCTGGACCATGACCTGATAAATCCAATAACAAATAGAGGGTGTGTGATCATAGTTAGTCTTCATCAAATGTCTTTTAACAGCTTCAAAGTACTTGAGCAGTGGAAGGTGGCCGATGGCAAATGTTTGTCAGAATAACTACATTATGGGATGGCAATTCACTTAAACAAAGGCTGAATTAATGAATTAAGCTTAGCGTAGAAGGCCAGCCTCAGATGCCAGGTTTGTGTAAAACGATCATAGCTGTTATTATCAGATCAAAAGTAGATTTATTGATTACTAGCAATTAAGTTTTTATGTTTCTGAAAACGGAAAAAAAATAAATAGGAAAGTAAGCATCATGATCAACAGATACAATGGAAAGGCAGGTCCACACCATGCAGGTAGGAGTCCTAGGTCATGGGTGAGTGAACTTGAGAGATGGTCAGCATTCCATCTAGCTGTTATTACCTCTGCAATGGTGTGGTGTGCTTGTAGAGCTCTTTGTGGTTTAATCATAATCTCAAACTCTCCAGGATTATTATCCTCAAAGTAACACTCTAAGGAATGTGTTATTACTCAATTCCCCATTTTATTGGTGAAGAAATAGAGGTTCAGAGTTCAAATAACCTGCCCGAGGTTAACCAGTTAATGGAAGATCAAAGAAGAGAATAAAGACCTTCCAAGGAATTGCTTTCTTCCAAAGATTTTGGTGGTTGTTGTGAGGTCCACGGAAAGAAATTGATCACTCCAGTCCCTCTATTCTTACCCTACCCTGTTCTGTCTTTTGTCTCTTTTCATGGCACATGCTGAGAACCCAGCATGACTTGCAACAGAAATTGCTAATTTATGGTTTAAATGAACTTGGAGTAAAGGAGAGTAGAGAGAATACTGGGCCATGAACTTCTTCTAGCACCTAAATTGCCTGATAACTTCTACAGGATTAGTGACTATTTGGGGGGAAATATTTAAGGAACAACGACAACACAACAACAAGCTATCTATTATGGAAATCATAGGATTGTGTTTCATGTGATAGGAGTGGGTTTAAGATTATTTGTTCACCCCTATGGATGGGTCCCATGCAAAGTATATATTAAAGTCCAGAAGGCCCAGTTGGTGGAAAAGGAGGAAAGACTATAGATTGCAACCAAACCAAATCCTGGGTCAAGGCTGGAACCATGACCTCTAATAATCCTTAATTTGTTGCAAATGTATTATGTTATTGCTAGGTGATTTGGTACCCTGTGGAAACCAGTTTTGCCCTGTATTGATACCACTGAGTAAGATGGAAGGATAAGAGACATGGTTGTTTAATAGGGTTGTGTAAAGTAACTCATTGTGACATGGTAATAGACTTGTATCCAGCACAACTGGAGAGTGGAAACACTCTGATTGGTAAATTAGTACACAGATCCACACGGTCTCTGCACAGCAAAGACAATTTCTTTTTCCCTTGCGTCTTTTAGACAGATGTTTGGTGTTCCTTGTGCTTTCTTTCCTTACCCTCTCGTTTCTGACCTTTCTTTGTCAACTGTTTATTCAGTGTAGGGTTATCATTTATCTACCCGCTGTGCCGCCATCTGCCTGTGAATGCCTAAGCATGCTCAGACTCCAGGCCTCCAGTGCAATCTGAAGGGGATTTGCTTTTCAGGGTCCTTTTCTCTTTGTACACAATACATCAAACAGCAAACGGTGACCGTGGGACCCACCTCTGCAAAGTGAACAGATGCCAGGTCCTTGTTTGGAAGAAGGCTGAATTGAACTAGGCAGGACAGATATTTGCAAATTAAAATGACTGCTTTTCTGCCAGGGTTTAGTTGGGGCTCACAAAGCCCATGGAGAGAAGTTAATTACACCAGTCACCTTGAATTTCTTGAATATCACAAGAGGGAGAGGTATGTTTTAAGTCTGTTTCTGGTTCTGTTGTTAAAAACAATAATGAGCCTGTGAACTGGGCATTATGCAGACTGGGCCTCCACATGTCCCAACGCAGGTGTTAGAGCTGGAAGGGAAGCTGCTGCCAGGGCCCCATCTGCACCGTACTGTTAGAAAGCTGAGGTCAGAGACGCTTTGTGCTTGGCTCAGGGTCATATAGCTAATTGGTGGCAAATGTGGAAGAGAAGACTAGGTTATTTTTACCCCTGAGTTGACCGGTGTCATCTCACTATCTTGTATTAATTTTAATTTCTCTGTGTGGGGCTCTAAGAGATCCCGTCCTATTCAAGCAGGACAATTCTTTTGTATCTTGAATTCAATTGCATGATATTTAATAATTGATACTAAACAGTTAAAACCAAATAAATATCATGTGCTATGTATGTGATAACATACCACAAAATATAACATGCACCATCATAAATTTTCTCATTCTTTCAACAAATATTTATTTAGGACCTTTGTGCAAAGCACTGGAATGGAGATTGTCAGATCCTCAAAGATAAACAGAATAAATTTACGATAGAGTTAAAAAAGTAGGGGAATAAAAGTGTAGAGAATGAAACTCAGGAAATGTGTTAATTATAGTTTAACCAAGGGTAGTTTCCCATCTATAGGGCAAAATACTTGAGACTCAAATCCCTTACTTTGAATTGGATTTACATATTTATGTAGTTATTTTAAAATGTTTTGTTTATGGTTGACACATAGTAATTATAATTCTGGGGTACAATATGATGCTACAGTACAAGTATACATGGTGTGGTGATCAGATCAGAATAGTTACCATTTCTAGCACCTTAAACATTTATCATTTCTTTGTAATAAGAACATCAAAAAACTTCGAGCTATTTTGAAATATGCAATAGATATTCAGTCTAGCCATCCTACCATGAAATGAGTGCTGGAACGAATTCCTCCTAACTATAACTTTATACCCTCTGACTAGTCTCTGCCTTTCCCTCCTTCTTGCTACCCTCCCCAACATCTAGTTAACCACTATCTACCTCCTACCTCTATGAAAGTCAATTTTTAAATTCTGTGCCAAAGCAATATCATGTGGCACTTGTCTTTCTGCACTTATTTCACTTAACATAATGTCTTCCAAATGCATGCATGTTGCCCCAGATCTCCAGATTTTGTTCTCTTTTAAGGATGGATAGTATTCCATGGTGTATATGTACCACATTTTCTTGTCCATGGATGGACAGTTGTGTTGATTCCGTTTCTTGGCTATTGTGAATTAGGCTGACCTAAACACACAAGGGCAGGTATTTTAATGTACTATTTTTTTTCCCTTTGGATATAGACCGAGTAGTGGGATTGCTGGATCTAACAATTAAAGGAATTATCTGAGACTGTCAGTCAATCAGAACTGGTTTTGCTACTTCTAATTTAGGAGAAAGGGATAAACCATAAAGAATATAAAGAATATTGGGCAAAGTAGTATCTGGAAAGACTTGGGTTCAAATCCAGATTTTCCGGAAGTCTAAACTTCTCTGTGGCTCAGTTTCATTTGCTGTAAAAGGATGTGAGGTTTCACTCTGCAGGTGCACTCAGATAATGTGTGCAGGGTTTCACAGACAGCACCTGCTCAGGAAATGCTCATTTTCTTCCTCGTTCCTAAAAATGTGCTTCCAGGGAACTTTCTTGGGTTGGCTCCATATTCACAGCTGTTTTTGGCACCATCCAACTCTTAAGATGGAGCAGTGAGGACCAGTATTTGGAATGATGGCCTGGGTGGCAGGAGAGTGGTGTCCATCTAAAAATGGTTCCATTCTTGCCACCGTGTTCCAATGACCAAAGCAGAACAACATACAGAACAAGTTACACATTTTGGAAAGAATTTTAGCCAGAGAAAAGGAAACAAACAAACAAACAAAGAAAGAAACCATTTCCAACACAGTCAACCAAAAGAGATAATGAACCAGAACGAGGTTGTTTTATATTAACAAAAGGAAGGTGCCTTTGGTGCAGGGCTCTGTTTCTTGGCATTGGCTTCCTACAGGAGGTAAAGGAACTGAGCACTCTTACTAAAAATAGCTTCTCCTGGATCTGTCCAGTGCTGACGGGACTCAGGGCTGACCCCTGGGAGGCCCAAGGTGACCCGTGCTTGGCTCTCTCCCACACTCTTTGTGGACGCAAGGCAGCACTACCTCAGACAGTGCCAGGAAGGAACAAGTAGGGACATGAGCTAATGCCTTTGAATGTGTCAGATCCCCTCTGCTCTCCAAAAGGGATTTTTAAGGTAGATGGGAATGGAGGAGAATCCAAAGGGGGACAGTGGGGAAAGCATGGGAGCACGTCACAACGAATCTTAGAAGTCAGATCCATTGATTTAGATGCTTTGTTTTACAAAATGGGCAATTTCAGTCTGGAAATGGAGAGAATTTTCTAGAACATGGCAGTAATGGTTTCAGAACCTAAGGGTGCTGATTTTTCTTTTTCTTTTAATCCAGTGTTCCTTCCACCATCCATCTGATGGTGTGGTCCTTGACCTTCTTTCCTAAGCCTATCCACTGAGCCACCAACGTGGAGAGACAGATGGAAGATGTTACAGATGGAAGGCATCCCACAACTTGTGATAAGACAGTTCCTTTTCAGAGTAAGAAACGGAGGGCCAGAAAAGAGAAAGGGCCTTGCGTGGGATCTCATGAAAGTTAGTGAGAGAGCCTGACTAGAGTTCACGTCTCCTTTCACGGGCCCAGGGTGCAGAAGCCATGAGGAGAGATACTTGAAAGAGGGCTGGTGTGCTCCCCTCACTCCCAAGAAATGCACTGCCTGGGGGTCACTCTAGGGCACTGTGCAGAAAAACCTCTGTCCTATGCCGCCAGGGATATTAGAAAGGAGTTTTGGCCAACAGAAGCAATAACTGCACTTGCTCTCTCATTCCTTTGTAGGTAATTCAAGTAAAACTCATGAATCTGAGATTCTAGAATAGGATTAAAGCTAAATTCACTACAATTGTCATGACACTGTGTTGCCCGGGGTTGTTTCTCCTTATATATGCGGGGTGCCTGGAGCTCTGCAAATCAGCAAAGCCATTCTCTTAATTATAATGCAGCAGCTGTCATTTCGCCCCCTTCCTGCTCAACCCACTGAAATTCTGTCCACTGCCAAGGCCTCTAGCATCCTTGTTAAAAGCACTGCTACTTTCACAAGAGCCATCAAGGCCTCAGAAGGTCACCGCAAAGTCAGCTTCCACGGCTGTTAGAACACTGGCATTTTTTCCTGTAAAACAAAGAATGAAAGCCTTTAAAGATGAGGATGTGACCTCGCTAACAATTATTCAGTTATTATCCTCATTTTTAAAGGTAGCCCTTGTTATTGGTTGTTCCGGAAGCACCTCGGGTGAACTAAGGTTCTTAGCTATAGACCATCTGCCAGCGGTTTCTAGAACAGTTCTCCATCAGGAAGAAGAGAGACCCAGAGAGCCCGTGCAGCCCTGGAGTGATTGCCAGCATTGGAAAGGCAGGAGGGTTTGTCATGGGCAGCCACAGCTGCTGTAGTTGACGCAGCCAACTTGGGCATGGAGTAGGTACGGAGGCCATTCAAGCAGCCTAAAAACGGATATGCAGTTGTCCACACCAGGGGAAGTGCTGCTGTTTCTGTGGATGTCCCAGGTTCAAGTTTCAAACTCCACCCAAACCCAATCAAAACACACACATCATTGATCTCGTCAAGTGGTAGAGCTGGAAATGACCTGGCTTGAGGATCATTTAATCCAGTGGTTCCTAAACCTGACCATGCCTACAGACCACCAGGGGAACTTTCAGAACTCACAGATTCTCTGAGACCTACCCACCCCTGCCCTATGGAATCAAAACACCTGGAAGTGGACCGCTCCACTCCCTCAGGAAAGAAAGGAAAAATAATCTATATTTGACAAGCTTTCCAAATGATCTGGATCCAGCTGAGCAGCATTTAAAGGCTACTGATAACAGTTCAGAGACTGATGCTCTTCTTGCAAGTTTTATTGTAGAGGACACAATGGCCCTGGGGGACAAAGTGATTTGCCTGGAGCCCATGGCAAAGCCCTGACAAAGGTGGGATTATACAACCAGAAGCAAATTCCTTGACTTCTCATGATTTCTCCTCCCCACAGGGCACACTGCCGGGTCCTTTCCTGACGGGCCCTTTCCTGACGGGCCAACCTCCCTTCCTATTTCCCTCATAGTCACACTACATAAGCGAGGATGTGTGCTTGGCTAAGCGAGGATGTTCGTTGATCAAAAATATTTCGTCTAACCAGGTTTCCCATTGAAAGCTCCAATTCCCTCTACAATGTAAATCCATTAGGCTGGGCCACCTCAAGGTTCTAGAACGATCCTTAGATCATTAGGTTTAGAAATGAGTCTCTGTAAATGTATAAGCATTGTTATGCACGTGTATCTATAATTGGTTTTGGCAAGCAGATTCAGAATTTTCACTACAGGCTCAAAGGCATCTTTCTCTGTCCCAGAAATGACTAAAACCCCTGGTTATTATATTTGCAGTAAGAGTTACTTGCCTACTATTTTGAAGGAGAGGGCTTCGAACATTAGAAAGAAAGAAAGAAAGAAAGAAAGAAAGAAAGAAAGAAAGAAAGAAGAGAGAAAAATAAGAAAATAAAAATGGAGATGAAGCTTAAGTATTTATTTATTTTGGCCCATCTCGTTGTGCCAAGCATAGTAAAAATGTTGGATAAAATGTGGACATAGAAGGTATGATCATAAAAACTTCGTGCAGCTTGAGGAATTTTTGGAAAAAAATTGGCTTAAAGCTGCATTGTCACTAGCGTGAAGCCAAACTATGGCCAACTCCAAATGCCTCAAGGCAAAACAAGAGAAGCCAGAGGAAGCTTAAGACCCAGACTTGGAAGGATAGTAAACCATTTTATCAGGGCAGAACTTGGGAGGAATATGAAGCAGTAACTTTTAATTAAAGTTATGCTAGTATACTAATTCGAGCAACCAAGTCTCGTAATTAAAATTTTATGCCAAGTGTGCGCATCACCAACCAGTTTTAATGGCTTCAGGAAGAACATGATGTGGGTGTGAGATACTCTGCATGAGCATCAGGGAGCCTGTCAGATGTATAGGTCAGGAAGATGGGGAGAAGAGCTAGGGAGCTTCATCATTCAAATCTCAAAGTCTCCTTCTTCTGAAGAATGGGTGGTTATAGTCACCGGGTCAGAGAAGCAGCTTTCTGGTTTTCTCATGCCTTCCCTAATTTATTATGGCCTCCTGAAGGAAGGAACTGTTTATCTTTTGTCTTTCTATTCCCAGTACTTCAGAGGCTGTCTTGTGTCAGTCCTCTAGCTCCATGACAGGCTTGCAAAATAAACAACTGTAAACCCTCAGTGACAGATAACTATAAATGTGTAGCTCATGAATCTTTGGGTTTGGATGATGTGTCAGTCAGTTTTCTGTTCCTGTAACAAAATACCCAAGAAAAAGAACTTTAAAAAAAGAAAGGTTTTACTTTGGCCCATGGTTTCAGAGATTTTAGTCCATGGTCATGTGACTTGTGACTCTGTTGTTTGTGGGCCTGTGGCCAGCTAGAGCATCATGATGGAAAGGAGTGGAAGAGCAGAGCTGTTCACCTCGTGTTGGCCAGGAAGCCAAGGGGGTGGGGGGAAAGGGGGAGCGAGCGAGCGAGAGAGATTGAGAGAGAGATTTTATTTATTTTTTATTTATCTTTTAAAGAGAGAGAGAGAGAGAGAGAGAGAGAGAGAATTTTAATATTTATTTTTTTATAGTTTTCGGAGGACACAACATCTTTGTTTGTATGTGGTGCTGAGGATCGAACCCGGACTGCACGCATGCCAGGCGAGCGCACTACTGCTTGAGCCACATCCCAAGCCCAAGAGAGAGATTTTATAACAAAGCCTCTCCTCCCAAGTCCATTATGGTAGGTATGAATTTACCAATTGATGAGTCCATTGATGAGGTTAGAGTCCTCATAATCCATGAGACCTAAGACTTCCATACAATAGCTCTTGGGGGATATTTCAGAATCAAATGATAGCAGGTAATATGGGCTAGATGTGGTTACATGTCCATGCTGAGCTGAAAGTCACCCAGACAGCTCTGTAAATGGTTTGCTCATATGTCTAGGGGTTGACTAGCTACTGGCTGATCCAGGACAGTCTCGGTTGGAGGGACAGGGCAACTTGACTCTGTGCCACTAATCTCATCTTCCATCAGACTTAAAATTGGGCACAATCTCCTAACCTCTCATTGGCTAAAGGAAGTCATGTGACTAACAGCATCAGGCATGAAGGAGTGCTGCCAAATTATTTGGCAAAGGACATGGATATGGATATGGATAAGAGTGAAGAAATTGGATCATTAATGCAATCAGTCTTCCACATGATTAGAATATGATAAAGACTCAGAAAATGTTTGCTGCAAAAAAATATATATATATATGGAATGTTCTCCAAAGAAGATATACAGATGGCCAATAAGCATATGAAATGATGGTCAATGCCATTAGTCATCAGGGAAATGCAAATTAAAACCACAATGAGATGCATTTCACACCCACTAGGATGGCTAGCATCAAAGAGTCAGATAATTACAAGTGTTGATAAGGATGTGGAGAAAACAGAACCTCATGCACTTCTTACAGGAATGTAAATTGATGCAGCCACTTTGAAAAACAGTTTGGAAGTCTTTCAGGGAGCTAAACATAGAGTTACCATTTGATGAAGCAATTCCATTCCTAGGTAGGCATCCAAGAGAAGTAGAAACACGCCCAACACAAAACCTTGCACAAATGTTCATAACATAATTATTTTTAATAGCTCAAGGGTGGGAGCAATCCAAATGTCCATCATCTGACGAATGAATAAAGTACAGTATACCTGTACAATATAGTGCATATTAATCATCAAAAAGAGTGAAGCACTGATACAGGCCATACCATGGATGAACTTTGAAAACATTATGCTAAATGACACAGAGGGTCACATATGTTACGATTCCATTATATGAAATGTCCAGGATAGGCAAATATATAGAACTAAAAAGCAATTTAGTAGTTGTTTAGGGCTGAGGGGTGGGGGTGAAGTGGAGGTGACTTTAATAAACATAGGGCTTCTTTATAGGGTGATACACTGTTCTAAAATTGTGGTAATGGTTATACAATTCCAAATATACAAAATCACTGAAGTATACAATTTAAGTGGATACATTTAAACTTCTACAAAAAAAAAAAAAAACAAAAAAACAAAAAAGAGAATTAAATGAGACAACTCTTGTGGCAGTACCAAGCAGAGTACTAGGCTGTGTTAATCATACATTATAGAATTTAGAATGCTGCAGATGGCAAGGGGCACTATTATTTAATGTATCACCAAGAAAAACCAAACAAAAAAATTACCTAGTAATCTATGACAGATCATCAATTATAAGATGTTCCCTAATTTCAGAGTTGGAAAGATGTGTCTCAGAATCAAGGAAATTTGGCACACCTTGAAGAAGTCTTAATAGCATCTGAAGTGAAATCTGTTCAGCTGAGCAGATCTGCCTGTCTTCAGATTCATTTGTAGGATTCATTGGTAGGTTCACACACCTTTCCTGGATAGTTTTTTGGGTATCCATTCTCGACTCCCAGCCCTCATCAAATTCAACAGGTGTGTCCAGGTGAAGTGCCTCCTCTCCCTGGTCCCACCTGCCCCACCTTTCCCCTGCAGTCATGTGCTAGGGATGCTGGAATACCTTCTGTCTCTTTGTAGTGATGGAAGGCACCTGCCTTTCCCTCAGAGACAGGAGGTCATCTTTGACTCTAAAGCCCTTTGGGCATCTTTTTTTTTCTCTCTCTCTTTGGGGATGGGATGTGACTGAGATAAACAAGGAGAAAACTTCCTGGTGGCCTGAGACCCCTGGCCCCAGGTGGCTGTTTGCACTGTAGAGAGTGGAAAAATATACAGCTGTTCACTTCTGTTCAGGTGCCCAGCAGTCAGACCTTGACTGAGGGGACAATCGGATGCACAGAAGCACTGTCCGTCCATCTGTAGTTATCCATAAATCTGCAGTGCTGCTTGGGGCCTGGGGAGAATCCTTTTCTCCCTCTTGCAATTTACCAGTCTCCTCTAGGAAAAGAGGAGAACGGCTTTATCATTGGGGCGGGTTCTTCTGTGCTTTCTGATAACTGCAAAAATGTGCTTTCTAGTTTTCACAGTAGAGCAAAACAAAAACTAAAACAAAAACAAAAAACAGGCTCTTCAGCCCGGTCTTCCATGCATTGTGAACTTTACATGAGCTCTAGAACTGTCCTTGTGGGGAAAGGCAATTAAGAAAAAAAGAGTGAGCTCAGGCAATCCATCTTCCAAATGATCTCTGGGTGGAGAACAATGAGGAGCACTGTTCAGACCCTGTGCCCACTACTTCAGATCTCCTGGGGCTGGCATTTTGTTTTGGATGGTTCCCTGGGTCAGGGTATAACCTCAAAAAAGTGAGCCAGGTGTGGTGGCACATACCTGTAATCCCAGTGGCTGGGGAGACTGAGGTAGGAGGACCACAAGTTCCAGGACAGCCTCAGAAACTTAGCGAGGCCCTAAGCAACTTAGTGAGACCCTCTCTCAAAATAAAATATAAAAAGGCTGGGGATAGGGTTCAGTGGTTAAGTGCCCCTGGGTTCAATCCCTCTGTTCAACTCCCTCCCCCACAAAAAAATTTACTGTGAGATAAGAAGGCATCTAGCGTCAGGCAGTTCTCTGATCATGGCGCACCGCACATGTGATTCTCGCTTGTATTTGAGACTGTCCTTCTGAAGGCTCCATTTCAGCCCTACTGGAGACATTGCTCAGAAAATAATTCCTAACAGACCACAGCTGGCAAAGCATCATGAGGAAGGATTGGCACGGTGTGGTCCACAGGCCCAGATGTCTCAGAGCTGAGTGGCACAACTCAAAGAAGGCGATATGCTTTCTTTCTCATCTGGATGCCAGGTGACAGGCAGGGACTGCTGGGCACACCATGTTGAGGAGGATCCTGAAGTGGCTTCAGAAGTTCAATTGGCAAGTGCCCTGGTACGGGTCACAGCTGTCTATACTTCTAGCTAAGGCTGGGGGCAGGGTTGGGTTTTGCCATTTATGATAAAGCTCATTGATCACATCTCAGGGAGTCGGAATCCCGAAAGGGGAAGGGTTGGAATCAGGCACACCGGGTTTCAATCCTGATTCTGCTTTTCATCACAGGGCAGTAAGGCGATTTATTTAGACTCTCGGAGTCTCCATTTCCTCATATACAAAGGGGAATAACAAAATCAAGCGATCTCTTACGCAGAGCTCACTTCGTGCTGTGCGCTGTTCAAAAGGGCTTTGAATATTTTAATTTGTGGGATCCTCGCAAATCCCCAGCAGAAGCAACCCGTGGCATTGCAGAAGGAAGATACTTCCCATAGGGAAAACTCTTCCTTCTCAGCCCTAGTGCCTTTGGAGAGACTCTCCTATACTCTGCAGGCTCCGCTTGAAGGATTTGTGCCTGAAATCCGAAAAAAGAATATATAGAAGCGCTGCCTACATTTAAGCCAAAGAGCATTTGGGGATTAAGGTTTGAGTGAGAGAGGGTTGCTGAGTCTGGATTCAGTTTGAGAGACAGATGGCAGGGGGTATCCACAGAGCACCCCCACCTCCAGTTCATGGCAGATGACACTGACAGCTGTGGTGAGGAAGGACCTGGCCACATTCATCCCATGCTCATTAGGACATGATACCTACCAGTCAATGCTCAGCTCTGCAGCCTGAACCTGCTTCTGCAGAGCTGCCCATAATTCTGCACCCATCCCATCATCAATACCAATAAAACAGCTGTCCTCTTGACATCCAGGACAGAGCGGCAGACAGCAAGACTCAATCCAAAATCCCACAACACTGCCAGGGGTGCTCAGAGACCCTCTGGCTAGAGGATTAACGTGCACCTCCTGGTTTAAATGGGGACTTGGCCTTGTGCAGTCCAAGTCTGTTTTTCTTTCTTTTGTTACCATGACTTGAGAGCCTCCCAGAAAAGAGACGGTATTTACCTCTTATTTGTAGGCCACCAGGAGAGTCTAGCTGGAAGCTGACCAGGAAAGTGGGCCTGGAGTTTGGGCCCCGAGGAACTGGTGAGACAGGGCGCTCTGTCCAAGCGGCCCTGCGAAGGGGTAGCTCTGCCTCCACCCTCCTGGATGGAACCTCCCCTTCCCCAGCCTTCACTGGTTCAGAGTGGCAGAGGGGCTGGGCAGCTCTTCTCTCCTGCCTCTGCCCGCCCTTGCTGTATCCAGGCCTTGGCTGGAGATGGCACCCACTCCTTATTGCATAATCTCCCCAAATCCTGAGTTCTGTATCTCTGCGCCAGGTTTACCATCTAATCCAGGCAAAGAGTTTCTGGAGATTTTGAAATCACAGGCAATCTTTGGTTTCTTCCTATTTTTATTCTGGTGGTAGTGGTGGCTGGGAAAGATGGTATGGAGAAATAAGCAAAGAAACACCACATTTCAGGACAAGTAGAAATCGCCACAATGTTTAGGCAGTTTTGATCAATTTAGGGGCACGCGGCTACCCTCTACCCAGTCAGTTTGCTTAATTAAGTGGTGATGGGTATATTAAATTTTAAAGTATAATTTAGTCAGACAATAATTACCAGAGAACTAATTAAATTTACTTTTCCGTGTTTTTAACTTTCACCACAAATTGAGCTGTAAGTTACTAAACCTCTTCAAGGCCTTGACCATCTTCCCTTTTGTCTGACGATAAAAGGCAGACAGAAACGATTATCATAAAAGAGACTTTCTTCTCACATTATATTTTAGATGGATCATAGAGTAGTAGTTAGAGTAACTGTAAAGGCCTAGGAACTGGATTGTTCGATTCAAAGTTTGACTTGGATACCTACTGCCTGTGTGATCTTGACCAAATCACTAAGCCTCTCTGCGCACCAGTTTCTTCCTATGAACCAGGGCCTATTTTATAGAGTTGTTGTGAGGAATAAGTGAATTCGTTCTTATAAAAATGGAGCCCGGCACATACTGAATGCTAAATTAGTCTTATCTATGATGATTTTTCAGCAATCCTTGTGTTTTCTCAGTTTATCTCCTCTGACGTCCAGCATATTTCAAAGTATAAATTTCTAGAAACAAATAAAAGAGAATAAAAGAGCTGCAAGAACCTCAGGTCCTTGGTGACCACATCTGCCACCCAGGCTTGGCCAACTACTCTTTCATTTCGACCCATCACTGTCCACACATCTGTTCCCCCTGCTGCTGTTTTGTACCCTTCACAGACTCTGATGATGGACGTTTTGCAGGTGCTAAGTGGCTGCTTTGGTTCTTGACTCGGGTCAGCCTGGGACCTTCTTAGGAGCCATTACAGAGGTGGTGAGAAGAAAGAAGCATTGTAATCCAAAGTGCTAGCCCTACGTCCACAGGAGATGAGTTTCTTTCATATGCTTTAAAAACACGGACGGGTGGGAAGTTGGTGAGAAGCAGAGAAGATGGAGTTGGTCACAGGCTGGTGCCACCTCTCCTGGGGAGGAGGAAAGTGAGTGCGGTCACAGATGATCCCCAGCTGCCTTCTGCATTCTTGGCTCTGGTATCCTTCCTTCCCATAGCAGATATAAACATGCCACTTGCTGGTAAGTCACCCGTCACAAGCCAGTTAGTAGATCAACTCTCCTGGGCACTGGAGAGTTCAAGCCCTTTCTGGCTGGCACACACCCCTTACCACCTGTTTTCCTGCATAACAATGGGGGCACCTGAATGGATTGGGGGTGTCATTTACCCAGCTTCAAAGAGGGTTTGCTTTTATTTCCCATAACAAATTGGTTGGATGCCATGTGTCCATCAAACTTGGATACATAAAACACCAAACCAGGGTCAGTTTCATCTTAACAGGTTACAAGTCATGACTTCTTATGCTAATATTTTCCTGGATGAGCAAAGGGTCTTTTTGTAGAGAAAGCTACTCTTCTCCTGACAGCTGGTATACCTGCTATAGGTGTAAACAAATGTTCAAGAGTAACACAAGATCTTTGCCGCTTTGCTTTCATTGACCTCTTCTTGGATATCAGTTTTGCCTGATATGGAATTAAACTGCAGGTTCTTGGTTTATGGACCTCAAAAATCTACATTGCAATTCCATTAGGAGACCTATAAGTGAACGGGCATTCTTTCTTGAGAAATCAGATAATTATATTTTACAACAAAAGGCTATATTGGGAAACCTTTACTTCTCAGCTGACATATTGATGATTTAAAACAGTTTTGCAATGATCTGTATTCAAACTCCCCAGGCAAAGAAAATAGAAGGACTGTCTCCCATGATATCACAGTTGCTGAAACTGACCAACGGTTTTGCTATGTAACCCTTAGCACAGATGATTGATTGTCAACTCCACTAAAAGTTAGAATCACTATTTGATGCAGACATCTGTCAAAACCTAATGTCGGACTGTATTCATTAACTCTGTCAGTAGATCAATGCCTTGTTAGCTGTAAGTTTTAACCTAAGTAGCCTATAGTAGCAACTGCAAGCAACCTCTTTAAGAAAGGGGACCGGGATGGGCCATGTCGTATATGGGGATCTCATGTCAGGAGAGAAAGGCAGCTGCTCTCTTGCCGGTTTCTGGACCACTTCTACCCCATCTTCCTCACTCCGTACTTTCTCCCTAGGATATTCCCAGCGCTGGGCTCTGATTTCTGTTTCCCGGGTCCTCTCCTTTGAAACCTCCCCCTGCATCTCACTCATGCACCATTTTTGACCTCAAGTTGGGCATGTTGGTTTCTCCTTATTGCACGAAGCCTCGGTTTCCATCTGCACTCCCTGTCTTCACAGACACTTGACCTTAGTTTCTATCTTTACTATTGCAACCTGGATAGAGCATCAAAGAGAAAAGAGCAAACTGACTCTTCCAGGAGAAATGAGTTATTAACATCCCATTGAGAATGGGCAGGGAGAACATGAGAACTTTTAGTTCATTTTTTTCTTAATAACTAAATATGTATGTGATGCTATTTACATTTTATTATTTAGTAACCTATCTTTGTTGTTTTTTCATGGATGAATGTGAAAACACCCATAAGAACTTGCTTCCATACTCTATCTTTTCCGTATGATCTTAAATTCCTTGGTTGTAAATTTTCCCACTCGGAGGACAGAGGGTTAGGGAAGGGAGTGCTTTCTCTAAACTCTCCATCCCTATGGCTGGCCTCTGCCACTGAACACCTGTTTCCTGTGTTTGGGGTCTTTCCAGATTGCTTTTTAGGGTTATGTGACCATCTTCCTGGACTTACCAGTCTCTAGTTTCTTTCCTCAATGACAATTTTATTTTTATTTTTATTTTTATTTTTTTGCAGAAACATCCTAGCTCCAGCTATGTGTGCCATTCTGGGCAGTTCTTCGGCAAACATGTCATGTTAACATGCCATGTCCTTTCATGTTTGTGCCAATGTGAGGGATTTTCCTCTATCCTCTACTTTGCTATTCATTTAGTTAAGAACACATATTAAGCCAGGTGTGGTGCATGCTTATAATCTCAGAGGCTCCGGAGGCTGAGGCAGGAAGATCATGAGTTCAAAGCCAGCCTCAGCAACTTAGCGAGGCCCTAAGCAACTTAGCAAGACACTATCTCTCAATATAATATGAAAATGGCTGGGGATGTTGCTTAATGGTTAAGCATCCCTGGGTTCAGTCCCTGGTACAAAACAAAAACATGTATTAAGCAGCTTCTACGTTCTGTATAGTGGAATTCACAGGTGATCTTTCCCTTCAGGAAGCTTTTATTGCTATGCACGAGAAAAACAATAATCAAGTACACAATTGAATAAGCAAGATAATTACCGTGCAATGAAGGAAATAAATGGCACAGTGAGAGAGAGAGCTGTGGTTCTGAGTTGCAGCTATACATCAGAGTCGACGGGAGAGGCTTAACACTTATGGGTGCCTGGGTTCCATCCTCTGATCAATTAAATCAGAATTTTTGAGGGGGGGGATCCAGGTTCCAGAATTATTCAAAAGCTCTTTAGGAAAAAAATTAAGGCCAGTTTTATGGAAGTATAATTTCCATATCATAGACTTCACTGTTGCAATAGCACAATTCAATGATCTTTGGTAAATTACAGTGTTGTGCAACCTTCTCCACCGTTCAGTTTTAGAACATTTCCATCAGCCCCCAACGTCCCTCCTGCCCACTTGCAGAAACTCCTCATTCTCACTCTGAGTCCTAGGCAACCACTGGTCTTCTTTCTACAGATTTGCCTTTTCTAAATGGTTCAATCCCAGGAGCGTATTCATGTGCAGTTTGGCTTGAGAACCTTAAGACTGAGTCAGTCGGGGAGGGGAACTAGAACCAAAGGACCAGGAGAAAGGACCAGCCTTGCAAGGAAGGTGGAGGACACGCTCCATTGAACAGCAAGGGCGAGGGTGAGCAGAGGGAAAGAGCTTGTCCTGGCCCAGGAGCTGTGCCTGGTGAGCAAGGGTCAGGTAGAGCCCAAGGCAGGGCCCGTGGTTTGATGAGGAGCCTGAGTTTTCTTCTGAGAAGGATGTAGATCTCTGAGGGTGCCTGTGTAGAGCGCCTGAGTTGACTGTCACCCTAAACGGACTTTATCAGATCAGATCAGAGGGGACAAAGGAGAGAAGCAGGAAGGTGGGTCAGGAGGCTATTTCCCCTGGCCTACAAGGACCCAGGCTGTGAGGCCCCATTGAAGGACTGGTGGCTGGGCTTTCTCTGTCCTGGCCTTGGCTCCCACCGGGCTCCGTTACAGTTCCCTTAAACACGCACTTAGCCAGGCGCAGTGGTACAGGCCTGTTATCCCAGCGGATCAGGAGGCTGAGACAGGAGGATCATGAGTTCAAAGGTAGCCTCAGCAAAAGTGAGGCGCTAAGCAACTCAGTGAGACCCTGTCTCTAAATAAAATACAAAACAGGGCTGGGGATGTGGCTCAGGGACTGAGTGGCCCTGAGGTGAATCCTTGGTAACTCCCCCAAAACAAAAACAAAAACAAAAACAAAAACCAACCAAACAACAACAACAAAACATGCACTTAGACAGGATTGTTAATAATCCATTTACTTGTCTGTCTTCCCCATAGGCTGTCAACTGTTTTGTTGGATAGCAGGGGGGAAAAAAGTCTCACTGAATAAATACATTAATGGAAAATACAACAAACAAATAAAAATAAGAAAGGAAAAAAAGAATCACGTGCAGTTTATCCTTGTGTTCTGGCACCCGGCACTATACCTCATGCAGTGACAGGTGCTCATGAAGCCAATGTTGGTTGAGTTGAATGATGCATCACTTTGAGGGCTGAGACCATGCCACGTTTGAATTCTCTTGGCAACGAGCATGATTTAGTGCCCAAGGTGGGCGGTGGATGATTTCATGTTGCATAACCAACCTACCTGGAGAATCGATTCCATCAGGACACCAAATGTAATGCCTCCTAATAGTGGAAGTTAACATACACATAGTAAGGGTTTGTTTCTGAAGCACTTCCATCTGTTCAGGACACAGTTGCTGAGCATCTATGGCATGCCTGGCTCTGTGGTGATAGTGGGTGGTACCAGAATCAGCAAGATAGGAAGCATTTCCCTGCCTGACACTGTGGTCTCGGTGGGGGAAGCCTGGGAGCAGGGTCAAACACCAGACCTGACAGGAAGGGGATAGTCAGATCTCATTATTCCCATTTGGCAGATTGAGGAAATTCAGGCAGGTTGAGGTACACGACTAAGGTATCAGCTGAGATTTAAACCTGTGTCTTTTGTCTCCAGCTCCCTTTGCTGGACGGTGGCTCTTGGGAAGAGCTACCATGTGTGGGTTACTTGGACTTTTCCTTGTGGAAGGTTATGACCAACTCTAGCACACACAGCACGTTGAACCCTTCTGAGACATGGGATCTGTTGTTGGAAGGAAACTTGTGGAGTCCTTGTTTCAACTGTCTTATTTTACAGGTAAATCAACAGCAGCCCAGAGAAATGAAATAACTTTCCTTTAGGTTACACAGGTATTTGGTCAGAAAGCCATGTACCCTCAGAGCCCCAAATCCTCATCTGTTTGATTGATGAGGAAATGTAGTATCTGAGACATGAAATGATTTGCATAAAATTCCAAGTAGCAAATAACAGAGCTTCAAAAAGAACGCTAGTCTCCTAGTTCTTGGGTCACTGTTTTCACCCCTATTATGTAAAAACACTTAATAGCTTTCATTGTTAAAAGACATCTAAAAAAAAAGTCCATCGTAACTTTATTCACAATAGTCACAAAGTAGAGATCAAAAAATGCCCATCAGTAGAAGAATGGGTAAGAACACTGTGACATAGTCACAATGTGGGATATTACCCAGGAATGAAAAAGAACAACGTATTTCTTCAGAAAACAGCATGGGTACATCTTAACATATATAATGATGAACAAAAGAAGTCAGACCAAACAAAGGGCCCATACCAAATGACTGAGCTTATGTGAAGTTTAAGAATAGGCAAGTGTGCTAGTGAGCTTTTCAATCACTGTGGTGAAAACACCTACAGGAACAACTTCGAGGAAGAAAAGTTTGCTTTGGCTCATGCTTTCAAAGATTCAGTTCATGGCTGGCTCCATTGCTCTAGGCCTGAGGTGTAGCAGAACATCATGGCAGAAGGGCCTGGTGGAGGAAATCTGCTCAGCTCACGGCAGCCACAAAGCAGAGAGAACAAAGTGCCAGAGACGGACTGTAAACTTCAAGGCACATCCCCAGTGACATTTTCCTCCAGCCACATCCTACCTGCCTATCACATTACCCAGCACAGTAGTTCTTTCAAATTATTCCTCCATCAAATGGATGAACCCACTGATTAGGTTACAGCTTTCCTAATGTAATCGTGAGCTTGCAGGAGAAAACTCATACCTAAACCATAACAGGAAGACAACACTGGTGCGGGGTGTCTTAGCAGTGGTTACACGAGAAGACTGTGGGCTGAGGAGGGACAAGGGGGAGTTTCCAGGGTGCTGGGCATGCCGTGTGACTTGGTCTCCAGTGGAGGGAACGTGGGGATATAAACATGTATAAAAGTTCCCCCAGCCTCATGATCGTGCATATTTCTGAATGCAAGTTCTATCTCAACAGAGTAACAGAATAAAAAACATATTCAATATATTACCTCCTATTCCCCCCACAACTCACAATGGTTCTGAAAGGCAAGACCAGGCCCAGGAGTGTGAGTCTCAGGGTATTTGCTGACCCACCCCACAGCCCAGGGAAGGAGCAGCCTAGTCATAAGCTCTGCTTGAAAAAGCTGCTGGTTTTCAGTCAATAAAAGGAAAGCTTTCCGTTTCTTAGAGAGTTTATAAATGTGTTAATTACAGTCATCAAGACTTTGTATTGCAATAAATGCTTATCTAATGAGTTTAGATGAGGCAATTTGCTCAACTTGCTTGTTATTTCCCAATTAACTTCTGAAATCCTCTTTCTCTGACTTTTCAACCTCTACCAATAGAGTTTAGATCTAAGGGATTTTCTTTTTTCTTTCTTTGAGCAATCTGTATAGACAGACTTCTTTACCAACCCAGTGTTTGGGGGCAATTTTAGACTTGTGTCCGTGCCTCTGTTTCTCAGACTTTCCATTTTTGTTCTGTATTTGAGGAAGAATCTTTATCCACCCAAATGTAAGCTACAGCATTATTTATAACACAAACCAACAGGAAGCGAATTAATGTCCAATGACGGGGCCTGGCTAAGTGAACTTTGGTGCATCTGCTAGATGAAATATAATGCAGCACTAAAATCAGAGCACAGCTTGGAAAATGCTTATGATATGTTAAATGGAAAAAGAACAAAATCATGCACACAGTGTGTTTCAACTAAGCAAAATTACACATGTATAAAAATAAAATATTCTCAAATGTCAACAGTGATTATGTTCAGGTGAACCAGGGTCTGTTGTTGTTTTTTTTTTCTCTCTTTACTTTTCTATATTTTCCAAATTTAATTGACTGAGTCGGTGCTACATTTACAATTTCAAGAAATGAAATCTTGGAAGACAAAAGAAATTCTTTTCAATATCTTTCAGGCACCCTTTCTCCATGTCTTCCATTGTTCAAAGCTATTGGGTTCCCCATATTCCTACAGGCTTTACATTTTCAAACCAGTGAACTCAGGTTTATGAGGTTCTAACTTGATATTTAGGACTGCTCATAGCACTATATAAGAAAAATTAAGAATGGGACAATTATAAGGGAAAAAAGCAATGAGGAGAAAACAGAAACTAATGAAAGAATGAAAACTAGTGGTTTATTTTGACCTATAACCTGTTAGAGGCTTGAAATCAGTTATCCCCAAAACACTCCTGATGAAGGTGGATATATTATCATTCGCATCCATTTATCCCATAAATGTTTATAAACACTGACTGGGTGCCAGCCACTCCGTTCAATGTCAAGGTTACAGAGATAAATAAGAGAGTCCTTATAGCTGTATGTAAATCATGCCTACAAAAATATAGCCCTCTATCTCGAGGAAGCTTGCCCACTGAACAGATGTGAAAAACAGATTCAGAAAGGTTAAATGACTTGTTTTCTGTCCGACAGAAAGACAGGGCTGGAGCCAGAATTTAAATGAAGGTCTTTCTGAGCTTACTAATTGCTCTCTGCACCCCATCCAGTTGCACCTCTGAGCATCCTGATCCTGAACACAGTTGGTAAGGCAGGTGCGGGTGCTGTGCGACCGACACACAGCAGTGGCTGGCCAAGCTTCACGGACCGGGGCCTTCACTGGGCCTTAGGGTGGGTAAAGTCTAGATGTATGGAGATGACAGGCAGCTCAGCAAGGTGAGGGGCTGAGGATGCTCCCGTGACTATGGTGCTGGGATGCTGCAGGGGAGAGGGGCCCTGGGTTGGGTTTTGGTTACTTCCCTTCAAGGCAATTTCCATCTAGGCCTGTGAGTTACTTTGGATATTGCTAGCAACAGGCAATGCCAACGAGCTGGTCATCGACTCCTCAAATATTTATTAAACATCCATATCCGGTGATGATGGGGTTGAAGACACGGATATGCTTCCAACCAGCCTCTCGGAATTTCATAATCTTATCAAAGACATGGGTCCATAATCAGAGAATGAGGACAGAGCAGGGGACAGAATACTTGTCAACCAGATTCCACCCTCAAATGATCACCTCTGCAGAAAGGCCCAGGCGGAAGCAGATCTGGACTCATCTTTGAATGGAGCTGGATCTTAAATCTAGGCAGAGTATTCATCAAGATTAGCTTCACTTCTGACTTTGTGGATTTTTCAACAAAAGTTCTTGCTTATTTCCTTTCATTAGAACATGAAATTTTAGGAGAGCGGGGCCCTGTCTGCCCCATTTCTAGTTTAATTCGTAGAATCTAGAACAGAGCATGGGAAGAAAAACTCTTTCCGTATTTGTTGCATTCGTGAGTTGATTTTTACAGAGGCGTCAAGAAGCTTCCCTCTTCTGGGCAGGACTGGGGCTGGGTATCCGGGAAAGCTTCCTGGAGGAGGTGTCTGTAGAGAGGGAACTCACATGATGAGTAGGTTCTCTGAGGAAGGGGAAGGACTCTCTAGGGCTGGGGGACAGCACAGGCAGTTGTGGTGGTGAGGGGCAGTTGGCGGAGGCTCAGAATGCTGCAGGAACTGGACCCCAGAAGACCCTGGGGACTTCTATTTTATTTGAAGGACAAAGAAGATTCCTTGGAGAGTTTTAAGTGACATTATCATGTACATATTTTAGAAAGTTTGGCAGCATGGAAAGACACCTTTGGGTGACATAAGATGGGCAGGGGACGAAAATCCCTGTTGAGAGAGAGGAAAGAGGCCCCTGACCCCAGGAGCTGGGCCTATCAGCAGGCCTTGGTACACACTGAGCAACAGGAACACTTTCTCAGACCACACCAGACAAGGGCTGTGCTGCGATTCTGAGGAGTCAAGTCAAAACCAAGGGCTCTGAATAGTCATGTCTGAACACTAGGGAAAAAGGGGAACGTTGTCCAAATTCTAGAATGATGGCTCTTTTTTTTTTTGACTAGTACGAGTGGCTGTTGCTTCTTCACCAGTCATGGTATTAACCCAGCTTCCTTCCTCCAGATACGCAGGTAAAATTGACTGAGCTACTGTTAGGGTTTGGATGTGAGGTGTCCCCCAAAACCTCACGTGTGAGACAACACAAGAAGGTTCAGAGGAGAAATGATTGGGTTGTGAGAGTCCTGACCCAATCAGTGCATCAATCCCATGAGTGGGAACTGAAGTGGTAGAATGTGCTGGAGGAGGTGGGTTGGGGTGTGGCTTTGGGGTATATATTTGTACCTGGAAAAGTGGAGTCTCTCTGCTTTCTGGTCACCATGATGTGGGCTGCTTCCCTCCACCACACTCTCCCACCATGATGGTCTCAGCCTCACTTGAGCCCTGAGAAATGGAGCCAGCCTTCTATGGACTGAGACCTCCAAAACCATGAGCCCCTGAATAAACTTTTCCTCCTCCGTAGTTGTTCTGGTCAGATCCTTTAGTCACAGCAGCAAAAAAGCTGATTAAACAGCCGTTCAGCTGGAATTACACCCATTCCCTGTCCAGGGCAAGTCCCTGCTCCACCGAGCTGGTCTCCAGAGTTGCTGTCCAGACTCCCTGCTCTAAGTCCCTCCTCACACCTGCCCTGAGGTGCCTCCCACAGAATGTGTTCTGCCTCATGGAAGGAGCAACAAGCTCAGTTTGTTCATAGCAGGTGTGTTCCTGGCGGCCTTTGGCTGGAGGGCAAGGGCACTGTTTCAAGGCTGTGGAAGTTGTCAGGTGCCCACCAGGACCAGCACACGAGCGCCGATCATTCAATTTTTAGGAAACTTCGCAAGCCGGTTGTTCAATACGCCATCCTTAGGAATCAGATGATATAAACTTACAATGAAGTAAGTTTAATGATATTAAAAGCAATGGTGATACATCCTCAAACCTCACGGCTTTCTAACTCTTTTGCTGTATTTTACTGTATCTCGCTCTGAGTGTGATTAGCATCTGTTGTACCTATATGGTGGCAATAGTATAAAACGGTATGACACTATGGGTCTCTTTTCACGGGCACCTCCTTGTTTAGTGTCTTTACATTGCTGACTGGAAACAGGCCACACTGGGAGCATTTACACCATGGAAATTGGCAGCACCCTGGGAATAGAAGCTGCCTCTGCTCCCTTCTCCCAGCTGGTGGGTGAAACACTTAGCAGTTCACCAGTGACCACACTAACACACAAGGTGAGACGAGAGCTGATAATCGGTGGATGGACTCAAGAGTTCTGCAGGTGATGGATGATTTGACGGAGGAAGGAATTAATCATCAGAACTCCTTTCCTGCCCTCTGGAAGGAAGCCTTCCGTTTCTTTCGCCCAAAGAGTCCTGTGTTCAGGCACCGGGATATCCCTTCCTATTGGTCTTTGCTCTCTCTGGGGTCACGCCTGCTCCAAGGCTGACTCCTGGTCCATGGTTTGAGTGCAAAGAAAGGCAAGAAACAGCTCAGAGGAGTCCTGAAGACTGTGTTCTCAGAGAGCAGGTAAGAGCCTACAGGTCAAGGGATCCTGCTCAGCTATCTCCCAAATAGCTCCCCAAGCTCAACCTACAGAAAATTCACAATAGGTGTGTCTTACATTCACTTCAGGGTCTATTTAGAAACAAAATGCAAGCTTGGTACAGTGGCACATGCCTATAATCCCAGCAACTTAGGAGGTTGAGGCAGGAGAATTATAAGTGGGAGGCCAGCCTCAGCAGTTAGTAAGAACCTGCCTCAAAATGAAAAATAAATTCATCCTTTGAAGGGCATCTAGGTTGGCTCCACAGTCTAGCTATTGTGAACTGTGCTGCTATAAACATTGATGTGGCTGTGACTCTGTAGTATGCTGTTTTTAGGTCTTTTGGGTATAGTCCGAGAAGAGGAATAGCTGGGTCAAATGGTGGTTCCATTCCCAGTTTATATACACAATGGAATATCACTCAGCACTAAAAAATAATAAGATCATGGCATTTTCAGGGAAATGGATGGCATTAGAGCAGATTATGCTAAGTGAAGTTAGCCAATCCCAAAAAAACAAATGCCGAATGTCTTCTCTGATATAAGGGGGGTGACACAAAATGGGGAATAGAGGAAGAGCATGGGAAGAAGATTACCTCTAGAAAGGGAAGACAGGTGGGAAGGAAAGGGAGGGAGAAAGGGAATTGCATGGATGGTGGAAGGAGACCCTCATTGTTATACAAAATACATGTATGAAGATGTGAGAGAAAAAAAAATAGCGTTACCTTCAGATTAGATAGAGAGAAGTGATGGGAGGGGAGGGGAGGTGGGGATAGGAAAGATAGTAGAATGAAACAGACATTATTATTACTGTATGTATTTATGTGACTGCTGACCAATGTGATTCTGCAACCTGTACACTCAGAAAAATGAGAAATTATATCCCATCTGATTCAAATGTATGATATGTCAAGATCATTGTATTGTCATGTGTAACTAATTAAAACAAATAAAAAAAAAGAAAAAAAGAAAAAGAAAAAGGGCTGGGGATATAACTCAGTTTTAAAGTGCCTCTGGGTTCAATCCCTAATACACCCCCAAATTATACCTATGTATGTATGTGTGTGTACATATATATATACATATATTTATGCATATGTGTTATATATAAATATGTATCACATATGCATACATTTTATTTACTTAAAAAAATTCTCCATTGGCATTAAAATCCCACTTAGATTAAATCAGAGAGTCGAAAAGCACAGGGTGAATAGAAAAGAGAGTCATAGATCACAGATTAAAAATACACCACTAGAGGGGAGAGAAAATACACCACAGGGAAGGAAGCAGTAGGGACACACTCGCAGCCAGCAGAGCCCTCCAGTGATGGTGTCTGGCTCGTTAATAGTACAGGTAATTAATCATTGTAAAATACTTCAAAAGCATGAAGTCCTGCATCAATGCTGAGTCATAATTGTGCCATTACAGGGGCACCTGTGACTTCATTAAGCACTCACTGTGGGAATCTGAAAGGGGAGACAGAAGCACTGCAGTCTTGGCCTAAACCGCTGGTTTCCATCGGGCACGGGTCGCCCCACCCCCAGAGCTCCCAGACCACTCACCTGGGCAGCTACGGTGAGGTCCGAGGTGTGGGAGGGGCCGCACCAGTGCTTCCAGGTGAAATGAGAGGTGGTCAGTACGTGCTCGACCTCCCCCATCTGGACCTCCCAGATGACCTGGCCCTGCTCAGAGCCCCAGGAACCCTCCACTCCTTGAGTCAGTGTTATTTTGCATGGTCATTGGCACGTTTTACCTGGAGGTCTAGGGTCATCTCACCTGCTTCTCTTCTCCCTAGGAAGGAACCTGCCCATCAGAGAGCATTCTCCATAAAGCTGGTGCCATTGCAATCTCCCCTCCAAATTATCTCCATGCCCATACCAATCCTGGTACCTCATGAAATGTGCCCATTCTTCCAACAATTCTGGAAGTTATTGCATAAAAATTCCCACTTGGACGATTGGAGATTGCAGAGGCTCAAGCATTCCCACTCCACCTCTAATGCTCTTTTCCCTTGGCTACTTGACTCTTGAGTGGCTCGTGTCACCTGCCGATTTCCTGTTGTAGTGTTTGTCACTAGTCAGAATCACAACCATCCTGATAGCAAAAGCAAACCGGCACCATGGAGCATGCTTGCTCTGGGCTCAGACTGCTTGCCTCTGGGTTTGTCATCTTTATTCATCTGCACTGTGACTCTAGTTCTAGCTGTGCGACCTTGGGCAAGCCCTTAACCTTTGGGGACCTTGGTGACTTCAATTATCACATTCATCAACTCAACATCTGAGGGAGGCAGGGAAAATTTTATTATAAGTAAATTATTGATACATATGCATTAATAATGACCTCTGAAACTTTTATAACTCTTCAGAGTTTACAAAGCACTTTCTCAAGTGTTTTCTCATTTTTTTTTCTCCCAGCAGCTCTGGAAGGCCAGCAAAGCAGAGAGTACTGCTCCATGGTGACTCTTGAGACCAGGAGAGGATCCAGAAGCATTTTATATAAAGTGTTTGGGGAGCACTTAAGTCCCTGGAGATGGGATCAGTGGGGAATGCTGGATTCCATGTCCTCTGTACATGACACATGAAAAATTCTGATAAGTCCTGCAGGAAGGGAATCTGCTTCATTTTATTTAAATGGTGTTTGCTAAAACATATAACCATGAAAGAGAACCTTCCCTCTCCAAACACCTATTAAACTAGGTTTCTTTCTGGACCTCGTGATTTGTGGAACTGAACTTTGGTATTATCTGAACAAGCAATTCAATCAAGGTCACGTGGCCAGGAGGACCAGCTCTTGCAGTGAAAGCAGAAACATGTTCCGGCCCTCTGTTCAAAACAAACTGGACTGGACGGCCTCTATTTTTCAACCATTCCAGTCCCTACTGACTTCTTGTTGCCAAGGAAGTGCTTAGTTGCCTGTACCAGGTGACTTCAATGGTGTGGCTGGCCCAGACTCCCCCGGCACTTCTTCCTTGATAGATACCAAACCAAAGGGTGGAGGTGGGGGAGGTAGGGAAAGAGGTGTTGGAACATCTGTGTCCTGGTCTTTCCATTCCCAAAGGATCTCATACGAGAACTATAACTTCTGGGGTCTCATTAGCTCTTTGCTCTGAGTTCTGAACACTCCAGAGACAATTCTCTAGATGCTAAATTCCAACGATGAAGTCAAGGGGCCCAAACTGTAGTCCTCAACCAGGGGCCACCCCACCCCTGCTCCTGCCTGTCTGTGACATGTGACTGGATTTGTGGCAGTATCTGGAAGCATTTCCAGCTGTCACAACCGGAGGGTGCTACTGGTCTTTGGTAAGTAGAGGCCAGCGATGCCACTGAATATCTTATGATCCAGCGGGGATCGCCCACATGGTGAAGAATTCTCCTGCCCCAAATGTTGAAAGTGCTGATGTGGAGGACGCTGGACTAACAGAAGTGAGACGGAGCTGTGTGCCCGGGTAATGAGACAGTTCACATTAGTGGAATGCTGCCCGGTGGCCTGAAAGTCAGGGTTCACATCCTGCCTCTGCTACGTGAGAAGGACCTCTGGGGCTCACCACCATGCGTTTCTCCTTTCCTGGTACACAGATGACATTCGTAGGAGCCCCTCCTTCCTCTTACTGTGGATTGGTAGAGCCCTGGGGCCTAGTAGGTGGTGGGTGGGCCACAGGTGAAGCCATGTGACTCTCTGAGCCTGGGCCCAAGCTTGTCCATGGGACTTTCCATCTGTGCCCTCTTCTATCACTTGTCGGCACATTTAGATAATGGATCAGAGGGTTCTCAGACTTAGTTTTCTGGATCCCCAAGACATCTGTAGATGCTGGTATTCGAGGGGGGGAAACAGGACCTCTTGATTTTCAATAACTTCTAATCGAAAGTAGCATTGCATATGATTTCGAGGCCCTTCGAGAATCACCACTAAGAGCCACGGCAGGTGTGGACCGACTATAATTGTGACGAGGCCTCTGCAGTAGCTCAGTCCAGACTCGTCTTTCAGATGACACACCAGCCTTGTTTGTCCTCCGCTGTTGAATCTCTCTAGAATCCTAAGTAAATCACTTAACCTCTCTGAGCCTCGGTTCCACTGTCAAAACAGAGTTATAATTGTCATTTTACCTCACTAATTTAGAACTCATTCAAAGAAGAAAGGAAATAAATTAGCTGAGTGGATTTTTCTTTTTTAAAGTCTCTGTTCTAAAAAAAAAAGTTATTTTTTTCCCCTTAAAAAGGTTTGCAAAACTGACAGCTGCCAAAATTAGCACCTGGCTCTCTTTTCTTTATTTAAATATAGTGCATTTGCATCCCATAAATCAGCACATTATAGAATAATATAATGCCGGAGCTGGGTGGGGTTTTAAGAGATCTCTCTAAAGCAACTCTTCTTTATCAGTTGAGGAACTAGGGGTTCACAATCTGCTTCAGGTCAACTAGGAAGTGTGAGCTGAGACGAGAACTCTGATCTTTGATTCCTAATGGACATGGGTTCCCTATGTGACTTCACTGCCTCCTGAAATCTCTGAAGTAGGGACTGATTCCTGTTCAGAACCTGGGTTTTTGATGGTAGTTTCGCAAGCATGGAAGTCATAATCCATGTGTCTTTTTCTTTGGGGGGTAGGTATGCAACATGAAACCCACCAGCTTCAGCTTTAGAGAGACCTGGGTTTGCATGGTGCCTCTGCCACTAAGAAACTATGGAACCTTGGGCTCATTTCTTACCCTCCTGCAATCTTAGTTTCCTCCACTGTACAAGAAGGGTCCTAAAAGTCCTTATCTCACAGGATGTTGAGAGGTTAAATAAGATGATGGAGATAAAGCATGAAATAAAACCTCAGGCACGTAGTGAGACTTGATAAATGCTGGCTGTCATGAGAATTATTGCTCTAGTAGCCTAAGGCAAGATCCTACATCAAGTACCACCTCAGAAAATCCACTCACGGAGCAGAAAAGAGGCTGTGGCATACCATCCTGAGATCTACAGAAAGGATGCCGAAGAAACAGGCATTAGCTGCCACGGCTATCTGCCTGGTTCTGAGATTGAGAAAACATGTCAAACCAGGAAATCCCAACTAATTGTAGCCTCTTTTTGGTATCACTAACCAGGAGGTTAGATATATATTTATTTCAAGTTCTGGTGTCAGCGAATAAGGGTACTGAGGAAATCACCTGGTGAATTAATTCAGCTGCTTCACACCTGCTGAGTTAAAATTCCTGGGGATGCTTTCTTTTTGGTCAGGGGTCTGCACTGGTCCTTTGATTTCATCTTCATGCAGAGCAGTCTTCTTCCTGGCCACAGGGCTGGTCCTCAGCACCTGGTGGTTCTGGGGACCCAGGGCCACCACAAGTGCTTGCCTGTCTTTAAGCATTAAGCTTTGCTGCGGTGGGTGGATGCCCCAAAGCTGGGCCTCTCAGCCAGCCAGGGATGGAGGTCACAGGCTCACAGGGTACGCACAGCCCAGCTCTCAGCGGAGCCTCGTGGGGTGGGAGCTGTTCAGGGCTAATTAGCCTCATTAAGAAACTGCTGATGAGCTAATGGAACTGAAATGCAGTCACCTTTTGAAGTCACTTAGCAGAACTGCGACCTAAAAATAAAGCAACTTTCCAGCGTTTTCTAGGATGCCAAAGCCTGTGTGCACGTTTCCTCCAGGGGAAAGTGGCCCAGGTGAGGTCTTCCTCCCCAGCTGAGACGATCGGAAATGGGAGGGGCTTCAGATGTCTTGGTAGACTTCCTTTTCCTGTAGATTGACAGGCCCATCCCATCCAGTGGTGGGCTGTCTGTCCATCATTTTCTTGCACCTGGATCCCACCTTCAGAGTTCTGCTTGAAACCTGCTCCCTACAAGGAGTGAGTGCCCTCTTTATGTCTCTGCCTTTCCGTTTCTCTTTTTCTCCATTTCTCTGCCTCTTCTCTGTCTTTGGCTGTCTGTCTGTCTGTCTCTCCTGGTTTGGGGATTTACTCTGTGCCAAGATCTCACAGGCACTCCCTCATCTCATCACTATAAGAACCTTCACAGGTGGTTCCTGCCATCATTGCTGCTGTACAGATGAGATGCAGAGGGGCTGGGGGATTTGTCCCAAGTCCCAGAAGCTTGCAAATGACAGAGCCAGAATTTGAACCTGTAACAGCTGCCTCCAGAGCTAAAGCTGAGACTCTGTGCAATCCAGACTTGCCCTCGGAGTTCTTAGGAGCTCTTCTCCATCACCCTCAGTTTCTCAGTTCAGTGTCCTTACCTGGTGTGTGTGCATGGACCCCCCAGTTGGACACCAGGCTTTCAGGCAGTTTTCTGGATGCTTCCTGGGGTTATAATCCTCTTGAAGGTAATGATCTTGCTTGACATATCTGGGGACCCCCTGTCCCTACCTCAAGTTCCTTGCCTAAAGTTGAGCTCAAGGTTTGAACCTATTAGATTCTTCTTGATAGTTCTATTTATTGGGAAATTTATTCTCATAGCTAGATAAAATCTCTGACACAGAAACTGAAAGTCATTCCCTTTACTCTGAACCCTATTCGGAAATTTCTACCTATACCTGAAGACTCTGTAACACCCTCACCTTACTAGGGAAGACAAACCTGAAGTGTAGAGTCAGAAGACCTGAGTTTGAGTCTCAGTTCTGTCATCTATTAGCTGTGACCTCTGCTAATCTGCTCAAGATTTCTGAGTCTCAATTTTCCTATCTGTAAAATGGGGGAGAGTAGCACCTGCTCATCCAGACCCTCCCAGGCTTGCATGGGTGTTTAAAGTTAGAAAACACACTGTATCAACCTGTACATCAGGTTTTATTCTTACTAACAGCAAGCTGGTGGCAAATATGTTTCTTTTGCACAGAATCATTGAGCAGTGATTAATTTTGAACAGCAAATCTTGCAGAAATCTGGAGGATTTTTTTTTTTTCATGTCAAACTACCAACCAGAGGGCTGTGGCTAGTTGATTCCTTCTGAGATTCTTCTTTCCTTCCGTCTCCAAATATTTATTGGGCACTTATGCTAAACACTGGTTGTTTAGATGCCACCTTCTGGATACACAGAACCATATAAGACAGAGCTCCTTCCTCTCTTGGACCGCATAATTAAGAAGGAAACAGAGACAGGTGGATCCCCGACCACTATGCATAGGTCAAGCGCCATCAACAGGTGGGAAGGGGCAGTGTGTAATGGGGTCTGCTAAGCCTTGCAATCTTCCTGACTCCTGTTTCTCTTCATCCACCAATCATGTGAGCCTGAACCTCAGAACGCATCATGGATCTGACCCTGCCACCACGCGTTATCTGACCCTAGTCCAAGCATTATCTACTCTCCCCAGAGCAGTAAGAACAGCCTCCTAACTGGTTTTCCCACTTACACCTTTCCAGTCCAGTCTACACTGAGGGGTCAGGAAGAAGTTGTAAAAATCCAAGTCACAGCATGTCACTTCTCTGCTCAGACCTTTCAATGGTTTTCGTCTCAGAGCGACATTTGAAGTCCCATGAGATTTCAGATTGGCACTGGCTACTCTCTTCCCGCTGCCACTGTCCTCCTAGCTCAGTCTGCATATCCGCCTTTTTCTGCCTGACTACCCCTGACGCATGCCCACCATAGGGCTGTCATAGACTCTTTGACACAGAGCCTGGCCTCAAGTAGTCCTTTCTGGAAACCTTCACTGGAATCAAACCTACCCCCCGCCCTTCTTCAGGCTTTTGCTCCTATCTCATATTAAAAGCCCCACCCTGGACCACACCGTCTCGGTATCATGACCCTGTTGTTTCCTTTTTCTTCAAACAACTTGGCACCACTGGATGTATATGGATTGCTTGGCTGTTTTAACTGTCCTCCACACCACAGAATGGAAGCTGGCTTGTCAGACTCACGGATACATTCCTAGTATCTTGAACAGCACTTGGCACATAGTAGCCACTCAATAAATGTAAACAGGATGAATGTGAAGCTTGTTGTATCTCAGACCTGGAAGGGGCATCTCACGGGACCTGATGGGGCTCCTAAGCGCTTCTTGGAGAAGGGTTGACCTGCTCTGAGTTTTGAAGATCTGAAAGGTGTCAGAAAGGAGAGATGGGTGTATGTAACCCGGGTCTAAATCTCGTGTGCAAAGACCCAAGGGGATGAGAAGACATGACTCACCTGGGGAACTTCTAGATGAAGTGACATCGAGAATCCCCTCCCAATGGTGTAAAGAGACAGCCTTCCTCAGCTCTCCTCTCCCTCACCTTGTCTTGCTCCTTAACACTCTGCCAGAGGTGTCATTAACAGAGACGTGTTTAAATCTGTTCCAGAGACCTGCTCTTTCTAACCTGAGAGGCACTTTGGTTTCTTTACCTTTGTTTGCGTTTCCGTTTGGTTTTCTTTGGTTTTTAACAGGCAGAAAGAGTCCAGATGAAGAAGGGGAGGCTTTCATTTCTTTCTTTACATGCTGCTTCGCAGGAACCCAAGCACCATGAAATGAGTTGGGGATGGGCCAGCACGGTCATATCAGAGCCTTGGCAAAGGGCCCGGCAGGCTGGGCCAGGCGGCGTCAGCTGAGCCTCGGGGACCTGCCGGGCGACGCGCTCCGTGGTCTGCTGCAGTCCAGAGCGCGGGGTGGCTGCCAGCTCCCGCCAAGGGCGATGGCAGAATTGCTGGAGATTTCCACCCGCGGCTGGAGGCTGCTCTGGAAAGGAATCCCATTCACTTTGGGACACTAATTACTGAGGGGCTCCTTTCCAGTTCTGCCCTGTGTCACTCCCTCCTGCACATCTGCTCTTGCTCCACGGTTATTTCCATAAGGAAGAGAATGAAACCCAACTGAGCTCACTATGGAGGAAGAAGAGGTGGATCTTTTCCATTCATTGCCTTTTCCAGGTCCCGGGGCCTGAGACCGCCTGTTCTCGGGGTGGACCTCAGTGGTGCCACTGACAGCTGTCAGGACTTTGACGTTGTGTCTCTGCACTCAGTGGTGGAATGGTCCAGAAGCCTGGAGCTTCAGTCTCCCAGACATGTCCGTGGGTCCCCACCTGCCTTTACAATCTCCTCCTCCTCTACAGGAACAGTCACCATGTCCCAAGCATCGGGAGGTGCTGTGTGCTCTGCTGCACACTCCGGAGACCACAGTCTCACTGACTTTTCTCAACAGACCTCTGCCCTAGTCCTACCTCCTTTCCCTGCTCTGCCCCCATCGTCACTCTGTCACTCACGCGGGTGTCTTTTTTTCTTTCTAAGCATTTATCACAAGTGCTACATAAAATCACACATCTATTTTAATTGCTCACTGCTCTCTCCAGCTATGACTTAGAAAAAGTTCTAAGAGCAGAGACTTTTTGTTAACTTCCATGTCCCCTGGGCTTCCGGCACATAATAGGTTCTCAATAAATATTTGTTGATAGATGAATGAATGAATGAATGAGCGGGTTACAGAGCTCTTTTTTTTTCCTGAGACAAATAGGAAGCATTGAAAGAGGGAGTGAGCTGCTCATGAGAGCACGTTCAGGAGGCAGCTGAGAGTAATCTGAGCCAGGGATGGGCTTGTGCCAGCTGACTTCAAAGACATCTCTGTTAATGTGTCCATTCGGGTGCCCTCTACTCCAGCAGGGCCAGATCTACAATGATCTAAGAGAGGCACCTGTCATCACAGAAAATTTAAAGGAGGCTAAAGAAATCCGGCAATCAAATAAGTATTTTAATGCACTAATTTTAGAAAATAAGAAAATTCAAATGCCAAAAATTATTCACAATGAAGAAAACTTCAACATCTTGAATAAAGATGAGATCAGTTCTGCTGAGTTTTCTTTTTGCCTCTGGCTGTCCCATGGCTCAGAACAGCTTTGAGTCTTTTTCTTTAAATTTTAACCTTTTTTTAAAAATTTTTTTGTTCTAATTAGTTATACACAACAGTGAATGCACTATGATACCTCATAAATAAATGGAGTATAATTTCTCTTTCTTCTGGTTGTACATGATGTAGAGTCCCACCAGTAGTCAAATATGCACATAGAGTAATAATGTCTGATTCATTCTACTATCCTTCCTACCCTCATGCCCCCTCCCCTCCCTTCAGTCCCCTCTGCTTAATCTAAAGTAACTTTATTCTTCCTTAGGCACACCCACCCTTGTTGTGAGTTAGCATCCACGTATCAGAGAAAACATTTGGCTTTTGTTTTTTGGGGATTGGCTTATTTTGCTTAGCGTGATATTCTCCAGCTCCATCCATTTACCACCAAAAGGCTTAATTTCATTCTTTTTTAAGGCTGAGTAATATTCCATTGTGTGTGTGTGTGTGTGTGTGTGTGTAGTCAGTCCCACCTCCTATATATGTTTACATACACACACCACATTTTCTTTATCCGTTCATCGGTTGAAAGGCATCTAGGTTGGATCTACAGTTTAGCTCTTGTGAATTGAGCTGCTATAAACATTAATGTGGCTGTGTCACTGTAATATTCTGATTTTTAAGTCTTTGGGATATAAATTGAGGAGCGGGGTAGCTGGGTCAAATGGGGGTTCCATTCCAAGTGTTCTGAGGAATCTCCATACCACTTTCCATAGTGATTGCACCAACTCGCAGTCCCACCAGCCACGTTTGAGCCTTTCTTTCCTTAAGATGCTGATGCACCCTGAGCCCTGCCCTGCATCCACCAGGTCGGGTGCTGAATCTCTCCTTCTTCAGGCCACTTTGTTCTCATCAAGCCTTTGTGACAAAACTCCTGTCTAAACTGCCAGTTCAACCTGGGGATGGGTTTTTTTGGGTGTGTGTGCATTTTTGTTATTATTTTATGAACAAAAGCGGAGAACAGAGAAATGAAAGCGCTGAATCTAGCGAGAGCGAGAGGAAGCTTTAAAATGTCATCGAACTGAAGCAAAACTGAAAGCCATCAGGTGCCCCCAAAGCAGTGCTTCACCAAGTCCATCAGAGAGGCTGGCCATGCTCGCCTGTGGACTGTGTCCATGTACAGAAGAACAGAACAGGGTGAGAGCACACAGGAGCAGGATCCTGGTGCCCAAAGTGGAGGTTTATCAGGCTTAATTCTGTCTCTCTCTCCTCCTCTTCATCCTTCTCCTCCTCCAGTTCTTCTGAGACCACCCTTGTACCTCTTACAGATAAAGACTCAGAGGCACAGAGAGGTTAAGGAACTTGCCCAAGGCCCACAGCTAGGGAGAACATCAGAACCAGGACTTAACTCAGGAAGTCTGACTTCAGAATTCAGGCCTTTAACCAGAAAAATGAGACTTTTGTGGACCATGTAGATCTATGGGACTTTGTGTATTTTAATTCTGCAAATATTTATTTTTGCTACCAATTGCATAAGCATTGCATATGGGCGTACTGTCTTATCCATGCTCCTCTGTCATTTTTGCTTGTCCTGACCCCAGCCTTTCCAAAGACTCCAATAAAAACTGCTTTTTCTGTGTTGCTTTCCCTAATACACCAAGATGGAAGTACTCCATCCTTCCTGGAATGCCCTGGAGCACTGGATTTTTTTGTTCATTTCTTGAAGTGTTTTATGGTTGCTTTACCCCACACATGTGTTCTGTGCTTGCTCTTAATCGACTGTATGGATTTCATCTTTGCATTGTGCAAAACAGCACGGTTAATAAGTATTTGCTGCAGGAGGAAACAGACGCATGGAGTCTGCCAGGAGAAGCAGACTTTCAGCTCCCGGGAAGTCAGAGGTTTCTGTGGATCCCCCGACCTTTCTATACAGTAGATGGAAAGAATAAAGTGCTATATAAATATGGAAGAGGTGAAGGGCACTCTCTAATGAGAAGTGCAGTAGGAAATGCCTAATGACAGCATCCTGTCATGGGGATCACCTTCTGGGACACCATCAGCAACGGGGGTCACTGACGTGGTGTAAATAGCACCAGGTTGGCTCCAGGAAATTCCCCCTTCAAGTTCCGGTGTGACTTTGGCACAGTGCCCCAGCACGAGACAGACAGCTTCTTCCTGGGCAAATGTGGATAATCACTCCTGCTCCGTGTACGACCCAGGTTGTTGGAACAGCAAAAGAAAGATGTGGAAGGGCTTCGTAACATAGGAAGCCAGGTGCAGTTTAGGAGGTGAGTGTCCACTTGTGCTGCAAGTACAGAGCTTTGTCCTTGGAGCTTGCTGCCACCCTCTCACCCTGTTCCTGCTCCAGGAGATGGACCTTTGTGGTCAGCGCTGGCCCTCTCACTCTGGCTTTTGGTTGGGTTTGGCTAGGGAGGGGCCAGGGTAGGAGACCGTGGTAAGGAAAGAGCAAGAGACCAGCATATTCACTCCATTGTCCTCTCCCCAGACCTGGTCTCATTGGGCCAGGTGTGTCCCTCACCTGAGGTTGCTGCCTGCCTCAAGTCAGCCCCCTACACCTGGCCCTCTCCTTTAGGACCAAGGGCAGCGACACTAAGCGCTGGGCCCCGCCTGTCCCTCTGGCTTCTCTACACCCCCCTGCACAGCCCTTGGCAACAGCCTCTCCACCAAACCCTGCTCAAGTCCTACCTGTGTTATTGTTTCCCTTTGGGATCCCGGCGACTCAACTGCCCAAGGTTTTACCTTCTCCCTGAGGTCTTCCAAGCATCCTCAACCCAGCAGACAGATAAGACACCTTGCCTTGAACTCAAAGCTCTTTATTTTTACCAGTTTTGCCATGGGACAAAATATCAGTCCACCAGATATTTTTAAGTGACATTTAAAAAAAAATGCATGATCTACCTCTGGGAAACACAAATTAAACAGACGACATCACCACATACTCCTCCTTTTAATTTCAATCTGCAGGACTTTGGAAAGCATTTAATTTATATACCACTAGGACAGAACCCCCCACACAATGTACATAATTATAAGAAGCTATGGGTTGAGCAATGATTTCAAAGACGTGTACATGTGAAAAAGATGTTGGTCTTAGAATTGATGGACTGATAGTATGCATTATCTTCTAAGTTTTCTTGATTGATGCATGCTTTTTGGATAGAAACACCTCAAAGGAATAGAGCGCTACCTTGGCCAATTCTTTCTTATCAGCCAGCAATATACACCTGTGCATTTCTTTTATTAGTGCATTGTCATTTAGCTAGAACAGATGGTGAGTGCTTGCTGACAGGTAATTATTATTAGCCCTGAAGACCCAGGTACTGGGTAGTTGAGTAGGTTCTGTGCGATCTATTTACCAAGCCCAGCTCCATTTCTTCCTGGGAATACAATTAACAGCATTTCCCAGCATTTCAGGAAATAAATCAAAGATTTACTAACTGAGTAAATACGTTGAGCTGCTTAATCTTTTTTTTCTCATTTGTAAGATATGAATAATAATAATAAGATAGTGCATGAATAATTAACATGTATGAAATGCTTAAAATAGTGTCTGGCACATAGTAAATGCTCATTAAACCTTAGCTGTTTTTGTTACCTCCTTGGTAAGGGTTTTGTTTCCCTGTTCCATTAAGAAGTCTAGTTCTCACCTGTGTCTCTAAGTCAGGTCCCACCTGTGGCCTGTGGTTGTGCTTCCCTGTAGCTAAGAATGACCGTTGCATCATTTTAAGAGGTAAAAACAGGGAACAAAAGAGAATATGCAACAGGCCATATGCATCCTGAAAAACCTAAAATCTCTCCTCTCTGGTCATTTATAAAAAACCATTTGCCAGGCTGTGCTTGAGGGCAACAGCTGGAAGACTGCTCCCCATGGATGTGTTCAGAATCCTCTGAACAGCCCTTCACAGCCTTTTCTCCTGTGATTTCTAAAGCTTTTGAAATCTTCCCTGGGCCTGTGGCTTCCCTGACTGTAAAGATTTATGACACATATGGATCCTCAAAGCTACTGTGGGAAACAGAGCGGCGAGGTGCTGAGGGCAGAGGGCCGAGGGTGTGTTCAACGGGCGATTGGAGGATCCCTCCTGTGACATCTTGCAAAGTCAGCTCCATGCAATTAAAGGCAGCCGTGAGGAGCTACATTTAAAGCTTCACTTTGTTATTTCATGAACAAAGTGTATTTAGCTATGAAACCGTCTCTTTGGAAGGATGAAAGATACTTTGGCTTTCAGTGTTTGTTTTCCTCAAAACGCCGGTTGCTCTTGGAGCATCTTGGGCTAGTTTTTAATTTCATATTTGTTACTGGGGTGCAATTTATTTGAGAGAGTCTAAAAATGTGGGGAGCTAAAGTCCAGGATGCTTTGCTCTAGAAAAGGTGCCAGGAGGGAGGTTCACAATGGAGAAGCAATGCACCCTCTAACTAGAAGGGCTACTCTTAGTAGGTACTCAGGTACTAACTATGTGCCTGGTATTATGTAAGATGCCTTTATTGGCACAGGAGCATTTTGATTCTTCTATTAGCCCCGAGAGGCACTTACAGTTATCACCCCCACTTTCACAAACTAGGAAACTCTGGTTTGGAGGGGTGAGTGATCTGTTCAAAGTCTTAGACAGAATTAGAATTCAGGCTAGGCTGGATTTCAGGGCTTTGTTCTTTCCCAGAGCAAAAGGAGATAGGGACTCCATCATAACATTTAGAAGTAATCCCAACCCACAGGGACAAAAGGTCAAAGTGGACATAAAGAAGTCAAGAAAGAGTTTACCTGTGGGTCACTGAGGTTCTTACGAGCAGGCAGCCTCTTAAGATGCATAAGATTTGTGTGTAGAAGAACTGCAACCCCCCCCCACCCCGCCCTTCTCTCTCTGTTCTATGTCCCTGCTTTAGAAAAATTATTATTTTTTGAAGATACCATTTTCAAGTTTGATTCCAGCCTTGAAATTCTAGGCTTGCATGTTTTGTAGCTACTGTTTTTCTTATTCACAAAGAGTTTACACCCAGTTGATCCCAACAAGTTGCCATCCTTGAAGAGTTTGGGGAATTCACCTCATTCAATGACTTTTTTCACATCCCTGAGCTGATGGGGTTAGGTCCCAGGTGTTCCAAGGGCCAGCAAGCAACCTCTCTGCTTCCCTCACCCCTGATAGAGAGGAGAGAGCCAAGAAGCAGAGACCCACGGACCCTGGCTTAAAGGGATGATGACATGTATCTCACTCTACTGGATATTCGCCACTTGCGAATATCCCCCACAGCCTCCTTATATTTTGATCACACACTTGGCCTCCCATGCCCACTGTTTCTATATCTGAAGATTCAACCAGCCAGGGATTAAAAATTCTCAGAAAAAAAAATGACATGTTCACTGAACATATTCTGACTGCTTTGTCAGCATCCCCTAAATAATATATACAGCTATTTACAGAGCACTTACATTGTATGAGGTCTTACAAGTAATCTAGAGCTGTTTAAAGCATACAGGAAGATGTACATGGGTTACATGCAAATACTGTGCTGTTTTAAGTAAGGAACTTGGGCATCTGTTGATTTGGGCATCCACGGGGGTCCTGGAATCCATCTTCCACGGATAGTGAACAAAGAAACTAGAAAATGGATATTTTCCGACTCTCTTGCAGCTAGGTACAGGTCTGGAATGTGTGTTCCATGAATGGACTGTACCCATATATAAGACTCAGATTCAAAAGGGAGCAGTATTGGGAGCTGGCCAGGTGAGGGGCACTTGCCATGTTGGTCTTCACCATGGTGGAGGCTTCAGAGGAGCTAAGGCAGAGCTTCTAGTGCCCAGGTATGAGCAGCACAGGAGCCCAGCGGCTATGACTTTGAAGGCTGCTTTCACTAAGACCATTCCCTTAGGCATCATGGGATGCTGCCCTTGTCTCTAGTTTCAAGGCCTGAGTCTCTAGTTATCCTGGAGAGTCTGAGGTTCCTCAACCTTCTTTCACAATTACCTGTATTTTATTTTATTTTTTTTTTTTACTTGAACAAACTACAGTAGATACTGTAGTTTGCAACACAGATTCTTAACTGGAATTGTCAAGTGACAAGAAGCAGAGGTGGAAATTTGATGATTCCATGGTCTTTAGAATAACATTAAGGATTCAGCCTCCATCTGCCCATATTTTGGGTGTTAACTTTTTACCTGAAGCTGGGTTGCCTCTTGGTCACCGTCACTGGCTAGGATGAGTGTCAATGGCTCCAGATATCACATCTTCAAATTTTGTTACTTCAGATAGAGTGGGCATGAAGGCCCTTCCTTCTTTTCTTCTTTTATTTTTAAAGATAAAAATATTTTCTAGAAGCTTGTCCTCTCTCCCTCTTATCTTTTCACTGACCAGAACAGGGTTAATAAGGCCACCTCTGGTTGCAAAGGAAATATCTGACAAAGTGCAATGTGACAACCATGAAAAACTCCTACTAACCTCCACTCACTCCCAGGGGCTGGGAAACCCAGATCCTATTACTAAGAAAGGAGGTGGGGGACTACTGCGGGGTGGGCAGCTGATGTCCTCCAATATCACACGCTGTTTGCTCTCCCTTTGGCCAGAGCTGGCCATGGGATCATACTCCTTAGGAGGGAGCCTTCCCAGCAGATTCCCACTCTCCTTTCCCTCAGGTCACTTCCAGGTGCTTCAGAGCCTTCAGCTGAACCCATCGTCACAGAGACCTGGGATAGAATCCTGGCCCTGACAGGTGCCCCTTTCTGACATGGCAAGGACTTTCTCATTCCTTTTGCTTTATCTGTAAAACAGGGATATCAGTGGCTCTGTCTCATGGTTTTTGCAATGAGGGAATGCTGGAATGATACACAGTTCCTGGCACATGATGAATGACAACTGAGAAGGAGGAGGAGTATGTATTGGGGATGTTCTGATACACAGTCTCCTAGGGAGGGTCACTTGACAACATATGTAGATAACCCAGGACTTTAGCATAGAAGTCATTCGACTCCACTTTTATAAAATGAGGTATTTGCCACGTGTGTGTTTACAAGTGTGTTGTTGGAAAATGTTCTATGAATCACATCAGGTGAGTTCAGTAGACAGAGGCTTATAGATAGCCTTGATGTACCAGAGGACACACACTTGATAAATGCCAGGGCAGAAGGAAATGACTTGTCCAGGTCTACCTAGGGGCTTTGCATTCTGCCTGCAAACTGGATGTGAAGGTCAACAGCAGATTGCTTGATGACCACGGAGGATTCACCTGAAGAGAAGCCAAGAGCATCAGGCTGGCTGGCTTTGAATATCAGCAAGACTGGCTTGTGAAAGAGTCATTTCACATCTATGTTTTGTTTCCAGAGACTGAAGTTAAGGATCCCATTCTTGGAGAGAAACGTTGAACAAGAGAAAGAAGAACGCACAGAGTGAGCTAAGTGATGGTGAGATGAGTGGCTTTGAACACAGGTGTTTCCTGTGGTTGGGGCGATCAGCAGCTCTGGGCTCCTGCTTTCCCTGGGCACAGGGTCAATGAAGGCAGGCTGGCTGATCCCGTGTTCTGAGATTCAAGATTCCGTGAAAGAGATGGGCAGATAGGACCAGCCTCGTGGCAGGTTCTGAAATGGATGGAGTCTTTTATGTTTCTAGCAGGGAAAGGAGCTGGATTTCGAGAGGCACTCCGGAGTCAAACATAGCAACAGATTCCTGTGCTCTTCCTTTGACATCTCTGCTGGGTGATGACGGTTGAGTCCTTCAGATATGAGGCTTCTGCATGGAGCATTAGTAAAAATAGCTTATCCCAGGGGACAACTGGCTGGCCATTCTCACTGGTGCCTTCTAGAGACGCCACTGCCATGGAGACCAGAAGACACCACAACATAGGGCCCTCGATGCTGCATGCCTTCCCTTTACCATGACACAGATTAAGAGCTCATTTTCCAACAGCCTTTGATGCATTTTTTAAACATTCAGGATTATTTCTTTTTCTTTCTCCCCCTCTCCTGTGCCCCAACTTCTAGCCGGCTGATTAAAATTCTAGTTAAGTTGAAATACTCTTTCAAAGCGGGCCATTCGGAATTAAGCAAAAAGCACTGAACTTACTAGAGGTCCAGCACTTTTGATTAATCTTTAATTAATACTTCACTTTAATTTTCAATGCTACCTTTCAAACACAGAGCTATGTTCAAACCACAAACTCATTATCTGATCATTTTGAAAGGCAGGACGGTTGGCCAGGGAACATAAAAAAGTCTAGTGCATAGTATTCTCTTCCTGGAAGTTGGTTTTGTAAAATCTGCACCGAAAGCCAGTAGTCCTGAAATATGTATGTATATATTAGAAGACAATTATCTTCTAAGAGATCTAACTAGAATCAGCGGGGAGAACTTTTTTTTTTTTTGGTAACACAGGATAAGGTGATATTGTGCTGTGTTGACATTAATTTATCTTTGTTATTTATCCTAATGATTTTACATTTTTATTGGTGTGGTACATTGCTGAAAATATGGCTGATAATTTAATTTCCACCACCAAGAACAGGAAAGCCACGGGAGACACCGTAATGAGGAGAGAACACTGTTAGGAAGACCACAAGGAAAGGATACAAAGATGATTTATGAAACTTTCTTTTCCCATTTGCGGTTCATTAAGTCACTGTCTTTCCGCAGTGACCGAGTGAAAATTAAAGCACTTCAGAAAAGAGCTTGGGGTTCAGCATCATTAGGGGAAGAGAAATGGGTGCCTTGATGAACTTGACTGCAGAAATCTATAGAGCACAACTTAATCAGTCTCCACATTGATCTTGGGTGCTCAGAGGCAGGTTTCAGATTGAACAAATCTTTATAATGCATATTCTTTCCCTTTGAAAAGTGGCAGATGATGCATGGGGATGATTTAGAGATTACCCCAAACTTCAATTCATAAAGCAAAACTGCACGTAGCCCATTCCAAATCTTCCTGGAAAAACAGGCTGTGGAGCCAACTCCTTTCTCAGATTCTCTGCCCACACCTGAAAAGCATCATCTGTACAATGCCAATTACGTAGAAGGGGATATGGCTGCTGTCGACTTGATGATGTAAATCTGGGCCATGATGTTTCATTTCCCTTTTAACTGAAGGTTCAGAGAGACCAGTAGTCTGTGTGTGCATCGGGGCTGGCCAGAGGCCATAAGAAGAACTTCTTCCATCAGCAGTGCATTCTCCTGTCCCCACGAAGACCCTGAGACGCTGTGTGAGGCAAGTGGCACAGGCAATGTGGCTTTGGTGCAGAATCTTTGCTTCTCCCCTTGCTGTGAGGTCTTCAGCAAGTGGTTTCAATTGCCTGAGCTCCAGGCACCTCAGCTGCTAAGAGGGACCAATGAGTATGGTTGTTGAGGGAATTAAAAGTAGTTAATGGGGCCTGGGGGGCAGTGGCAACCATCTTGATGTCGTGCAAAGGCAGACTTTGTTGGGGGAAATTTATCAGCACAGAATTCACATGACAAGTTCCCATTTCTCTGCTCTGTCACAGAGAGTTTTCCAGGGGCCAAGTTGAGTGTGAGGTTGTGCTCTGGGGTTGGGTTCCACTCCCATGACTCCACCTTTTTCTAGGAAGAGTGTGAAAGGGCTCTCAGAAGAGTGGGGAAATGAATCTGCGCTATGCTTTAGCTGCTCAAGGGGGTTGTGCATTAACCTCTTGCATCTGGACATCAGCTATTCAGAGGGGATGAACCGCGGGGCTTATACCAGCCCCAACATGTGGGAAGTCTACGTCCCTGCCTCTGGAGAGATGACAGCCAACCACAGAGAGTGACAGGTGCTGGGGACATGGAATCCTTTGAGGAGAAGGCAGCAAGGTTTGCCTCTCGGTTGTGACTGTGCCTTGCATCATGGCCCAGATTTACATCATCATGTCGACAGCAGCAGTATCCCCTTCTACATAGGGCTGGGGCCACTTTATCTTGGCCCATATTTGTGTGCTAAAATTTTATTTGAGAGGTGGAAGGAAGCAGGGTCTGCTGACACTACAGTACCCTAGTCCTCCATAGCTCCTGCTCCCATTCAGCAATCGGGCTTTCCTCCTCTGCTAAACCTGGGCCCAACATGGGCCCTGAAAGAGAGAGAGCGTAAGGCAAGAGAACACAAGGTTTCTAAGAAGGGCGTTTTTGTGGCAGGTAACTTCCAATTTGATGAAATAAGCACTTCCATTGTACCTCCCAGGTGCCTGGGCACGGAGGAGTGGGAGGGGTGAACATCTCCACCACCAATTCCTAACAGTGATCTAGTTTTAGTGCTCTAGGAACATTACACATTTGACAAAAAATACTGAACATCCAACATCTATCTTCATGTCAGGCGAGAAGCCAGACACTTAACCAACTGAATGGGTAAGGCTAATGCTAAGCACTGTAGGAAATAATAGAATGCTATTGGGACACCAAGAAGGGTCATGAAAGGAAGGTCACAGAGGTGACATTCAAGCCAGAGAATGAATGATTATTAGTCACATAAAAGCAGAAAAGAAGGAAGATCACAAATAAAGACAATGACAATGGAGTATTACTCTGCACTAAAAAATGACAAAATCATGGAATTTGCAGGGAAATGGATGGCATTAGAGCAGATTATGCTAAGTGAAGTTAGCCAATCCCTAAAAAATAAATGCCAAATGTCTTCTTTGATATAATGAGAGCAACTAAGAACAGAGCAGGGAGGAAGAGCAGGAGGAAAAGATTAACATTAAACAGAGACATGAGGTGGGAGGGAAAGGGAGAGGAAAGGGAAATTGCATGGAAATGGAAGGAGACACTCATTGTTACACAAAATTACATATAAGAGGTTGTGAGGGAAATGGGAAAAAACAAGGAGAGAAATGAATTACAGTAGATGGGGTAGAGAGAGAAGATGGGAGGGGAGGGGAGGGGGGATAGTAGAGGATAGGAAAGGTAGCAGAATACAACAGTTACTAATATGGCATTATGTAAAAATGTGGATGTGTAACCGATGTGATTCTGCAGTCTGTATTTGGGGTAAAAATGGGAGTTCATAACCCACTTGAATCTAATGTATGAAATATGATATGTCAAGAGCTTTGTAATGTTTTGAACAACCAATAAAAAAAATAAAAAAATAAAGGAAAAAAAAAAGACATGAGATGGTGTTGATGGTGAAGGTGGATGAGAGATAAAAGGAGAAAGGAGAAAAAAATTAAATAAGATGTAGAGCGTTAGATGCCAGCCACCACCAACACATCTCTCAGTGCAGGTTTATGTTTCAACATATGTTTTCACCTGTCAGCTGGGAAGAGACTGTGTGAGTGAACATAAATAGGATCACTACGGCCTTTGTCAACTTGGCCTAAGAAGCAATGCTTTTCTGTACTGCAGGCTGAAGGTGGGTTCTTCATTTCTCACCTGCCGTTCTTGCTGGCTAAGGTACACATACTGTCAAGGAAAAATATCATCACTCCTCCTGGGATCCTTCTGCCCAAGATGCCATGACCTCTTTGTAAATTTGGTGAGAGGCTCTATGTCAAAGCACTTTGTAAAAGGAACCAGGACCAAATGTGCTGGTAAAATAGGACTTGTAAGGAGGTTCAGGTGACAGCTAGGGCTCACAGTTTGGAGACAGTCATGGCCAAGCTAAGAGCAGAGGTCAGGTGGTGCAGGGATGTCCCTGATCTTCTCCCCAGTAGCCCTCAGGGAAACCCCTGCTATTCTGCCCACCACCAGCCCTGCTGGGGAGTAAAGCATTCAGAGTCTAGTAAGAGACTGGCTATAGTCTCCTAGTCATTGCTTACACACCTGCAAGTGCCCTTGCCAAGTGCTTCAGGTACCTTGTCCAAGGACATCCCAGCATATGAGGAAAATGAATACATAAAGAATAATTGTGTGTAATGTGGGCTGGATGTTAGGAAACTCTGGTGGCACAAAGAATTGAGCCAATTTGGGGGATGGCATTTGACTGCAAGGGGTATTGGTAGAGGAAATACTTCTCCAAGGCAGTTGAGTATGCGGAGAGAAAGGAGCTGGCCTTCTGCCTTCATATTTGCTGTACCCACCAGTCCCTTCCATTGGAAGGTTTTACCCAGGGAAAGAGGCACTTGGCAGGGCATAAAGGGTCAATAGAGGAGGGAAGGGATGTGAGGCTAGCGGAAGGACGAAAAAGGGAAATATTGTGTGAATATTTATATATTTATTTGGTGCTGGAGATCAAACCGAGGGCCTCATGCATGCCGCTCAAGGCTCTACTGCTGAGCCACCTCCAGAGCTCTGTAGGGACATTTATAAAGCCAGAAGAAACCGTCCATATACAGTTGTTTGTGTATGAGAACACACACACACACACACACACATACACACACACGTGCGCGCCTTGGGAGAGACAGTCTGTGATAAGATTCAGGTTAATGCTGTTTAAGTGCCAAGACTTCAATGAAGAGCTCCGAGAAAGAGGCACTGAAAGCAAAATTGGTGAGCAGGACTTGCCTAACTTTTCTTTTCTTTTCTTTCTTATTTTTGGTACCAGCGATTGAACCCAGGGGCACTTAACCACTGAGCCACATCTCCAGCCCTTTCTACTTTTTATTTAGAGACAGGGTCTGGCTAAGTTGATAGGGCCTTGCTAAGTTGCTGAGGCTGGCTTTGAACTTGTGATCCCCCTGCCTCAGCCTTCCGAGCTGCTGGGATTACAGGCGTGTGTCACCGCACTAGGCTTGCATAACTTCTTTTTTTTTGAAAACTGAGTTTCCAGACAATATGAACCTCTTCTTTTGTGCCATGGCACCCCAAATGGTAAGACCCTCCTCTACCTTCTATAGTAGGGGTAAGGTGAGGACTAACAATCCATTTCATTCTTGTGATCACTGTCTCATGTTGGGTGTGGCTAAATCCGTTCCACTGACGACTGGATCAAGATTTGAATCCAGGCCTCTTTTGTTCCAGAGTTTTTGTTCTTCCCACTATAAAATGCTGTCCCGAAGACATGACTCTGCACCATGACTTTATCAAACCGTGTCTTTTGTGTGAATAGCATCAACTGTGAAAGTGTAAGAAATTTTATATATATTAAGTATGATACCTACATGAGAGATTATGATGATGATTTGCCATTATTAAAGTGCTTTTGGAAAATTTCCATTATTTATGAGTTCTAAATTTTATTTTTCAATCTGGTCCACAGGAAGTTAGATTTTTTTGGAGTTTCTAACCAGCTAATTATCTAATAAAAATGCAATATAACACCTGCTCTTCCAGTTAACATTTTTTCTCTTCTGGTCAAGGGCAGATCTGGATGATGAAAGAATCTGTATATTCTCAGACTCTGAAATCCTTGAAGTGATATTTATTGCTGCTGATTTAAAAATAGGAGGGTAAGTGTCTTGAAGCATTTTATCTTTCCAATGCATAATTAATTACCTTGTTTAAAACTCTTATGAAGTAGGTGTTGCAGGTATTATGATCCTCATCTTACATTCATGCATTAATTCATTCATCTTACAAATATATATTAACAGATTAAAATAAAAGAAAAAACAAAGCCCCAGAGAGCTAGTAGATTTACCTCCAAGTCAACAGAAGCAGCTCCTGACAGCTTGGGATCAGAGCTCCTGTTTCTAGGCTCTGAATTTAGGGCTCTTCTCAGTAGAGCATCTTGCCTGTGTCTTGACACTCGTCTGTGCCTTTTGGATATTTATTCTTGATGTCTTAACATTATTTATTTCCACTGTTGGAAAGATGTGGATGGAACCAGCACCTTATAAATCATCCCCCCCACTTGTCTCTGAACTCCCATAGAAATGTGATTCTCAGCACTGCTGTAGTTTCAGAAGTCCTGAGAAATAAATACTTGAGGTGGCTTGTGTGCTAAGTCAGTTATATGGGATGGAACCACTTAATTGCTATGAGCGGCTGACTGCGGGTATTACTCAAAGTGGATGAGCCTTGTTTATTTTCTTTGAAGACTGACAATTATTTTCTAAAATGACTTGATGCATTCTCAAAACTTCACAGAAATTGGGTGAGGTATTCTATAATGAATATAATGGCCCTCCCTCTTTGCCTAGCAAATATCTCAACATACATGTCCTGTCTTTCTCAGACACACAGTTATGCTCAAGGGAACCTGTTGATGAGCTCTCTGGCACCTTCCACAAGTGCTCTTGCTCTTCTCCTCTCCACTTCCCCCACCAAAGATGGGCTCCATCCTTCCCATCCACCTCCACAGGGTCCTTTACAGACCTCTGTGAGTAATAAAGCGATTTCATTTTCATTCTTATTTTTTTCCCTATAAAGCTGTGTACTTTCCAAAGTCAGAGATGGATTTCGTTTCCCATTCATTTGTAGCCTCCAAGTCTTAACAGAGCACCTGGCACAAAGCAGGCACTCAGAAATGTTTGTTGGTGGAGGTGCAAATGCACAAAATTGGTGCTTTAGTCTTTGGTTAATTACATGCTTATTGTTGAGCAAAAGAAGTAACAGGCTTTGACTATTTCCGGTGCTTTCCTACCATGCACAGAACGTTATGACTAAGAAGTCACTGCCTCATCGAAGAGGTAAAAACATAAATGATGTGTAAAATGTCAATTGACTTATTCATCAGGCAGAGATAGGTATTCATTCTGGGTCCTGCACAGGCTGATGACCGGATATATTAAGCAATGACAGGGACCCCGGAGGGGTTTAAAGCTCCGTAGGAGGAGGTTGGCCTCTGATCAAGTAACTACAATAAACTAAATAAAAGGCCTAGTGGAAAGAAAGGAGGAAACAGAAAATAAGAAAACTTCAAAAGAGATACAAATCTAGCTCTGGAAGGGAAATGACAGGAAACTCAGTTCCATGAGTTGGCACCACCAGCTGGTCAACAAGCAAAGGGCCCTAATATTTAGATGAAATGTCACTCAGCATCATAGTGTGGTAGGTGTCTTAGTTCTACTGTAGCATTTATTCTTCACACCCACCCTACAAGGTAAGCACCTGACTCCTTTATAGATTAAAAACTTGGGACCAAGGAGATAAGATCAATGGAGGGTGGGGCTGTATTTATAGTGTTGGAGTCTAGAAAACTTGGGTCTGAATTGAGTCTTGTGAAGCCTTTTCACCTGGAGGAGGAGCTCATGGTGGCACCTACCTTACTGCCTACAAGGCAGGGAAGTGCTTATTAGCACAACTCTTACTCTAGAGCCCACCAAGAATCCACAATTTCTTTAGTTCCAGACCACACAGCCGGGAAGGGCAAGGCAGGGCTGCACACCCATGTTCTGTCTATCCCAAAGCTTATGCTCTTCCCCCAACATTGTTGCCTTCTTAGACAAACTGAGTAACTTGACATGTATTCATTAGAATTTTGTCAAAAAGGCAGAATGTGGTTCTTCTGATCATATTCTTAAGGCATTTCTGTCTCAACAATAGATTTTGCTATGTGCTTGAGCTTTGAACCTAATCTCTCTATCTCTCTCTCTCTTTCATACACACACACTCACACACACAAATCTATATATAGATGTCTGTGTGTGTGTGTGTGTGTGTATTTTTTTCCCTTGTGGCTATCATAATACAGAGCTGGTGAGTGGTAGATGAAAGAAAGAAGAAATTAGGGCTCTTTCCTATGTTTTTGAATTTGTAGAGTAGGTCTAAGCTTGAGGATATGAAGGAAGGTGATTTCAGGTTTGAGTATATTGGGTCTGAGCCTCCCCTGGAAGCATAGAGCAGAGTATAACTGGGAAAGACATTGTGAAGGCATCAACAGGAAACTGACCACATGACAGAGAAGGCCAGATGGGTTTGAGCATGGAGTTAAAATGCCAGAAGCACTGTCTAAAAAGTGTGCCCATTATTCCAGCTGTGTTACACAGACCAGGCCACTTTTGAAGGCAAAGAAGCAACAGAAGCAGTCCTCGGGGATTATCAGTTATGGTTGATCAGTCAAGAAATGGGTCTACTTCATGAGATCTATGAGGTTGCTTAGAGGGAGCTGGATCCCTATTCTGGAGGGCTAAGTGATGGGAGTAGCCAAGGATGGCCTTGGCCTTCATTTCCAACAGTCAGCCAGGCAGGGTCCCATGTTCTTGGAGAGAACCGGTTTCCTTTATGACATAGAGTCCCTCTTGCCTGCCCTTAGGAAGGACTTGCTCTTTTGGTTCCCTCCTACCCCTTTCCTGCCACACAACAGCTCAGGACTTCACACTCCCATGCCCACATAGAGTCTTTGGTTCATGAGTCATTTACATTTGCCATTCCGTGAAACTTTGTGTGTATGTACTGATGGTCGATTTGCACAGTCCCCTTTTCTGATCTCCTGGTCTCCATGCATGGCCATTGTCTTGTAACTCTGACAGCAACTTCTCCCATAAGCCTGTGTGCATAAACACGTGCATGTGTTTTGCTGGTAGACATTTTATTTAATAGAGCCCCTGGCCTGTTTCTAGTGCAGCTCCTGCTTTTCCATAGGGGAACTTCTAACGTGTGTGGGGAGAAAAACCCACAAATAAGTCTCAGCAAATCGAATAAAGAGCAGAATGTATGCATAAGGTTTTGTGGGAAATTGGATTAGGTAGAGGTTCATTGCATTCCCAAGAAATCTTGGCGAGTCTTCCAATTCACCAAATAAACTGGGGCAGAGGCTCCCTCCAAGCCAAAGACACAGCACAGGCATGCCTGTCTCTAAAGCAGTCCCTTATCAGGGGTATGAGATTGCCATAATGGCTTTTGACTGTTTGGGATTTGTCTCCCAAGCAAGATGAAGTCATTTTTTTTTTTTCTGAGAGGTGCCATTTGAACAATATTATTATTCTATCAGTGAAGAGGAAGAGGAGTATGGGATTTTAAGTGGATAACCAACAGGGTTTGCTACAGCTACTCTCTACTATAATACTTTTCATTTTAAAAGAGATAAAAAAATACAAAGGGTACTATTAGAATAGAACCGCACTCAAGAGGACAGACAGATTCTAGGGCAAGAGACTGGTTATGGACAGCCTGGCATAATTATAAAGAAAAACCTGGAGATCTCAGGAACTGGCTGCCTGTATGCAGCGGCCATAGAAGTATCAAAGTATCTCCTGTGTATCCACTGGACTCCACAGAGATTGAGTGACACCATGTCAGATACCTCTGCTCACTATCAGCAAGGGTGCTGTTTGGGAGTTGACAGTCATGGTGTGCTGCTTTGTGTGCAGTTTTAGAGTCTTGGCCACTAGGTTTTCTTGCTGGAGATTATCCCTGTAGAAGGAGATAAGGTGTCCTTGGCATGAAACTCCCTCTCACATATGCACTTACACAGATCACACACATACACACACACTCACACACACATTTATTTTTATGCATATTAAACCATCTCTGTTCTTAGCAAAAGTCACGTCAATAAATCAATAAGTAATTAAAATGGAAACATTTAGTCTGAGAAGGGTATCATCTATATGGAACCAAATAACCTGACCCCCTATCTTCATCTGGCTTTCAGTTTTTACAAATGAATTTATGAGAGACAAGCAAAAACTCATTACTGTTGCAGAAAAAATGAGCAAAGTGGGGGTTGCAGAGGGGTTGTTTCCAGAGGTCATGCAAAGGTAGTGCTTAGATGCAGGCTTGTTAGATTACCCATAAGTACAGTGACTATTCATTATTGGAATCCATTGTGAAATGGTGTGGACCCCTTCTTAGTAAGGATGTTTGTGATGCAATTAAATCTTAGTAATAATTTCCAATTATATATATCATCCTTTCCTTACAACCACACATCTTTCTTCAGAGTAATGCTGTCTACTATTAGTTTTTACAGTATTGTTTCAAAGAAGATGATGGAAAGATCTCAATAATATCATTAGTGGGACAGAGATGGAACTGTAGAAAGAAGAGAGGAAAGTCAGGAAGTCCTTATTATCTGGGTTTTTGTGAATGGAGTCTCCACAGTTGTGAAGCTTCACAGAGAATGAATTCACAAATAGCTTGAAAATAGTCATCACTGAATTGGCTACTTATGAAATCAATCTCCATTCAAAATCAGTCCCCACTTCACACTAGAATCTTAGTCAACATCATTACTGGTCTCACTTGTAAAATATAGTCCTATAAAAATATTTTGTGGACTATAAAGCAAGTTTTAAGATTTTCCAAAAGGGGAAGATTTCACAAATTAAAAAAAGTCATATTTTAGAATTGCTGGGGTCCACATACAAAAGTATTGACAAGTGATGATGTGGCAGAGACATTATGAGATATTATTTGAAGAGGAGGAGAGCCTCAAGGAAATGACAGTCTGGGCATTATATAAGAGGAAGGCACGAATCCCAAAGAAATTACAAAATACTTGGATTTTGTAAAATAACCGTCTTTATGATGAGAAAGTCCAACGTAAAGTGAAGAATATGTTACAAAATCATGGGAGTTTGGAAAAGTTATGCCAAATAAGGAAACACAAAGACAATTCATTCTTTGTTTTTAGAATTAGAGGATAGTTATAACTATAACTTGATTTTTTTATTTGAAATTTAAGCTAAATATGCTGATTTTTATTAAACCCCAATCAAAATATTTTTCATTCATTTTTAAAGAAATTTGGTTCCCATTTCAAAAGAATTTACTTTGTATGGCCCTTTTGCAGGTATACATTATCATTAAGTAATGTAGAACATCTATCAAGGTTCTTCTCTTTCACGCAATCTCATAGACTATTTCTAGTCTGAGATTAGAAAAACACAGCATAAGGGGTACTTGGAATGGAAATCTATACAATTATCCTTATAGTAGTTTTCAAATATGTCCCACAATTTTTTTGATATATTTACAAGAAGCAGAGAATAATTCCTATTCTGTTGATTGTGGGCCACATTTAAAAGTTTCCTTCCTGCTAATGAACAGAAGTGATGGTGGGTATTCTGAGATGCATGGACCACCACCTCGTGCAAAAAAACAATGTCAGTCTAGAGTGTCAGCACTAGGCCTTGTGTGGAAAGAGGGTCTTTGCAGGTATTATCAGTAGAAGTCATACTCAATTTTAGGGTCTGCCCTTCTCTAATGACTGTGTTCTTATCAGAAGGGAAAAACCACACACTCAGAAGCTCAGCCACGTGAAGATGGAGACAGAGCTCGGAACACTGCATCTGCAAGCAAGGAGTCTCAGGCTCATCGGCCGCCATGGAGGCCAGGAGGAGGTAAGGATTCCTCCCTGGTGTCTTTGGGGAGAGTCAGCTCTAGTGTTCCCTTGGTTTTGAACTTCTCACCTCTGGAAGTGTGACAGGATAAATTTCTCTTGTTTTCAGCCATCCTGTTTGAGGTACTTTGTCATGGCAGCTGGGGACACTGACCCAAGGATGACTTTACAGACTACATTATAAAGGCTCTGCCCTTCCTCTTGGCTTTCTCTCCTGGCTTTCTAATTCCAGAAGGTTAGCTGACATGTCATAAAGTACTCAGGCAGCCCACAGAGAGGTCCCAGGGTGAGGAACCAAGGACTCTCGCCAATGGCCTTGCGCAGGAGCCATCTTGAAAGAGGACCTTTCAGCTTCAGCTAAGAAGTCACATGATGTTAGCCCCTTCAGTCAAGAGGTCATGTGACCACAGCCCCTGCCCACATCCTGCCAGCACCCTTCTAAGAAACCCTGAGACAGAGCCCCAATTAAGCTACTTTCAAGTTTCTGACCCACAGAAACCTTGCATTGATAAATATTCATTATTTCAAGCCCCTGAGCTTTGGCATAATTTTATATAGCAATGAACAACAAATACAGTCCCCTTTGTTCTCTCAGATCCAATTTCCCCATCTCCAAAGATCTTGAAGATCCACTGCACATGCATTGAGAGCTGAACAGAGATTTCTTCTCCCAAGGCTCTGATAACTTTCCATAACTTAAATTTCTACTCCTTACCTTCCTCATTTCTTTGACAGATGAAAAAGTAGGCTGCTTTCTTTCATGGAGCTCACTGCCACAAAGACCCATTCTCTTTGAGATGTAAAGACTCTCAATAAAGGGTGATTGCCATTTTCGTGAATGAGCTGTATTATTTTATTACCACACGTAGTTCCAAAATGATCTGAGGTCTCTCAGATTTCTTTGGAGATGTTCTTAGAGGCAGAGCCTAAGACTGGCATTCTATCCAGTAAGTGTTAGAGGATATGCAAGGGGGCTTCTATGTGAACAGCTGGGGCCTGGCTCCCTGATTCATTTCAAAGCTCCCTAATGGCAGCTGCTACTCTGACAACTTTTCCAGTTAGGATCCAAAGGTGGGAGAGGATCTTTCAGAATGGAGCAGTGAGAAGACAGGTACTTCATGGATGTGCATCAGGTCTCCAGAGGCAGACATTGGTCATTGCCTGATTTAGCACAAATTTATCAAGTACCTGCTGTGTATTGGACACAAGATTTTAGGTCCTGGTTGTGCAAGGAAGAATGAGGTAAGGGCCCATTACTGTCCATCAGAGGATCCAAAACCATAAACAGATCACAATATGCCACAAGAACAATAATGGAAATGCAGGCAAAGTTGAATGGAAACCCATAGTGTGGAGAGTGGTGACAGTGAATGGAAAAGCAGTGTCTGAAATTGGGGTCCCTGATGACTTCATGGCTGTGGCATGCTTCGTGCCTGGGAAAGTTTCTATGCAAAGGTGCAGGATTCCTAGTTGCTCTGGTAGTGCCCTCCATGAGGAGGCTCTCTGAACTAGAGGCTTAGCCTCTACCATGATCTCAGGCACACAGCTCCTGGAAATAAAGGAACTCTTTTGCTAGATAACCACAATGTTTCACCAGTTCTGCTGCTTCTAAGCCTGTCCGAATAACAGTAACTTTAAACAATGGACTTTCTTGAGAGCTACACAAAGCTCCTAACATTGCACATTGCAACTATAGTATGTAACAGGAATAAGCTGCATAATGTTGCTAACTCTAATTTTCATGAATACAAAGAATAATGCTTGCATAGTCTTTAATCTGATTAATGAAAAATACATAATAAAGATTGCTGGCATGATTTTTTAGACCTGCTTCTCCATCAGAGAGCAGCGCTCCACTCAATTCCAGCTGTTATGTTCAAAATCTGCATACGGGACTCTTTATTTATTTTTATTTTTTTATTTTTGACTGTTTATTTTTCTAATTTCCCATCACCCTTTGCCGGAAACTGCTAGTTTGGCTGGGCTGTTCACGGCACCATAGGAGATGATGTGAGCTTGCTAAATGCTTTTTTAAATTTAAGAATCTTTTTGCCTTGAACACTCATTCACTGTTGGAACTTGTACAGGGAGCACCTCCGAGGAGATAACTGTGTCCATCTAATGTTGAGGGAGGAGAAGGCAGAGCAGAGCAGGAGAAGCAAAGGCAGGTAAGCCACAGGCTCAGTACTATAGGCTCATACCCCATCAGTGAATGCGCCAAGCTCTGCTGCTCATCTGAACATAGAAGTCCTGAGCTGGGGCTGCCTATGATCAGAAATGCCAGCTAATCCTATGTAGTGGGTGCTGTGCAATACTCTAGGAATTTTACAAACATTAGCTCATTAAATCCTTGTAACAACCTTCAGAGGTAGGTACTACTACCATCTGTATTTCACAAGTGAAAAAAACTGAGGCAGAGCAGGGTTCAAACCTAGGCAGTCTGGCTCTCAACTATGCTCCTCCATATCAATTGTTCAATGGTACTGAGTGAGCATCAGCAAAGAAGATGCTTTACTCTTTACTACCATTTCTGATTTGGAATATGATTTATAACTGGTGCAAGGCATAATTGCAAGAAAATTATACAGGTCTCACTCTGGCGAGCTTGCTGTCACACCATTGGGCTGATTTGTGTCTGTGCTTGGTAGATACATTTTTGAAAAGCAAAGGATCAGGAGGCAGACTCAACTGTTTCGTGATCATGCTGTAGAATGGCTGACCCGGATCAATGCATCACTGTACATTTTTTAATTCTATATAAATTTTAATGTAATATTTTGGAATGCAATTAATTGAGTGTGCTTGTTGTTGCCTGATCAGTTGGATGTGGAATGATATGGACTGCTCTTGTTAGATAATAAATCTAGGACTCTTGTTTGAGATTCTAGATGCCAGCTAGGAATCTCTGAAGCTCATCACAGAGTTACTTTTAATAGAGGCTGCTAAAGAAAAGAGACTCAGTCTCATGTTAGCTGTGCTGTCTCAGTCCTTCCCTTCTTAATCTGTGGATCCAAATATTTTGTAAGTAGGTAAAATCCTTAACCTATCTAAGAATAATATAATCTGACAATGAATAGTGCAATCTTTCATCTCCTGGGGAAATCTCTCTGGAAGACAAACAGAACAGCCTCCTTCCAAAGCATCCTCTGCCTTTCTGCTAGTTTGAAGTGTATCATTATAGGAATCACATCAGATTTTGATGGGATAGGGGTGGTACATGGAACTGTAGATATTTAGAGATGTGCATGATGCTAAAATTCTTTTGTGTCCATTATTGCAATGCATGCTTGAATAGAATATTCCCTACCTTTTTTTTTCAATATCCTGGCCACTTGAGATATAATGAGAAGGTATTTCATCCTATTCCAAAATTCACTTCTTCTTCTTCTTCTCCTCCTCCTCCTCCTTCTTCTTCTTCATTACCTAATCTCTGAACTTGAGATGTAGCTTCCAGTTGTTAGCACCTTACAATTGCTGTCATCTTGGTGGTAGCAGGGGTATGGTACATAAAATCATGCTGCTTTTTATAATGGTTGGAATCTTTGGGGTTGTGTGGAAAACTGTAAAGTATACTGGGGTTAATGCATGAGGCTGTTTCTGGGTGAAGGCAGTTGTCTGAGGACCCCTGTAGCCTCAGGTTGTGGACAGGACTTGTTGGCTGAGAAACTTAATATCTCAGGCACATCTGTGCTCCACTTGTGACACACCAGGAGGGCAGCTCTGCCTCCTCACCATCTCTGCCACCCTATCTAGGAAACAAATCCTAACTACACTTTCCCAATGAGAGGCTTTTGTGGGCTGTTCATGGATTTTCTTACACGGAGAATCTTTCATATAACCTGACATCAAAGAATCTTTTTAGTTATTGCTGTGGGTTTTTACAGAGCTCTGACTAGGGTAAGGCATTGACCTTGGATGCAAAATTTAGAGGGTGTCAAAATTTTAGTGATCAAGATAATGAATATTTCCATGCAACTAAAAAAAAAATCAAAACCAAAAAAAAAGGATGAAAAAAAATAAAATTTTAAAACAAAGACAGGTTTTGACTCTTAATCTAGCTGATGCACCTCCTCATTGTTTTACCCTAATCTTGACTCTGTTGGATCCTGCCTTGATTGTTTAAAACATTGCACTGAAATACTTTTTTTTTTTTTTTAAATCTTGATTGCCAAGGTTTTGGTGTCCCCTTAATTTTTGTTCCGGAGGCCACTGCCTCCCTCCCTCCACATGAATTTCTACTCTGATTACATTTCTGATACTAGATTGATTATTTCTAATTGTGTGCAAATTGGCCTGGTAGTAACTCTCCCCTCACTCATGCACTTGTTCAACAAGCTTCGTGTGTCTGCCAAGTGCTGTGCCAGGCACTGAGAATACACTGATGACAAGACACAGCACTGGCCTGTGGAGGACCCTGGTATGCAAATAAAAATAGGAGTGATATATCCCTTAGGGGTGTTGTAAAAACATCCATTCATTGATTCATTCTGCAATATCCACCTCTGTGTATGCCAGCCACCATACAGGCCAGGGACACCTGGGAACACAAGAAGAGAAGAGTCACTTCTATTTGGATCAGTATGTCCTTACAAAGTGCTCATTTATAGAGGTCTCACAGGAGGAGGTAGAGGGAAATTCTTTTGGAACTCAAAAATTGCCATGGCTAGTTCAAAGGCAGCCCCTTGGCCTAGAGCTTAATAAGATACATTTGATAAAAATACATTTTGTTCAAGGAGCGTTCAAAGGAATGAATTCCTATAAGTAAGGAGGTGATGTCAAAGTGGCCCTCTGCCCACTTGGAATCTCTTTGTGAGCCTTGATTCTGGTGGGTTTGCTTCAGTGGTTCTGTTACTCATTAGCTGTGTGACCTTGGTCAATTTACTTAATCTTCCTTCAACTATTTCCTTTAATAAGGTCAATACCACCACATGTGCAGGTCTTTAGCAAGATTATGGATCTGCAAAGTGCTTCATAAAGAGTCTGGCTTACACAAGGTACTCGGTGGATGTGCATTTCTCTCATTTCCATCTGTTTCAGTGGAATGGCAGGTAGGTCAGAAAGTCAGAGTGAACCCCACACCATCCAAACCAAAGGGGCAAAGAGATTTCATGGTTGCTTTTATGTCAAGGACTCTCTGACCACACAAAGAATAGTACCACTCTGTTTCTTTGCATTAATATCCTACAAGCAAGGTAGATAAGGAATTTGAAATATTTAAGTCCATTTCCACCAGCGCAGATGGACTGGCTTCTCCAGAAAAGAGGCCAAAGCGGGGTCTTCAGCAATAGCTTCCTGAAGATGTGTATCAAGGACAGGAGGAACCCACAGGCCAGGAGCAGGGGAGCCCTGAAGGCTACAGTAGAGATGCAAATTGGGGCTGTGTCATGAAAACAAAAGTTAAGCCATAAAATGTCACTTCACATGCAATTTAAGAGAGATCTATGAGAAATAAACTTTACAAAACTGCTCACATATATCAGTGTATTACAGGTGCCTGGCAAAACATTGCCATGAAAATATGCAGTGTGCTGTATGTATAAATCTGTCCCGCATTTTATGGTTCCATATACAGAGTCATAATGTATATAAAATAGAGGAACATGGAGAACCAGTTCATTGCTTTAACCCATGCTAGACAAATGGATTAGAATGATCCATCATCCCATACAGCATCAAACCAACAGAGTTTACATCTCAAAAGAATGCAAGCAGCAGCAGCAGCAGGTCTCCTGGCATTCATTTTTATTGGGTAGCAGGTAGGTCAGGAACAGACTGAGATTTCTTGACTGCCAGTGATGACCAAGGTCTCCCTAAGCACCTTGCATTCATTATCTCACTTCAGCCAGGGACTACTGTTCCCATTTCAGAGGTGGGAGAATTGATACCCAGAGCTGCTGAGTTGATATAGAAGGGCATACAGGCAGCAGATGGTGCCCTGTAGTGCAAACCCTATGAAAGCAAGTGCTTTGTACAACACTGCATCCTCAGCTCTTAGAACAGTGCCTGGCACTTAGGAAGTGCCCAATAATATCTGGTGAGCCAGTGAGTGGAGACAGAAAACCCAGGCTCAGCTGACTTTACATTGGATGCTCTTCTCCAATCTTTGCACTGATGAGAAGAGCAGGGAAGCTTGCTGTGCAGAGGAGATGTTCCTGGGGTGCAGTGAGAGCTGTAATCTCTGGAAGGAGAGGTTACAGAGAACCTTTGGGAATCTTCACAGTGTTACCAGCAAATTGCTTCTAGGAGCTGAGTAGACTGTGCAAAGCAGGGTAGAGGCAGCCTGGGATCCAGAAAGAGCAAGATGCAGAAAGGTGGCAGACCCAGTTGTAAGCCTCAGCACTGTCTCTTGTTAGCTGTCTGACCTTGGAGATGTCACCCTCCAAAAGGAGCATATTAGTGCCCACTTTATTATATTCTAGGCTGAACCCAACTTCACAGGCCATAGAGTGTGCACAAGCCTGGGGAACCCTGGAGTGGTGTAACACAGCAACCCTGCTCTGGGATAGGGGAGTGGTGCACAAGAGTGAGAATCCACAAAGGAAGTCAGCCAAACCTGAGTCCAAATGCTTGCTCTGCCATTCTCAGGATCTGCCACCTTCTCTGCCTCAATTTCCTTATCTGTAAATGGGAATGAAAGCAATAGAAACCTCCTAGGTTGTTTTGAGGATGAAATGAATTAATACATACAAAGCCCTGCAAGACATGTCGTAAGTGCTTGAGGAATATTTTATTATTATTATTTTATGTCATTTAAACACTGAACACAATCCATTCTATGGTCATTTTTGCAGTCTAGACTGGAAGCTTCTGGAAATCAAGGATTATGTCTGCTCATCCATTTATCACCCTTTGCCCAGTGCTAGGAAAATACTGGGTCTTGCTAAATATTTGTTGCATTAATCTCAACCAGCTGTTTAAAACATAAATTTAATCTTTCACCTTGTCTCATCATGAATTAACTTCTTGTGCTTCAAATCTTGGGACATTTGAGCCAAATACCTATGAACTTGTTTTAATTAAAATGTTTAAATTTCACTAAACTTCAGATTTTGCTAAATTTTCCTCCCCACCCCTTTTAGTCCCATGTCAAATCCTCTTATTTTGAGAGAAATTAAAGAAAATCTTTTTAACTGGCTATCAGCCAGGAATCCACACATGATAAAGGCTCCTATTTGAAAGTAATTCTTTATCTGCTGCTGTTCTTTGTGCCAATACAATTAAATAGGAAAAAAAAAAAAAACAACCATAAAGGCAACACTTTCTACCCAGGACCCAGCATAATGCACCCTTTAAACTTTCTGGGTCCAGAGTTAGAATCTAGGTCACTTGGCACTGTGTCTGCCACTTTCAATCTTCATTTGTCTGCGACAGTATGGGGATGGTTGGGCACACATCCACGACACGGTCCAGCTCTGTTCAAACAGATCACAGCTTCCCTACATTAGAGGGGAGAGGACTGAGGTTTTTCCATACCTGCCACACCATAACGGTGAGTGGAAGTGACCAATTGCTAGAGAAATTAGAAAATTAGACAAAAAAAAAAAAAAAAACCCAAACAAACCCATTGATTTTCTGAATTATGGTAGGAATTTGGGTAACACTTTTAAAGTAGTAAATAATGAATAAGTTATAGTTCTAGGCTCTCGCTATTAAATGATTCAATTTAGTCACCACAGAAAGTAAGGCAGAGACAATGAATCTCTAGATTATAGATTGAGAGGGGTCAAATAATTTGCCCAAAGGCACACAGCTGAAACACAAATCTAGGTCTGAATCTAAATGCAGTGTACTTTAAACAGTTGGGTTCTGGAATTCAAAAGGATCTAGATTTAAATTCTAGGTCTACCTTTAAAGAACTCTATTGTGCTGGGGACTCTATTTGCTTTCTACATCTTAGTTCCACCATGTGTAAAGTGGAAATAGCAATGAACTCTGGCTGCTTGGCGTGTGCATCCCACTTAAGCAGATGTGGCCTGACACCCTGGGAGCCCCCAGACCCAACAGGGGCATTTGTGCATGATTCGGGACGTGGCCGGGTCACCTCCTGGTGCATTTACTCCACCCTTGGCCCTGAGGTTCTCCAGGCCCATTCACTCTTTGTGTCTACTTTAGGCTTCCCTGGCGTTGGTGACCTGTTGCACAAACTTGTTTCCTGACTGTAGGCACAACTGACCTGAGTTGCACTTCAGATATTCACTCATGGTTCCTGTACTTGACCTTGGGTGAGAGGCTCCTTCTCTCCACCAGTATTCTGAGGCTGTCTCTGGCCAGTTAGCTAGTTCATAGTTCATGCTCAAGGTCCCTCCTAAGGAGGTAACTCTGACCAACCTGTGATCCAGAATGAGAAGCCAAGGCCCAGGCAAATAGGTTCCCCGAGTAGGGATGGCAGCAGCTTCCCCCCTGCTGGGCATTGTTAATTTTCAGCTCCCATGCCTGGGGAATCTGGATGAACAAGAAGATGGCTGAGAAGTCCCTTCCTGAGGGCAGCAGCCTTTGAGGACAGCAAGCTCAGCTTTTGCCATCCTCCCAGGATGTTGCGGGGTCCTTGAGCCTGTGGTGACCCTCATAAAGTGTGTGAATAGGGTATCACAGAGGTCCAGGCCCATTGATCATGACCTATACAAAAGAACTGGAGACCATTCAGATGAGTCTCACAGAGGATTCAGCAAATCAAGGGATAGCGTGGTCACTCACTTCCTGGACATTTGGTACATGTTGGGTCAAATGCTTCATAGGTCCTATCTCACTTAATCCTCATGTTCATCCCCTTTACAGATGAGGAAATGGAAGCACACAGGAGTTGAGTAACTGTCCTGTGGTCACTCTGGATTCTGTTCTCCTAGGGCTTTTCTTGCTCATCCATTTGTTTCTGGGGGAGACTGAGAGTGAAACCTGACCAGAGAAGTGAAAACCCATCACTTTTACACTAAAATTACCCTGAGTGTGAACATCACTGAATCCTTCTGCTTTGCAACTTTGGCAAAATTGCTTTGTCCTCAATTTCTCATGTAGAACGTGGAGAATAACGCCAGCTCAAAGAGTCTCTTTATGGAGGGAGGGGATAAAAATAATTAGGGTAATACTTATTACCAAGACCAGAGTGTCTGAACAAAACCAGGCAGTCTATGTTTGTGACTTTTATTATTCTGTGAGAAAGCACTCGGTGAAATTTGACTTTTTAAATCTACAGTGGCAAGATTACAATAGGTACCATAAAAAAAGGTTTTTAAATGTAGAGAATTAAACTATCATATACCATAGACTGTAAGACACATTGCAATTTCAGTGATACCAAAGGGCAAAATACAGTGTAGGATACTGTTATGGTTTGGATGTGAGGTGTCCCTCAAAAGCTCACGTTGTGACACAATGCACGAAAGTTTGGAGAAGAAATGATTGGCCTTAGCGGAATCAGTGAGTTGATGGAATTAACTGAAGTGTTAGGGTGTGGCTGGAGGGGGTGGGAATTGGGATGTGGCTTTAGGTATATATTTGTATGTGGAAAGTGGAGTTTCTCTCTCTGCTTCTTGATCATCATGATGTGAACTCTTTTCCTCTGCCACATTCTCCTGCCACGACGTTCAACCTCATCTCAAGCCCTGAGGAATGGAGCCAGACTTCTATGGACTGAGACCTCTGAAACCGTGAGCTCTCAAATAAACCTTTCCTCCTCTACATTTGTTCTGCTCAGATCCATTAGTCATAGCAGCAAAAAAAAAACCTGACTAAAACAGATACCAACGTATAAGCAATCCAGAAAGCATTTGGGATCCTCTCCTACCTCCTCCCCCAGCAAATAAGGAAAGGGAGGCTATGAAACCAGCACAGAGCCCATTACCGGGACCACAGGGGACCAAGGAGCCACAGGCCCAGGTGCTCACTGGGCCAGCTTGCTCTGGTGGGTAACGGGTGGGTGCAGTCACGGGCTGCCTGGTCTCTCCATCATTCATGGAGCCGCGCGAGTTTCATGATGTTGAAATCCAGTATTATCTTGAAGTCAAGAGAGGTAAGGAAAAAGTTGTGATGAATTCCTTATGTGGATCTTTAAAATGTCAATATTCCGACCACATCAACAATCAGTGAATGAGAAGAGGCTGCAGAGTGAGAGAGAGGAAAGAGCAATGTACTTGGAGCCTGGAGACTGAGTCCTGGCCCACTTTCCTCCCTGATTACCTCCAGGATGTGGGTTGGTCCATTCACCTTTGGGCCCAAGGACACCACCCACCAATGAGAGGATGGAGGAAATAGTAAGGTTCTTCTAGCTATGAATAAGCCCATGTCCAGCCTAAGGGCAAACGTGCCAGCGTTAAAGCTGGAGGTGATATTAGAAACCTGGACTTTTTCATTGTTTCAAGTATTTCCTATCCATGCCCTTAATGGTCCTGGCCTCTTGCAGCCAGAGATTTCTACCTGCACTTTTAAAAAAAAAAAACAAAAAAACACGTGTTCCTAGGGCTGATCTAATCCCAGTGTATTGGAGAGTTTTCTTTCACTCCATGCAGTAGCATTGTCAGAAACTCTGCATTTTAAACTCCTGCTTTACTTCCTGATGCTAATTCTGGTTATTTAAGGGGTCACTCATTTGAAAACAGGTGAGGGAGTCATTTCAGTAAAACGATGACAATAACAACTCCCCAAAGTCCTGAACGCTTTACATGAGACCACAAGGAGTCTTGGAAATGCTTAATACAAAAGGATAGGTCGTTGTAAAGGAAGTGGCCACCAAGGAGCATGAAAATAATGACAAGAAACACAAATCACAAACAAACAACTAGGAAACTCAGAGCAGTGATACAGATGCAGCTCAAATCAGCCTCCGTTGACTTGGTCCACACCTGGGAGGAATGCAAAGCTGAATATGCCACCATTCTTATCCCCAGGGGCTCTCATAGGCTCATAGGGCAGAGAGGAAGCTGCCAGATCCCTCACCACAGCCTGTCTGTGGAAGCAGGACCATAGGACAGGCTCTATAGGTGGGGAAGGTCGGATGGATGATAACATGATTCAACATCTGGAGAGATAGGAACTGGCATCCAGATGCTTTGGGGAGTATGAGCAAAGTCCACAGTTTAGGATAATAATCCAGGGTGAGTAGGGGCTGCACTATGAACTTCCCGTGTGTTTGTTTGTGTGTCTGATGTAGGAGACAGACTGAGAGACGCAGACAGATTGATTTCATCTTCTCTGCAGTGCAGAGTTAGGAGGGAAGTGACATGGCAATTAGTCGAGTCAAAATCTACAAAATTATTATCCTCCAAATGAATCAAAACGGCTTTTTCTGCAAAAAACACAGGGATGCTCCAATTGTGATCCTATTGACTCCTCACCAGGATGCTCTAAAATACATATTATCCCCATTTTAAAAGATGAGAACTCCAAGGTTCTAAGAAGGGACCTATCTGCATATCAGAGCAGAGGGAGACTAAAGTAAAGGTTATCAGAGTCAAAAGGCTGCCTGGTTCCCACCTGCAGGGTGCACTTCCCACCCTGTGCTGCCAATTATATCATCCAAGAACAGGATCCATATTTGAAGAGTTGGAGCCCTGGATGGAACGCACCATCATTAGCAGAACTCTTCATGGTTTGCTCTTAGGAATCCCCAGTGCCACACTGTGACACATTACACAATAAGCTGGATCATGACACTGCCCAGATTTTCCTGCCATGATAGGGTGGAACCACATATGGCTCAAATTTTTTTTTTTTCCTAATCTAGCAACAAACTGCTCTAAGGTTTAGGGGAAGAGCAATATTCTCATGTTCTATTCCCGTAGCCATCCTCATGTGAAAGGACTGAAAATAGAACAGCCTCTCTTTATGATCTGGATGTTTTAAGAGACAGCAGATGACACAAGCACAATATTCTGTTTTCATAATTTTATGATTTCTTGACTTGTCGGCAGGAACAAGCAGAGTGATGCTCTTTCTGATTCTGTGATACTGTCTCCCCTTAGAGAAAGACTCATTTTCAGCACCGTCAGGGTTGAAATTGGTTGAAACACTCTAGGCTTTCTCTTTCGCCTTGATCAGTCTTTGGAGGCTCAACTGCTAAAATTCAGGGCAAAAGGGAGTTGGCAGCTTCATATTGTCTTTTTTCTGAATATTTGTAACTATGATCTGCAACTATAAATATACCAACATGGAGAGGCACAGGTGAAAGGAACCGATGCATCCTAAATTCCTGGGAACCTCCATCAGCAATGCAAATCATGTATACTTTCCTGGATTCCAGGTGTCTACCTGGAATCCTCAACTCGTAGTTTTCCTTGAGGAAGATTAGAAAATAAAGAAAACCATATGTTCCCCTTTAGGAAGCAAGAGTGAAGGGACACTGGCATTAAAGCCGAAGTGAAGTAGGCAGATGAGAGCTTCATTTCGTACAGAGAAGGCCTGGCTGAGATTTACCTACTTCTCTTTGCTCAGGCTATTCCCACAGGGAGGTTGAGGAAAATGGGCCTGTGCCGAGACAAGGAGTCCCCCTAGCCTACCCATTCCCACCAATTTCAGTGCTTTTCTGAACAGATTTCAAGCTACAAAACACTCAGAGGCTGCATAATAGCTCCAGTTCCAGCTGAAAATGTTAGTCATTTCATTATACGCACTCCAAAAGGGGTATATAAAAGTTGTTTACAAGGGCAAAGCCCTAGCTCTGAAGGCTGGCTTTAAGAGTTCCTTCTACCTTGCCATATTTTAATCCTTTGAACCTGCAGCAACAATTACATTTTTATAACTGCCAGCAGAGGAAGTTATTAAAACACTTGGCTCCAATGTGTCTTGGTCGCTGCCTCTGCTGGAATGTTGTAAATTGTTATGACTAGCACCTTTGTGCAAACCCACCGAGGAAAACATCATATGGAAATAATTTCAGTGGTTTGCGAAAGGAAGTTAAAGACAGATTTCAAAGTTCGGCCAAGAGATACAGTGATTGAGAGAAAGGGTTCTGGAGTTACGGGGGACTAAGCTTGAATCCTAGAGCTGCCTCTCATGTGATCCTGTCCTTATGTGAGAGGATCACTTAGCTTCTCAAAGTCTCCCAATAAAAGTGGGTTATTACTATCGTTGAATTGACAGCATTTTCCCTTCTGCATCAGAGCAGGGTTCTCGAACCTGTGGCAGACTTGAATTTTATCGCCATATCCATACAAGAAAGCATTGTGAGCATTTCCTAACAGTACTGAAAGTGAATAATGATACACTTTACTTTGTGCTTCCTTCCAGGGGTTCTACCCTACAGCAAGATTTCCACTCGTACCCTGACTTGTCTAACTGAAAGGAGGCAGGTACACTGGAGTCAGCATCATGCCTGAGTACAGTAGCACCTCCCTGTTGCCATATTTGTTACATTTTCCCTTACACTGGAATTATTTGGCCTGAAATGTTGGCCAGGATTACACTATTAGTTCTATTTGGTAATAACCTTGGGACACCCAGTCACTCAGGCAGGCACAACATCCCTTGTACCACATGTCACACAGCCCACATAGAAGGACTTTAAATATTGGAATTAGGAAATCCAAGTTCAAGTTCTGGCTCCATCCCTTGTAGGATCATATGATCTTAGATGCATTACATAAACCCTTCAAGCCTCAGTTTTCCCATCTGAAAATGGAAATAATAGTATTTTTATCACACAGAATTTTTGGGAGGATTAAAGAATAAAACAAGGAGCTCTGTAAACTGGAAAGAGCCTCATAAATATATTTACTATTTCTTTCTGAGAGGCAGGAGTTATCACTGTCTGAACATTTGCTTCTATGAACAACTCTGAAGGTTTCTCAGACTAAAGGTTATCACAACACATGTAAAAACTAAACACTGCATTTCCTAGTCAAAAGTTGGAGCAGTGGGATTCCATAAATATACAGTATGATGGAGAAAGGCAAGGGATTGTTTGTCTGGGTGCACGGCTGATTCCAGGGATGCAGAAAAGAAAGTATGTCCGTAGAGAGCAAGGTTCACGTCTGATTTATTGGAATCAAACTTCTCTACATGTTTCTCCCTTCCTTGCAGACATATCCCATTTCATCCTTATGTCCTTTCCAATCCCATTCCTGGAAGCCCTTTCTTTGGTCTCTCTTGAGACACTTTGGACTTAGCACTCATCAAGCATTAATTTTTAAATGGAAGATGCTTTTACAGGACCCAGCACTGACCCCATGAAATTAGCCCTTCCTATTTAGAACCATCCAATTACGGAGAGGCTCAGACACAGCAGATTTGCAATTCTCCTCGCCTCACCACTCCTAAGCCCTCTTTTGCAGCATTCTCTAGTTTTCTTTCTCTGACATTCAGCAAATCGAGAGGCTGAAAGTCTGACAGCTAAGAGTGGGCCAAGTATGTGCTATGTATTCGGACTATGGAGGAGGTGGGCCAGCCATTCCTTGCAGCAGAGCTTTAAAAATAACTTCTGAAGAAAACGACTAGCTGGTGGTTGGCCACTGTCCATCCTGGGTTCTCCTAGAGACAATTTGGAGGATGGATGCTTTCCCCATATTAATTGTCCTAAATGATCCCCAGTGACCTTGAACTTGGAGGATCAGAAGCAAGTAGATTTCCTCCTTTTTAGGCATGCAAAAGAAACAGGCTATACACTCTTAATGATGTGTTTATATATGCCAGTGATACTATATCAATGCTATATAAATACGGCAGAACAGCTATTGATTACCCCCACCCCATTAAAATGCTTTGGAGGGCATTCAGAATAGAAGTCTGACAGCAACCAGGCATTTGCGCTGAGATTTGGAAAAAAAGAAAGGTGGATGAGAATGGGAGTAATTATTTGATTTACTGCTCTCCCCCTCTTTCGACTCATCACTGCTTGTGGGCTGTATTGGGCTGATCTCCTATTAAGCCAACAACAGAAACTGTATTCTTTGAGATTTTAATATAAACTAGCTCCTAGGACACTTATGAAACTATTGTCTCTCAGCTTCAAATACTTGGTTTGCGGCTGGGACGCTTGCAAATCACCTGTTTTGCTAGATGGACCTTGCCATCCTCCGCCAGTAGACGGCGCTAGAGAGAGAGACTGAGAATCTTGGGAGTCAGGAAAGACTTGATACTCTTAGTGTTTGACTGAGTTCCTGGCAACCTGTTTGCAGCCTCCCTTTTCCACTCTGGCAGCAGCAGTTTCACCCTGAAACAGCAATTTAATCCAGTTTGCAATTTCTCCAACATGGCAGAACCAGCCTCATCACGACCCCTCGGAGACATCAGCACCATCTGGGGCTCCTCAGGGGTTAGGATCTCCTCAGCCCAGAGATGCCAGCACTGGATAAATAACACCCACTTCTCAGAGGTCTGAGTTTGGCTCTCTTGGCTAGGCTTCTAGGATTTACTAATTCCAGTCTCTTCCTTTCCTTCTCCCTGCCTAGAAGTGGTATCTGCTCCTTGCACCTGTAAGCTCTGTGATACTGTAGCATTATCTCTGCATTTTCAGATCTGCAATACCTAGTTAGCCATACTTTGTATTAAATTCTCTCTGTTAAAAATACCCAGTGTGACTTCTTCCTCCTGACTGCCCTCTGATAGATACACCGTTTTTGCTATCTAACACGCCTGGCAGTGAGAGTTAACAGGATTTCTTTTACGTCGAAGACACAAATACATGCTCTATGGGTTACGTGGAGAAAGCTCACAAGAGACAGATGATATTGGAGAGAGATAATCTAGGAGCCAAAGTAGCCATTCATGCCTGAAAACTCTTCCTATTTTATGAAGCCAGATCACTTGAAAACCGTGTTTGGACTGTGGAGGCAATCCATATCTCATGGAGATACTGGGGATGTCAAATGAGATAATCATATAAAACACCTACCTAGAAGATTATAGACATTTAAAACAGACGAGGTAATTGTGTGCAAATGCTTTTTTAGCAGGGCAAGTGATCGTGCTGTTTCCTGCAAAGTTGTTATAGAAAAGGATACCAAGGTTTTAAAGACTTAGGCCAACAAAATTGGAAGCTGTATCCTTCTCCTGTTGTTATACAAAATTAGAAGGGAGAAAAAAGGACATTCCTTTTGGAAGAGAGGGTTTGAAGGGAGGGTGGTGGGGCAAGTTAATCCTGTTTAAGTATTTTCAGACCTCTGAAGTAGATGAGGAATAGCACACTTTGCAAGGCCTAAGAAGTCAAATTAAGACTGATAGAAGGAAGGAAGTAATTTCTACTCAAAGGAATTCTGTAAAAGGAAGAAATAGTCAGAGGATTTGCTACCAGAGGAAACAATGAGCTCCCCAACAGAAAAAAATGATCAATCAGCCAGGAATGGTGGTGCACACACCATCCCAGCGGCTTGGGAGGCCGAGGCAGGAGGATCTCAAGTTCAAGGTCAGCCTCAGCAACTTAGTGAGGTCCCAAGCAACTTAGAGAGACCCTGTCTCAAAATAAAAGAAATAAAAAGGGATGTAACTTATTGGCTAAGCACCCCTGGGTCTATTCCTGGTACCCCCCCCCCCCAAAAAAAAATGTAAAGGAAAAACAGTCAGTCAGAGATAGGGGGCTGCTGGGCTAGGGTACAGGGGCTTTGAACAGCAGTAGTAATGATTATTAAAGTTCCTTCCAAATTCAGGTTATCTAATTCTCTAATTTTAGCCCATTTAAAAAAAATCCATGGGTTAAATTGTAAAGGTGGAAAATGAGGATGAGAGAGAAAGAGAGACTATAAAGCTTGAAAGGTATTAGGAGAAGCTACACCTGTGAAAACTCCCTTCTTTTCTCCCTCTCTCTTATATTACAAACCTGCTGAGTTGGAAAAATGAGAACTAGGTCATAATCACAGATGTGTGTGTGTGTGTGTGTGTGTGCGCTTTCTTCTTTTTTTTTTAAGTGAGATGATTTGGGTCAACTTCTATATACCAACTGCATACTGTTGTTTTAAAGGCAACTCTTGGCATTACAGAGAGAGAGAGAGAGAGAGAGAGAGAGAGAGAGAGAGAATATAATAAAAAATTCATGGGGGGAAAAAGCTGCAATCAATGTAGAATAAGCCTTTGAAAATTAGCCAATTAATCTGGCTTTGCTTTGTTTCTCTCATATCGGGGGACTTGATTTACATAAAAGAAATCTAATGTGAACAATGAAGGCGTACACAGAAAATAAGAGTTGAATAAAAGATTACTTATGTATATGACTAGACACTTCAAAAGCTCAGAGTGAAAGACGAGTCACTGAAGGCTACATCTGAAAAGAGCCCCAGATTCATGACTTTCTTAAAATGAGCTGTGATGGCTTGACAGGGTTCAACACGGAACTGCAAGGCTCCCTGCCTGCCCAGCCATAGGCAGGCGCCACCCTCTGGCTCTTGTCATTCGTTCCTGCCAGGAAAACACACAGGGATGAATCTTAATTCTTTGAAGACATTTTCAGATCATCTGACCTGCATGAAGGGACCATCACGATGCAAAAAGGCAATCAATCCCCTCTAACTAGTATCCGTTGAGCTTTACTTGGTTCAGTTTGAGGACTGACTGAATCTGGAGTCAGACGAGGAGACCTCTCCTTGCACTAAGGTCCTTAGGATTCTTTGGGAATCAATTCAGTGAGCAAGAATATGCTACGCTAGAAATTGATGATTCTGTTCATTTAGGTAAGAGAGATTTTAGACAAAAATAGCCTGTTATGAAACTCTTTTTTTTTTGGTGACCTCAACCCAAGTACCTTGCCCCACGCGCAGGTAGACCATAACACCTTAGGGGAGACAGGATACCTTATGCTTAACGTATTTTTTTCCAAGACTAAGGTGCTTTTTCCAAAGGAAATACAGTCCAATAATCATGTAGGAGAGCTCTGGGTTCAGAAGCGATCGTAATCTGCCTGAGCTTCCTTAACAAAATACCAGACACTAGGGAATTAACAGTAGAAATGAACTTTCTCATAATTCTGGACACTAGAAGTTCAAGATCAGGGTTTCAGCAAGGCCGGGATCTGGAAAGGATTCTCTTCTTGTACTTACATGACCTTTCTTCTGTGCTATGTGTGCATGTGAGTGTGCATTTGGAGAAAGTGAGAGCACAAGAGCGCGAGAGAGCTAGAGAGAAAGAGAGAGAGCATGTGTGAGCACACACACCCTCTCTAGGTGTCTCTTATAATGTCACTAATCTCATCGTGAGGCTCTACCTTCATAAACTCATCTGACCCTGATTACTTCTGGAAAGGTCCATCTCCAAATACCATCGCACTGGGGACTAGAGCTTCAACGTATGGATTGGTGGGGAGCAGAGGACTTACTGAAGCCATAGCATAAACCCTAAGTCTGAAGCAAAGAAGTGGCAACTTACTCGTTGGTTGACTGGCTGGATTGTACACCACCTCTAAATCTCAGCTCCTTTACTGGAATATGGAAACATCAATCCCCTCAGGATGAAGTTTTGTAGGGATGAAATGAATCAATGCACATTAAGCATATTTCCCATAAAAATGATTCAAGGGATTTGAGCTGCTACTATCATCAATTCTGAAAGTTGTTCCATTCGCTGTTCTCTGTTACCTGGGCCTTGCCTTGCGTCCTTAAATTCAGCTCAAGTTTTACTTTCCCCAGAAGGTTGCCTCTGATTATCCCCAGTGAGGTATAGGGCACCTACCTTGCTCTTCCAGGATGTACAAAGACACATTTGTGTGCAAAGAGAGTGCGAGAGAGCTAGAGAGAGAGAGAGAAAGAGAGAGCAAACTGTGTGCAAACTGCACTGTGAATGTGATTTTTTCCCCTCTCCCTAGCTAGACTCTCGGTTACCTGAAGGACTACCTGGAATTCAGTCAAACTTCACAGTTAAGGGCAGAGCTTTCCACAAGACTGCCTTTGCTTCAGATGCCAGCCATAGGTTTGGTGGTCCCCTGGGCCACTCTCTCTTTTGATGAGAGTGGCTACAAATTCAGTAATTCCCATTCAGTTTGATAATTTACCAGAACTAGTTCAGAACTCAAGAAAGTACTATAGTAGGATATACTGTGTTAAAATACAAGTCAGAGCGGGGCACAGTGGTGCATGCCTGTAATCTCAGCAACTTGGAGGCTAAGTAAGGTAGGAGGATCTCACATTTGAGGCCAGCCTTAGCAACTTAGTAAGGCCGTAAGCAACTTAGTGAGAGAATACAAATCAGAATCAACCAAAAGAAGAGATGCATAGGGTGACATCTGACCTGACATGAAGCCTCCATCACCCTCAGGGATGATTACCCTCTTGGCATCAATATGTGACAACACATAGAGCATTGCTAACTGGGAAGCTCACCCATGCTTTGGTGTCTAGAGTTTTCATTGAGGCTTCATTATACCTACATGATTCACTAAATCATTGGCCAGGTGGTGGAACTCAGTATCCAGTCCTTCTCTCCTCCCCAGCATTGGGTCAATACCCAGTGGCTCAAAGGCTTCATCCAACGGTTGGTCTTTCTGGTGTGAGCAGCTACCATTCTAAGTCATTTTGTTAGCATAAACTATCTGGGGGCTCACCACAAGTCATCTCATTAGCAAAAATTACCTGGTGTATGTTACAAAGGTTCCACCATGAATAACAAAGACTTAGAAAATTCCAGAGGTTTAGTGCTGGCCTCCCAGGAACCAAGAACAAAGTCCAGGGACAGAGATTATATACATCCTGATTGTTTAGTAAAGAACCTGAAACATAGTAGGGGATTAGTATATATTTTCTGAATAAATAAAAGAATGAATAATAAAAGCCAAGATAAGGTCATTGTCTTAACCCCATGGAAAGAAAGAATTGACCAAATATCTTTTTTTTTTTTTTTTTGATAGACTTCTTTCTAGAATTTGAAGCCCTCACATCCTCGGTTCTATTTTCTTCTCTACTTTTTCTTATTTTCATTTTTTTTTTCCTACGCTCACCAGTCTTTGCTATTGCAAAACGGACTGTAAGTTCCTACTTAAAACTCTGCCTTTGCCTTTCACACCTTTTCAGTGGGATTTTGCAGATCTCGATGCTGAGCAAGGGGACAGAGAGCACCCTGCAAGAACAGCCAATTCCTCTCTCCGTGGCAGAGAGGCCGTGATGCATGAGAGCATTTCAATCCTGGTGCTCATTCCTGTTCACATTATATTAATGTCACTTGAGTTGCCACTCCATTACTTATCATTAGTCAAATCAATAAGCAACCTGCAGGCGCAGAACATACTGCCTGTCAAACCGAGACGTGGAGGCGGAGCTGTTAGTGCAAACGGTTATTTTGAGTGTCAAAGGGCACACTGGCTCCGAGAGAGGTTTGAAGAGTGCAGTTTGGTTCAGAAAACAATTCCTGCGTGCCTCAAATGTGTCAGATGCTGTGCTAGGACTGGAGATCCCAGTGCTAAAAAGATGCCACTTCTTCCCTTGAACCTAGCGTCTAGGGGACAATGGAGACAAACAGAGACAGAATGGACTCAGCCTCTCATATCCTTTCTAGCCAACAGAAGTTCTTCAGGGTCCCAATGTAACCTTCTGAGGTGCGACTAGGATAAGATGGCACCTGGTCCTCCTCATGGTAATCTTCCTTGATTTCCTCTTTTCTGTGCATTCAACATCATCTGCAAACTTTATGTGCCTATTTGTTGACTTATGTGACTCCTCCCTCTGGAATGTAAGCTCCATGAAAGCAAAGATTTTTGTCTAGTTTGAGTCATTGCTATGCCAGGAACATAGTAGGTATTCAATAAAAATTTGTTGAATGACTGACACCTTTTTTACTATTGAAAAAATTTAAAAGATGTGTTATGGTGAGATGGTCCTTCTAGAGTGGACTGGGCATGTGCCCCAGCCTGCCAGGCCATGGGGCTGTATCCAGGGTTTGGAGTTGAGGATGGCGGCACCAAGAGGCACTTAAAGCCAGATAATTTTCTATGCACTTAGTACGTTTTGTCTCACTTTATTGTATACTTACTGTATCCCTGTGAGGAAGGATTCATTATTCGTATTTCAGAAGTGGGGAAATAGAGAGGTAGGGAAAGAGCTTGCCTAGATACCATAGATCATCAGTGATAGAGCTTTAAATGCAGGCTTTGGTCCCTGCTCTTCCCATCTGTGATGTCAGGCTGCTCCTATACCAAGACCTGGTGAAAATGGGCAGGATGCCCGTGCTACTCTGGAGGTGCTCCCAGCCTATGCTGGACAAATCTGCAGAGGAAACCACGCTGGGTTGTAAGGCTGGGGCCATGCCCTCCACCCGCCATTCACAGAAGGCTGCACTGGTAGAGAGCAAAGCGCTGCAGTGGATGAGCTCCTGACTTCACTCAGCTCCATGCTGACAGTGCTCCTGGCTGCTAAGAGAGACTAAGGCCATTACCAAATAAATACAAGGCAGTGGTAAAAGTCTCTGTCACATCTTGCTGCTTCTTGACAGCTCCACTACCTGCAGCTCAACTGTCCTTAATCCTAACCTGACTCCTTCTGGGTACAGACTCCCCTTCTCCAGGTCTGAGCCAACAAAGTCCTAGCGAGGCATTGGGTTAGAAATGGTCCCATCAGTCCCAAATGGCTCTGATACTAGTTGGTATGCTGTCTCCATGTCTTGCTTAGTTGTACATTGGAGCTCATAGGACAGATCCTCCATGTCACCATTCCCTCTGCTCCCCGCTGCCCACTTGTGCCCATTCCTCCTGGCATAGTTGCTACTTGGGTTCATTCTTGTATTTCCATCTGCCTCTTGTCAGTCTTTTATTCAAAACTGGACCATTTTCCCGGTATCTCTCCAGCTACCATAGTAGGTTGCTCCGGACCTAGAGAACAAGCAACCAGGCCATGCTAAGACCTTCAAGATAACCCTGGTTTTGATGATTCCTGGCTTCTCCTTTAGAGGTGACAGGGCTTCTTCAGTCCCCATCCAACCATCTTCAGGATAGTCATCAAGTCTGCTCTAGAATCAGTCCCAGGAAGTGTGGCCTAGCCAGTAACTTGGTTTTTGATGTTTCAGTTTTTAAAGCTCAATAAAAATACAATTATATGCAGGTGAGAGACATAGCTCAGTAGAGCACCTGCCTGGCATGAATGAGGCCCTGGGTTCAATCCCTAGCACTGAGGCCAGGAGTGGAGAAGAATATAGTACTGTGCAATAGCTTTTAAGCTGCACACACACACAAAATTAACAGTTTGATAATTATTAACAGAAATATTAAAGAGAAAATTTGAAAATAATGTTAGGAAGCCTAGAGGCTCAGAAATGATCCTCTTCATTGAAGAGTTAATATTGACAAATACCCATACTGCTCTAAGCTGATGGACCCCTACTATGAGGAATGGCCACAATGGTTTATTTCTGTTTGGATGGCCATAAGATTGACATATCTCCTTGGTTTTCCTGTGCTATTAGAAAGAGGGCCTCTAAACTGAGACTATTGCCCATTTCAGTAAGAAATGAGGCCACCTGTCAATAGAGTATAGGTAACTAGACATTTATAACACTGGGCAGTGGTGCAGAATTGATTAGCAAATGTAATTGCAGTAAGTAAGATGCTCTTTGCTTCTGGTAATGGAGAGTCGTGGCATATTGAGAGGAAAACTCATGATTTTCAAAGAAATGAGATTCCCAATATTAAGATTGAGTTTAAAAGTGCCCACATAGAATTGGAAATAACCTAACTATTAAATGAGACTGTAGACTATAATGGTTTCTTGCACAGGCTTTTCAGGCAGACAGATCTGAACTTAAATATCAATTTTAACACATATTAGTCATTTGACAAATAGCAAGTCCTTCAACTTCTCTAAGTCTTCGACTCCTCCCTAATAAAATGGGGATGCTAACAAGGTCGGCATTTCTAGTTGGTTGTAAGGATGAAAGGGACAATGTGGCTAAGACAAGGACTGACAGTCACAAAGCAAGTGACCAAAACCGAACAAGGAAACTCTATATTGTCTTATCAGTTCACCAGCAGCTCCAGTTACCTGAATGCACCCAGGCAGTGATCTGGAGCTAAGTCCTAAAGATGGATGAGATGCACGTCTGTAAAGATTAGATTCAGACCTGGAGGTGATTGGCAATCTGTGGTCCCCTGGGACAGAATCTGAGGTTCTGCTTTGTGATCCCGAGCTGTAAGAATCAGGGAAAATCTTCCCAGAATGGGAAGGGCAAAAGGGAGGTAGCCAAAATGCCTTTAAAAAAATCTAATAGATTCTAAAGGCTACTCAATCAATTTTCTCATAAAGTGTACATCTAAACAGTTTGATGCTGATAGACAAGTTTCCACATCATTCAGGCTTTTAAAATAGGCGTCACCAAATTTTCCTTAAACAGTTCTATCACAAGATTCAAATTAAGCAGGTGTGAGAGTCTCTCTCTCTCTCTCTCTCTCTCTCACACACACACACACACACACACACACAAATATACACACAGCCATGGAGAAACCATTCATCTTATCTGCTTCTGTCTCTCTCTCTCTCTTTTTTTCCCTTCTTTTTTTTCAGTAAACATTAATCCGCGCAGATGGTGAACCATGGTAATCTCTGCTACCAGCTGCAGAGAAGAATTTTTAATGAAATGGGAATTTAAAGGTTTTGTCACAAAGCACCAGAATCTCTCCCACTCTTCCTCATAATACGCAGATTATTTTTACTGCCATAGGTTATAAATGCAGGTTGTGGTACTGCTTCCAGAAGAAACTGTCCTGCTGCTCAGCAGGTGCTTATTTCTAGAAGCCTGCTGCCTCCTGCACCACCCAGTGTAAGGGTGCCAGTCCCCAGGGAAAAGCACTTGATGGACAAGATGACGAGATTCAGCTCTGAACAGATATTATTCTTCAATTAAGGGTCAGCCTGCCCCATCTCTGCCTCTTGATGTTCTGGCCTCACTTTTCACAAATTCCAAAGCGTTGTGGCCTTGATGTTAATGCTTCTCCAACTGAAAGATTTGTTTTCTTTTCTTTCTTTCCTGGCCCTGCACTGCTCAGGCTGACCATCTGGTATTTTGACATCTTTCATTTGACCTTCAGATGCCCCCTTATAGAGAGCGATTTAGCCTGTTGGACATGGCTCAGTATTAACATAGTCACTCCCCTACTCAGTTTTTACCCAAGATGGTTGATGTTGAATGCTTGTGATCATTCTCAAAGACATCTCATAATATGGAATCCAAGTTAGCTATGAAGCTCAAGGCTATTTACAAAAGGCTTTATAAAAAGCCACACACAGGACTAACTGAAAATCAATACTGTGTTCAATCTAAGTTATGCTAATCACTTTTGGTAGGAACAGATTACTTTTACAAAGATTCTACACATCTATATGCATTCAAAATATAGTGATGTAGGATGATTTTGATGCTTATAACAGTTCTTAAACATAAAATCCAAAGGGAGTAAACTCAAAGAAAGTCAATGAAGAAGAAGGACTATGATTTCCTGCTCAAGAGTAAACACACACACACACACACAAAAGAAAACAATCTTAAGGGTTAAGCTGTTCCTCTGTATTGAAGTTAAAGTATGAAAATTTTAGTCTTGAACATTGAATCCTCATATGTGACCCATTGACAACCTCAAAACCAATCACACACCATTTCAGATGCACAGGGGCAATCTATGAAGGCAAAGGCAAATCAGAATGAACCCACTGTTGTGAAAAGAACAGAGTAGAACCCCTTATCTGGGAGGGTGTGTTTGTTGCAAGACCCCCAGCACATGACCCAGCACATGATGAAAAACTATCATGTGCTGTGGTTATCTTGGTAACCACAGCACATGATAGTTTTTCTTTTCTTATATGAAGTCAATAATAACTTTAACATTTTCTCTTATAGTACTTTCTTTGCAGCTTCTCTTTGGCATATCTCAGTTGCTAGCACCACTCCTCTCTTGTGTATTGGGGCCATTATTATGTAGAATAAGGGCTATAAGAACACAAGCACTGCAATACCATGACAATTGATCTGATAACTGAGACAGTTCCTAAGTGACTAACAAGAGGGTAGTGTATGCAGGGTGGATACAGTAGATAAAGGGATTCACTTCCAGGGTGGCACAGAGCTGGATAGTGTGAGATTTTTATCATGCCACTCAGAATAGTACATAATTTAAAGTTCATGAATTGCTTCTTTGGGGGAATTTTCCATGAAATATTTATCCGGGAAAACTGAAACTATGGTAAGAGAACCCACAGATAAGAGGGACTACTGTGTCTTCAGAAAGGTCAGAAAGCCTGGGATCTGATCTTGGTCCTGCTGTGAACTCTCTTTGTGATTCAGCTGCTTCATGCCTCAGTTTCCCTATGTGTTAATTTACTCCTGTGGCCCTTAGGGCCGGCTAGTGTGAAAGACCACCAGGAAACGATGCAGAACTGACCAGGAAACTTAAGCAGGAGCCTGCTTTCTAGATCTTGTATATATCATAAGATGGACTTGCAGAAGGCAGGTTTCAGGTCCTTGGACAGTTATTTTTCCCAAGATGAGGCAAGGAGAGAAAGTAGTTTATATACCAGGTTAGACTAACAATTAAGGGACAAGAAAGGACCTCTATGTCAAATCTTTGGAAAGTCTGGCCTTAACTACTCGGAACAGAGTTTATCATTGCATTCTCTGTGCTCCCCTCACACTCCATGGGGATAGCAATTATAGCTCATGTTAATGAGGCCACCAGCTTCATAAAGTGGGGCTTCTTTGAACTTCAATGCCCACCTAACCCCCTCTTTAAAGAGTTCATATCTGGGAATGCACAGTTTTCATAGCTCCACTGTGACTGTGACATGTCTTGGTATTGGAGTGGTTTTAAAGGCAGAGCCCAGGTCTTATTAAGCTAGACTGCCAAGAAAGCATGCTAAAAAAAAAAAAAATTAAAAAAAATGCATGTACTCAAAGAAGTAATATTTCAGATACCGCAACCCAGCATAAACACTGACTTTTATAGCACACATTACTTTGGGCATCTGCAAACTTCCATAGACTGTCACTACACCAATGACATTTAAAAATGAAGGCTCATCTGAACCAGGTGAGATCTCTGGAGGTGACAATGTGGTGAGAAGGAAGGGCACCACTGCGATTAGGTGTTCTTTGTCCTAGAGTATAATTACCCTTATCCAGGTAAAAACAAACGGCAGTAAAAGGAGGAGGATGTAAACAGTGGAGTTTAGTCTGTGTTCTCTAAGATGAAAGGAAGCAAGAAGTCAGGAGTTATCGAAGCCACGTGATGAATTTTCCTGCCCAAACCATTTTTAATAAGTACTTATTCAGACCAATCTATGGCTGCATGATTTTTTAGGATTCAAGAATCTGATCTGCAATCAAAATACTCTGTCTTACACTCTCCCTATAAGGAGATGAAGAGCCTGAAGAAAAGAAGTAGATGAAACGAAGCCAGCGGTATAATTCCGTCAATGACTATATTTAGACAGTGAGCAGCCCCTCCTAGGAGATGGCCCCGTGGATAAAGGAATTACCAATAACTTTTCTTGGGCCATGGCTTTATAAGGCATGCTATGCTGTTTTGCCCATCATGAGAGAGCTGGCAGTCCACAAATCACCTGAGGGCAGGATCACACTCAGAAGTGACTTGAGCAAATGATTTGTGTAAGTTAATGTGTACCTCCTATGGCCATGCTCCCATCAAAACACTGGGTCAAATCAAATGAGTCCATCAAGGTGCTATAAAATATGCATGCAAAGAGAATGGATGTGATGTTTTTGAGAATAATAAAACAGTCCATAAAAGCTACGAAATAAATCAGCTGTCCTTTCAGGCATGGCAGACCAAACACCACATACATCCATATATATTATATATGCTGTAAGCACCCATATATTATATATGAGCACTTATTGACACGCTCGGAGAAACACAAAGTGATGAAGGTGTTTGCATTATGGAGGCATTTGCTATGGAGGCTTTGACACACAGACTGAAGCAATGCTTTGGCTTCTTATCAATGGTTTTGCCAAGGACAGTCTCTCCAGGGAACACTCTATGTGGGGAACATGGGTATCCCTAGAAAGGATGAATCGTAAATAGGAAATGTGGGGAGATCACTCTTATGCCATGACACGAGTAGGTAGCTCTAGAGGGATTTTGTGCTTTGCTCTAAAACTATGTTTTTAACCTCAGATTGAGGGGGGGAAATACACCCCTAACCTTCAGGCTAAGCAATTACTGTGTTGGGAGGTGAAGAATCCTTCGCTGCTCTCTTGCACACTTATCAACAATGGCAGCATTACTTATGAGTGTTTTCATGGGAGAGGCCCTTTTGCTATACCAGTGAAGCTGTCATGGACATAAATGAGACACCATCTCTGCCTTCGAAGATTTACCATCTATGATCAGAGGATGATGTGTAGGCAGGAATTAATGGCACTACCAATAACAAATGAAATATGTGCTTTGAAAAAGAATGTAGGCTCAGGAAAGAATGACTAATTTCAACTGCAGAGTTTTCCAGAAGGTTTCCCATCCAAGATGGAATTGGGAACATGCAGGAATAGGATTTTCATCATCAGAGAAGTAGGAAACATACCCCCAGCTAGGGGACGTCAGAAAACCAGAGAAGAGAAAGACAGGGATTCCATCTGGTGCCATGTGGGGGCTCCCGTGAATCTCTGGCTAGAATGGAAAATTTTTTTCCTTTCTCACGACAGCAAAAAGGATAGGGGCTATTCCAGAGTGACTTGGAATCTTAGTCATACATTTTTTTTTTCTTTTTTGGCTGTATCACTCATCTATTGGTGAGGGGGTGTTACCCTGGCAAAGTGTCTTGAATCCCTAAAAATAAAATCCTTTCCTTCCAAGTAGTCACGGTTAACTCAGGGGCCTGAGACCAGGCAAGTTCAAGAAAAGCACCCGAGACCATTAATCCCTGAGACATTATCAAGCCTATCCTTTCAGATCTTGCAAACTTTGGTGATGGTTTTTTATTTTTTCCTCATCCCCAGAGTCCTCTCTGTTTCTCTTTGCTGTCTGCCTTCTCTCAGAAGATCTCCAGTGTTCAGATATCTCACTATATGTCAGAATTCCCAGTGTGGATAGAATTCAAGTTCCTTGGTAAAGGTATTCTGTGCCCTGAACAAACAAGGACTATTTGCAGTGCTCTTTGGGGCTGGATCACACCAGTTTGCAAGAACCTATTATTAAATTTTCATAAGTTTTGCAAACTAATTGCTATGATGTTGGTAGCTTGAAATTGGCCATGCTAGGAGTATTTATAGCATGAAAACTGACAAAAGCAAATCAGGACCCTTATCTTCAGAGAACTGATTGTATTTATCTCTGAGAGTCACCAAACATTCTGCGCCAGTTAGCCAGGAGCACACCAGTGCTTTCAGGGGACTGTCACCTTACTCCACAAACGTGGAATGTTGTTGTCCCAAGAAGCGTTGTGAGATGTGTGTCAGTGCTGATGCTAATCAAATGCCCATCGCCAAGACTTCTGCATGCTGCAGAGAAGAGAGGAGGAGCACCAGAGTTCTGTGTGGAAGAATATGGGCTATAATTATTTTTGACTGTGTGATCTCAGGCAAGTTATTTAAGTCTCTCCAGTTCGTTTTTCTCACCTGCAAAATAGCATCAGTGAGTCTTTACATAACAGAGTTTCAGGAGAGATTAAATAAGATAATATTGAAGGCACTCAGAACAAAATAGTACTCCGACAATCAATGATAAGTTTGAGAGCAACCTAGGTTCAAGGGCTGGTCCTGCTACTCCCTAGCTTGTACCGCCTTGTTGAAGTTATCTGACTTCATTGAGTGTCCATTTTCCTGAATAAAGAGTTAGAAAAATTTGAGCCATTTCACAGGGTGCAATGCATTAAATAGTCCCCACATCACCTAACTGCTTTCTGGTGTTTTTGGTATTGCAGATCCTCGAAGGCTACCCACAGCACTTCACAGCCCTAGTGAACAAGCGTTTGCTAGTTCATGAGGGAATTAAGTTCCATCAATAAGATGCTCTTATGTGGAGGGCAGACACAAGGCAGAAGCCAGCATTTTCTTTTTTTGGCTTTCTTTTTGTTGGTAAACAGGATTGTGGAGACCCTGGTCATTTCCAGTGTCCATGGCTGGTTGTTGTGTATTGAGAGGTAACTGTGCTGGCAACACAAGCCTTTGACCCCCACTGCTGACAGACCTGAAAGCAGCTCTCCCTGGTTTCTGCAGTGTTGTTCTGGGAGTCAGGTCTGGAGGTCCAGCCTCCAGTCTTCCTCCAGCCCTTTTAATGGTATTGCAAATACTCTGGTGACTGCCTGAAAGGACCAAAATGGATTTGTATTCTGCGACTGGATCTCAATCGATCAACAGGGCTTGGAAGGATGACATAGGCACACAGGACAGTGGACCTAAAACACCTAGTCTTTTGCCTGATGTGTAACAGTTTCTTCATGAATACGAGCTCCCTTTTCTTCCTATTCTCATCAACCTCTCTTTCTCTATAGGAACAAAAAAAAAAGACCCTGTTCACTGTGGCTTAGAATCATTTGTTTTGGATGCTCCTGTGTAGAATGTGGGGGAAATGTACATTCCAACCTGGAGAAATCCAGGCCACTACTCTAAGTCTACTTTTATACATGTAAATCCTCAAAGGATGCTAAATAATGTTACAAACCCGCGGCTCTTATGGATAGAACTATGTGCTCATTGCTAAGCTCAGGAGGTAAGGGTAGCTCTTCTGGAAACTGATAGAAGATTGGCTTTGCTCAGAAAAATTTTCCTCGGGATCCAAGAATCAGGTTTGTGTCTGTGTATGCCTAGTATCAGTGGAGGCAGTGTATAACCCCGTATTATTAATTAAAATTTTAAAAATTTCCAACTGAGCATCTACTCTTATTAGAGTAATTATTTAGAAAAAAAAGCAAACCCCAGAAATTCAGGTCTTCTTTCTCTGCTGTTTTACTCCAGTCCTTTCTAAGTTATTTCCTAAGCAATAGCAGTTGTTTCTGTGATTAAAATGTCAGGAGGTGGACAGAGCTGATTAGAACAGCCTCTGACCACATGCATCAAGAAGTCCATGTGAGAGAGTGCTGGCTGACCTCGTTATTAATGTGGTGTATTATATTAACCTTGTTCTAAATGTAAAATTTGCTGTTAACATTGGTACTCAGCTCCTCCTGGTGTAGCTTCTGCACCTCAGGCAACCGCTTACTATTAGAGTTAAACATTGCAAGACTGTTACAAGATGTCTTGGTCTGGAAAAATTAAATGTAGGACTATAGCACCAAATTCAGTGTCTGTTTCTATCTCTTGTTCAGAATGCTGACCTCACCTAAGGATGCGGCATCTGGAACTTGGTCTTGTATCTGCATACTTACCCTTGGGGGTCCTGTTTGTGGTGGCATGAGGGTGGTCAGGGTAGGCAGGGTAGCTTTAGTCTGCATTGTGTTGTATGTTCAAAGGCAGAGGGAGAGTCACAATGTCACTATGAAGGTACCAAGATGCCATGATAAAACTCCATTAATCAGCTTCGTGTTTCTCTGACCAAAATACCGAATCAGAGCAACTTAAAGAGGAGGAAAATTTTATTTTGGCTCATGATTTCAGAGGTGCAGTTCATGGTTGGCTGACTCCATAGCTCTGGGCCTCAGGTGAGGCCGAACATGATGGCAGAAGAGTGTGGTTGCAAGAAAGCAGCTCAGTACAGGGCAACCAGGAAGCCCAGAGAGCGCTCCACTCACCAGGGACAAAAATAAAATGAAAGTCATATCTCCTGTGACCTACTGCCTTCAGTCACACCCTACTTGCCTCCTGTTACCATCCAGGTAATCCATAACAGTGGATTAATCCACTGATTAGGTTAAGGCTCTTATAACCTAATCTTTACTTGTGAAAATTCTGTCATTGAATCACATGTGGAATTTTGAGGGATATTTCATATCTAAACCATAACAAAAAACAACAATTTAAAGAGTCAACATGATTGAATAACAAGGACTTCTGATCCTAAAAGCCACTGAAGTTGGGTTCACAGCTCCCTTCCTTTCCCGGTGCCACACCAGCTTTAGGGAATGGGGAAGAGTGTCACTTCTGCAGTCACAGGGACCTGGGATCCACTCCTTACTCTGCACTTCGAGCTCTGTGTCTCAATCCCCATTCTTTTGTATTTGTTACTGACTTCTCATATTTCAACTTCATGCAATAGTTTACACACTTTTTTTGAGTGTGTGGGATACATATATTCATCGTGTACAATCCAAATGAATCCACTGTATACAATGAATGTTAGCACATGTGTCCACTCATGTAGCCCCACCAACATTAGGATGCAGAACAATTCCACCACAGCCAATACCTCCCTTAGGCAGGCCCCTTTTGATGCAAACTCTACTTCTCCATCATTTGCCACTTTTTTTAACTGTGGAAATCATTGATCAACTCTCCACCCCTTTAATTCGGCCTTCTCCAGAATCCTATATAAAAGCAGTCAGAGAGCATGTTACTTTTTAAGGTTGTTTTCCTCCACTTAGCACAATGCCTTTGAGATCTGTTCATGCTGTTGCATTTATCAATATTAGTTCATTCCTCTTTATTGCTGAAGAGCACTCGGTTGTATGAATACCACAGTTTATTTATCCATTTATCTATTAAAGAACATTAGAGTTGTTGCAAGGTTTCAGTGATTATGGATAACGCGGCTATCAGCTTTCATATACAGTTTTCTGGGTGAACATGAGTTTTCATTTATTTAGTGAAGAATTCTTCAATCTTGACATTTTCAATGGAACAATTCTCTGTTGTGAGAGGCAACATGTCTGGATTTACCCATTAGATACTGGTAGCAGCTTCTGTCCCACATGTTCTAGTCAAAAATGTCTTCTCACATGGCCAAATATACACTGGGGGGGACAAAATCACTTTCAGTTGAGAATAAACACTCTAATCAATGCTCTAAACATCCAGACAATAAGAACACGTCTAACTTTAAAAAGAAATCACCGAGTTGTATTTCAGCATACCCATGTGCCATTTTTCATTCCTACAAGGAATGAATGAGAGTTCCAATTATCCCACCTACTTATCAACACTTAGTACTAGCAAGTTCTTAGAATTATGCCCTTCTAGTAACTGGATGTTTCCTCCATTTACAAGTCAGGAATAACAATGTTGTGGCAGATAGTAGTGCAACTCATGAATATTTTTTGGTTCTTCAAGTCGTGTCACAAGAAAATTTCATTTCTTATACCCCTTAAGTTGCATGTGACTATGAATTGCCTTGGCCTGAGTGAAGAGGGTGGGTGGGTCACCTCATGGTGGACATGTGTGAAAGCTGATTGTCCACTGCTCTCTCTTCCTTTTCTCCTGATTTGGCAACCAGCTAATTCCAGATGGCAGGGACTTCACTGGCCAATACCTTTGAGTGAGATTGACAATAGGAGAGTGTCCTGCCAAAACCCAAATGAACATGAGTCTTGCGTGAGAATAGACCTGTGTTATTTTAAGCTACTGACATTTTGTGATGGTTTTCTATCTCATCCTACCTAGTCTCTCTTTTCTAAATCAAATTTCTATTTGATAGGATCATTGTATTAAAGAGAAAAGCAAGCAAGGCATTTAGCACAGTTCTTGGCTCAAAATAAGTGCTTGGGGAAGGATTGCTATTATATTATAATTATTATAACTATTCTAACTGTTTACTCTTCATTGACCACCCACCCTATGTGATTCTCCCTTTTATAAACTCCTTTCTATTCTCTGAAATGCATTAATAAACATTAACAAAACAACTCAGTGTTTTCAGTGTACCCTGAGATTCTGGAGCAAACACACATTTCATTGGCCACATGATTCTCAGGTGTGCAGGTATATCATCCAGGGCTCAAGGAAGCAGCATTGTTGTAGGTGCAAATAAGTACTTTTGAATGATAATGAATGTTATACAGTCATTTTAAAATCTGTCTCCTATGGGTCATTGTATGTTTTGAAGTCTTTTATTGGTTGGCAGCTTGTTACATTTTTGATCTACTATTTATTTCATTCTTAGAAGTTAAGAGAGGTATAAAAACTATGATGGTTCTGAAAGTTCACCGCACATGAGAATTGCCTGCAGAAATATGAAAATTCTCATTATAAGATCTAATCCTACTGAAATTCTGAAGTAGTAGATTCATAATGGGGTCTTGGACTTAACATATTTTTAAATGTTTCCCACACATAATTCTGATGAGTGGACAAGTTCAGAAGTTACTGTATTAGTTATTCCACGGCAGGAACTACGACCCTGAGACTCTTGATAAGACTCAAGAGAGGTACCTGGAAGGCTTCTTGAAATCATCCCTTCTGTTTAAGGATGCCACTGTTAATATTTTTGATCATATTCTTCATAACTTAAACATAAAATATTTAATATATGGCTCCGTAAATTTGTTTTTTATTTTCAATCGTAACATGAGAATTTCCTCATTATTTAACTTATTAAATAGCTAAAGTAGCATTGTGTTAGATAGTACCATGCTTCTGTAGCTGTTCCTCTACTATCAGACATCTCTGGTAGCTTCCAACTACCTGAACATTGTGTTAATGTGAATGTTGTCTGAACATATATTTTGATGTCCTTCTCTGTTTCTTTAAGATAAATTACTAACATTGAATTAATTATTGGGGAGTCAAACACTACAAATTGTTGCATGGGCCGCCTAAATATTTCCCCCTTCTCCACTCTTCTACTCCTCATTTTCCTTACAACTTCCAAGGTTATCTTCCTAGCCCAGTCCTTCCACCCCATCCCTACCCTGTTGACTTAACCTAGAGTAGGATCCCTGTCCAAGATGGCCGGGGGAGCATGCTTATCTACCTCCCTTCAATCTCCCAATTTTATTAAAGTGAACAGAAAGGTATAAACTGAAGGACCGAACTAATGAAAGTTCCAGACAATGGGGATGAACAGAAACTTTGAGGAATTGCTGAATGATAAACAGCAAGTCCATAAAGCTTGGCTAAGAGTGAAGTCTAGAGAACCAGGAGCCCAAAGCTGACCTTTGAAAGGCTCACTGCAGAGAAGGGAGCTCTGGTTCTCAACAGAAATCTTGGAGAAACTGCAAATATTGATGCTGGTGATGAGATCAATTAGGGCCAAGGCCTGTTTCCCCAGATGTGAAGATTGAACACCCAAGAAATGCCAAGGCAAGCATAGAAAGCAAGTTTTATTTAAAGTCTAGAACAGAGACAGATTTCTCCACGGAGAAGGGGATCCAGAGCTGGTTTCCGAAGAAGTGATGCCCTTTTTATACTTTTTAGATTTTCTTTGCTCTCATGCCCTCCTTCCTTCCATTATCTTGCCTACATGACCAAAATGTAAGCCAAAAGGTGGAAGAGAAGCCTTCCAGGAGCCTCTTCTTGTCTGCCCAAAGGGGCAAGAGAGGAGCCACCCAGGATGTACTTTATTAACAACTCCGACAACTTCCTGGGGGAAGGAACAATTCCCTGGAGGTAGGTCACCTTGGCAACAGGTGGAGGAGAAGGGGGAAGGACTCTGAAGGTATTAGCATTTGATTTCCTTTCCTTTCCAACCAGATCCCATCTTCCTGATTGGACCCAGTTATTTATTACTTACTCTGACTGTCTTTTTGTCCCCTGGCCTCAATGCAGGGAACAGGAGTTTCAAAGAAACCCCTCAAATCCACATTAGAGATGAGAATTCTTTTTTTGTTTTGTTTTGTTTTAGGAATTGAAACCAGAGTTGCTAAACCATGGAACCACATCCCAATTTTTATGTTTTATTTTGAGAGAGGGTATCCCTAAGTCCCTAGGGCCTTGTTAATTGCTGAGGCTGGTTTTGAAGTTGAAGTCCTCCTGTCCTAGCCTCCTGAGATTACAGGCATGGGCCACCACACCTGGTGAGAGGAGAATTTTTTTTTTTTTTTTTTAAAGAAAGGGGCAGTGAAATGTGTCCCGGTATGGAATTCACTGTAGTGACACTCCTTGAAGATGTAGTAACCATGTCTTTTATTTTCCATATTCTGGTGCTTTGATATCTGGGGACTGCTGACCCAGGAGGTACTGGGTCCTAGAGATTCCTAGAGATTGTAAATAACGTGTTCACATGTCTTCCATAGGCCACCACCCACCCAGAGCCCACCCCTCCACACCACCCCCTTCACGGGGCTCTCACAGGCAGGTCCCTATCCATCTGCTCTATGACTGGGAGCTCAGTACCAGATAACTAGAGACAGCCCCTCTGACCCAGAGCCTGCTGGAATTCTCCAGACTACAGGAGCCTAAGGTTGCGGACCCTGGCTTTCCCCTTCCTGCAAAAACCACCATAAAAGGTTCTTGCCCCAGTTCCCTCCTTTCTCTCTGCTTCCTGATTGGCCTTGGTGTTTCACACAAGGCCCTGTGTGAGGTGACATGCCCTTTCCTCCTGAGAATGGTGTGTAATCAATTTCTCTTGAATGGCAATTGTTTCCTGGTCTGTTGGCTTCCCTGCTTCTCAGTTGTTTTTTTTTTTTAATACACTATGTTTTAGAACAAAAGCCTTTCTCATTATGGCATTGGTGTTCCCAATTTGACAGTCAACTCCGTACAAATCCTGCTTAGTGACATTTCCAGTAGTTTTCAATGATTAAAAAAAGGTAGATAACTGACCTATGTAGAAGCATGAAAAAAAATAATTCCAGATATAAACACATGTAGAATGATAAAATGACATTTATATCATATATATGCCCCCGATATATATGGGGCATATATAGATGAAGACAGAAACGAAGAGAAAACATAGAACAGACCCATGCACATGCAGGAAGTTAGCTGCATTTCAAATCAGTGGTGATGGGATTTATTCAATAAACTGACTAGCCAGAAAAAAGTTAGATCTGTTTATAATAGACTAAAAATAATTTTGAGATGGATTATAGACATAAATGTAAAAAAATACCCACAGTGATTAAAATAATAGGATAATTCTTTTATAATCTGATGCTAAAGAAGGCTTTCCAAAGCCTGGACAAAAACACAGGAAACCACAAAGGAAAAGACTTACAGATTTTATATTTTAAAATTGGAAGTTTTTGTGCTCCAGCAAAAGTCATTTATCAACATATTTAAAAGACAAATGATAATAGATAGAAAAAAATTTTGTAATACCTAAAACAAAAAAATGGTTAATATTCACAATGTGTAACAAGCTCATAAAAATAAATATGAAAAAGACAACCTTTTCTAATGGAAAAGCAGCGAGGGATATGAATAGGCAATTCACAAAAAAAATACAAAAGGCAAATAAACATATGAAAAGTGATGAACTTCACTAGCAATCAGGGATATGCAAATTTAGTCAGCAGTGAGGTAGCATTTTTCATGTATCAGATTGGCAAAAAAATTAAAGAAGGATGATATCCAGGGTTGGCAAAGATGTGAGGGAGAAGAAATATCTCTCCCTATTGATGGCGAGGAGACGGCTTTGGGGAGGACAATTTGGCAGAATCCATCAAAATTACAGAGTATTCTTGGTGAGTTTTTGGTGTGGCCATTATACTTTGAGAAATATTTTCACTGGGATGCTTTCCCAGGGGCATAAAGATGTGGGCAAAATGTCAGATCTGTAATAGCAACGAAGTAGAGCATCTTGAAGGGTCATCAATAAACAGGGTTGAATACTGTGGAAAACTTCACAGTGACTAAAGAGAAAGAATAGATTTACATGGCCTAACATGAATATCTATGTCATACTGTTGGTAAAAAAGAGAAAAAGAAAGAATGAAAGTTGCAAAATAATAAGATAACATGTACAGTATTGTCTACGTCATGTGCATGTATAAATTTATATATAATCAAATACATATCATATGTAATATATACTAAAGTGACTGATAAAATACTGCTCCATAAACTCACCGGGTTATATTACCATGTTTCTTTTCATTTTGTGGCTAATCATTTGAGCCTCCACAGGCCTTAGTACAGGAAATCAGAATCTCCCACTTGTGCCTATCCCCCAAATTGTCCAAAATCCTCATGAATGTCAATTGTGAAGTGTGTGTGTGTGTGTGTGTGTGTGTATGTGTGTGTTGAGGGATATTTATTAGTCGGCTTTTCTTCTCTTTTTGTTTTATGCTTAAACCACTTTGATTTTTTAAATTGGTGCATTACAATTACACATAATGCCACCATTCATACATGTACACAATATTACAATATAATTCAGTCAATACCATTCCCCAGTATATGCATTACCCCTCCCATCCTCCTGTTCTAGTTAGCTTTCCATCATTGCAATGAAAAACCTGAGGTAGCCAGCTTATAAAGAGAAAAGGTTTATTTAGCTCATAGACTTAGAGGCTCAAAATTCAAGATCAGTTGTATATGGGAGGACCTACTGGTTTGGCCTCTGGTGAGGCTGGTGAAGGGCAGCACCCATGGTGGAAGCATATAAGGAAGAGAAGGAAAGAAAAGGAGGGAGGGAGGGAGAGGGAAGGGGTATATAAAGGGAGTGGTAAAGAGAAAGAGAGAGAGAGAGACTGGGGTTCCACAATCCCCAACCCCTCTGAAGGTGCTCTTCTATCCATGACCCAAGGACTTCCCACTAGGCCCCACTTCTCAAAGCTACCACCTCTCAATACTGCCACCGTGGGGACCAAGCCCTCAATCACAACACATCCATGGGGGACACAAACAAACCATATCCAAACCATAGCAAAGGAGGATGGCAATTTCTCTTTCAGACTCAAAAGATGAAGTTGAATGGGGTTGACCATCACAAGACATCACTGCATAGACTAGCCTGGCACAATCTAGTCTATGACAGTAATGCCTAGCTGTGACGATGCTCCCTGATTTAGGAACCTATATTGGTATTTGAAGGATGTTACCTATGCCTTTTGGACTGAGGCCAGCTGAAAATGTGGTTCTCCTTGCTTAGTTCTCTCAGTTCCTACTCAACCAACTTCCAGGTCTCCTGTCAGCCAGAGAATACCAACTCAAGAGTGGACTCTGCCAGTTCAGAGACTGGCCTTGACCCTCTCCTTCCCTCTCTAGAGAGTCCACGAAGGGGTTGACAATTTTTTTTTTAATAAAACAAGCTCAGAAGTTGTTATTTGTTTTCCTTTCCCAGAGTACAGGACAGATTGGTACTTCTCTATAGAAAGTTGTGCTTTCAACCAATAGAATCCTGGCACTGCACGGTTAGATAGTGTAGGAAGGATACACACCAAAATATCAAGTAGCAGGTCATCTACTTGTGGGGAGGTGCAGATTAGGGTGGGGAGTGGAAGTTAAATAACAGGTATCACATATATTCCTCTGAATATTTCCAATGTAGTAAAATTCGGGTTGGTTTCGTTTGGAGAGGGTTAATGAACTTGTGTTACACATACAAATCAACTTAAAAATAATTGAAAAAAATACCTTTCTCTCACCTGATCAGTTTTTCTTTTTTTTACTAGATCATTCCCATCCATGTGCATACACTGTTATTTCTTCCAACTTAAAAATATCCCCTCTTAATTACTTAACCTTCTTATGCTGTTATTACCCTATTTCACTGCTTTTTTGTAGCAAAATTCCTCAAGAGTTTTCCATATTCATTTATATGTCCTTTCTTCCCATTTTCTCATGAACATATGCTAATAATGCTTCCCCATTCCTATGCATTACTACTGCTTTTGTTAACGTCACTGATGGCCACCATATTGTTGATGCAATGGTCACTTTCAGTTTTGACCCATTTCATACTTCATCCATCCACCTTAGAATAGTTTCTTCTTCTGGCTCACAAAATACCACACTCTTCTACTTCTGGGCTCTCTCCCTGAGAGCTCCATCCGAGTCTCCTTTGCTGATTACAGATCCATACCTCCCCATTTCGTGTTGGGTGCCCCAGGGCTCAGTCCTGAAGTTTTTTATCTAGCATGATTTAATCAGTCATGGCTTTAAATATCACAATGTTACATATAACCCCACTATTTTACTTTTAGTTTAGCCTTCTCCTGAATTCCAGGTTCATATACTCTATTTGACGTCTCCACAAGCATGTTTGCTAAGTACTTTAAATTCAGCGTATTCCCAACTGATCTCATAGTATCTTTCCCAAACTTGGTCTTCTTGCATTCTTCAACAAAATGAGAAGTGATAACTCCATCCTTTCAATTACTCAAGAGAAAACCATGGAGTCATCCTTGATCTTTCTTTTCTCCCTCTCATATTCCATATTTAACCCACCAGTAAATGTTGTTCACTCTGCCTTCAAATTATATCCAGTATCTGAACACTTTTTGCCAGCTCTTCTGCTGCCTCCCTGGGTCAAGACATGATCCTCCCTGGGTTGCTGCACTAGCCTCCTCGCTGGATGCCTTGGCTCAGCCTTTGAGCATCAGTAATTTTCAACACAGTGATTCTGTTCAACTGTAAAACAGATGGTCCCTCTGCTCACAAGTCTACAGATGCTTCTTATCCCATCCCTCTTATCTTGTTTCCCCTTTTCTCCTGACCTTGAACTCCAGTTTCCTATGGGATAGGTATCTCAGGGCTTTTCCAGCTGATGTTCTCCCAGTTTAGGATACTTCCCCACCACCCACCACCACCCACCAAATCCAATAGTTTGCAAGTTTAAACTGTTCAGGTCTTTGACTTTATGTTGCATTTCCAGTGAGGTTTTCCACTACTACACCAGTTAAAATAGCACACTTCACCTATCCTTTTGGTAACTCCTATTCCTCTTTCCAGAATTTTCTTCTTCAAAACACTTATTACTATCTCTACTAGTTTCCTGGTGCTGCTATAACAAATCACCACAAACTGAGAGACTTAAAACAATACAAATGACTTGTTTCACATTTCTGAAGGCCGGAGACTGAAGCGAAGGTTCTGGCAGGTTCCTTCTGGGAACCTGGGAACAGATTATTCCTCATATAATCTGTTCTTCTTCCTTGTTTGTCTGTTCTCTGTGATTTCACATGACCTTCTTGATAAGATTGGATTTAAGGACCATTCTAATTCAGTATGGCCTCCTTGTAGCTTGATTACATCTGTAAAGACTTTACAAATAAGTTCATATTTACAGATAGCAGGGGTTAGCACTGTAGCATATTTTGTGTGTGTGTGTGTGTGTGTGTGTGTGTGTGTGTGTGTGTGGTAAAATTCAATTCATAATATCATCTGACATACAATATATTTGAACTTATTTTGTTTGTTGTCTTTGTATTTATTGAAGAATATAAACAAACAGAAGAATATAAAGTATACGATAGCAGAGATTTTTGCCTGATTTTTTGTTTCACTGCCATTCTCTCAGAGAAAAAAGTGTTGCCTGGGTGGGATATGTCCCATAAAGAATGACTCCCTGCTTGCTCCACGTGCCCAGAAGAATAAAGATTCAACCGTCAAACATGGCGTTTATGGTCTTGAACCATCTGGTCGTCACTTAAGTGTTCATTCTCAGCTGTTATCATCTCCCTCAGTGTTCCCCATTTCTACCAAGGTGAACTCCCCCATATTTGGTCATTCTCCCTCTCAAAAACATTCTTTTCCTTGTCATTATAGCATTCTTATTTGTTTTGTTTATTTATTCTAATCAGTTATGCACAACAGCACAATGCTCTTCGATTCAGTGTGCACACATGGAGCAGAATTTTCCACTTCTCTGGTTGTACTTAAAGTAGGGTCACACCATTTGGGCAAATATACATGTACCTAGGGTAATGATGACTGTCTCATCCCACCATCTTTCCTAATCCCATGCCCCCCCCACTGCCCCATCCAAAGTTTCTCCACTCATCCCATAGCCCCCAGTCCCCATTTTGGATTAGCATCCACTTATTAGAGAAAACATTTGACCTGGTGTTTTTTTTGGGGATTGGCCTTTTAAAACCTTACACATCCTCCTAGATCAGCTCAGTTCTTACTCCTTGAAACCTTCCTTGTCCCCAAATGCACTATTAACAGTCATTTCCTCTGAGTTCCTTCCAGCTGTTCTATTTTTTTCACATTAGAAATCTTGAATGCACTTGAATGTGTTGAGCTGTTATCATGACAACCCGACTTTCTCCATTAAACTAAGAGATCCTTCAAAGAGGGGCCAATTTCTGCCTCATCACTTCATCTCTCTTTTACTCCAAATGCTAGTATCTACCATGCTTGGACTGTAAAAGCTTCATACCAAACACCTGTTCACAGGGAAAGGAAGCAAGACAGATGTGCTGTCTTGGGCTTTGAAGTAAGAGCAGATATTATTTGGCCATGGAGCCCCAGAACACTTGTACTGTGGAGTCGAGCAATGAGAAGGGTGAGAAAGTGGAGGTCTGTAAAGCTTTTTTGAAGTTACTATAAACAAGTGCCTTCCAGGAAAGTCCTCAGTCATGGGAAGAAGGAGCCGAGATTAACATAGGAGCATCAAAATAGATTGCACATGACCCCAAAAAGGAACTTTGTCTCCAGACTGTCTTGGAGCTGATACTAGTGTGGTCAGTGGCAGGAGGATCCTTCCCCAGTAGCCTGCATCATATCTTAAGGCTCATCTGTAGAACAATCTCCAGAGGTATTTTGAGCATTGTGGGAGAATTTAACAGTGTGGTCTTAGACTCAGATGAGATGGAGTGGCTGTAACAACTGCAGCTGTCAAGTATGAAAACTTCCTGGAGTAATAATTCCCTTCCCTAAAGTAGTTCAAAAGTGTGACTGATCTTGTTTCATCTTTAAGCTGTATTATGCAAAGTCTTAGAGCCACTCTGTTAGAATCACTTCAATGCTTAAAAAAAAAAAATCGGATTCCTTGGGTCTCATCTAAAATCTCCTTGACTCAGATCTTTTGAGTGGGGCCCTAGAATCTATATTGTCCATAAACCTCCAGGAAAATGATACATACTAATGTTCAAAGATTCCTATATTAAAGAAACTGATCATCTCTAAATCCATCTGGGTGATACATCATAGTCAAACACTGTGATGGTTAATTTTATGTGTCAACTTGACTGGACAAAAATATATCCAGATAGCTGTTAAAACATTATTTCTAGGTGTGTCTGTGAAAGTGTTACTGGAAGTGATTATCTTTCAGATTAGTTGACCGAGCACAGAAGATCACCCTTGCCAACGTGGGCTGGCATCTTTCAATCCCTGAGGGTCCACATATTACAAAAGGTAGAGGAAGAGGAATTTGTTTCCTCATTTTTTCTGGTACAACCATTTCCCTTCTTGGGATTTTAGAGCTCCTGTTTTTTAGATCTAGACTTACATCATCAGCACCCCCACCATTTCTCAGGGCTCCAAATTTAGATTGAAGTATACCATTGTATTTTCAAGTTCTTCAGGTTGCAGACGGCACCAATTCCTAGAATAAATTTCCTCATGTATATTACCTATTGGTCAGATCCTTCAGAGGACCCTGGCTAATGCAATTAATGTAACAGCTGGAAAGATAAGGGAGGGGAAGAAAACAGCCAACCTTTGGATATATTTATTGACCTTCAAGTTGGAGTCTCTCTAAATACTTACTCCCTTCTCCTACCACCAATAGAACTATTCTTAAGAGTGTGGACACTCAGAAAGAAGCCCACAGGCTGAGGCAAGCAGGTCCACAGGGCTGGGACACAGGATGGAGAAAAGCAGAGTGCCTGGAGCTTGTTGGCAACCACACCAAAAACCAGGCAGGGATTCCAAGGTGGTTGAAAGTCTGGACAGTCATTCTGTATACTTTTTAGCAACTCGTGGATCTAAATACAGACTTCAAATACAGGGTGGTACAATGAAAATGAGATCTATGGAATAATGTTTACCCCCTGTTCTGCCAGTTACTTCTGGCTCAAGTTACTTACATGATCTCACCCGCAGATTTCTCATGTGTACAATGAGGGCAGCATCACCACTTGGCTACCCTGTTATGAAGATTCAGTGAAATAAAATGAGATCAACTTAGTATGATACTTAACACTTAGGAGATCCCTGAAATAAGACTTCTCCTAGGTTCCTTCCCCTGGTCTATAAAAAGGCATATGCAGAAGTTTGCAAGGATTAAAATTTAAAAAAGGAGAAGATGAAGGAAAGAAACAAAAATTAAAACAATCAAAGATAAGGGAGAAAAAGGAGAGCGAGGAGAAGAGAAAACTAAAAGATATAGGGGGAAAAAGAAAAGAAAAGAAAATGAGTGTGGTCCGCTTTGGCAAATACAATAAGCAAACTGAAAATAAAATGTTTCACTGCACATTTCAATTAAGGTCTTTAAAGAGAGCATGATGCTATTGCAGATTGCTTGAAAAAACTAGAAAGTAGACCGAGGACTATTTTCTGTAGCTCAGAGTGAAATAATATGAAAGTAAACATCGAAAAGCTCTTAAAGCATCCCAAATTGTTTTTCCTTCCTTCAAATGTCAAAATACCTATCTCAACAGATATTTTTAAATTGCATTCTTCTTTCAAGATCCTTCTATCCCTAGTGCCCCACTTAGGAATGAAAGAAATAACCTAGCTAGAAATGGCACATCTTTGGCAGGATGGGAGAGGAGTTTAAACAAATTTCAATTTGACTGTCTTCTAGATCATGTAGATATTGATTATGTTTTGCTACTGGGTTTTATGGAAACTGGAGAAAAAAAATCCTTTGGTATGTCCTGCTGTTCCCATTTCCTCTGCTCCATAGCAAATCACCTCAAAACCTAGTGACCTAAACTAGCAATTTATTATTATCACTCATAGTTCTGTGAATTGATGGGGATCAGCTGAGTGCACTTGGGGTGGTTCTTCTTGTCACAGTCTGGGGACAGAGTGACCTGAAGACTCTCTGGGCTGGTGTCTAAGATGGCTCACTCCAGGCTGGCGGTTGCTTTAGGAAGTTGGCTGAGAACTCAACTTGGGCTGTCAACCTGAACATTCAAACATGTCTTCTCCAGGTGGCTTTGGCCTGCTTGGGTCTGGTGGCTAGATTCTAAGAGGAACAGCCCAGGAGTGAACCTTTCGGGAAACCCTGGAGGAGACTGCAAAGATTCTTATGACCTAGACTCTAAAGTCATGCAGTGTCACTTCTACTGCATTCTCTCAATATATAGGGCCATGCAAAAATTAAATGCATAAGTATCTGAATACCCTAGGGGGTGACTTTCGGGAAGGATAGTTCATTGATGGGCCATATGAACTAAGATGCCATACTTATTTAGCTTTCAGTTAATTTTTCCCACTCATGGGAGCATTTCTACTTTTACAAGATCAATAGTGGGGTTACTACCATTTAACTTCCAAATGGAGGTTTCACCATCACATATAAAACAAGGTTACCCCAAGCCATAACAAAGCATGTGACCAAACATTCCTTGTTAACATGTCTGTGAAAGCCCTTTAACAAGATAAGAACCCACTGGGGGATCTTTGAGAATCTCTGGTTCTAATTCCATATGGGAATACACCAGTGACTAAGCACTGGGAAGCAGACTGATTTGAATGAACCATTTATTTGAAGTATCTTGAACAACCCAATTCTCCTACTTTCTTCATCTGGAAGAAAGGATAGAGCCAAACAAGACATTTTATTGTAGGTGGGGGTGTGTACAAGGGATTGAACTCAGGGGGCACTTGACCACTGAGCCACATCCCCAGCCCTATTTTGTATTTTATTTAGAGACAGGGTCTCACTGAGTTGCTTAGCACCTTGCTTTTGCTGAGGCTGGCTTTGAACTTGAGATCCTCCTGCCTGAGCCTCCAGACCTGCTGGGATTATAGGCTTGTGCCACTGCACCCAGCCCATTTTATAGTGTTGCTTTCCTCCTGATGTTCCATTAGTATGCCAGTAGCTTAGGGTTTTGCAAGTAACTTCAAGAATAGAATATTTTAGTTTATTTTGGTTGTTGTAATTCATTTCACTCAATCATCTCTCTCTCTCTCTCTCTCTTTTTTTTTTTTTGAGTTTTAGTTTATTCATGAGGATAGCATGCGCTGGACAAGTAGAATCCTACTTCTGTCACTGTGGGAAATTAGGAGAAGAGTGGAGACCATGATGCTGGCAGATGCCAGGCTTGAGTACTGGTTCTGAAATCCATGAGTGTGAGGTCTGTTCCCATCTGCTCAATCTTTCTGATCCTCAGTTTCCTCTTTTGCACAAAATACCAAACCCAGAATTTTGGGAAGAACAAGCAAGTGGAACTTTTAAGACCCTCCCTATCACTGGGACTTTTTATTTTATTTTTGTCCTTTTAAACCTCACTTGAATGGCAAAATGGTTATATATGTATCTGTAGCTTTTAGTTATCACAAATCTCTTTGAGAAGCAGTCAGAGTATGAATAACACACATAAATAAAAAAATGAGCAAACAGTATTTCAAAGCAAGGCAAGCCTGTTTGAAAATTTGGACTAAAATCATAGTTTCAAACCTATCAGAAATATTTATCGGATGACTAGCATATGGAAGGCACTGGGTTAGGTCGTGTGCAGGACAAGATTCATGTTGCTCCTTGCATGTAAAGTTTCTTCTACTTTTCTTAGAGATTGCTGAATATGGAGCTGGTTGGCAGTTATGCCAAGAGCACAGAACCATCTGCTTTCCTGCCAAGGAGAGAATTGAAAACTCTCTTTTGCTCAATGCACTGCAGAAGGCTCCAAAAGAGTCCTACATACTAAGCAGTGTAAGCAAGGGTATTTCTCCTCCTTTTCAGGTTTTCATAGGCGGGTCAACAACAGTTCAGGTAGGGTGAGTCTAAGCAACTACTGTGATTGAAAAGACACAAACAGCAGCAGGGACGAAATGAGAGATACTAAAGATTATTTTTGGTAGTTAAAATGATGTAGGATGGATGAAGTTGGACACTCAAGGAATTTTCAAGAAGTAGGTTTATTTAAGCTGCAGCAGGCCAGAGGGGCTAATGCATAAAAATCTCTGGACATGGGGTCTGGAAATTCTTTCTGATGTATGCTCAGTGGGGTGTTACATGACAGTGGGTGGGCACATAAAAGTTACTCACTGTCCCATATTCTTAGGCTTGATGGAGGTTTTACAAGTTTTTTTTTTTTTTTAACCAAGAAAATAGTGATAGTATCTTTTGTATAGCAACGAACTTGAGACAGAGTCTATCATACCTTTTGTGTACAAACCTGGTATTTACAGGAAGCTTCAAACCACACTAAGCTCTCTGCAGAAATTCTGCTGATATTCTTTTTAAAGATCTTGTTGACTAGGAGAGAAGCTTAATTATGGTGGGTCTTTTCAGTGGGGGTACCTGGTAACTGCTTCAAAAGCACAAAGAAAGAAGCCCAAATAACTGTCTATCCTTCTACCCATTCATTACCATGGAAGTACGGAGGGTCCCCCTGGGCAGGGTGCTCTGTGGGGATTGAGGTGGTGTGTGCATGAGGGAGATGGTATCGATGATGGTCAATAATAAGGCTTTTAGGAACTCACAAAGGCAGAGATGAGACAGATAAAAAGTGTTATAAAATATCAAACTTCTTCAGGAATGAGAAATGACACCAGACAGGCAAGATGGGGAGGACTCGTGGAAGTGGGCAGTCACACTTCGGCCTGTCCTTGAACTAGAGGTGGTAATAGTAAGCCATTTGGTGTTAGATGAATCATAACTTTGGGAATGGAGGAAGTAGAAAGAATTCTGGAAAAAAGGGAGAGGCCAGGCTCTTGACCATTTCCAGTACTGACTTAATGTGTTTGAATTTTACTTGGTAGGAAATTGCTATTATATAAGAATACATTAAGCTATAAGTGATAGGAAAAACACAAAGATAGTGATTTCAATGAGAAGGGTGTTTGTTTATCTTATGCAATAAGAAATCAGGAGGAAGGCAGTCCAGAGGAGGTGTGGCAGCTCAAGAGCCCATGGAAGACCCAGGGCGTGGGTCATTCAGAGTGGCTCCCCGCATATCCTGCTGCCCCTCATCTGTGCAGGCAGCTGAACTTAAAATCGCTTGTGTGAATTTGCAGGGACACCAAATAAAACACAGACACACTTTACCTTTAAACAAGCTTCAGGATGGCTTCTCCGCTCTTGGCTTCAGGCTCCCCAAAAAGGAGAGCAAGAGAGAGTCACGAGAGGCTGGCGAAAGAGAGCGAGCAGGTTCGGAAGTGGACTTTTATTGGGGGGGACTCTTGTTCTTTAGAAAGTTCTATCCAAAAAAGGCCATAAGGGGCAGGGTTACAAGGGACAGGTGAGTGTAACTCAACTCCGGGGGCGACACCTACATCTGAAGACTTGCCTTTGCTATCCAAGCTGGGACAATGCCCAAGTCACCACAAATGTAGTGATCGGTCAGAGCCTCTCGCTTCAGGATGGAAGGCGTGGGTCATTCAGAGTGGCTCCCCACACCACGGTCTCTCTCTGTTTGCTCTGCTCTAGAATTTTCCATTTGGATTTTATCTTCGTGCTCGCCACCTCCTGATGGTGCTGCTCCACTTCTAGGCTCAGGGCTATGCGACGGGGAGGAGGAAGAGTCAAGATTAAATGGGCACGCTGTTCCATCCTCTCCCAACACTGTCACATCTCGCTGGCCAGGAATGTGTCATGCTACATCTAGCTGCATGAGAGGCTGAGAATTTCAATATTTTATGTCTCCTGCCTCAGGGGAAAAGAAAACTAAGGGGAAAGGTGATTAGGAGATCCTTTTGAGTAGCCAGTACACAGTGTCCATTGTGAACCATTTGTGGTTTGTGAGTAGGGAAATAATGAAGTGAAGCTTCTTACCAATGCATTTGGCTTCAATACTTAATTGGGCTTGGATAGAATGGTCACACATATATACACATGAGAACTTTCTGGACCCAGAAAGATTAAGTGATAGATTCATAGTCATGTTATCTTGGTAAGTGCTGGAAATGGGATTTGAACCCAAGGTGGTTCCCAAGCTTTTTTCCAACCATCTCTCAAAGTTGAATGCTGGATCTTTAATAGAACTAGCTCATAGAGAGCCAGGTGCATAAACACCCAAACTCAGATGCAAATCATTCATCTATTCCTTTAATCCTGCTTTAATTCTGTGAACTGCTGCTTGTAAATACCCTTGGAAGAGAGTATGATAAGTGGGAAGTATTGGAATTCAGAGAAAGATAGAGATGAGTTAACATTTCAGCCATTCTGCTGTCTAGTGATGTGATTTTTAGTCACATGAATTCTCTGACCTTTAATATCTTTGGAAGAGTAACACTGGCAGAGGTGGGTAAAATAAGATGATGTGGATATGGCAGATATTTGGCCATCAAATTCTTTCTCTAGGTGATTCAAGCCAGGTGGCTGTAGGTTAGTGTCAGACTTTGGGGGAGGGGTTGGCTATAGTCCGGGGAATACTTTTACTTGTCTGATATAGATTCCCTCCTTTTCTATTTCTTTCTTTCGGGAGGTGGGAAAGACAACTGAAGCTGATGCAGTCATCCCACCTAGTGAAGAAAAGACCATGCGAATACAACAGCTTTTACTATGGAGAACGCTGAACAACTGGACCATCACCAGCAGCTGCCACCCTGCCAGATCTCTCAATTTGTGTCAAAATAAACTAATTTAAGATGCCTGGGTTTTATTTTCTATTCTATTCAGTTAAAAGCACTCAACATTTATACAGTATATAAAAGCACCTGCTACCTAGTTGACTCAATAAACGGTTGTTCTGCTTATTATTGTCTTCATCAATATTACTGCTATTGTAAAAGTTAAATGACACAAAAACTACAGACACACTTTCACATGAGGAGACTATAATTAAAATGCATAAATAACTGTGTGGTATCCTCATGGAAAAATAACAAAAAAATTGAGAGTAACATAAAATGGTGTTGGTTTTTCAGACGTAGAAATTTTTGTACAGATGTTAAGAGAATCTAGTTTATAAGCTCAAAGCTGGGATTTTAGTCAAAGGCTCTCAACCCAGATGCAGAAAAAGAGCACACATGGCAAAGAAGTGTATGTGTGTGTGGGGGAGCATTATTACTGGAGAATTCAGAGTGATGACCACAAAATTAGCTCTCCAACTCTGCAAAAGGGATCTGCTACTCTGACTTGAATATAGTGTTTGTGTTCATGAAGATAGAGAGCAATAAAACTAACAAAGGGAGACTATGGTTTTATGGTAAAAGATTTAGAAATCAAGGGAGTCAAAGTCTATGAAAAGGAATTCTCTGAGCTTCAAAATTTTCTAGTCAATTACCGAGTGACATAAATTGTTAGTCTATAATGTATGTTAAACATTCAGAATGAACCTAATATGCAAAACGGAATCCTTCAAACAGTAGACACCAGGAAGAAGACAATAGTTATTTTTTTTTAAAAAATAATTCCAATGCATAGCATTAGCTCTGTGTATAGATATTTTTACTAAATAAGGAAATAATCAAATAAATAACACAGGGTCAATCCAACAAAGTTGGAGATCCTGTATTTATGAATTCAATCAATCAAAATGACTTATCTATCTGTCTACTATTATATAATTTTTATTTATATATTTTCTAAAATATTTGTTATGATTTAGAGAAGCACCCAGCAGTAGAATAAATAGATAAAATTAGAATTCAAGACAGTTGATGTTTCCTATATCACATTTCATTAAATGACATAAAGTTTACACAGATTAGGTCAAAACCATCACATCACGGGAAGAGCATAGAACATTCATGTTTGGTAGATCAGAATACTGAGAAATTTCTAAAAGGTGTTAGGCAGGTGGTGACATATTGACTAATATTCTTAAAAGGCTAAATAACTCAAAACACAAAAGGGAGGAAAGAGGAGACCAAGAAAATATATATTTTTTCCAGTAAAATTTTAGAGCGATCTCTAGATCAGGGGGCAGAGAAAGCATGAAAGGCAACTGGTTAAAGATTCCTAAAAGAGGTGTCCCATTCAAAAGGCTGACATAGCATTTGTCCCCTGAGTGGAGATGAAAAGATGTCTCCTTGAACAGATTTGCAAAGTGGCTATGTTGGGTTCTCAGCAGGCACTGAAACAGGTGCAGCCTGTGTTCTTAGCCTGTGTTCCCTCCTGACTTTGTCTACCATGATCTGCCACTAAGGGTAAATTCCCACACCTCCTAAGGACTTCCCAGTCACTAGTTCTTGTCCTGTTAAAGAAGTCAGAGCTTCTGTCACCAGAATCCATAGCCAATGTTGAATAAAATTTTGAATCACCAATGATTTCTGCATGTAATAAGAATAATGTCACAAACTCCAGGTACTATTTATTTTCTGATTTTATAACTATGAACAAATAACTTGATGTCTAATGTTTAATGAAAAGAAGTCATCCTAAAGTGATTTACAGGATGAATACACAGACAAATCCCTTAGAAAAAAAAAGTTAATGAAGAAAAAAGAAATAAAAATAATTAGAGTAAAATTAGCACCCTCAGAGATCATTGTGAGTTTTCTCCCAGTTGAAAGTCAAATCAGAAATCTCGAAGATTAAAAATATCATTCTGGAAATAAAATAAGTGCACATTGTTGAGACCTGGCCAAGTACAATAAATGAGTCCCAGAAAATAGCAAAAAGCAAAACAGACTAACTTTCTAAGAGAGTAAGAAACTGGTATAGTAAGCAGAACAATGGTCCTTCCAAAGATGCCCATGTTCTAATCCTTGAAATGGTGAGTGTGTTTCCGTAGATGGCAAAAGGCTCTTTGCAGATGTAATAGGATCTTGAGGTGGAGATTATCCTGGATTATCCTGGGGGGGCTCCATGAACCAACAAGCGTCCTTGTAAATAAAGGAAAGAGGCAGGAATATCAGAGTCAGAAATTTGAAGATGCTCTACCGCTAGCTTTGAAGATAGAGGCAGGGTGATACATCAAGGTGTGCAGGCAGCCTGCAGCAGCTGAAGAAGGTGCAACAGTGGCTTCTCCCCTCTAGAGCTTCCAAATAAATCTCCCCTTCTTGGAGCCTTGATTTGAGTCCAGTTAAACCCACTTCAAATTCAGACCTCCATAACTATAGAGCAGCTTGTGTTGTGTTACGCCATTACATTTTTGGTGAGCTGTTATAGCAGCAATGAGAAACTAATACCCACGGAGAACAGATTCAACAGACCTGGTAATCATGTAGTGAGGTTCAGAAGGGAAAACAGAGAGGCAATGACAGGTGTGCTGTAAAAAAATAAAAATCAGTAAAAGAAAAGAATGCTTCTGAGCTGAAAAGGGACTTGAGTTCTCAGGGAGGAAAAGGCCAATTTTGTCCTTTATGGCAAAATTGCAAAAAATTAGGATCCCCAAGGTAAAGAACAATCCTACAATTTTCCAGAAAGAAAAATGTTAGGTTGGTCTAAGGGAGTTGTTATTCTCATCACTGAATCTATCATTTATTTGTTGCAAGTATTTATTTTAGTCTTCATATGGATTTCTGAAACCCATAGCTTTAATTGCTAGCATCAAATGTCTTGTCTATAATATAGAAAGCAGGCAAAAATCCCTTAAAAAATAAGGATGTACATTTGAAGTTCAAATTATGTTACTAAAGTATGGGCCAAGGAAATGACATTTTTAGACACACAGGGATGTAGAAAGTTTACCACCGACATAACCTTTTCTGAAAAGAAAACATCAAAAAAAGGTAATATATCTGGTTATATTTCAGCCAGATAAAGATAAGAAACAGAAATGCATTGCAAACCAATAAAATGACCAATGAAATCGGTACAACTCACAGTTAATACTAAGTAATTGCTGAAAATATGGCAGTGAAATTTAATGGAATTGTTAAGCAGGCATTCATAAAACAGAAGAGCCACAAAGTCAAAACTTAACAATCTGGAACCAAAATTTAAGATAGTTTTTAATACTACAGAGGAGGTGGTAAGGAAAAAAATAAAAGAAAGTTGTAAAATACCTAGTGATGCAATTCTTATTTTGTTGGAGTGAGGTGGTTTTACATATGGCATCATTTTTTATGGGGAGAGGAAAATGATTTTTTTTTGTTGTAACGAGTTTGAAGATATTCATCAGCTGAACAAAATACAAGGTAGAATCATTAAATATTAAAGGTTTCATTATTTTATTAAAGAAAAAATAGAAAAGAACATATGATAAAATGTGAAGACCTGAAATAAGAACAAACATAGAAGACATTATACTGAGTGTAAATACATATATATTTTAAGGACTCTTAGTTTGGAATGGGATAAACAGAAAACAAAACCAACCAACCAAACAAACAAAACCCCAATATATATTCTGCTTGTTTAAGGAGAAAGACCTGTGATAAAACCACATAAGTAAGTAGAAAATAAAGGAATGGACATAAGATTTATTTGGCCAGCGCCAGCATCACAGCTGTGTAGGAGTAATGGGCAAAACAGAATTAGAGACCAAAGGAAATTGCAATGCATTTCTGTTTCTTATCTTTATCTTGTGATATACAAAATGGTGCAACTTAAATTGATAAAAAGACATTTTCTAAAAACATACCTGTGACTCTTAATACCATGGGCAATATATTAAAGAGGAAAAGGATGATAAAAGAGAAGGATTTTATTGGGAAAAAAACACACACTAGGAAACTTTCTAATTTTGTAAACCCCCCAAAAAATATAGAAGATTTGTATAACAGTAGACAACCCGAAAGAATGAAGAGAAACCAGGAAAGGAGAAGGAAACCAGCAAGGAGAGAAGATTAAGTGTTGTTCTAGATATACTGAGGTTGTACATTCCATTTGTGTCTGTGAAATAGTTGCAAAAATTGATTGTGTAGTCCGCCTAAAGATAATCTCGGTAAATATACAAAAACTTCAATTCCACAAGTCACATTCTCGGACTCAAGTGCAATAAAGTTGGATATTAAAAGAGAAGGCATAACAAAAAAAAAAAGTAAAAGTAAAAAGAAACTCAATTTCCTTGAATATTTTTTTGAGCACTCATGTACTTTATACTTTGGGTAAAGAAAAGTCAAAAGTGACCTTCTAGACTCCTTAGAAATGAAGGAATATAAGAACAGGATATGAATCTGAGACATAAAAGTCATAAAGAATGTCAGGATCAGGGCTGTTTCTTGCTCTTGAGATGACCTGACTGCTCCCTTGAACGTGTTATTCCCTACTTTTACTCCTCAAAGCTTCTTACTCTTAAGACAGTTCACATTCTTCCTTGAATGCATATCTGTTTTCCTAAATAAATCTCTGCCTGCGCACTTCCAAACAAACAAAAAAAAAAAGAGTGGTTTGGTAATAAAAACATGATCTTTTTATGTAGAAGTCACTGATTAACTAAAAGATGATAGAGAAAAACACTTGCAGCTTAGCACCAATACATAAAATGAGAACCTACCAACGAAAGAAAACAAAACAACAACTACAACAAAAACCAGGCCAATAAAGAAATGAGTAAAAAATAAAAACTGGCAGCTCACCCAGGAAGAAATAGAAATGGCCAATCGACATAGCAACAGATGTTCCGGCTGGTGATGAGAGAAATGCAAATTGAAACAAGATACGGTTTTTGTGTAATAGACTGGAAAACAATTTTTCAGTCTGCTAATAACAAGTTTGGCTGGATTGTGGAGAAATGAGCACTTACACCTTTTTGGTTGGGGTTTAAACTGGTTTAGATTTGTGGAGGTCAATTTAGGAGTACTTATCGAAAATTTCAAAACACAGATGCTTTGAAGAGCAAGACTACATCTAGGAATCTAGATGGCAAGGGTACTCAGGTTCTGATTATTTGAAGAGAGAAAAATTGAAGAAGACCTCAATTTTGATAATAGAATGGCTAAAAGAAGTATAGTCTTGTTATACCATGGCAGTTTTTTTTTCAAATAATGCAGTAGATTTTTACATACTGTCATGGAAGAATGTTCATAAGTTGCTGAGTGAAGAAAATCAAATGCAAGTGTGCACAAACACACACACATACACATATCTATGTACATATACACCTATATATATATATACATTAAGGGGCATATGTCACATATGTTTAGAGAAAAGTCTAAAATAATAAACAATACTGACTTTTCAACAGTGACTTTCCCTAGACAGTGATCCTTGGTGCCTAACTTTATAAAACCCTCTTTTTTAAACCTAAGTATGTAACATTACTTTTGCAAATTAAAAATCTATTCAAAATAGATATATCAATCAAGATGGAAGGAAGATAAGGTTCAGGTGGTGAGATGACCTGAAGAGTCACATAAACCCAGGGCATTTTTCTAGGGCTGGATGAGTTATAAATCCAGCACTGAGCATCGTAGTGGTCAAAGCAAGAAGGCAGATGGTAATTTATGTACCAATATTACCCATATGATACTTTATAGTGATAACATGATATTTCAAAGGTAAAAGCTTTCTGTTTTAGTATCTTAAACTGCAGTATTTCCATGATTTTTGAGTAAGAGGCTCTGAATTCATTTTTCACAGCTCCCATGAGTGATCTTGCATATGATATCTGAGGTGAGCCCCCTCAGGTATAGATACATAGCCAACGAGGATAAACCAAAAAAGCCACAAGACCCAACATCAGAACTCAGCTCTAAGGCAGTCTATAAGACAATTTGCTTGTGTTTCCAAAGTCCTGAAGGTGAAAATGATGGTGAGAGTGTTTCACAACAACGAAGGCTACAGAGACATAATAACTGGAAGTAAGACAGAAACATCCATCCTGGATGGACAGAAAACTACAAAGGAGAACACTTGGAAAACTTGAATACGGACTTGATATTAGACAATGTTATGGAATTAATGCTTAATTTACTGTGATAATGTTTATATAGGAGAATGATTGTATTGGAGAATATCTGCTCTTAAGAGAGACACCACATTTCGAGGATTGTGGTGTTATGATGCTTTTCAAAGTGGTTAAACCATTGAGAGAGCAGGAATAGACACCAGCAAGCAAATGCAGCCAAATATTAAAACTGGCTAAATTCACCCCCCCCCCAAAAAAAAAAAGAAGGCAGATGGTACCAGTACAGTGGTCACCAAAACCATGCAACCTTGTACACAGTTGCCACATCTTTCAGAACTACCATTTTTCCAAGCATTGATACTCTGATAGAAAGTCTAATAGAAATTTCTGAACTGTCATATCAAACACTGAGACCATGATTCCAACAATCGTACCCACAATAAATACCATGGCTAATATATAAAAGCTGCTTTTTAAACAATTAATATTTTAAATTTATATATGACAGTGGAATGCATTACAATTCATATTACACATACAGAGCACAGTTTTTCACATCTCTGGTTGTATACAAATATATTTGCACCAATTTGTGTCTTCATACATGTACTTAGGATAATGATGTCCATCACATTCCATCATCATTTCTAACCCCCTGCCCCCTCCCTTCCCCTCCCACCCCTCTGCCCTATCTAGATATCATCTAATCCTCCCATGCTCCCCCTCCTTACCCCACTATGAATCAGCCTCCTTATATCAGAGAAAACATTTGGCATTTGGTTTTTTGGGGATTGGCTAACATAAAAGCTGCTTCTTAAATTAATCAAATGAATTATCCTGGGGATTAGATTAACTCCAAGGAGGAGAAAAAGCCTTCTTCTAGGAGAACACATAGGTGAGTCTGAAGAAAGTTCTTCAGATGGAAACATCTATTTAGTAGAAGCATCACTGAAAAAAAAATCAGAACCCAATTGTAAAGAGCAAGAATGAAGGAATGAATGACCGGGAGGGAATCTGAGCTGAGGCAAGCCTGTGCTCCCACAAACCCTTCCTCAAGGATCAAAGCTCTTTAAAAATCAAAGCCATGAGCATGGTGGTACATGTCTGTAATCCCAGTGGCTCAAGAGGCTGAGGCAGGAGGATTGCGAGTTCCAGGCCAGGTTTAGCAGTTTAGAAAGGCACTAAGCAATATAGTGAGACCCTGTCTCAAAATGAAAAATAAAAAGGGCTGGGGATATGACTCAGTGGTTAAGTGCCCCTGGATTCAATCTCTGGAATCAAAAAAATCAATCTATCAATCAATCAATTAATAATAAAAATAAATGAATATATTATTTATATATATTTATTTATAAAATCAAAGCCGGCCCAGAACTAGTATGGAGTATGATGTCAATTTAAGGATGCAAAGAATGTCTCTAACTTATACACATGTACATGTAAGTAAACATGCATAATTCATTCATTGTACATTAGCAGGTAACAAATTTGTACCTGAGCACAACAAATAAAAAATTAACAATCTATTACTTAGAAGAAGATCAGGCCAATAAATTCTGGCGAAGGGACTTCTGTTGTGTGATAATGTCCTTAGATAGTCAACCAGAAGGTGGTGAGAGAAGGTCTTCATGCCAGAGTGGTGCGGATTGTTTACGTTACCTTTTTTTTTTTAGGGTTGGATGTAATTATTACTGTCAATATCACATTTGTTCTTTTGCCTTCCTAGCATATGAATCAAATTTGCCACTTCATGAAGCATGAAATTACCTTTTCAATACTAATTCAATAATAATGCTGAATAAACTGTGAGCAATTACCACCCAAATAAGGAAAGTTTTCCACCTCCTCCACCGCCTCTGTCACCTTCTAGTTACTAAGAATAACCTCCTTTGCTCACACCACAGAAGGAGATGAAATTGATGCGATGAATGTGATATTTCTAAATCTAGTAAAATAAAGAGATCTCCAAAATTTGGAACCTCAGAAACTCCCAGACATTTCCTGAATTATTGATTCAACTGGGATGGTTGATGATACTGTCATCTATATTATTTTAAAGTACACTTAAGTTATCCATAAGGAGCAGACATGGTAAAGGAAAGTAAAAAAGAGATTTGTGGTTGCTGTCTACTAAGAATTTATGCTTTGAGTAGATAGAAGACTTCTTTAATCAGATTCCAGAATAATAATAGAAGTAATAGTGATCATTATTTGGTAGTAATTATGGCCACAATAGTAGCAAAAATGATAGCAACTTTGCCATAGTTTGGATGTAGAATGTCCCCCAAAGGCCCATGTGTTAAAGTTTTGGTCCCCAGCGTGTCACTACTGGTAGGTGGTGGAACCTTTAAGAAATGGGGCTCAGAGGGAGGAAAGTACGTTATTGGGGATGTACCCTCCATGAGCTAGTAGGACCCCAGCCCCTACCTCTTTCCCCTTTGGCTTTCTGGCCATGGGGTAAGCAATTTGGTTCCTCCACACACTCCCACCACAAAGTGCTGCTTCCCCACAGGCCCAAAACAAGGAAGAAAATGGGTCATGGTTTGAAATCTCCAAACCAAAACAAATTACTTCTCTTTACAAGTTGATCACTTTATGGGTTTATCTGAATGACATAAGGCTAACACACTGTGCTTTGGTGGACACTTATTATTTGCCTCCTCATAAAAGGGGTCCCAGAGAGTAGGTAAAATCATACAGACCCTAGCCCAGTAGAGTTAAGGTATAGCGGGAGGAGACAAGTCACATTTAAATAATCACGAAATGATAAAATTAGAACTCTCATCAGAATTACAAAGGAAGAGTTCAAGGTTCAATGAGAGTCTCCAATAGGACCATAGTAAAGGATTTTGTCTTTATTCTGAACACTGTAGGACACTTCTTAAAGGTTTTACCTAGTGTTAGAGATAGTGTTGGAGGTGAGGAGATTCTAATTTGAAAACCTCTGGATAGAGAGAATGGAGGATGAATTGGAATAACAAGGGGAGCATATCAACTAGAAAATTAATACAGTGTCTTCCAACCAGAGGATGGTCTGCATTAGGATGGAGTGGGAGTGTGTAGAGAAGGGAATGGATTCTAGAGGAATCCATAGAAGGTAATGACGACAATCACATATAACTAAATCTTCACATGAAAGTAAACCTAGATTGTGTTTTCCCCCTACACAAAATATGATTTTCTTCCTGATGACTATGTGATGGGGATGCTAGTCATCTATTTGAATTAATCGATTTTGAACCTGCTGATTTAGCTAAAAAAAAAAAAAAAGGTCCATACTTAATGGAGTGAAAAGCAACTTTTTATGTGATGATTTTTATAATTGCTTTGAGTTGAAAAAAGTCTTCAAATTAACTTACTTTATGATTGGGACTGGGCTCTACAGGTAGGTCTCTGACATACAGAGAAACCCAAACAATAGGTTCTGCTCCTCATCTGGGGGAGGCGAGACCGCATCAATGGTGTTTTTCTTCAGTGTTTCATGGGATGGTGTTTATACTGTTCCCTTCTTGACCCATCTGGAACAAAGCCTCTCATATTGGTTGTTCCCCATAGACAGCTCACATCTATTCCATAGGACACCATGATATACTATATCTACTACACAGCATGATACACTATATTTGCTGCACCTGGCTGGGTCACGCATGAAAGAAAAAAATAATCATTGTAAATCAAAGACAACATTAGCTCTAACCTATATGTAATAAATAAAGGTATCATCATCCAGTTTGGTCTACGTGAAATATTTGTTTTTGCCTATTCTGAGATTGACCTATCTATCCTTTAAATTAAAAATTGAACAGCGTCTAATCCAAATTGGACAGTGTCTAGTGGACCCTTTGGCTAATGGATCCACCCTTTGTCAGGGACCAAATAAAAGCCTGGTTAAACAAACAAGTTCTCATACCTTTCATAAACCTGGCCTTAACTTCTTTCCACAGGTGACCTGCTCTTTCTCCTCCCATCTTTACTCATTTTTAATCTATTCCCTTTGTCTCACCCTTAAGATTTCATAAGTGGTACCACTTTGCAGGCTACAATATCAGCACATCCTTGATATATTTGATGCTCTGCCTTAGAAATGCTGCTTCGTGGCACTGATAACAACAACCATGGGGATAGCACCTGCTGAGCTCATCTCTGGATCAGACATTTGCACTGGGCACTTCACCCAGGGCTATGAATCTTCACAGTCCTAGAAGTGAAGTGCTGTTATTATCCCCATTATAGACATTGACAAATGAAGCTTAGAAAGGTTAAGTGACGGATCCAAGGCCACACACCCAAGAGGAATGGGATTTGGATCTAGAATCCATGTGCTAATTCACGGAATGCCACCTCTATGAATATATTTTCTGCTTTAGTTGGGTCTCCCAAGTCCCCTCTGGTGAGCCCACTCTTGTCCTATAGGATGCGGGTAGGCAGGAACTGTCTTGATAGAGTCCAGAGTCGGTTCCTATTTAGTGCTGCTTTTACTCAGTGATATGACCAGAAGGCAAAGGTACACTCAAAGGATAAACAAAGTGGCAGATGCCAGAAACATAAATATGAGCATCAAGAGCTTGGCAAAGTCTCCCAGGCTCTCTGACATCCCAGCTTGCTAAGAGCCAAGTATATGATGCATGGCATTTTTGGTCGAAAGGTGACGCCAGCTAGCCATTGAGATGATATGATTATGTTAAGATTTGCATTCATATGGATATTGGACTCCTGCTGTTCACCTAGGCCGGCTAAGGGACTCCTGGAGAGTTCCCATTGGTTGGGGAAGTACAGTAGGAGGGAGTTCCGGGGGAGGGGCGATCTCTGCGGTCCAGGAGGAGGCCGCGTGGGTGGATCGAAAATCTTCCCGGGCGCGTACCGGACATTGGCGGCAGTTTCAAAAAATAATAAAAGTTTGTTCCTGCTTGAGTGGCTCGTGATTTTGTGCCCAGCCAGACTGCGGCACCAGCTATAGCACCTGTGCACATTGCTTGAGAGTTCAAAGTGGAAAAATTAATCAGGAACAAGAATTGTTTGCATCATGTCATCTAAATATTTTTTGTACCCCTTGTAATTTGGGGATGGTGTTAAATAGTCATGATAAAATAATAACCAATCAACGACTTCTTAAAGCATTTGGGAGAAGCTTATTAAAGAAGGACTTATTAGTAGCACGGAACTTATTATTAATATCCCAAATTCAGAAGTACCCTCCATGCCCAACACGAGAGAACAATGAGCAAATGATGATAATCTTAATAATGCTACTGATGTTGTTGTTGATGATAGCAGCCGCCAACATTTATTGAGCCCTCATTAAGAATCATTAAGGATGGATCCACTCTCTCATTTCATCTTCACAACAATCTTACAAAGATGAGTGCTACAGTTAATGAGATGATATTATTGAGAGTTTATAATAAAGCAGAGAAGTGTAAAAAGCAAGATATAAAGTGTGCTTTTGTAAGTGAAAGACCACTTCTTGAAATAAGAAACCAGAAAGAAACACAGTATGATATTATTAGTTGTTATTTCTCAAAGGTGGGATTATGTGAACTTTTTTCCTTCCTCCTTCTCTAGATCTCTTGATTCACTCTCAGAAGCCCTTGTTACCTTTACAATGAGAAAACCCAATAAAATTTATTTAGACTGAACTAACAATGTGAATTTTCTTTCCTAAATATGGCTAATTAGGTAATGCTTATATTCAAGGATCTTTGGGGGCTTCTAAGAAACTTAGGTTAGATTTATTTTTCATCCAATAAAAAAGTAATTCCTAGTGATTCTTCTTGGAGGCAACTATTTCCAAATTCACCAGAAAGGGAACATGGTTATATTCTTCTCAGAAATGGCCAGATGCCTCTGATGAATCACAGAGGTGAAGAAATCCGTCATCTTGGGGGTCAGTGGTGACTTAGACTTTTTCTCTGGAACATTATTTTCATCTTTTTTCTCACTTCTTCCTCACAAGAGCCCTGTGAGACTAGGACACCAGGCTTTGTTGATGCCCCTGTTACAGAAAATGAGGGGCAGTGAGAACAGTTACCTGCCAAGAACACATAATGAAAAAGTCTGAGAATGGAATCCAATCTCAACTCAACTAGGGGCTCTCTTCAATGACAGCAGCTGTCTATTCAGAATCCCGATTATCCTTGGCAGGACAGACAAAACGATCAGTCTAGCAGCTAGCTAAAGATCCTGTGTCATGCTTGCTATAAATTCAGTATGTCATCCCTCATAACAAAATCAAAGGGACGCCAGCTGTATCATACTTTGTGACTCTGCCCTTCCTGCAATGTGACTGATGGAAGGTCGTTCACGATGAAGGTGCTGGGGAGTCAGTGATGGCTGCCTTCAGGCAGCATACAGTGGGGGGAGCAGGCAGCACAATCCATAGTGTATCATGCACTCTTATATGACACTGTAGCATGGGCAATGGGAAAGGGACAGGAAGGGACAGGCTTTCAGAAGAGGGACACATTGCTGCTCATTCATTGACCCATTCACTTCTCAAATATCATTGGATATCTTTTTGTTGCTATGCCTTGTGTTGGGTCCTGGGGATCGAAGATCAATAGAAACACATGATCTGTAGCCTCAAGGATATTCACCTGGTGGGGAATATAGCATTAATCAAATGAATATACAGAAATGATAAATGTGGTAGAGGACAATTGGTGCTGTAAAGATCGTATGATGTATCCTCTTTGACTCCAGGGGGAATTTCTTTGCAACCCTCTTCTAGAAACTCAGAAAGTTTGTGTTTGCTTCAGGGCTTGGGCTTTTATAAGATAGTTTTCAGGTGCTGAGTGAAAGTGGCTTACTTAGTAATGCTTATATCCTTCATCATAATTAACTTCTTTTTTTTTTCTTTTGGTGGTGCTGGGGAATTGAACCTAGGGCTTTGTGCATGCTAAGCAAGCACTCTAACAACTGATCTGTAATATAATAACTTGATAGGCTACTTCTGATGATACTGCTGTTTCCTCCACACTTTGCACATCATAGATGCTTATTTTGTTCTCAGGTTTATGCATGCAGTGTAACGTTGGATTTTTCCTCTTTTCCCAACAAAGCAGGCACACACTAGTGGAGAGAAAACTGCAATCATATCCACATTATTCATAGTAAAGCACGCGCTCCCACACTGAAGCACCCTCCATGGAGGCTAACAGATGGCAAGGGATGCCTATGTTAGAAGAAATGCAAACCCCATTATATTCTTTCTAATTTTTTTACCCTCCTACATGAAGCACGCTGTAGCCACCTCATGAAAGATGGTGATGTGTCAAAACTTAATTAGTCAACACTTGCAACTCATCTACATTATGTTGGGAAACTATGTTTTCAAGAGCTAGAGAAAGAAGCTCAAGATATTATGGCAGGGAGGGAATTCTTAGAACACAAAGAAAAGAGAACAATGCAATAAGTTATTTTGTAGTACCAAGGCCTCAATTTTTCCTTGGTGAAGAAAAAAGTGGGAGAAAATTTCTTGGTTTCCTGGGTGCACAAGAGTTGCCATCTCTTTTAAACAAAAATGGGAAATCTTTGGCCTGCTCTATATGTGGAAGATCCTTGGCCTGATGTACGTGGGGGGGGGGGGAGGGAGACCAGAGGTAGCATGCTTGAGTGGCAGTTCCTGTGAGTCTGGTATGTCTACACTCCTTGAGGTGGCCATCCCTATCTGCCAGGGACTGAGGGGCTTTGGGGGATGTGAGAATTTCAACGTTAAAATCCTGAGCAAGCCAAGACAAGTTCATCACCCTTGAAGCAAGAAAAAATATGGTTATGAAAAACCCTTTTACAAACTTAGGTCATTTGATCAAGTCAGTGATGTCTACTTTGCTCTCTCTTTCGACCATTGTGGAAGAATGAGGCTGCCTGTCGATAGAAAACCAGAGGAGAACTTTCCTGATCCTAACGTGCTTATCTCTCCAGCTTACCCACTCCTCTCCCACCAATCTTTCCTCCTCCTGCCAGATCTTTGTATCTTACCTTTCACCCTCCCTGATCCAGGATTGAATACAGCCACTTGCCACTGCAGCTTAAGATTGCCCCCCAGGTTCATCCATCCTCTGCCCACGAAGCACTCCCAGAGCTCCTCAAATATATTCTAGGGATTTTTAACCAGGGAACAGAAAAAAAAATCATGTGGTAAGTGTGAAAGTGATTAAAAAGTCTTCAAAAGTCTCACGATAAAAATACGCATTTGAAATCTCTTTTATACACATGGAGCAAGTTCTATCTTGGTTTCCTTATTTATTAAGCACATGGCCAGGAGGGGTCAATTCCTCCTCTAATCCGTCCCTGACTCCTCTTTGCAGGCTGGATGAGGAAGCCTCTATTTAGGCTCCTTCTGCTTCTGGTGGCCACAGGAGGTGGTGAATGTAATAAAACCACATGATTTAGGAGCTCTTGAGCCTCTTTTAGATCTGCTTTCAGAACCTTTTTCCGTCACTGTGGAGTTGCATAAGCTTGGGTGAATCACTTAATCCCTCTAAACCTCAGTTTACTCATATTTTCAAAGAGATTTAAAAACATTAAAGAGAGCTGCTTGCATGTTCCCAGTCTTCTAAGGTGGCTGTTTTGTTTGCTCTGTAATTAGTGTGATGTGATAGATAATTATAAGATGCACAAGAATCTCAACTATCAAAGATTCCGGTAAGCTCCCCATATTCTTTTCATGATGGTAAGTAAGTGTTTGAAGATTTGCCCCAAGACTGGAGGTTAAGAGTTATCAATCGGTGCCCTAGAAATTGCATTTGATTCTCCTCTTGCAGCAAAGACACCAATGTGGATTTGGAAAAATGGGATTTGAGGGGCAGAGAGTTCTCACTGAGGACCAGGTAGAAATATCCTTCCTGACCTTATAGTCTTGTAAGGATTAATTGAAAATGGATCTAAAAGAATGTATCATCAAGTAAGCTCTCAATCACAGTTGTTTCATTGGGCATATTTTTCTTCCCCTTCTCTTGGAACAGGGAATGGAAGGGTCACTTGGCTAGTAAGTGACATTCTTATTATTTCATCACCTGCTTGGAGTTCATGACTCTTTGGCTGGTGAAATCACACCCACTCTAAGAAAGCTTGCAGTCAATGACTGGCTTGTGCACCTGTGGGGTCTCACACATCCCTATGGGGGACCAGCTTCAGAGCTCCCCATGGGATAAGCTGCAGCCTTTATTGATGTTGTATTGCAAGTCCAGTCTTTTATTCCCTCCTTCCCCCAACAACAGTTAAATCCAAGAGCCCTTTTCAATCAACTTCCTATATGTATGTATCTGCCTCAGAATCTGTTTCCTGTAATTGATGATCTGTAATATTGCCATTAAAATGTACACTCCACCAGCATTATATATTCAGAGCCTAGAGAAGTGCTTGGCACATAGTAGATGCTCAATAACAAGTTGGAAAATAAATGAATAATATAACAGATATAGGGTCAGACCCAGTTCTGCACAATTCCAAAGCCAGTGTGCACAGACATGGCCATCCAAGTTCTTCTAATTTGTAACCTCAGGTCTGGTTCCATTTGACGTTGTGCCCTTGCTGCTGCATGCTCCCGATGCCAGATGAAACCTGGAGTTAGCAAAGGCACAGAGATTAATTGAAAAAAACTCATTCCCACAAATGTTGAACCTGGGAGTGCTCATGTGTGATGATGTAATTACTTTAGTGGCATCAACACATCAGTAGTCCTCCAGAGAGCCCAGAATCAGGATCAGCCAAAGGATTCCATCTTAACTTTGAATTTCCACAGGCTTCTGTCACTTGATGTTAAACAACATCATTTTAACAAATTTTGAATGTGTGAATAATTTCTCCTTTTCTTCCACTCTGGTATGTAAACTGATATTAAAGACTAGAATATTTATCATGTTGACAGCTCCTGCTTGCTAGATTAAATTTTGTTAGGAAGCCGAATTTTCCTCTGAGAGCATTCAACTTCATATCTTCCTATTATTGGCTTGCACTTTAATACTTTTCGTATTAGCTTGCTTTACACCAAGATAAAATAGAAGGCAGACAATAGGAAGAGTTAGTTGAGTATACTGACCACCTTGATTCCTGACTCTTGGGGAAATATAAACTCACTTACTAAATAAAAAGACAGTTCAGTTAGGGATCAGTGCGGTACCTTCCAAACGACTCCCATCTCATCCACTGGATTAAGAGCCAGAGCATCACAGCTCATATTCCAGGGATGTGTTTAGTACCTACTTTACCAAATCACTAGGAAAGCTATGTACTGTGACATCTGTCCAAAGGCAGAGAGAATCAAACTCTGATTATGCTAATCTGATATGGATGCAAAGACATTAGTAAAATAGGCCACTCTCACTGAATAAAACGTCCTTGGTTTTCATAACTGATTTCTTGACTTGAGTTTTATCTGGTTCTCTACAAAAACTAGAGTTCCAGAGGCCTCTGTGGATTGGGGAGGACCATTAGTCTAGTGCATGCATACACCAGCACACATGGTGTTGCAGAGAAGCCATGCTCTCTTTTCCACAGTGAAGTCCCAGAGCCCTTTTCATTCAAGCGTTGTAAATGTGCAGCCCTTTCCTCATCACAGGTGAGGCAGAAGGTGAAAGGTGTACTGAGCTCACTCCGGAAAACTAAATGCCATCTCTGCACAAGTGTACTGAAGGGGAGCACCGACTTCTCCAGAATTACAGGTCAGGCTTGCAGAATGAGTCACTGCTTACCTGAAGAGTGGGCACAGAGCTTCTCACCATGAGGTCAAGGGAAAGTGAAGCCACATGAGCCAGGTGGAACTTAGAGGCAAGGGCTGCAAGTTTAAAAGAGGGAAACTTGGCGTCCTCTGCTCTTTCTATCAAGTTATTTGGAGTCATGTTACCCTGAAGAAACATGGAAAATATTAGAAATGAAAAGCAACCCCTTTTACAAGAGCAAAATTATAGTGTTGAGAGGAGACGGAACCTGTCAATGTCTAATCATCCATTCAAAGGACAAAGACCCCATTTCAAGGCATCTTCTACAGATGTTCTTTTGATAGCTTTTTATTTAATAGTCAGTGAGAGATTCTGCTTTTTATAATTTGGTATCCCAGAAAAAGCATCCTACTCTCTTAGGAGGCAATATAGTCCCTCAGAGATTTGCAGGATGCACTCTTCTGCAATGTTCATGTCTCCTCTATGTTAATCGCAGGAGGTAACAAGAGTGTTGAGAAAGACCCTTTTCCTCAACAGCTTGCAAGGCAACCCAGAGTCCCCTCCTTTGTTTCTGCTGCACTGGCTCTTTTTATATTGAGACTCCTTCCACTCTCTCTGCCATTAGAAAAAATCTTCTGCTTCAGTTTTAAAACCTGTAGACATGAAATGAAATGTTGCTCTGCTTCATCTATCTGTTCTGACTTATATCTGTTGTATTTTCGTTTCAAATCCTAGTGACTAGATTGATTGAAACCAGCCCCGCCCCAGAAGCCCAGTGATAGGAATTAACAGCAGAAGGGGAAGCTCGTGTCCTTCTGTGGGTTCAGGCTGGTGGTGGGGGCGAGAGAGGCTTAGAGTGGTGGACAGTGTGAGAGGGGAGAGCCAGAGACAATGTGCGGAATCCCCTCTGATCCTGCCCTTAAGCTCTTTTAAAAAAACTTAATCTCCAAAGATTTGCTTTAATTTTGATTATAAACAGAATATCCCTCTACCAATTAATAAAAACCAGAGAGTAGAGAAACAGATGAGCTGATTTCCCCCTTCTTAATCAGGTACTCCTGACAGTGCACAGCTTCATTTAATTATTTGTTTTGTTCTTTCTCCTATCCTGGCATTCCACAAATGACTGGATGTGGTTAACAGAACCAAACAAAGCCAAACATCTCATCTAATGCTGTTTATAACAACCACCAGCAAAGCAAGTTAAAATAAATTTGAATGGAACAACAGGATTCAGAGAGGAAGTCAGCATGTTATAAAGTCCTTCCCATTTTATTACAAGTGCAAGGGTATCTCTGAAGAGCTGACACTCAAAGGGAAAGGGACATCACACTTCTCACAATGGGGGGAGGCTCATGGATTGTTCAGAGGAAGCAAGTTTTATATTGAACCTAGAGATGAAATTTCTTACCTGAGGTTCCTTCAGGAAGTGCCCATGACACAATATTCTGTGCAAAATGCCAATGGCAACTCCTTGGAACTGCTCATAAACTTGAGTTTCATAACATGAAATGGATCTTAAAGACACCTGTCCTTGGCAGGAGAGGGGAGGGGGACACAATTTGGTAAATTATCACCTTTCAAAATATCACTTTGTTAACATTGAACTGTTTTATGTTTCTCAAATAAAAGCCAGCCTGGGTTGTGGAAAGAAATGAGGGTGGAAGTCCCTCTTGGGCCTGCATGTTGACTAATGCAATATGGCAGAAGTGACAGTGGACTGATTTTGAACAAATGCTTATGTGACATGGTGTACCTCCAGTTGCCCCCTCTAAGAGCTTCTGATCTCAGTTCAGCAGGACATGCTCTAGATACCTGCTAGACAACAGAACACATTTGACCTGATGCTCCAATCAGACCCGCCCCTGCAGACCTGAAAATTTACCAGCAAAAAGTGATACCTGCTTAGTCGGGTGCAGTGGCGCATTACTGCAATCCCAGTGGCTTGGGAGGCCAAGACAGGAGGATCACAAGTTCAAAGCCAGCCTAAGCAACAGTGAGGCACTAAGCAACTCTGTGAGACCCTGTCTCTAAAAAAAATAAGGCTGAGATGTGGCTTAGTGGCCGAGTGTAATTCCCAGTACCAAAAAGAAAAAAAAAAAGAAATGATACATGCTTATGTTTTATAAAATCAAGATTTTATAGCTATTTGTTCAATAGCATTACTGAGGCAATAGCTTTATAAAACCCTGCCTTGCCTAACTCACAAACATGTTGTGACGATTCAGAGAATGATCATCCATATTATTTGCTTATCAAATTTAATGAGTGAATTAACATTGCTCATTTCTCTGATGTTTATTCCCATATATGGCTTATAAAGTTTATATTTTGCTAAAAGTTGGGAGCAAGTGAAGAGTTAGAGGAGATGACTCATTCTGCAGAGCATTATCAGACCAATTAGTTGACATGTCATTTGAATTCTATTGTATTGTGACAGACACTAAATATATGGCCCATTGAAAGGGTTGAGGGGCTGAGATGAGACTGCTGGTTGGAATGATGCAAAAGAACAATCCAGAAGAAGCTCAAGAGACTGAGACAAAATGGTAAAGAGTTACCAAAAGGAGGCTGGAAACTAAAGTAGAAGTCTGGCTGGTCTACAGTGAAACACTACATTTGATATGATGGTGAATCTTTTGTTTCATCCATAACGTTTTGAATTATCTACTTGTCATTTTCTAGGGAACACCTTAGGAGTTATAATGCATTTCACATCTCTGGATAGTCCTAGTTTGGTCATCCTGGCCCAAATAAATACAACAAATATTTAGCAAGTACCACCAATGATTTCAATGCGTATTTAATGGGTACCTACTCTATGCCAAATAATTTGTGGCTTCAGGGATAGGCAAAACAGACCATTAGGCATGGTTATTTGCCCTATTATAAATTACATGAGCAATTACACAAGTAATTTACATGAATTACTGTACTTCATGAGGACTAGGAAGTACAGATAGCACAGCATGTGTTCTGTAAGGCCTCCAGACTTAGCATATATTTTACTATGTTCTATATAGTCCCTCTGCCTCTTTTAGGAACTAAAAAGTACTGTAACACTGATGGCATAAATGATATTACCTTCCAATCACAAGCATATTATTACACGGGTAGTCTTGGTGTAATACCAGGGTTGGTTACTTCTCTGTTAAACTCAAATTTAATTGTGGAAGTACCATGTGCGAGGCACAGCGATGACAGTCTTCCAACAAGCTGTGATCCTCACCACAATTCTTCAACATTCATTCCACTATGTAGGTCAGGAGGCAGGCTCAAGAAGGTAAGGTAACTTGCTTAAAGACCACTGGAGTCCAAGTGCCTTCTTTTTTCCAATGCATCCTGCCGCCTTGATAGTTTATTTACTGTGCTCCATATGGTGCAGTCACTAAAAAGCAAATGGCAACTAGGAAAAAAAACAACAACAAAAAAACTTGCCTGCCATTTCTCTTCTTCATAGCTAGAGAAAGAGTTTACTAACATCAGTGTCAATGATCATAAAGTGAAAATGTCGTAAGCCTTAAATTTGCTTTTCAAATACCAGTATTTCAGAGGCAGATTACCTGACTCCAATAATATGCCTCAAACCTTGCCCTGTGTGTGCAACGAGAGGGAATATTTTTATCCATTATAAGAAGCTGTCAGAGAAAAACATTTTCCTGATATCATACCCAAGAGAACAGCGTGTGAAGCAGCATTATCATATTTCACTGAACTTTCATACACTCCATGCAGTACAATGTATATTTTATCTTCTGAAAAGCCTCGGTAACAAAAGGATAAAATGTCCATCTAAAATTCCCTGCACATTCTAATAGTGCTGCATTCATGTTAATGGCAGTAAGAAAAAAAACTCAGGGGCCTTTTAGGCAACTCACCTGTCTGTGCTAAGATTGCACCCCTTGGGTGGGAGGAGCAAGCTCAACCCAGAGACTTTGCAGACTCTTGCAGCAGAGGAAAGGTAGAAGCTAAGGGGCAGAGGGCTGGGTGTCCTTTTACAGAGGCAGGATGGTATGGGAGCAATATCTTTCCTGTATGCAGGGAGTTAAGTAGTAAATAAATGTGCTTAATCCTCTGGCATGACACGAGAATTATTCTAGACTCTGAGATTCCATTTACATAAATGGGGCACTCACTGGTAAAAAGCAGAGGGGACTTTGGAACTGACAATAAGAACCCCAAGAAAAGCAGAGGAGAAGCTCCAATTCTGACAGTGGAGGAGCTGGAGGCAGGGTGAATCATCACGAGCAGAAAGTCTAAATGCCTGTGCCTAAGGTGAGGTGTCCTTCTCTTGGTGACAGACAACTGAGTCTCAAACAGCACGGTTAGTCAAATGGCTTCCAAGTCTTATTTTAAATTTCTTGTCGTGGGCACCTATGAAATTGGAAAACCCATGCTATCTTCTGGGAAACCCAGAAGAAGACCAAAGTCCCTTCAAGGTCAGACTGTGCAGAGTTGGGCACAAGGCCTTCACTTGCTTTGGAGAATTCCCACTGCCAAGATGGGAGCGACAGTGTTCTGTCCCAGCTGTGCTTGCAATAGCTGAACAGAGTGCTGGGGGGTGGGCAGCAAAGGTATCCCTGCCATCTGGTACACCAGCCTCCAAGAAGCATGGTTCACCCTGTTTCTTCCTTCTGGAAGGAGTCTGGGAGGCTGGGGTAAGCTCACAGCAATGGACTTGAGTGGGAACAGGGAGGCAAATATCATTGTAATGGTAAGCCTCTGATTGGATTTTCCAATTCCTGGTGTCCCTTGGAAACTGAGGGTCACCCTTGTCTTCCTTTTGGTCTAATACTGAACTAGGAAAAGAACGACCCTAAACTTTCCATTCATTATCATCACTCTTATCCACAGAGAACTGAAGGCGGACTGAGAAATCAAAGGCAGGGATGTGTCAGCTTCGCCCCTGTTAAATTATGCACATCATATGAAATGACTTAAAGGATGACTGCCCAGGAGAAACAGGGACAAGCCATTTACATTGGCCAGTCCTTTGAGGCTCATGACTTTAAGAGTGATCCCTGAGCTGCTCTGAGCCCCGCAGAACTTGGACATGTGCCTATCACTGTTTCTAAAGTGCAATTCATGTTCTTGGGGGAGCAGCCAAATGCAGAAATATCGAGGTGTCTCCTTATCAGAAAGCGAGAGAGACAGAGCAGCAAAGAGAGGTGACAGAGGAAGCTGGGAAATTGCCACAACCCTCCACACAGACAGACCGTACATATGGAGTCCTAAAAATGACGACTATGTTTTCTCTTACACTCTACTTGCAGCGACTGGTGCAGCAATGACCATAACTATGTGGGGGCATTTTATGTGGCACTTTGGGGATGAAGGGCGTAGGGAAATCAATGACCCATTCAGAAAAGCATTTAATGTGTGCTTCACTACCTTGCTGGGGAAGGGAGTGGCAGGGATGTAACAAAACAGAACTAGGTCACCATCTACCAGGACAAAATATGTATAGTGCCAGAGCCCAAAGAAGCTGAAGATGAACCAGCCAGAACATGGGGAGATGAGGGCACACACCCTCCATCATTCTCTCAAAACATGGTGAAGAGCAGGGAATGGGCTGCAGGTGAGGATTCTTCCAATCACATGCTTTCTTCATCCTAAACCCTTGATAGAGACAGAAAATATTTCTTCCCTGCCTTCAAATTCAGTACCACATTCTGGAAAGGAATATTGTTTTGAAGTCAGACTGCCTAAGGTTGAAACTCAGTTCTGCTTCTTGCATTCCTGCAACTCGAGGTAAATTATTTAACAACTGTACATTTCAGTTTCCTGGTCCGTACAACTGACCATCTGAGGTTGTTCAGGGAATTAAGCAAGATAAAATATGTATGTATAAATGGATGCAGGAGGTACTTAATATACTTTGTTCCTGTCTCTTTTCTCATCTATTTGTCATCCCAGGACCTGGGGCAGTTTTTCACTCATCTATTTATTATTTCATTCCTTAAACATTATCAAGTGCATTACAGACAACATGCTCCTTGCTGCTCATCAGACGTGTTGTCCGATGCAGCATAAAAGTTATTGGGCCAAAAGGAAACCTGAACTGCAGGTTAAAAGAACCATTCCTTATGCAAGCTCCTGCATCTAGTAGCTGCTGGTGTTTGAAGCGCACAATTCATGGGTCAGGAGAAACACCAGATCACATGGTAACTGGCAAGGGACATTTGTTTGTGCAAACAGATTTTTGTTGCTCCTACTTGGAGGCCTCCACCAGAGGACTCTGTCTGTTGTTAATTCACCTTGGAAAGGTGGTCCCCATCTGTGTATGCATGCTCCTCTTCGGTTATTACTGAGAGCCATCCATGGGTTGTGTGTGGACTATATTGTGCATCACAGCTTAGTGAATAGGATAATCTGGTGTCTGGAAAACTCCAGTGGACATTTCCTCTGGTTGGCTGCCCAGACACATTGTGAGCTCTATTCTGCTCTGCTGGGTCCCACACAGCACTGGAGATGGGGTGACCTGCTACAACCACTCAGCCAAACAGCCCCTGTGAGACGGGTGTGGCCTGCTGAGATGCCAATCAACCTGCAGACTGCAAGACATCATGAAGCAAGACTCCACCTCTGAAACCTTACCCCTGCCTTTGATGTACCCCCCTAAAAAAACCATGGGAGCCATTTTCTAATTGACTAGCTCCAACTCTTGTGTGGACTGGACCTATCAGGCTCTCCAGTCCTTTAAAGCTAATTCTAACTTTGTCTTTTGTTCTTCACAAATTATTCTAGAGTTTAATTTCTCAGGTAATTTACAACCTCCTTGGCAGGAAGAAGAACCGCCTAACGAGATGCTGGCCGCCTACCCATAAGTTATATTGGTTCCAACCAATTACAAGACAAATTATAGGCCTTACCGAATGTGTCCGCTGGGGTGTTTGCATAACATTTGACCTTTTCAGGTCTTCACAATCCTTTTGATTTTCCATTTCTAGTCATAGAGGGCAACAACATAGAACGCACAGAACCGTTTGACTCTATTAATGAAGTTACTTATTTATATATTATCTGTGACCACTTACTTTTCCCCATTACATTCTTCCAAGTGGATAACTTACAGTTATTAACTTTCAGACAGCCCCTATATATCATAGCATCATGCCATTAAGCCCTTTGGAAATTCATCACAAATCAGTATACAGATGACATTGATGTCTTATTGCTATTCATTCCTCCTGGGCCGGTTTTAGCAGTTCATTTTTTTATTTCCCCGCAGTGCTGAAATATGGCTCACTCTAGTATCTGTCCTTTTTGTAATCACGAAAGGAAAGCTTGGCAGTTGTCGTATATTATACTCTTGAGGAAAATGCTAGTAATACTTCGAATTGATTGAACAGCATGGACTCCAAATTGCTTGGCACAGGGTTATTTCCTCACTCTTATTCAGATTAAAAAAAAAATACTTACTTTTTTGGATTCAGAAACTGAAACAATCATTAAAAGCCAATGTGTAGGATAAAGATCACTTGTTTGGAAAAGCCTAAAAGCTTCCTCCTGATTTCCTGCTTGGCATTTTTGTAACAGTGTAGCATGTACGGTGTAGCCTGCTCTTCTGTGGGTCGTGAGTGACAGTGAGAGGAAGCTGGTGGAGGCACGGGTGGCGGAGGCTATGAAATAGTTCAGGAATGTTCAGGTTCTGGAGCCCTGAAGGCTTGAACGGGTGGAAGAAGTTGAGATATTGTTTTGTAACTGCCAAGGCAATGGGCAAGACCCAGACCTCTGTGCCAGCCCAACCTTTGCAAGGGCGTCATTTAGAGGAATATAGGGGCTGGGGCTGTGGCTCAGCTATAGAGTGCTCACCTAGCACATGCGAGGCCCTGGGTTCGACCCTCAGCACCACATAAAAATAAATAAATAAAGGTATAAAAAAATTAAAAGAAAAGAGGAATATGACTTGTCAGAGGCTAGCAAGTAAAGAAGACTTATTAAAAGAGGAAGTAGGATGGCCAGGCATGGTGGTACATGCCTGTAATCCCCGAGACTCTGGAGACTGAAGCAGGAGGATGGCAAGTTGGAGGCCAGCCTCAGCAACTTAGTGAGATCCTGTCTCAAAATATAAAATAAAAAGAGTTGGGGATGCAGCTTAGGGGTAGAGTGCCCCTGGGTTAAATCCCCAGTTAGAGAAAGAAAGAAAGAAAGAAAGAGAAAGAAAGAAGGAAGAAAGAGAAAGAAAGAAAGAAGAAAGAGAAAGAAAGAAAGAAAAAGAAAGAAAGGTGGTTGAAGGGATCGAGGTAAGAAAAATCAGAGTCCCATGTATTCATATGTTCGTGTCAATAACCACCTCCCCCACCACACACACACACATACTCTATGAAGTTAGGTCATGGCCAGTGATATTGGGGAGTCGGTATCATTCTTTAGGAGGCTAAGCCATGGTCACTGGAACAATTTCATATCAATATTTATAACAAATACGAAACTTTCTTTCCAACATCCCCTAAAAAGTATGTTGCTGGTGATTTACCAGGTCCTCCAGCTTCTATGAGTGCTAGCTGTAATAGCTCATCCTTCTTCTGGGACTTATCCTTGTTCTATAAGAGCAGTGATTGGCTGGTAAACCTGTATCACCTGATTCTGCAAAAAAAATAATCCCTGATGTGTAGCATTTGCAGATTTCTGTGGTGTGAACACTCCTACCATCATGGATTTCAAGGTACCAACTTGACATCATTGAATGGGAAGGTGGGAAGAGATGCACAGGATGAGTGTTTGAAAGCAGATAAAAGCTGATTCCTTGGGTCCTTCACTGTACAAGAGTCATTTTGTGTGCCAGGGAGGCTATATTCCTCTTTGAAGGCTCTAAAGACTGGCTCTATCTTGTTTTATACATTCTGAACAAGTAATTTAGCAATCAACAAACACTAAGTTGATTTCTATATTCAAAATTACCTAGCAACTGTGCATTAAATAGGAACATGCTTTAATGTTACTATTTTCTGCATCATAGCCCAAGTAATGCATTTTGCTTATACAGAAAAATTAGTGAAAATAGTTACTTGACTGAAAAGTGAAAGAAGAGTGACTTCTTCTCAATTAAAAGGAAAGAAATGTTTCTGAATATTTCAGAGGAAAATACCAATTAAGAAAAATTTCTGTTCCTTGGAAGTGATGGGAAGATATTTTGTTCTACAGGTGGCAGAAAATATTGTTGGGCGGGTGAGATGCTGCCTGTTGGACAGGTTTCCACTGGATATGACACAGCAAAATGTGGGGGTGTGTTTGATTGACTGGTAGAAATGAGATCACACACCTCCATCATATGATGTCATACACAAGTGATTGGATTATGGGCTAGAACGTGCATGTGTCAGGGATAATGACTTAATGTCATTAGGATAGACTAAAATCATTGTCACATATGATGAAGTTCTGAGTAAAACACAGAAAAATAGTCTGGAACATTAGGTGGGCATTGTTAACTTTAAAAAATGGAAAGGCTGGCTGAATAGACATCAGGTTTGCAGTAGGAGAAAAACAGATGTTAGGCTAATCTTAGCATTATTTGCAGTTTGGATCTGGTCTCTAGCATAGAGTATGGTAAAGTTCAGAAAGCCTACATTCCAAAAGTTAAAAATGTCACCTTACTACAATGAACCATGCATACCAATGCTTACAGCAGCACCATTCACAATAGCCAAACTATGGAACTGGTTGGCCTAGGTGTCCATCAATCAGTGAATGGATAAAGAAAATGAGGTATATACACACAATAGAGTTTTACTCGGCCATAAAGAAAAGTAAAAAATTATGGCATTTGCAGGAAAATGGGTGGAAGTAAAGACCATCATATTAAGTGAAATAAGTCAAACTCCAAAGATCAAGGCTTGTATGTTTTCTCTCATATGTGGAAGCTAGAGAGGAAAAAGAAAAATGAGATGGATGTCTTAAAAACCAAAGGGAAATCAGTAGAGGAAAAGGACCAAGGGGTGGGGATTGGGGAGGGAGGGGGAAGTGCCGGGGAATGATATTGGTCAAATTCTATTGTTATATTCTGGGCGTGTATGAATATGTAACAACAAATGCCATCAATATGTACAGCATAATGTGCCAATAAAAATGTGTAAAAAAACAAAAAGGAGAAAAAAAATGTGTGCTAATGGGAATAGATGAATAGGTTATTTTAGTTATTCTTAATCCTTCATGTAGTATTAACAAAGTTGTGCCTATATGACATTAAATTTCTATAGGAAAAGTTAAGTCAGACAGTCACTCAGTTGTTGAATTGTTTAAACCGTATAGAGTCCCAAAATTGTATTTTTTTAATCTTAGTTTTTCAGTTTTAATCTAGTTATTTATGTTTTTATAAAATAGAACTAAAAGAAAATGGATATTTTCAAGTCCTTCAAACAGAATCTACCTCATTTTTTTTTTCTGAGGTTTGGGGAAATTATTTATTTTTATTTTCAGTTCCCAAAATAGCTGTTTTTTTTAGGCAACGGGTTTCCTGAATAGGACTCAAGATCTCTACAGTTCACAAAAACGCAGCTTTGCTGGTTTATCCAGCCAAACCATCAGGCTTACGAGGAATAGATTGGCCAATTTTAGAGCCTTCTTAGAGCAAATGCAAAACCAGTACCAGTTCTTTAATATCAAGTGAGAAGCTTGCCTTGGCAGGTGACGGTTTCTGCTGTTGCTCAGGTGCTTTTCCACATTCATCTTGGCTGTGACGGAACTTGTCCTCGCCAACTAGAGACAGCTGGAGCCCTGTCCTGGGCAACCTGTCCTGGGCTGGAGAAAACCTCTCAGAATTAGGTCATGGGTTTGCCCTTTCTCCTGCTCCTCTCTCTCATAGTTAGAGGGGTGGTAAGAGAACTGAAGGGCAAACAGTGTACGGGAATACTATATTTTCTTCTCTATTTTAAGATGAGAATTAATTTGTAAAATGCCTGTTAGTTTTTTTATCTGTGGGTCACGTGTCCAGAAAACCAAAGTGGTATGAAGTAAGGGACACATAACTCAGGAGATTCCTGGAGGGCATTCTTCCTTCCAGAAATTTATCTGCCTACAAATTAATTAAACATCTTGGATTAATCTCTCCCATATTCTCTAATAAAAATTATGCTCATTTCCTGGATAACTGGCATTTTGCCTCACTTCAACTAAGCAACTGCTACTCTTTCTGTGTTTAGTTGAATTGATTCTGGAACCGAGAGAACTGGCTTCACTCTGATGTCGACGGGAGAGGACATGGGTTCCTGGTCATATGTACTCAGGACCCAGAGAAGAGAAAGAGGCTTGGGAAAAGAGGGAAGGGAAGGAGGAGATTGGAGTTGGGGGAAAGGATAAGAGAGCAAGGAAGGGAGATGGAATAACAGGAAAAATGAAGTCAAGGATCAAGGGGGTAGAGGAACAAGAAGCAGGAGAGGAAAGCAAAATAAGGCCTTTTCTACCTCTCACCCGAGGAGTAAAATGGGAATTAGACACATTTGTAAAATACTAAAGCCAATAACCAGGGCATTCTTTGGAAGACTTGCCTAATGGCTCTGTGTTGATTTTATGGAAGAGGTTCAAGAGGTCACTTTCACCAGAAATGCACCAATCCTCAGCCCGGATCTCAGCTTGACAATGGGTGTGTGAGAATTCAGTTCTGCTCACAGCAGAACGCCTTTGTACTGAATCCATCTTCTGATGTAGAATGCAGCAATTCCATCTTTCCCATTATCTTTCATCACTACTCACTGAAGCCTACTCCTTGCAAACAGCTCTAAGTACAAACACAATGTCCTTGGCCTTATTTCTTTATCTATCAAAACCCATTTTACAACATTCATTTTGCCCTGATTCCTGCACTCTAGCTAATATGTGATGTGTGTGTGTGTGTGTGTGTGTGTGTGTGTGTGTGTGTTTTAAAACAGGGTATTACTGTGTTGCCCAGGTTGGCCTTGAACTCCTAGGCTCAAGTGATCCTTCCCCCACCACAGCCTCCTGAAGAGCTAAGATTACAAAATTTTACGAAGAATAATTTTCATAGAGTTTGAGAAGGAAACAAGCCAAATTTCTTCCAAGCCCAAACTCATGCTTTAACAGAAGTTTTTCTCTAGGAGGGTTTACATTCTCATTAAACCCTTATTCTTGGGTCAGCTTCAAGCAAATACATTCCATGTGTCCCATCCAACCTCTGCTCATACAGAAGCAAAGGATTTCCAGGTTGGAAGGGGGTTCCAGGGTCAAGTCAAAGCTCTCATCTGATGCTTGGGTGTTTTCTACAATCTCCAGCAGCTCTCGGTGCTTCTCAGAACTCTTTATTTTTTTTTTGCCTGTGGTTTCAATGAAGCAGAAGGAGGTCATTCAATTTACACACAGCTCCAGTTCCTCTTATTTTGAAATGAAGTCTGGCCTAAGTCTCTTCCAAACACCAGTGCATCTGGGGCTTCATGGGAAAGGGATAATCAGAAGGTAGTTGTAACAACTCCTTCAAGTATTTTCCTTTCAGATAGGTAGATGGATAGGGAGATAGAACTGATGACAGAACATCTTTCTTCTTGCTATCACTTTGTGCCTCTTCTTCTCTTCTCCACCCTGTCAATGTCTTTTCCATTAGTCAATCTTCCCCAGCACTGGGGGCACTGACTGTGTTTCCCAGATACTGTCCTCCCAGTTAAGGGTACTGCATGACACTGACTCACTTATCATGGATGTAGTACCTTACGTTCTAAGTGACTAGGTAGAATTCTCCTGGCCTCTTCCCTGTGCTATTGAACCATACTGAGCACATCATCTGTTCCCTTTCCCTACTTTTTCACACATAGTATTCTTACAGCATTATCTTGCCCAGTCTAAATCTGTGAAGCTTTTTATAAGTTTAGATAGAAAAACTTTACCTTTATGTCAGTGGGATGTCAGCCTCTTTTGTTGGGGCTACCAGGGAGGAGGCCTGTGAATTCTTAAATATGTCATCCAAAGAATGCAATCCTTCACCTCTTAGCGTGTCCACTGCTAACTCTAATGTGAACATTAGTTTCTTGGACTGAGAGATTTGAATGGGAGTTGTGGTTTTTCTCTAACAGCAATGAGAACTTGTCTGACAGTAGCTAACCATCACTGAGCAAGGTCTTATCTGTCAGTCACTGATACAATTTCAACTGTAACCTGCCTCATAAGTGCATTTTCCCATGCAAACTGTGGGTGCTGTTACAATGTTCCTTTTACAAATCAGAAAACTGAAACTTAGAGAGGTTAACCTTCTCATATATGACGGGTAGGTGGTGAACCTAAAATTTAAATGCAGGTCTCACACCAGTTTGTCCTCCAAAATAGAGGTCTACCTGGTCTTGCTGCTCCTGCTTTCTCTGACCTTAACTTTCAAAAGCCTTTCTCATTTCTGGTGGCCTCAGTTCATTCTGGGCCTTATCTTCTCTGAAACCACTTAAACAAAGCCCTCCTCCTTGTGTCTTCCTTCTTGACTGTAGCTCTTGTGTCACATCTCTTATGTGTCATGTAAAAACATTTCTCACAAAACTCCCTGTAAAGTCACATCAGTATCTTTTACTCCAACCAGTTCTCTCTCTCTTTTTTTGTTATCATCATTTATAATTATTCCATCCTAATCTCTTTTTAGGAGCTTCCCAATCCCCTGGAGTCATTTTTCATGAAGCAGTGAGATTCTATCTCTATTTTAATTATAATATTTAAAAAATCAGACATTTGAAGTTTTTATATCCATGTCTGACAATGTCCAACTTTTTTTTTTTTTTTACCTTGTTACTAGACTTTCTAAGATAATGCATCCACTTTCCACTTTCATCCATAGTTACTGTCCATTTCACATGCCTAACATTTTCCTTGTTAGTAAGAGTTAGATCCAATAAACAGACCCCTAGTTGCTTTCTTCTAAGAAAGGCTATCACCAATATGGTAAGTCAAGGAGTTTACCAACCAACAAAACACAGATGAGTAAGAATTGCATTTATCTATTCAGACACTCTGAAATTCTACTCTATCCCCAAATAAACATAAGTTATACACACCATTTCCATATCATAGTTTCAGTGTAAAAAAAGGGTCATGGTGCTTAAAGATGGCTACTGAGTTTTAAATGGTTGAGGAATTTAACAGCAGCTATCCAATCAAAAACAGTGTCACAGAAACAAATTTAGATGGCAAAATGGATCTATCTTTACCTTTTCTTCGCCTCTTCTAGCCAGACAATCTGACATTTATAGACCCTCCTGAAAACTATATTTCATCCTACCTACCTATTCAAGCTAGCTTGTATCCTAGACATCCATAAAGCCTGGTCTGTCCAACCCAGCTTCTTACCCCCATTAAAAATTAGTGCCAAAATGATTGACTCACTAATTAATCATGTCACAGCTTCTTTACTACCTACTCTGCTATTATCTCAAATAGTTGCTTAAATCAGTTACTGCCATTTAACTTCTGTGTATCTATATTTTCACCCCAAATATATTATAAATCCCTTGGAGGAACATAAATGCCTCTCCCATAAAAGCTTTCAGAACATAGCAATGTCAACACACCATGAATAGCAATGATTAATTATAGTCAGCTGGATTTTACTATGAGCATGGGGAAATTTCAAGATAGAGAAGTGAATAAGATTTTACATATAAAAGTCAACATTCTTTACTTTTCTAAGTTATTTTAATATTCTATGACAAGCACAATATCTGAGGTTTAGCTTTAGTGACAAATTCCACTGGTAGCAAAGTTAACTATTCATCATGGGGGCACTGTACATTTCCCCAACTTTAAATCTTAGCAACTATGGACTAATTCCACATAAACCTTTTTATTGATAATCAAGGGTAATCCTTGTTCAGTTCAAATCATCCAGCATCATCACAGATAACACTAGAGATAGAAAATAAAAATATGATCTCTTGAGAGATCAAAGCTGAAGTCTTAAAAGACAATAAATAAGATAGATGCTTAAGAAGTCAAATGAAGAGAGATGCCACAGTTGGCTAAAGAGACCAAGAGGAGTTTCATTAAAAGGGAGTCCTGAGACTTGTCAGGGGAAAGGCATATTGTGGCAAAGGCACAGATTCCAGGAAAAGGTGAGATACATCCAGTTTATTTTTTTAGATTTTTTTATTTTTAAGTATTTCCCAGGGCATAAGAGGTACACACAAAGTATAAGTGGCATAAGTCTCCAGCAAGGAGATTTGGGGCTGAATTTCAAGTGTTGTGAGTGCCAAGCAGAAGCATTTGCATCTCAATTTCTAGGTGATGAGGAGTTTTAGTGCCTCATATTTATTTCTCGGGAAACGTGGAGATGCCATATGTCTTCCGTTTGGCCCTTCACCATGCACCGTGGTTCTGAGGCTGGCTTACACAGACACAATCATCCCGTGGCTTTGCACACTGACTTTTTTCCAAGGGGAGATGGCAGAAGAGGGGAGGGGAAGGAGAGAGGCCCAGGTCTTTACTCCCCAGACGCATCCCTGTGGGTTGCACTGAGCTGGCCTTTTTCCTTACTAAAAGTCAGGTGTCCCTCTCCACAGCTTTCTCTGTCCCCAGGTTCTGGCTCCTAACTCCCTCCCCTCTTCCCTTTAGAACCCTGGTGGCTATAAAGGATCCCTCTGAATTAAAGTCCTTAAGACTCACCCGATTTACACATTCCCTGTCTTCTGCTGAGGCTCTTCCTGATGGAAGCTGCAAGTAATCCAAAGAAAACTGATGGCAACAGTAGTAGGTGCCTAGGATCTCTCCCTAAGAACCATGTTCTTGGCCTCCACTGGGCAAAAACTCAAGAAAGAAACCAGAAGAGATGGGGGAACTGCTTCCTCTTTGAGATAAGTCCAAGTGAAGGTCAATTTCCTTCTTCTTTTGCTTGTTTTATCTGACCCTGTCACAAGGTATGTCTATTATTTCCACCACCTTCATCTTCCCCAGAGGTGGCAGATCCAAGAGATTCCACCTTCAATGAGTGACAGGCTGCATCCATAAAACTGGTATTAGATGTCCTTAGAAGTCTGTCACCCATTTTTTATTTTAATATCTTGAGTCAATTCAGTAGCTTTATCTAAAACAGATTAATTAGCTCCAAACCATTTAGCATTTTACAATGTAAGTTTAATGGGAACGGAGTGAGAGATTGATTCTAAGGTAGGATTCTGACATCCACATGCAACCAACCTTAAAGGAAGGTCATTTCAAAAAATACAATTATTCTGGATTCCATCTTTAAGAGTCCTATGTGTCATATATACATGGTTCCATAAAAATGGTCCCCACCAGAAACAAAACAAACCAAAACAACATCAACAAAACATTGCATAAGAACTACCATTGAAAGTAAGCAACGTAAAGGGTGAAAGAATTCTCATTGTTAGGTAAAAATGTACATTTTCTATCATGCCCAAGTCACAGTGCATTTTGGACTCTCATCTCTTATCATTCCTTGCTATTCTTGTGTTGAGGTTGAATTCTGGCCCTAGCCTAAGCTAAGAAAAGCCCCCTGTCAGGTCAAATATGTTAAAACAAACACAAGAACACACAACGGGGGCTGTGGCAGAGCTGCTTCATGGTTTTGTGCATAAGACATATTTAAATGCCAGAAGGAATAATGTTCACAGATAAAAATGTGACACAAAACACACAGTTACCGGGGTGCATTTAACCTACTGACACAGCTGATCTCAGACTTCAAAATGTGGCATCTTGCCTAAATTCTACAAAAAAACACTCCCAGTCTAGCACGGTAGTTTTTAAACATTTTGAGTTGACTATTTTTTTTAAGGCAAAAAAAAGCCAACCTAAATTCAGAGCAGTGATCTGAATCCTCACTTCCAAAACAAGTGACTCATCAAACACCACCTTCTAAAAAGCACACAAGCATGATTTAGTTATTGCCTATCAGGCTGAGGCATTTCATTACCAGGTCGTTTATCCTGCTACCATCTATATTTTATTTTCCATTTTTCATGAATGCAAAGGGCACTGCCAGCTAGTTCTCAGCTCTTCAAACGGCTGACAACACAAATGGTGCCAGATATAAATATTTACATCATCGAAAGTAAATGTTTCCCAAATTCCAAACTTCAATGCCTTTGAAAATTGATTTGGATCAGGTACACTTTGCTGAATTGGAAAGATTAAAAAGTCACTTGTCCAAAACAACAACAGCAACAAAATCATAACATGCAGAGGACTTTCCACATCAGGACATCTCTCACTTTTTTTTTTCTTTCCCATTCCATTTGAGGGAGAATCTAGAAATTTGTTTCTTTCTTTCACATCAACATTTTCCTCTAAAGCAGTATGATACAAGGTAGAAATATAAATCCGTTGTTGGTGTTAGCTTGACATCTTTCCATCCTACTCCCAAAGGATGTTTAAACAAAGCAAAGCAAAAACCTTCAGTTGCATTTTATAACTTTTAGGGAAAAGATCCAGTTCCTTTATGCAGCTCCAAGATGTGGCCTCTGCCACCTTCTGTACCCCATGCCCAAGCCAGCAACCACTCTTTGGTTTCTAGGCTTTAGCACTGCTCTCCATATTCCAGGTGAATTCTGGAACTCAGGCTCAAATCCCATTCCATCTTGGACTTTTTGTATTTGGTTTGACTTTACTGCTTTTCCCTTTGCATAGAGTGCAATTATCCCCCCTGTCATCCTCTCCAAGAAAGAAAAGATGCTTGAATATATAACCAGAACTTCAACTTTCCTTTCTTAAATACTGAACAGAAAACTCACAACACATTCACATCTTTAAATGAAGGATTCATCGTTTTTTTAGAGAGCGGTGTGTGTGGAAGCCATGTCAGGTTCTTTTAAGGTTCATAAAAATAAAACTGCAAATGAAACAATCACTGGAATGGCTTAGTTTTCTATAGAATCAGAAGAGCAATCAAATGACCTATGTAGGATCCTTCTAAAAACAAAAAGATCTTCTCAAGCCATATTTAAAAGAGCACACAAATACTATAGAAGTGGTCTTGATCTCATGTGCAATGTCTTTTAAAAGCTTCATTGCGATTTGAGTCAAAGTCACTAACAACATTTTGTTGAGACATTAGGGGTGTGTGTGTGTGTGTGTGTGAGAGAGAGAGAGAGAGAGAGAGAGTGAGAGTGTGTTACATGGCAGAAAAATATTCCAATATACCAGAAAGGGAAAATATTAACTTGCAAACTCTATAGTGAGGATAGTGAACAGATTACAAAGAAGAGAGAGTACAGCCCTGTGAGCTCAAACCCTGGAGAATCAGCAGCCAGTGATAATGAGAGTCTATAATTTTAACCCTATTTTTTTAAATACAAATGACTTTTCATTCCTCTTGAGTTCACAACAATCAAATCACCTTCAAATGCAATTTTCTATGTGTGTAGGTTTTCCCCCACCTTCAACATCCTACTCGAGAGTAGAAGGTAGCTGAATAGAAATGCAGCAGCAAGAGAAATGCTCGATTCCAGCACTGAGAAGACCCTTCGGGCAGTATCTCCTTCCGCAAATTAAGGGGACCTCATCACAGGGCCCAAAGTGGGGTGGACTTCAGCATGAGAATCACAAAGCACAGCATAAATCAGCATTTCTGTGCATGCATTAGGATTCTGAGGCAGCAAGATGCCCCTAGGAAGATTAATTATTGATTTTCTTATAAATCATCTAAGGTGATTGTTGTTTGTTTGTTTTTCCTTCCAGGATGATAAACATCTGATTTTACTTTGGTTAAAAAAAATAATTCCTTTTCACTTCATTCGAGTTTAAAAGAAGAAGAGAAGGATTTTCCCAGCCTCTTATGCAAGGGAGGCAACTAGGTTTTCTGATCTTCAAGGGGTACCAAGGAATAGGACCTCGGGCAACCTCTAAGAGGTACACAGTAATTAGAAGCATGACAGTGAGTAGGTAGAGAGAAAAAGGCCAGTTTAGCTGTGATGAAATTTGTTGGCAGCAGACTTGAGGTCTGTGGTATTGCTAGTGTGGAAAGACAAACTCATCACAGAGACAAAGACCTGGAGGACCAGCTGTCAGAATCAGCACTGATCCTGCTCCATCCTCCAGTTCCCAGTAGAAGCAACATGGCGGCTTACCTTCCTGCCGCCAGTGTTGATGCGAAGGGGCGTCAGGAAGGGGTCGAAGATCATGTGACTGGTCTCTATGTTGACTGGTGACTGCCGTTTCCCCACAGAGCAGAGATTCCAAGCTGAATTCACCAATCCCCAGAAAGAAGGAACTGGAAATAAAAACAAATTGTAGAATTAGGCTGGGTGGACAGGCAGGGAAGCCATGGAAGAACGATGACACAAAATGGTAAAATCAAAGAGAGTCACCTCATGCTTTCACCCAGGGAGATCCCTGGGTGTCAGGATAGTATTTTCCTGGCCTGAATTTTGGCCAATTTCTTTCAGACCTGTATTCATGATATCTGAAGGTCAGATTTTGTTGTTTCAGGCCAGTTTATCCTGTGGCCTCTTGTTTGAGTAGAGTTAGCATTAATGCTTTAGTAAGCACAAAAGGGACTGAGATGGGTGCAGACCTCACGGATTCAGCAAAGCCTTTATTCAGCAGAAGGGTCAGGAGTCAGAGGGGCTCACTTTCTGGGTAGAAAATGGCACTGATTATTTGGTTATATGGGCTATTTGGTTACATTGGAGGTTGTTTTAGAACTTGAGGACTTTAACAAAACGTGGGCAAAAGGTTGCAAACATCTGGAATGTGTTTTTACTGGGCATATATATATATATATTTTTTTACTGAATGTATCAATTAGACAATTAGTTTTTACAGGGTAGGGATGGAGGGTTCTACATTCAGAATCCAGTGTTCATCTAACCTCCTGAGGCCATTGTATTTACACACGGACAAGATTGATGTGTAGTTTCACTGTCACTGGGGGGAATTTATTTGGGAAAGGATCCCTCCTTCCAGAGACTGCTGTCTTGGATTGATGGTTATCTCCCTTCCAGGGCTTGTTCTGTCACTGGGAGATAATTGATTGGAAGGGTCAGTGTTTTGGTTTCTCTTCCTCTCCCTCCTCCCAGGTCACACACTGTCTTGGGGTTTATCAATTTCATATCCTTCAGCTTTCATTGTCTTTGAAACCCTATCATCTTTGCAAATTGTCCGAGCTACACCAAATATTTTAGTAATTCCAGAGTTGATGCTCTGTTTTCCTACTTGGCAGGAATATTGTGGGCATCAGCTTTGTCCCATCTAGAAGATATTTGAAGCTTTTCAGAGAGAGTGTCTGTCATTCAACACATCCAAGGTGTTTTTCTTTGGGTTGTCAAAATCAAACCCAGGGAATGAATTATTTTTATGACCCCCCCAATCAATGCTAGACAGGAGCTTGCAACTTGGCTCTGTCTTTGTTTGGCTCAGCTCTGTGTCATTAACCTAATGTTCCAGCAGCTGAAGAACGTGATCATTTGATAGGCAGAAAAAAATGACATTGAATATTGAGTGCAAATATCAAAAAAAAAAAAAAAAAAAAAGCTGTGTGCTCATTTCCAGCATCACATTAAAACGCCTTTTAGGATAAGTCTCTATGGATTTCTATTCCTAGTTTCCTCTATATAAGAGGGTTCACAGGACAAAGGGGAACATGAACCTACTCATTTTACAATACTGGAGAAACTAGTCCTTCAGTCTTGCACTGTCCTTTTAAGTACGAGGTGCAGGATCAATGTGTTCCCCAGGTGTCCCTTAAGTTAAATGGCCATTCATCCTGTAATCCATCCAAAGCTTGTAGAGTGAGCTACCTTATGCCCAGCCCTGAGTTAGATTAAATCATGGCAAAGGCAGATAAGCACAAGAACAATGAACTCACCAGGGAGGTGAAGTCACACTGAAGTGTGTCATGAGACTATAGGTGAGGGGCACCCACCCAATCCCATCCTGGTGGGGTTGAGCCAGGGATTATTCCTGGAGAAGAATATAGCCCTCCTACATGTGCATACCCTCTCAGAAGCTCAAATTGAATTAGCCTGTAACTTATAGCAGCTCTCATTCCTGTCCATAATATGGACAGAGAAAACTGAGGAATCTGGAAATCTCTTGCCAGTCACACAAGTCCTCTAATTCAGGAGGAGAATTGGGCAAAATGGTCTGTCTAATGCCTTCTAAATCCAAAATTAAATTCTTTGACCCTTTTATTGGTTCCAGTCAACACTGAGTAAAAGTGGGAGAACCAAAATCAAGTTCCTTGGATTCCCAGACAAATACCAACATAAGATAGACTTCATTTTGAAATATGGTAAATAATAATAATAATTTAGTAATAATAATGATTTAGTTTAATTCATGCCAGTAAGACTCAGTGACTCCATTCCATCTAGTTTAAAGAGTTTGATTTGGCTTTCTGGCAGGTAATGATTTTCAAAATGGCAGCAATGACCAGAGTTACAGAGGGAAAAGGAGAAAGAAGGGGAGGAGAAAGAGAAGGCATCAAGGCAAGAACATTTACATACATGCATGTGATTCCTTAGCTCTCTCATTTCTTACCATTGTTTAAACTGTCATCACTGCAAATCACTCAACATCTTTACAAGTCACCATGTCCTAGCAAAACTACAAGATCTAAGGAGGTTCTTGCATTCTGAATGTACCTTTACAATGTACCTTGACTTAATCCTGTACTTACTCTTCAATAATTTCAAGTTTATTATTAAAATAAAGTTCATCGGGACATCCTTTTATCTCTCTTTGATGTATGTCAAGTGGCACATGGGAGGATGCCAGGGATACAGTCATGGCACTGCCACATGTTAGCCGTGTGGTCAAAGCCACAGATCCCTTGGATCTTGGTTGGTGTCTATGGCTCCTATGGTCAGCTGAATAACAAATGGCTTCTTTCCAAATATGTCTACATCTTAACTTCAGAAACTGTAAATATGCTATAGTTTGGATCTGAAATATACTCCAAAGGCCCATGTGTTAATGCTTTGGTCCTCAGCTTGGCATTACTGGTAGTAGAAACCTCTTAGAGGAAGAATGGAGTAGGAGGTTTTAGGTCCCTGGGATGTGTCTTTGAAGGGGATTATGAGACCCCACTTGTTCCTCTTCCTCTTTTTCTTTCTTAACCATTAGAAAGTAAGGAACTTCCTTGACCATGTGCTCCCACCATGATGTTCTGCCTTGCCACAGACTCAAATTAGGCTGGGTGGACAGGCAGGGAAGCCATGGAAGAACCCAGGCTAACCAACAATGGACAGAGAAATCTCTGAAACTGTGAACCAAAGTAAACCTTTCTTTTTATGGTGATTATTTCAGGTGTCTTGTTATAGCAATAGAAAACTGACTAGCACACATGGGAAAATGTACTTTGCAGATTGCAATTGGAGATCTTGACACAAGGAGACTTTCTGGGTAAGCCAATGTAATTCCCAAGAGCCCTCACAGAGGGAGATAGAAGGGTTGGAGACGTAGAGAAAAGACAAGGATGGAAATAGGTCAGAGTAGAGAAGATAATAGTTAACTTTGACGGTGGAGGAAAGGGCATGGTCAAGGAATGCAGGTGGCCTCTAGGATAAAAATGGCAAGAAGATAGGTTCTCTTTCTAGAGCCTCTAGAAGGAATACAGGTATATTGAAACTGTGATTTTTATTGTTCTAATTTAATTTTTATTAGACCTGTATGGTTATATTTAGTAGTTGGGTTCATCCCAACATATTCACACATGACCCTGTGATTTTTTTAACCCTGTGAGACTCATTTTGGACTTCAGATCCCTCGAACTGTAAGAATAAATTTGTGTTGTGTTAAAGCACTCAGTTCTATTTGTTACAGCAGCATCAGGAAACTAATACAGCTCTTTAAAACTCTGTGATACAATAACCTCTTTGATAATCAAGACATCCATGATGTGTGGGTTTGGAGGCAGGGTGGGGGGCTCCTCTGGAAGGCAGCTGAGTGATAAACAGAGTCACAGCTGCTACTCATTGCATTTCATCTACACCCATGAAAATCATTAACAAAAATAATCCCAGCCTCATAAATGGGCTGTAAGACTGAAATTTTGTGGCAACATGCGTGGGCAGATGCTGCTCTGGCTTACTAATAAACTTCATGCCCAGAAAGTCCCCCCACCAAAGCACAAACAGCAAAAACTTTATGTGAACATCTGCCTTTGCTTTTATTGGGCATGGGATTCTTTATGACAAACAGTTCTGGGGTTTTATATCCCCACTTCACTACCAAGTCCATTGTCACTGATTCTAGCCACCTGCTGAGGAATTAGAGCACAACCGAGCAACCCTCTCCTCTGCTCAGTTGTGCCTTCCTGGGCTCTGCTCCGGAAGGGGAAGCTAAGTGTATTCACCACTGAATTACTGATTTCACATCAGCCATATCTGAAAGGGAAGCCAACTCAGAGATCATCTAATCCAAACACATACATGGAAGTAAGGCCACAAAGGCAGAGAGTAAAGTCCTCAACCCATGCCCACACAGTCAGACGAAGGCAAGAAAGGGAAAAGCAGACCAGAGGCTTGGTCTCAAGATTTCCAATGCCACTGAGGCTCCATGGTCCCAAACCACTCCTCCCAGCAGGCTCCACTTAGGAGCAGATCATCATAGCCAGGGAACTTCAGAGTCAGTGATTGCCATGGCCCCCCTTAGACTTTTCCTGCTGTTTGTCTTTTGGTAACTTAAGAGTAATATTAGCATCTGTTTTGCAGTTCAAATAAATTGCAAGTGCAAGGGTGAAAATCAAACTGCTTTGAAGTCAACTGTGTCAGTTACGATTTTTCAGTGGCCATAGAATCATTCATAGACAGAATGATCTGGGAGGAAATAAGGCTTCAGTTCAGGTGAGGAAGGTTGTGTTTGGGTCCCAGCTGCAGGGCCTCGAGGAGACCTGCTGGGAAAGACTGTTCACAAAGAGCTGCTGCAGGCATAGTGTCTTGGGGCTGATGAGTCTGAGCAAGGCTCTAGTCTGCATGAAAGGTGAAGGCAATGATGTTAGAAGCAGTGCTGAGCTCTGGGGCAAGAATTAAAATGCTGATGCTTGTCCAGGGGCCTCAAGTACCCCTGGACAGGGATAGGTGTGCACCTATGGTATAATCCAGGGATATGCTTCAGGATGAAGGCTGTGAGAACTCAAGGGCATGAAGTGTGCACGCTTACTGGGGCCTGGGAGTGAGCTGGTGGACTTCATGCACAGAGCAAGATGGATACATGGACCAACGCTGCAGGATCCGAGTGAGACACTGTCCTTCTGGATTTGTGCAGAATTTTCTGCACAAGGTTCTCAGGCTTAACTGTCCTCTGTAGTATCACCCTTCAGGTTTATGGACACTCCCTACCACCTTTGGGAGCCGTGGTGGGGTCATAGAATCTGGTGGCACCGCTTCTATTTCCACATTTGAGAATTACTGCTGAATTCTTTGTTTTCATGTCTGTCCCAATAAATCCGATTTGTCAACTTTCTTCTGTTTCTTAAAATATCCACTATTATGGCGTATCTGTTAATGCTTCCTTTTTCTAGCTTGATATATTGTGCAGGAAAAAAAATGTAAATAAAGTATAATTGAGTGAGAATCATTTTAACTAATTAATAGACAACTGGTCTGAAAATGTTTGAATTCCATCATCCCTGGCATCTTTTTCACACAATCTTCTAATTTACATATAAACTAGAACACACAACAGACCCGAATATCTCTGCAAATTAATTTTCAGAGACTAAACAATGGAACTTCATGGCAGCACCGCAGCTCCAGGTTCTCTTGCCAGAACATTTCCCCCATGGCCACACTGCCATTCTTACCATAAACTACAAGTCCCCCGTGGTCTCTTGGCAATGGACCCAGTGATCGATGAAAGATGTTCAGTGACTGATTTCAACCATTTGCATCAAGAGCCTTGGCAAACCTAATGCAAAACCGATCAGCTGCTCGTTCAAACCAGTGAGATCAAAAAGCTCCTGTTTAGTTTATTAATGCACATTGGTGACACCCAAACCAAAGCCAAGCTTCTTGTCAAAACAAGAAATAGGTCAAGAAAACAAGAAACAAGGTCAGGTGTGGTGGAATATGCCTGTAATCCCTGCAGCTCAGGAGGCTGAGACAGGAGGATCACAATTTCAAAGCCAGCCTCAGCAATTTAAGGAGGCCCTATGAAACTCAGTGAGACCCTGTCTCTAAACAAAATACAAAATAGGGCTGGGGATGTGGCTCAGTGGTTGAGTGCCCTGAGTTCAATCCCTGGTACTAAAAAAGAAAAAAAAAAAAGAAATGAAAACAAGGAACAAGATGAATTAAGTTTGCTATTCAGAGTTAAAATTTGTCTTGATGATATTTTCATCCTAGAGAAGATTCTCCAAAGTCATGTCATGAGTTAGGTATCTTCCATCTTTTTTTGTTTAGAGTCAGCAGAATTTATAGAGACCATGCTATTGTGGGTATAGGTGTTAGACACTTGGAATTAATTTTTACAGTTTGTATAAATCTGCTATATATTAGGGGAATAAGATAAACTCAATTCCAAAGTGTTGACTGATGGCCTATGATTTACCATGTATTAGGTGTAGCACTGAGAATTCATGCAGCAAATATTTACTAAGGACCTACTCTGTGCTGGGTACTATCTTCAGTTTGGTTTGTAATGAATGAGAAGTGGCTTCTGCTCTCCTGAGTCTGGTAGCCCAGTGAAGAATATGAGACAAAGAAGTTTATGTGTGGGTAATTAAAACTCTGAGCATGCTCTACAGATGATTATGGTGATCATGAACTATAGAATGAAACAGGGACAAAAGACATAACCTAGGCATAATGGTCACGGATGGTCTGGTAAACCTTGGAAGGACCGGGAGAATTGCTCCTGGTGAGTGTGGCAGGGAAGGGGACATTCAAGGCAGGGGTTTTTGCATAGAAGAGCTTGATGTGTTCAAGGAACAGGGAGAAATCAAGTTGACTTAAGTCTGAGGGAGAAGATGAGGAGAAAAGTAAGATGGAATTAGCCAGGTAGATAAGGGACAGATGAGGCATGATTCAGAGTTCTACAGGTCCCACCAAGGAGTCTGCATTTTATTCCAGTACAATAAAAGCTACTGAGAGGTTTTGATAAGGGACTACATTGTCTGATTCATGAATTAGAAGCACATATCTGCTGTGGCTGGAACATAACCAAGGGTAAACTTGATCATCCTTAGAATGTGTTGAGTGGGAAAATAATTGATTCCCAAGCAACAGTTGGGAGACATAGGATTTTTATGTGAATTCCATCCAACTGTGTGTTTAAATTCTATCTCAAAGGCAGAACTAATTGAATGTCTTAAAATCTATTCTCTTCAACATATGTGCCAATAAAATAGTGTTTTCCTAGGATCCAACTAGTGCTTTCCAAGTCATAATTTGAGGCAAGGAATATTTTCACAAAGAGACTCAGCTAAGGCAATCTCTCCTTGTTTTCCAGCAATAAACTAAGCCCCCAACTTTTCTGCCAAAGGAAAGCAAATGAAAGTTGGGAAAATGAATACTGGCATAAAACATATCTATGGTGAATTCAAACCTACAAATAAAGCCTTCCACTTCAATATAGCAATCTCTACTTTGGGGTTATAAAGCATGTGAATACATTTTAAATAAGAACTCATATCTTTCCTTTGCTCTTTCTCTCACCAATGCTGATTTACTGTCCCTTCCCCTTCTTCTCAACTGTAATAAATCTCCACTTTGAGCCATTATTAATCAGCATGTTTAAAATACCCACTGCTGCAGGCTTTTGGCCCCTTTCTGATCTGAGATTTATTTCATAGAGGGAATTGGCCTTGAAACTAACCCCTTTGCTGCTGAATTCTTCCCCCATGCCTGGGACTCTGATTCATAGCACATGGCAGGGGGTGTCTAGCCAGGTCCTCTCATTCTGTCACTTGGGAACTTCTAAGGAGTTGCATATATCCTATTTAACACAGAATCATTAATTTGTGCATTTCTCTAAGAACGCAGTGGACCATATTTAATGCAACAGGGATTGAAAGATCAATCAAATGCCCCCACTCTTAAGATTAGTTCGGTGGGAAGGAAGACAGGCTAGCTAAAAGTCAGTTGTATCGAAACACCATAAACATTATGAAAAAGGTGGGTGCACAGTGAAGCTGAAACACGGATAGCATGGAGCAAGCTGACCCTGTCCTGGGATACGTCTTCCTAGTTGAGCGGGCATTATGGCAGGACTTTGGGTCTTGTAACTAGTGAAAACCCTGAAGCGTTTCCTCATACAGAGAGACACACTAGACCGTATAACTGAGATGGATTGCTGCTAGAATCTGAGTTACTATTAAACAGGGGGCATTGAAGGCACTGGAGTCTCCAACTTAGAGAGTTATTTTTGAATAGGAGAAAAATAACGTTACCATATCCTCACCATGGAACCTTGAGAAGTGGATCCAGTTCTATAGTGTCCGTTTCTCAGTCTGTAAAGTCGGATGGTAGCTTCTTCAGAGTTTGGGGAAGAGAGAGTGAGAGCATATTTATAAAAGCATCTAGCATGTTGTTAGTTCTGTAGTGTTTCATGAATGCTGAAGGAGGGGTTGGAGGGGTTGTCAGGAACCGCATGGCCACCAGCCCTGTGATTCCACTTCTATAGCACTCCTGGGGCAGAGATAAAAGGGGGTGAAGGATCCAGGCAGAAGATTAGGGTGAGGCAGCTTTCAGATGCCCACACAACCCAACCTAGTTTCAGAGTAGGGAACTCTGAAGGGAGTCTGGGTAATAGAATTGGCCACTTCATTTCATAGTTTTAAGGAGGCCTGTGCCATTATTTCTTGGCTCTTTAACTCTCACTGTTAATGGATGGAGGGAATGAGCGGTGACATAGGACATCTGGGGTTTTAACTCCAGAGAGAATTCATTTTCATTTAGCTTTTGGGGGCTGTCAGATTATTTGTACAGCAAACTTCAGCTTCTACCTTCCCTGTGTGGTTGGGTCCAATGTGGTAACTGACTTGCATCCCTGAAAACGCATTAATTGAGGGTGAAGAGAAAGAGAAGGAGGAGAAGTCTTCATTTGCTGATCATCCAGCATTTAATAATTTCTGTGTTAGCAGTGTGACATCTCTTGCTTGCTTAATTCCTCTGACAGTTCTGTGAGATAATACTATAATTATTTTATAGACTCCAAGGTAAAATGACTTTTCAAAGTCCCTTGACCAATAAAGAAAGAGACTAGAATTTGAGATCAGCTCCTCTTTAAAATATCCAATGCATGTGTGGCAACATGTGAAACAATTCATGGGTGTATAAAGCAAGAGATGGCCATCCACCTTCCTTCCCGGGGCACTTGTGAGATCAACAGTGTGCTACACACCATTCAGCATTGTTCCTGTGCTCAGACAAGCATGAACATGCCCAAATGCATATGCACATATTTTGAAAGGTTCTTTTTTACAAAAATGCATCTTGTTTCAAGTAACATTATGCCACAGATGTCCCTTCATGTCACTACTAACAGAGCTCCTCATTGATATGTAAGGCTTCGGAGCATCCCCAGTTTGAATGCCCCCTCCTTGTCTCCACCATTTAACCTAAATGAAAGACATTAAGGCTATTTCCATCTTATTTTACCATTAAAATCAATGCTACAATAAATAACCTCAAACGTGTTCCTTTTGTACTGGTGCTCTCATTTCAAGAGGGACGATTCCGAGAGGTAGTACTATTCACTTGAGGAATACACATGCTTTATTTTAATAGATGCTGCCAGGTCACATTAGAAGATACTGGCAGGATCTATGAATATTTACACTCCTATCAGCTGTGTGATGTGTCCATTTCCCCACAATCTCCCTAGCACTGGATGTTATTCATTATTTATTTATTTTTGGCAATCTAACAGGAAAAAAATGGCATCTCATTGATTTAATTTGCATTTCCTAACTACTGCTGAGGTCAAGGATATTCTCCTATGTGCTTCAGTTATTTGCATTTCTCTTCGGACGCTATTCTTCATGTATTTTTCTCTGGGTTATTTTGTTTTTGTATCAATTTTAGCTGCCATTTGAATTACAGAGATATGAACCTTTTGTCATATGCTGTAAATAATCTCCTTCTAGCCTAATATCTAGGACTTAACCTTGTTTTTGATTCTTTACATTTTTTATGTGGTTGGATTTACTGATTTTTTTTTCTTAATGTTTCTGGGTTTTTCTTTCACTGAATATGGCTTATCCAACTACAGCTTATATGAACATATGCCTTGAATGCTCATATTTTTATTTCTATCCTTTTCACAATTTTATTGTTCAATTTTATTGTTCATAGATGCTACAAGACCAGGATCCAGAATGTTTCCCATATAATAAGTGAATAATGCCAGCATTATTTAATAAACAAGCCACACTTGTCTATCTAAGTTAAGAACGTCTTTATCACATATTATGTTTCTAAATCTATTGGATTTTCTTCTTGCCTTTCTAGAATCTTCTGTTTGCATCTTCCTGTGTTGGTGCCACACTGTTTGGAGTCTAGTAACATCAATGGTAATTCATAAGATCAAGCCTCCTGATCAAAAATGGCCACTCTCTTTCTCTGCTAGCACTATGGTGCCAGAGAGGCCCTAGCTCCAGGGAAATGTATTAGGATTAATGATTTCAGGAACCCTACTTTCGCATTCCTGGGGGTACAAGATAATTGGAGTTACTTGGCTCTTCCTCCTGCCTTCAGGTGGTTCTGTGTTAAATCACACCTGCTAGAGCACAATGGCTGCTCTTCTCCCCCAGAAAACCCTCAAAGGGGAATGTCCCTCTAAGAGACTTGGTCTCTAGCATAAATGGCATACTTGGAGCAGCTCTGGGGGACTTGTCAGAAGACAATGCAGTAAGGTGGAAATGGCGCAGCATTTGGGGCCAGGAGAACTGAATTCATGGCCTGATCCTCCTAATAACAATCACATGTATTGACTGCTTATCACGTGTGGGACACTGTCCTGAGTGCATCCCATAGATTCCCTCATTTAACTATCTAGGACGCAGACTTTATTATCTTACTGTTTCTTACAGATCATGGAGGAATTTGAGACAGAAGGACGAAGAGGAGGAGGAGGAGGAGGGAAAAGAAAAGGAAAATTGACAAGTGGAAGACTCAGGATTTAAAACTCCTGCATTTAGCTCTGGATTCCTTGTTCTTTTTTTTTTAAATTTTTTATTGTTGGCTGTTCAAAACATTACATAGTTCTTAAGTGGGTTATGAGCTCCCATTTTTACCCCATATACAGATTGCAGAATTACATCAGTTACACATCCATTGATTTACATATTGCCATACTAGTGTCTGTTGTGTTCTGCTGCCTTTCCTATCCTCTACTATCCCCCTCCCCTCCCCTCCCCTCCCCTCTTCTCTCTCTGCCCCCTCTACTGACATTCATTTGTCCCCCGTGTATTATTTTTCCCTTTCCCCTCACTTCCTCTTGTATGTACTTTTGTATAACCCTGAGGGTCTCCTTCCATTTCCATGCAATTTCCCTTCTCTCTCCCTTTCCCTCCCACCTCTCATCCCTGTTTAATGTTAATCTTCTTCTCTTGCTCTTCGTCCCTACTCTGTTCTGTTACTCTCCTTATATCAAAGAAGACATTTGGCATTTGTTTTTTAGGGATTGGCTAGCTTCACTTAGCATAATCTGCTCTAATGCCATCCATTTCCCTGCAAATTTTATGATTTTGTCATTTTTTAATGCAGAGTAATACTCCATTGTGTATAAATGCCACATTTTTTTTTATCCATTCGTCTATTGAAGGGCATCTAGACTGTATCTCCTTTCTATCCTGACGCCTCCCCTTGAGCCAAACATTCTTTCCTCCTGAGCCTCAGTCTCCTCATTTGTAAAGTCAGGATACACTTTGCTGAATTAACTTGTATCCACCAAGGATACAAATGAAAATCAAAGTGACAAAATTACCAACACCATTCCTAGTCAGCTCCGTTGCCTGATGGAGCCATGGAGTATGCCACTGGTGGACATCAAATTATCTGTCACTACAGCTTCCCAGGATGGGTACCACTGGTTTCATTTTGTGGATGAGGAAGGGGAGCTCAGAGAGGTGAGTAACTTATCTGCGGATGCTCAGCTAGTGCGTAGCGTGGCTGGTGACTTCAACACAGGTTTAACTTCTGTCCTCATTCTGCAACCACGCATCCCTCATTCTCAGCATAGAACTAAGATGAACTAAGCTGCCATCATTATCTCCCCACTATTTTGCTTTCTCAGAATTAAGGCCAATGAATCAGACTACTCATTCCTGAGAACCCACCAGACAGCATAAAATACAATCCGTTTTATGTCATCAAGCTCTTAGTTTGTCTCTGACTTAAGATTTAGCCTGACAATGGTGTTAAGCCTTATCAGATTACTTTGGGCAATTTTTCTTGCCCCATTTAATTACTGGTGCTTCAGATAAAATCTGAAATTAGTTTATTGACGCTGGGACTCAAAAACCACCATGAGAAGAATATTGCAATGTGTGCTCATAAACCAGCCTATTCATTATTTTCACCTAGGCAAATTGGGAGAAAACAACCAGGCTGGTGCCTCTGAATAACCACACAATGTACTTGAAGTTTATCAAAAGTTGAAGCCTCTTGGCTTCAAGGAACCCCTATAAGTAAAGCTGAAACCAGCTGTGACACGAGAATCAAACACCAGGTAAAAATGACACAGCCCCTGGAAAGAGGTGACCTTCAGCATTTGGAAATTCTAAAGTTCCATAAGATGGCATCAGGCAATGCTTTCTCACAAATTCAAACATCTGGTGAAATACTTTTAAAATCCTGCAGAACACCTGGATATCTTAGAATACATTGTCCTTTATTTATGTAAACTTTTGACACACTCTTTCCCAGCTCTTGCTCTATGTATACACAAAATTATACCCATGTAAATGTCAAAAGTGGGCAAATCAGGAAGGTTAAGATAGTAATTCAGGTCCTGGTACCCAGATGCATATGATCATCTGAGCCTCACCTTTCAGCCTGTTCTACCAGGGGGTGTTTCATTTTTTTTGTAATTTCCCACTGTGTTCACATTCATGGAATCCTACAGAAGCCTCCAGATGTTCCACTCTGTGTTGAGATGGACATGTATTTAGGGAATTTTCTTTATCATTTGCAAAAACAATAGAGCTCAGTTATCTTTATGAGACATCAGGAAAAATAATTTTCATGCCCCCGTGGAGTCTTGGAGCCCAAATACAAGATACTTGTTCACAAAGCAGGAAACAAAACCATATAAATGACTGGTTGATCTTTCATCAATTCTTCACCAGGCTCCATTGCCCAATAAGTCTGCAAGTATTTTCTGTTGAGATGCAAGGTATAGTTTTCATGATCTAGTAACTCTACCAACACATTTAACTTGCTGTCCAAACTTTCCTATTCAACGGTTGCATAATCATATTTCATAATGCCAGGCGGGGAAATTTGCAAGCATTTATTGTAGATCTCTACCATCTCCTAAATCTCATTAAGGATTACTTCAAAATGTTCCTTGTCCAACCCAGTTCCCACCAGCCTAATGAAGGTTCCCACTTCCGTGTGTCTTAGTTTCTGCAGCAACTCCTTAGCTAAGTTTCCCATTTCCAACATCAGTTCCACATCACAAATGACAGGAGAGCTGGGCACGTAAGGAAATTGGGCTAGATCCATGGACCCCAACAGAATTTAGTGCATAAAAATATCAGGATTAGGATTCTCTGGACTTATGTTCCTTTGTAGCCCAGGAGATCTGATTGGATGCTACTGTCATGTCCCTAGTTTCCATTCCAATTCTTAGCACAAAGTAGGCACCCAACATAATTTACTGAATGGAGAGATGAATAAATAAATGGATGGATGAGAAAGAGCAGGACCATGATGTCTGTTTTGTGCCTTTTCTGCTAGTGTTGGTCATACTATTGTACTTCAATTCAATTTGTGGAATGAATGGATGGACATATTGCTCTATGTCAATACCCTGAACAGCACAACGTGGTCACACTTTCTTTTGTGCTTTTGTTTTTATTCTTCTTTCCACATTCCCTTGGTCAAATTCCACACATTTTACAAACCCTAATTTAAATTGCAATCACTCTCTCAAGTCATTCTTTGCTATTTAAGTCATCATTCTGTATTTTTAGAGAAGTGGTTAGATGCTAGAAAATTTGAACTTAATTATGCATGGCTATAGTGGTCATTGTTTTGCAAATGTATTAGTACCATTTCCTATGCAGAAGCAAGCTCCTCAAGATCAAGAATTTCATCATGGTCCAGGATCTGATAATACAGCTTGGGCCTATGAAAGACGGTTAATGAATTGGTTGACCAAAATTAAATCTAACGATCTATAAAAGAAAAGATTTCATATTTGAAAAGACACAGAAGTGAAACAGACTTAGTGATATTTTGGCACTTCTCATCAGCTAGTCCTTAAATCTATGCCTGGCAGTACGGGACCCGTTGCAATTCTACCAACATGCCATTCCATGGTTACTGCCTGGAAAGCCCTTGCCCATGTGCCTATGTAGAGAATACATTCTCATCTTTCAAGGGGCAGGTCAAGGGACCCCTCAAAGAAGCCTTCCCTTTCTGCCACTCCTGTTCAGCAGAGTCACATGCCCCAGCTCTGTGATCCAGGGGCATTCATTTATTCTAACACTCACATTGTGTTGTAATTTTTGCATATAACTGTCTCCCCAACAAGAATGGACACTTTTAAAAACAGAGACTTGTGTCTCTCAATCACTATTCCTAAGCATGGTACTCAGTATACAATAGACTGACAGGCAAGAGAAAAATTTGTCAAGATCTGATTCTATACACTAGCAGAAGAAAAGACAAGGAGTGGGAAATGGGAAGGCTGTCATTTTACTGAGCATCTACTTAGTGATAGACCTGGTGAAAGGCTTTTACTCAACATGTTTGATTATCCTCTACAGATGCAGTGGGAAAAAAGATCAGATTCCAGGGACCTGGTATTTTGTGTTCACATTGTAAAGTACGAATTCCAGGTAGAGAGGGCATGTGATGGCATTCTTAGCAAGTCCACAACTCAGAGTTTGGATGCCAAATGAAAACACAAAATTCAGAAAAAACAAGAAAAGAAAAAAATAAAACCCAAATAAGAAAAATGTATTAGGAGATTTTCAGTGGGCAACACGAAGGTGAATAGAAAAGTTTGACGGGTTGGACTTAAGCAGAAAAGCACTTTATTCATTTGTATATCCACAAGCATCATATGCTCTGAGCTTTCAAAATTTGGCCCTCTGAATTTAAAGGTTCTGCATCAACAGATTCAATCAACCATGTAGTGAAAACATAAGAAAAACATTACATTGTTGCTGTCATGGACTATGTAGACAATGGGCCTATAGTGGTTGCATCTGTACTGAATATCTTATGTATATTATTTATGTCAGTATTCCTGGAACGGTATAACAATTATTTATGTAGTATTTACATTGTATTTGGTGAGATTATTTAAAACATATGAGTATGTGTGTACATTCTATGTGCATACTATGCCACATTCTATAAGAGACACCAGCATCTGAGGCTTTTGGTATCCAAGAGGGATCCTGGAACCAATCCTTTGAAGATTCCAAGGGACAACTTTATAGCACAGTCATCCAATTCATCTTTGTACCAATCATGAAAGAGAGATTTAAGGCTACATCCGATGATCAGAAGGGAATAAGAAGAAGTAAAATGGTACTACCCCAGGAGATTCTGATAGGCATCAATACAACTCTAGAACATGAGGATATGCCTGCCTGTTCCTGTACTTTTGTTTACATTTTTAAAGATATTTCTCACTTCCACAAAGAACTATACAAAGAATCAATGATAGATGATGTCAAAATGCTTTTGTAAACTGCTATACAACTCCTGGTCTTTTAATTATTCATGTTTATGTTGCAAAATGCTTATCTATGGCCAACACTGTTCTGGTCAGTACAATTTTGCACTTTAGGCAGGATGACACCTGAAGATCATATTCTAAATAAAAGGAATACATCTTTGTTATAATGCTTGCTCAAATAAATCTCAGGGATATCAGGCTTTTTCCTTTACCACTGCTTCCTAAGGAGTAAGTGGGGTGCTTGACAAACCATATTCCAACTTGCAGCCTCCCCAGGAGATCCCCAATAATCTACCAAAGCATATCCATGCTGATCTAAGCTAAGCCTTCTTTTAGAGATTGATCAGGCTTACAAGACTCTCTCAAATCAATGGCTCTGGACATTAAAGTCCAACAATTTCTTTTTGAAATAGTAAAAATCTGAAGTTTGCTCATTATAGTTGGCAGCTCCCTGGTCTTTACTGAGAAGAACTAACTGCCCTGAGGAAATACCAGTTCATGGTGACAAGAGATTAAAAGAACATTTGAGTTTTAAAGGCCAAGACACTTAGGAGACTCAGCAAGGACTGCTCACAAATTTAATCAGCAGTGAACATACCCCGAAAAGTTTCTAAGCAGCCATGAGCATCAGTTCCTAGTTTGTCATAAAGCTTCCCCTTTCTGCTCTTTATCTGGGTTTATTTATTTATTTTTGCATTGGGAAATCTTGATACATCAGCAGGGTCTTGATTTTTGCAGTGGTTTATAAAGCACATTCCTAAAACACAAAAGTTCCATTACTCCCTGACTTAATATGGCTTGAGTACCTCTTGTGTAAAACACTTGAGACCAGAAGTATTTCAGATTCTGTGTTTTTATTTATTTATTTATTTATTTATTGAATATTTACACAGACTTTCTCAGTTGAGCATCTCTAATCTGAAATTCAAAATACAAAATGCTCTGAAATCTAAATATTTTTTAACAACATATTGATGCTCAAAAAGCTTCGAATTTCAGAGCATTTTGGACTTTGGATTTGGAGATTAAGGATGCTCAACCCGTAGTACATGATTTCATTTGTCAGATCAAAAACTCCTTGCAGAAAGTCTAATTCATCCAACATGAGGTTGAATAGCCTCTTCTCTCAGAAGCGAGCAACACTTTTAAAAAATTCTCTTTGATCTAGAAAGGAGGCAGTAAAACTAAAGTCCAGAAGCAATCATGAGTGATGGATTAGCTATAAACATGCACCAATGAAGGTTTAGGGTAGAAGTGAAGCTTTCATTTCAAGGCATAGCAAGAAGTTATAAGCATAGACAGCATTCGTTAAGTAAGGCAATAAGGGAATAGATTAATATTCTAAAAGAAAGGGAAACAGGGAAAGATGGTTAAAAGATGAAAGGTCTTTGTAGGATGCCATACGTAGACAGTTGATGTAATACTGTGGTTGAATGATTAACACTTATTAAATGCTAAACTCATTCTATGCTCTGTTCTAAGCGCTTGCATATGAATTAATTCATGGAATCCTCACAACAATCTTATGATGTGGGTATCATTATCATCTCATTTTATAGCTGAGTAAACAGAGGCACAGGGAGATTTGATGCAAATTACCCAAAGAATTGTAGCTAGATAATGGTTGAGTAGGTTTCAAAGTCAAGCAGTCTGGCTCCAGAGCCTACACACCTGAACTATTAGTTGATCCTATATCACCTTAATTCATGGTCTTCAAGGATAAACAATAATCAAATAAGGGAATTTGTCCTAAGAGCTATCTGAGACTTATACCAGAGATCCTGATTAAATAAGTCTATGGTGGGATCCAGGGATTTGCATTACTGAACCATATTTAACCCAAGTGCTCTTGTTCAGGTTGTTCATAGACTAAAGTAATGGAAAAATCAGCTGATAAAATTGACATCTCTTGAAAGAAAGAAGGTTTACCAACCTCACAAGGTCAGAAACATTACCTCAGCACCAATGAGTCTAAGGGAAAAAAATGTCATCTAAAGGATTGAAAGAGAGTATGGGACAGAGGAACAGACACCCTGATTTGCTTCTTATCTGGCCATGAGAGAGGCAGACAGGAGCTTTTTGGTGGGGTCAGTAATATTTTATTTGGATTCACCATGTTTCTAGTTTTATTCAACTTCTAATTTCTTGTTCACCTTAGATAAGGTTTCCCAAGTGTTTTAATCTCAAGCAAGAAGGTGTTGTATAGATGATAGACATTTCCCAATTCCCCACTACAAAGTGAACTTTAGGATGGCTATTTTAATGGCCAATCCTGTGCTATTTTAATAATGAATCAGTTCCAAGCACCTGATCATCAGTGTCCAGAACATCCATTTGTGGAATCAGGAATCTGCTCACAAGACACCAGGTCATGAGTTTTTAACCAGGATGTGGCTCCCAGACCCCACTTCTCAGTGGCCCCTCTCTGCAGTAGGCCACCACCCCCCCACCTCACAAAGAGAGACTGCACTCATCATTAGTTTAGATGAATGAGGTTTAAAATAAAAATTGATTTGTGCACAGACATTTGACAGAATATAATTTATAATAGTGAAGAGCTGAAAATAATCTAAATATGCAACAATAATAGAGAATGGTTTAGTAAATTAGACACACCCACATAAAGAAAATTGGTGCAGTCATTAACATAAATTTTAACTATGCAGCAATTTTTTTTTGCATGGAATATGGTCTCAATGGTCTCAAATATATGAGACAACATGCCTTGGAGGGGAAAAATAAATAGCCAAAATGTGGACAGAACCTATCTCTGGATGGTGGAATTATAGGTGAATATTAATGAACATGCATGTGTGATTGTGTGTTCTGAGCTTTTTACATTGAGCAGGTAGTATTTTCACAATTAAAAAAATAAAAGACTGCCAATTTGGGTCAAATTTCCACCCATTTAAAAAATTATAATCCGTAAGACTGACACTAGTTTTCTCATTACGTCTCTTTTCATTAGCAGGCAAAAGATAGACTCTCTAACTCCCTGTACACACTTTCCAAATTTGGGGGCCAGCTAGGATGATCAGGGTATGTCCAGGAATAAAACACAGATAATCAGCCTCTTGTAAGAAAGGAGAGAAACAGTGGTCATATTTAGCAACTGGCCTGGAGGAGACACGGAAACCTCAATATATTGAGCAAGAATTCTTCCCTTTCAAGCCTGCCCTTGAACATGAGAAGTTAATAGGGATTTAGTTAATTGGCTTATTTTCATCCTAATTGGCTGATGAATCTATGCCAGTCTCAAGAAAAACCAAAGAGGAGGAAACAAATAACAGAAGGGTTCAGCTGCTGATTGATGTTTAAAGGGACTGCATTTGGTGTATCAGGAACTCTGAGGTCCCCAGGCCTGGGACATTAGCTTCCCTGGAGAGTTGGGGCACCATCAAGGAAGGGGTGAGCATCCCTGCTGATACACCACAGACTTCCCTGTCTCTTTGAAGAAGAACTAGAACTTATGGCAAGCATTTGATTGGATCATCTAATATTGAATTCAGCTTAAGCAATATAGACTCTCTTGGCGGGAAACAGAAGATGCATTAGAACAGAGGCTCTTGCATCATGTGGGTGCCTGGGCCTTCAGAAGGTGCGAGCTAAGCCCACCTGAGCTGAGCTTGCTACTTCTTACCCCACACCAATTTGTTCTGCCATTTAACACAGGGATCAGCAATCTCATTTCCTGGAACTAGAGTCAAAAGATCATAATAAAACCAGTTAGTGCGGCCAGCCTTTTGCAAAAATGTTGAGGCAGGTTAAATCGGGTTTCCACACCTTTTCACTTTCCTTTTAAGTCTCTTTTCCCTCAGTTCCCTTACTAAGTGGACCGATTTTCCCTTTCTCCCTCCTTTCAGGCCACCTCTCCTGATCTCCATGCAAGGATTACAGGCCTCACCACCGAAGAGTCGCATCGACTGATGGGCGCTTCTGGTGGCATCAGCAAGGACATCATTGGCAGGAGCAGCAGAATGCCTGAGTTTGTGCTAGACCAGAAATTTACTTCAGAGGAGGTCCACACCCTAACTATCCTAAGGAGATGGCAGGAAATCCTGTCCTTGGTGACCACATGGATGAACCTAGAAGACGTTGTGTTGAGTGAGGCAAACCAGGCACAGAAAGACAAAGCATATTGGGGGACTCCCCTGTATGTTGAATCTGAGAGAGCTGTAGACACCCTACAGAGAATACCCGGGGCTCGGCTGGGTGGGGGTGGGGCAATGGGACTGTGTCAAGGATATAGAATTTCAGACAGGAGGAAGAAGCTCAAGAGATCTGTACAACATGGTGACTGTGGTGAGTTACATTGTTTATGTCCTGCATACCTGAAAATTGCTAAGAGAATACGTTTTCAGTGCTCCCACCACACACATACACACACACACACACACACACACAGAGCCAGGTGAGGTAATGCATATGTTAATCAGCTTGATTCAGCCATGACACAATGTTTGCATGTGTAAGAACCTTATATTGTACACCATAAATGCACATAATTTTTGTCATTTAAAAATAGATAATAAAATAATAAAATAGATAAGAGATTCAAAATAGGTAAATGAAAAGTTAAAAATGAAGAAATCAAAACTGACAAAGTGGAAGGGAACAGGGAAAGAAAGAGCATATGGTGAGGAGAGCTACATGCTGCCAACATGGACCTCAAGACCAGCTGACACAGGACCGAAGGCTCAGGCCATCTGAATCACAGAGCTCTGAGGACAGCAGGGAGCACCACCTGGGACTTAGAACAAATGAAGAAGGTATTCTCTCCCATGTCTTTCCCTTCCCATTCCTTGTGCATACCTTTAAAACCTCTTGTCTCACCCCCCTCCCCCCAAAAGCACCCAT